>NC_064926.1:45705000-46318750 GCF_023897955.1 Schistocerca gregaria
TTACCCTTTAATGTATATCAAACACAACTGTGCCAGTAAAATTTTAAGTAATGGCATAAATGGCTGGTCTTTTGGGCCCAAAATTTTTCTAAGTTGCTGGTCCTAAGTGTTAAATTTTGAATGAGAGTCTAATGGTCTGTAATTCAAGAAATTCATCACACATTCTCACATGTAATATAAATCATACTGTGGAAAATGAAATTTACTTTTAAAGTAATGCTTCCCAAACCACCATTCACAACATTTCCCCAAGAGCTCTTAAAAATGTAAAGTTGTGATGTCACGCTCATCAAAAGCAGTTTATTGTTACAAAGTATAGCATATTTTCATCATAAAGCCTTTGCACTGTCTTTTATTGTTGTAAATAGCACATTTTCTTTGGAACTAAAGTTTTATTTTGGTTTTATCCTCTCATTTATATTTTAATGGCACAGTATTACTCTGCAGTAGTCGGCTAAAGTATATTTCTTTGTTAGACTATCAGTTCTTACCAGTCAAAATCACAAAAATTTAACTGGAAACCAAAACAATGAAACATTCCAGTATTTTTCCCGGGTTTCTCCAGGTCAAGAATGAAGAACAATCTCACCAAAGAGTACCTTGGGGGAACCTCATCTCTCATGAGCACTCACTGTAGAGAATAACATGCTGGATTCTTTAACTTAAAAAGTCTGTGAGCCTCTCACATATTTGTGAACCTATTACTCATGCTCATACCTTCTTTGACAGACTGCAAGTGGGCACTGTGTCAAGTGCATACCAGAAATCTAGACACATGGAATCTGCCTGTTGCACTTCACCCACAGTTCACAGTATGTCATGTGAGAAAAGGGCAAGATGAATTTCACATTAGCAATGCTTTCTGAAACCATGCTGATTTTTGGACATAAGGCTCCTCAGTCTCAAGAAAATTTATTAAATTTGAATGGAGAATATGAGAGATTCATGATAAATGCAAGCTAAGTAAGGGACCAATGCCCTAGAGTACTCTTTGAAAAACCAAATTGGGATTACATCCAGACCTCTGTTCTATGGACAAAGGATGGTATGTTTGCATCATTTTCTAGTGTGAATGATTTCTTGAATGTTAAATTTCATTCTTTAGCTTCCGTTTTGCTATCTACAGCTGCTGCATCAGATTGATCAACATATGACTGAATGGAAGCCTTAGACCCACTTAGCTATTTTACTTATGACCAAAATTTTCCTGGGTTCTCTGCCACATCTTTTGTTAAGATATGATGGTGATAGTAGTTGTATGCTTCTTGCACAGGTCTTTTCACAGACACTCAAGTCTAATACTCTTTGCTTGTCTGTCATTTGTGTGTTCTCGTTTGAACCAAGAGTTCAACGGCTACTGGTTTCTCAGCATTTTCAGAATCCCATTATTAAACCACAGTGGGTCTTTTCCATCCTTAATCCACTTACTAGGACTAAGATATGTTCACTCCATATGGTATGCTGACCTACCTAATCAAAGACAATGTTGCACACAATGTGTCCAAAAGTACTTTGCATGACTGTCTGCCTGTACCCCCTGCAATGAATCCATAAGTATATAGATATCCAAGTCTATACCCAGTAGGTTGAAGACACCTCCTACTAGTAATGTATGATCTAGGTATTTTTTTGCTGCTGACCATAGACATTCTTTGAATGACTCTAGAACTGTCATGGCAGAATTAGGTGGCCAGTAAAAACATCCACCAATTCACTTTGTTTTACCTAGACCTGTTATACATGACAAGATATCCTCACTGTCATATTCAACTTCGACCTCAATAGAGAGAATATTTTTGTCAACTGCCATGAGAACTCCCACTTCCTATGGCCTCTAATCTGTCTTTCCAACATATGTTTCACAACTCTCTAAATATCTCAGAGCTTTCCACTTCAGATTTGAGTTGGCTCTCAGTTCCAAGAATAATTTGAGCATGAGAACTTTTCTGGAGGGCAGTAAATTCGGGAACTTTGTTACAAATTCTTGAACAATTTCCTGATAAAATTTTGACAGTCGAAGTCTCTTTACTCTGATTGTGATCTCATTTCCCTTTCTGTGTATTGTCTGGTGAGTGTTTATCAGGTTGCCTCACACTACTGCCTATCCTAAAGAAAACCTCATATACACTCCACAAGTACTCAGCTACCAGAGTAACTGCTTCCTTTGTGTAGTGCACTCCTGACCTGTCATGGGGAATCGGTAGCACACTGATGGGCCACGAAAAGCTATGTTAAGAATTCACCCCGATGGGGCAAAAGCTAGGTATCAGTAATAGAATGTGAATTTAGAGACACTGTAAAATCACCACGGGGATAAAGGCTGTCATTAGATATTTTACCAATTACTATTGGCATAGACCATTCACTAAAGGAGACAGGTGTGATAACAGCCAAGGATGTAAGTCGATATAGTTCCAATTTAACTTTCTCCAATAAAGCTACTGGAACTGTGTGAGCATGGAAAAAAACATGGGGTGCCCCATCAGTTTCACGGTGATGTGAGACGTGAAAGTGGTAACACACCCTAAACCTTCTAAAAAGAGGGAGGAATATCCAGCTGTTGGTATAGAAATTAATCTAATATCAGATGCATAGAGAACCCAAAAATTTTGTACACATCTAACCCAAGTAAATCTACAGTGTTATCATCATCCGCTACTAGAAAGGCCAAAGGCTGAACAGTTGCTTTTACACTATAGATGTGGAAAACTGTCTCAATATGTGTACTTGTTATAACTCACCAACTGATGGGATAAAGGGGACAATGCCAGTGATCCAAGATCCACACAGGTTAGAAAATTTAACAGTCACTGATGCATCCATGTCTACTTGCATTTTTGACATCTTGTGTATCACACATACTTTAATGTAAAATTTGTTTGGGAAATACTGTTCATATCGATGTTCAGGTCTCGTGACGGAGGTTAAGAGTTGCATGTTGCTGTTGTTGTTGTTGTTGTTGTTGTTGTTGTGGTCTTTAGTCCTTAGACTGGTTTGATGCAGCTCTCCATGATAATCTATCCTGTGCAAGCTCCTTCATCTCCCAGTACCTACTGCAGCCTACATCCTTCTGAATCTGCTTAGTGTATTCATCTCTTGGTATCCCTCTACGATTTTTACCCTCCATGCTGCCCTCCAATGCTAAATTTGTGATCCCTTGACACCTCAGGACATGTCCTACCAACTGATCCCTTCTTCTAGTCAAGTTGTGCCACAAACTTCTCTTCTCCCCAATCCTATTCAATACCTCCTCATTAGTTATGTGATCTATCCACCTAATCTTCAACATTCTTCTGTAGCGCCACATTTCGAAAGCTTCTATTCTCTTCTGGTCCAAACTATTTATCATCCGTGTTTCATTTCCATACATGGCTACACTCCATACAAATCCTTTCAAAAATGACTTCCTGACACTTAAATCTATACTCAATGTTAACAAATTTCTCTTCTTCAGAAATGCTTTCCTTGCCATTGCCAGTCTACGTTTTATATCCTCTCTACTTCGACCATCATCAGTTATTTTGCTCCCCAAATAGCAAAACTCCTTTACTACTTTAAGTGTCTCATTACCTAATCTAATTCCCATTACCCTCGTTTTGCTTTTGTTGATGTTCATCTTATATCTTCCTTTCAAGACACTGTCCATTCCATTCAACTGCTCTTCCAAGTCATTTGCTGTCTCTGACAGAATTACAATGTCATCGGTGAACCTCAAAGTTTTTATTTCTTCTCCCTGGATTTTAATACATACTTCAAATTTTTCTTTTGTTTCCTTTACTGCTTGCTCAATATAAAGACTGAATAACATCGGGGAGAGGCTAAAAACCTGCCTCACTCCTTTACCAACCACTGCATACTTTTCATGCCCCTCGACTCTTATAACTGCCATCTGGTTTCTGTACAAATTGTAAATAGCCTTTCGCTCCCTGTATTTTACCCCTGCCACCTTCAGAATTTGAAAGAGACTATTCCAGTCAACATTGTCAAAAGCTTACTCTAAGTCTACAAATGCTATAAACGTAGGTTTACCCTTCCTTAATCTAGCTTCTAAGATAAGTCGTGGGGACAGTATTGCCTCACGTGTTCCAACATTTCTACGGAATCCAAGCTGATCTTCCCCGAGGTCGGCTTCTACTAATTTCTCCATTCGTCTGTAAAGAATTCGCGTTAGTATTTTGCAGCTGTGACTTATTAAACTGATAGTTCGGTAATTTTCACATCTGTAAACACCTGCTTTCTTTGGGATTGGAATTATTATATTCTTCTTGAAGTCTGAGGGTATTTCGCCTGTCTCATACATCTTGCTCACCAGATGGTAGAGTTTTGTCAGGACTGGCTCTCCCAAGGCCGTCAGTAGTTCTAATGGAATGTTGTCTACTTCTGGGGCCTTGTTTCGACTCATGTCTTTCAGTGCTCTGTCAAACTCTTCACGCAATATCATATCTGCCATTTCATCTTCATCTACATCCTCTTCCATTTCCATAATATTGTCCTCAAGTACATCGCCCTTGTATAGACCCTCCATGTACTTCTTCCACCTTTCTGCTTTCCCCTCTTTCCTTAGAACTGGGTTTCCATCTGAGCTCTTGATATTCATAGAAGTGGTTCTCTTTTCTCCAAAGGTCTCTTTAATTTTCCTGTAGGCTGTATCTCTCTTACCCCTAGTGAGTTGCATATAGATAACAATATGTCCCTATTTTTTATTTTACAAATGCTGTTTTTTTACATGGCCTGTTCATAATGAACAAAACAAATAGCACATGGCAGAAGAGGAGCACACGGCCATTGTTGTGATGCTGATTTCAGCTGCTGCTTAACACAGCAGTGCTGCATGCGGTGTAAAAGCTGTGGTTGCATGGCCATGATGCTTTCTTCCACCATGAGCTAAAAGAGGGCAGCTGAGGAGGAGAGGAAACAATTATGGCTACTTCTCATCCTGCTTCTATTTCATTTCCTGCTATCCTAGATACTTCAAAAGACTGAGCATTTTTCAGAACAGCTGTGAGAGATTTTAAAATTGTAAATCATGTCTGGTGAGTGTTTATCAGGTTACCTCACACTACTGCCTAGCTTAAAAAAAACCCATATCCACTCCACAAGCACTCAGCTACCCGAGTAACTGTTTCCTTTGTGTAGTGCACCACTGACCTGTCATGGTCATTTCCCCACTGGAGTCCAGGCATATCATAGGATCACAAACCACCGAATTGGCATAAGGGTCACAGTTGGTCTCAGTAAGTTTCACTGCCCAAGCTCTATAATACCATTGCAGGCACTTTTGACAAAGGTAGAACTTAACAGGAGCAGCAAAACATGACTACATTTGCAATGATAATTACAGAGCAACACATTTCATCAAGAGAGACTGGACAGTTACCAAAGAAGAGCTAGCTGACACAAAAGGTGATAAAAATGAAGAGTAATCCATAACAAAAATAAAGCCTTACACAGATTGGGGTCAGCAACTCCAAAAGTTAGAAAATGTTGCTGAAGGCATTTTTTACATGTGTCCCAATCTTCTGCAGAATCATACGGAGAAAACAGCGAGTCTGCGTCAACAGTGGTGGAAGCTATCGCTTCAATGAGGCTGCCAAATTGTTTACTGCCAGGGAGAGAACCTGCTGCAGTTCAGTAAGAGCTCTCCGTTGTCCGACAAGAGATTAAAGAATCTCTCTCACTGATAGGTTGATTATATATTGATCATAGAATATTGAACCATGTACACAAAACACGCAGATTAGAATACCACACTTGTCACCATGTATGCTGTAACATTGCACAACACAAAATCAGAAGTAACATAAACCAAGTTTTATTCCAATTCCACAAGAAGATGTCCACAATAACACTGAATTAAATATAGAACTGTGCAAGTCTCATAACTGTAGAATGTATCAATGAACGGTCTAATACGTGAGCATTCAGTAACCAAGTAAACAAAAGCGAATCAGAGGGCCTGGCATGCCGGACTTATATTGGGCTGTTGTACACACCACGTAGCACTTGCTGCACTGTCTGTCCAGCTTGAGAGGCGACCTTTGTAGGCTGGTCGTGGAGACACTTGTATTGTGTTGTTAGATTATATATGCTCAAAAATTACGTTTACAACAGTCTTCATTGTGCAGGCATGTTTTTCTCTCATTTACGACTTTGGGACTATACATAAAGGACATGGTGCCGGATAGGTGAGTATCGGAAGAGAGGCGGCAAAATGAAAGTGTTAATTAATGGAAACTCATTGTACACTCTGAAATTAAGGAATACAGAAGGGCTCACCTCGGTGATGGATGTCACCGAGTGACTGCCAATTTAGTAGTTGGGCTTAACTACTTGGGGAATAGTGAGTGGGAGAGATGGCTAGCAAAGTGTACAGGACCAGGGGCAGATATGCATTATACAAAGACTAGAATAAAATAATGTCTACTCTGTTTGGCAGTGGGAACTAAAGAAACAGACTTCACTGTCCTCTGCTCTCTAGAACACCAGTAGCGACCATGTGACTCTTGGCTCATGTTTCCCTATTAGCTAATCCGTGGTGTGGACACATTCAGCGCAGGGCTGAAAGTGTACTCCATCAGCGGCTTTTACCAAAAAGAACTGCTTCTGTGTTGAAGGGACAGGTCGGTTTGTCATGTAGGCACAGCAAGAACTCATGCAAGGGTCCTAGCTTTTAGCTCGGTTGCACCTACATATATGAAAGAAAAATTTAAATTCTCAATAAATTATTGATGAATTACTCCTAATAACTCAAACTGGCAAAGTTACCTTCACACCCTTCTCCCTTCTGCAGGGAGTGGTGACACACAATGTTTACAGAAGTATGCAACACTTACATGGAAAGCAGATTGCTCAGTAGGGGTCTTAAAACTAAGGGAGCAATCTGCAATAAAATTTTGTTTATGTAATTGAGAAGGGACATACATAAAGTCACACTGAAAATGTGTCAGTGAAGTAAATAATAGTAAATACCAAACATACAAGTTTTGCACGAAAATACTATGTCCTCAGTAATAATTTAAATTGTCATCAAAATTGTTACAAAGATTCCAATAAAATAAAATCCAAGATATCACATAAGTTTATAGAACTAACTGTTTTGAATGCAGCATTCAATATCAGTAAAAATTTATTTAATCTTCAAGTTGCAGCTGTACCAGAACTTAAGATCTTAAACTGAATGAAGCTAAAGGCAAGATAGAGAGGTTTACAAAATGAAATGCATTTCAACAGATGCTCTTAGGTTCAAAAAATTTCTATTAATTTACTGTTACAATATTAAATTCTGTGTAATAGAAGAGTGGATACTGGCCAAACTGAATCAGCATTGGCGTTTTAATTCTTTTTAAAGGTTCCCCCAGTAATGTGTAGTTGTTTCTTTTGTCTGACAAACATTACCAAAATGCTTCAACATGCTACAGAATATGAACACACATTAAAATGTCTCTCGGGTACAATAAACATCAATCAAACTCAAAAGTTGGGGGTAGGACCAATACAAACCAGATACACAACATGAAATCATTGCTAAGTAGAGAAACCTTACATGCTATGTGCAAAATATTAAGTTTCTGAGTAAGTGAGAGAAGTGCGGACTGACAAGACTGACTAGGCACTGGAGGGAAAGGCTCGTACCCAACGGCTAAACCACAGGAAAGGAGTGTGAACTGGGCACTGCGACAAGGGAGGTGTGATACCATAGTATTCTTGGATGGAAAGGTTAGATAAAAAAAATTGGTACTGTTGGGAGCATTAAATCTAAACTACTCTGCTCCAACAGAAAAGATGAACAAGGGTGGGCAAAAAACACCAGAGGCCACCACACAATTACTGGAGGTCTGAAGGGGGGAGAGGAGCTAGAGCACAAGAAGGGAGAGGGAAACATGCAATGCACCCACTGCCAATGGTACATGTGCACTTGCTAACACAACCTGGAAAAAATCATATGTTGACAGCACATCTAATAGCCAGTACCAGGTGGTGGTGGTGGTTAGCATTTAATGTCCCGTCGACAACGAGGTCATTAGAGACGGAGCGCAAGCTCGAGTTAGGGAAGGATTGGGAAGGAAATCGGCCGTGCCCTTTCGAAGGAGTCATCCCAGCATTTGCCTGAAACGATTTAGGGAAATCACGGAAAACCTAAATCTGGATGGCTGGAGACGGGATTGAACCGTTCTCCTCCCGAATGCAAGTCCAGTGGCAGTACCAGGTCCATGCTAAATATCTATAAAATAGAATAAGACAATGCTATTTAACAGAAGGTAAAACCCCAATAATAATCAGTATGGAATGACACAAATATGAATTTATATGAACTATTCTTGTAACAGAAAAATGAAACACTAGCATCAGTTTGTATAATGTACTGAGGAACTAGAATGACATAGCAAGGTAGAATTTCATCTTCACAATAAGTAAAAGAGTTGCAACTCAAACAGATAAATAAAGAATCGGGAAGCTTCAATTTGAAACAGCCGACGATGAAAATAAGCTGACACATTGCATTTCAGATTTCAGATTTTGATGTTGCTCTGTGCAGCTCTATGTTGAATTTCGGCAAACACAAGGTTCCAAAAATGTTGGCCATCTGTTTTAGGAATCCGTATCTGCAAAGACACAAAACATGCTTAGACACATGCTTAGACACAAAAATTCAGTATGAGAAGAATTAGTGTGTGAAAGAATATAGTGACAGACTTCAGATGAAGTTACAATAGTTAAAACAAGCAAGCAGGTACAGAGTGCTATCACAGTGCAAGTAAATTTTAGAAAGAGAAACTGAAGGATAAGTCAGTTTGTGGAAATAAGAATTAAAAACATTCAATTATTATTAATCCTCATGAGTGATGACTTGAAAGAAGAGCACAGAAATAAATGTTTCCAAAGAGAGAGAAACTTAGTTCATTTGCAGAACAGTGCTACATTACTTACAAAAATTAAATGAAAATTCTAAGTATAATAATGGTTCCTTGAAAAATAAAAAGTGAACAGAATGGACAAGCAGAATTTTAAAATGTATTTCTGTAGAAGAACGTTAGCAATGCAAGATTAATACATCCATTCTGTTCCAAGTAGTACACAACAAATGTAAAGGTCTATATAGTACTCTTCTGCACTTCGATATAATATGGTAAAACTGGTTTATGTAATAAAATGCATTCTGCTGGGTCTGTTTGTTATTATATCCTATACAGCAAATGAGGAAGATGCCTTTCAACACCCAATAATATCACGGAAGACAAACTATCCATTAGATATAAATATAAGGGGCAGTAAAATGAAAAATAGATAGGTGGAAAAAAGTAAGTAAAGTGATCATTATTCCAAATGTAATTTCCATAACTGTTAATACATTTATCCCACTGTGAGACAGACAGTCAGTGTCTTCATGGAGAAATGTGGTTGGCTATGCAAACATAATTGTATCCAGGCATGCGCCTCTCCATCCAAACCATGTATGGTGTTTGTGTTGTTTAATCTGGCCTTTTGCAATCCTTCCTGTTTTGCCTAAATACATTGTTGCAACTACAAATCACTTTACAAACACCCACGGTGTGTAGGTAATAAGGTGCATTCGTTTTACAGAGGAAAAATACTTTTATTTTGTACTGACACAAAAATATACTGTATATACCATTTTCCTGTAGAATTCTGCTGATGTGGTAAGTAAAGCCGTCGGCACACTGACTGTACATTTGAACATTGAATGTGCTGAGTCCACCATGCTGCTGAATGCTCAAAAACGATGGGGCTTGTGCATTCTATACATGCATCTCAGAATACTCACATGCGACTTCAGGGCGCTCCAGTGACAATCCTTGGCTACAGGTGGCACATGTGAGCTAAATAATTTACAGGCAAGTGTTTTCGAAATGAAGAAGCATAACTGGCTGCTTGGCAATTATTGATGACAAAAGGAGAGTAAAGCGAAGGAGACAGTGGACAAGACAGTGGATTCAATGATGCAATGTTGGGACAGGAATGTTGCATATGATCCACAATGAGCTGAAGTAGATTTTTGTTGCTCTGAATTAATCTACTTCATCTTGTTGTAGGTTTGAAGATCCAGTTTCATTTAGGAATTTCACGTGAACAAATGCAGAAGTTTTCATGAAATTGCTGACTATCTTTCAAAACGATATCCATAGGCAAGATACAAACATGTGGGAGATGATAAAACCAAGAGATAGATGTGTGTCTTACACATTGACTATTATATTAGCAAAAAGTTTACATGTGTAGCTTCTGCTTGCTTCTTTTACAGACTCACTGTCACTTTAAGATTTCTTGCCTCTGCTGAAACTCCCCAGTCGCTGGCATATGCTGCCAGAATAGCTCCAAATACTCTATCACAGATAATACCGGATTCCCTTCAAGCAATATTAAATAATTTGGACGATACTTGTATAAATGTATGTGTACCTATTAGGTATTCATACAGCCACAGATTTAGATTAGCTGTGTAATCTTATTAGGCAGTTTTGACAAACAGCTGAAGAAGTCATGAAATAGAATATAGGATTGGTGCTGTAATTTTTGTCATTATCTGGTGATGCAGTCATCAATAGTAGCCTAATTTGTAACTACTCATATCATTGTTGCTGACTGCTTTCTTTCTGTTATCAAAGAGGTACTACAGTTACTGCTGCTGTAAAAATCACCAACAAACTGTGCTGTCACAGATAAAAGATACATAAAGGACCCCCTCTCTTTCATAGCTTATATACAATCTATATGTATAATATGCAATTACATACTCATTGGGGGCTGGTTTTCTGAATATACTGTGTTGTTTTAATTGTATAATAAAAATATTAAATAAAGATTAGTCTTAAACTACAACCAATATTTCAGAAGGGAGAAGGGATATCCACTATCTCAATCTACCCCCATCATGATTTAAGTGAAGCAGCATTCATAACATTAAGTTTATGCAAGAATCACTCCAAAAACCTCAGTAATATGATACATTGCCTTTCAATAGTGTAACTGATTTTGCACTCCTTGCAATAAGATACTGAACAATAACACAATCTTATTTCTTTTACACAGTGTAGTACTCCATATTTAAATATGTCTGCTTGTGTCTGTGTATGTGCGGATGGATGTGTGTGTGTGTGTGTGTGTGTGTGTGTGTGTGTGTGTGTGTGTGTGTGTGTGTGCGCGCGCGCGCGCGCGCGCGCGCGTGTGTGTGTACACCTGTCCTTTTTTTCCCTAAGGGAAGTCTTTCCGCTCCCGGGATTGGAATGACTCCTTACCCTCTCCCTTAAAACCCACACCCTTTCATTTTTCCCTCTCCTTCCTTCCTTCCTGACGAAGCAACTGCCAGTTGCGAAAGCTCGTAATTTTGTGTGTGTGTTTGTGTGTTTTGTTCATGTGCCTGTCTGCCGGCGCTTTCCCGCTTGGTAAGTCTTGGAATCTTTATTTTTAATATATATATATATATATATATATATATATATATATATATATATATATATATATATATATATGTTGGTGCATGCAGTAGCCACCAGAAAGATTGCGGGAGGCGCACATCGGCAAGGCGCGTCATGGACAGTAGTTGCCGCAAGTAAAGTCCCATCCACCAGAGGGCACGCGAGAATTCGGCCGCAACCTCTGCCGGCGGAACAACAATCCAGGCAGCGCGGGCCCTGCCCAGTCAGTTCACATCGGGCACGGCTATCAGACGGTTCCTGGTCTACACTATGTGAAGTGCGACGGAAACGTGAATCACGTTACTACACAACTGGCGACAAGTAGGGTCGTTCTTTCGCATGTTGCATCATTGTTCCAGTTTTGCAGCTTATCCAGGGCATGGAGGATTTAGTGCGGGTTTTGGATGAGCAGCAGACGGAGCTCATGGCCACCATAAAACAAGTGCTTCCGGCGTTGCTCTCCACGCAGTCTGCTACAGCGCCATTCCCTCCTCCCTTTCTCCATATGACGAGATGGCGGAGGATTGGGATGCATATGAACATCGCCTTCAGCAGCATTTCCAGGTGTTTCATGTTGCTGATTCGGAGGTATGTGGTGCTAGTTTCTTGTCTTGGATATCTCCCTCGCTGTATCAAGTTTTGACGCATTGTGTTCATTGCTGTCTTCATTGTGTTCATTGCTGTCTTCATATTATCCCCGCCGCACACATGTTGTGGTAGCTAGGGTCGAGTTCTATCAATGCAAGAAACAGCCCCATCAGTCTTACCGTGCGTGGGCCGCTACCCTGCATGGTCTTAGTCGCAAGTGGCATTTTGTCACGGAGCAGTCACAAGAGTCGTATGCCCACGTTATGGTGGGCGACGTCATTGTTCGTTCGGCCGCAGATATGGAGGTCCGGTAATGGGCCCTGCAGTTGGAAGACCCTTCCCTTAAGGAAGTCCTGTCCATTGCTCAATCATATGAAGTCTCTCACGCTGCAGGTCAACAGTTGGAAGCGTGGTGCGACATCGCGGCAGTTCAGGGCAGCGCGGCTGGGTCCACTGCGAGTGGTGGAATCCGTCCGGTATGGCCGCTCCTCCGTAGGCACCAGTTCACGGCGTCTACGCAGTTATGGTAAACAGTTCATTCCCCTACAGGGTCAATTCACTACCGACGTTACTTACAAATCAGTCACCAGGCCTCTGACTTTTATTGTTGTCAGTGATGCAAGCTCCGCTAACCTTTTTGGGTTGGATGCCTTTTAAGCTTTCGGTTTTTCAATCACAGACACCATACAGTTGGTCTCCGAAAACGTTCCCTATCAATCATTGGAATCTTTGATCTCTGACTTTAAGGGTATCTTTGAGGAGGGCCTGGGGCGTGTTTCAGACTTTGAGGCTCACTTAATGTTAAGGCGTCGGCTTGCCCGCATATTCTACGCGCGGGGCACACCTTGGCTCTCCCCTCTCAAATAAAAGCAGAGCTAGACCAGCTGACAACCCTTGATGTCGTTCTTCCCATTTCATCTAGTGAGTGGGCTTCGACCCTTGTTATTGTCAGGAAACCTCGGGAAAATTACATCTCTGTGGCGATTTCAAGGCCACCATTACTTCCCAATTGGTGGTGGACACCTATCCTTTGCCTCGTTCTGATGAATTGTTCTCCGTCGTGGCGGGAGGGCAATATTTTTTGAAAATGGATCTTTCGGAGGCTTATCATCAGATATCACTCAATGAGGACTCCAAATGGCTGGCAGTCGTCAACACCCCGTTTGGCCTTTACCCATACCAGTAGTTGGCCTTTGGAATGTCCAGTGTCCCGGCAATATTTCAGCGTTATCTTGAGCACGTCACATCGACAATCCTTTATTGTATTAATTACCTGGATACATAATTGTCACAGGCCGCAGCACGAAGGAACACTTGCACAACCTTCGAACCCTCTTTCTCAAATTCAGGTCTGTGGGCCTGCGTTGCAACCTGCGTAAGTCAAATTTCTTCCAACCATCCATTGAGTACATGGGCTACACCATCTCTCGGCAGGGCGTCCAGCCACTAGGAAGTTTGGTCCGAGGTATCGTCGACCTTCCGCGCACGCTGAAGGAGTTACAAGCATTTTTAGGCAAGATTGCCTATTACCACCGGTTCTTTCCCAGGGCTTCTACCATAGCCCGCCCCCTGTACTGCCTTCTGTGCAAGGGTGTTCCTTTTGCTTGGTCGCCTGCATGCGAGGGAGCGTTCACCTCGTTGAAGGGCCTCCTCATGTCAGAGCCTTGTTTGGTTACTGTTGACCCCAATAAGCCGTTGGTCCAGGCTACAGATGCTTCGCAGTATGGGGTGGGGGTGGTACTAGCCCTACACAATGGGCCAGTACCTGTTTAAAAAAAATGCAAATGTCTGGCATATTATATGTATGTAGTAGTCACTGCTACATTTCCTTTCACTTATAGCCCATGTCACATAGGAGGGCACTTCCGCGCATAGAGGCTGAGTAATAGGGTAGTGTGGAAGGGAAGAGGTTTGTGTAAGCATGGTGACAGAGAGCGGGCAAACAAAGTCCGCGCTGCCAAACTCTGTTGGTGCTCAGAAGAATCTGATTCATTTGCATACTGTACATCCTATTGCACATTCAGATCTCTGGTGAACATAATAAATTTTATAACTCATTTGATCAGTCATCTGTGTGAGAGAAATCTTAACACAAATGTTGATGTGCTGTTACAGGTGCTCAACAGCTATATTCCGCGTAATATCTGAAGGCAAGAACAAACGACGTAGTTTTGTGAATGTGTCAGGTACAGTTTTTCTCAAAAAGACGGTTGTGTTGCAACAAGGCCATCGAGACTGCTTACAATATTTGTCATTTTGGTGCGAATATAAGTAAAACTGTAAGACACAGTCGACTGTAGATAAAAATCGAAAATGAAATTCGCAGGTTACAAATCTTTAACATAAAAGCTCTGCAACTTATACCATTATGGGTAATAGCAGACATACAGATGCCAATTTCTACTTTCATTCTCTAATTTATTATGGCATTATGGCTTTTGATAACTTTTTCTGAAGCCATAAAGTGTTTGTAACACAGAAACTTGTAACAAGGATAATACATAACGTCCACTCTAGAAGTTGTTGAAGGCAGTTCATTAAACAGTTATTTTCAACAATCAACTGAAGTTTGAAAACAACAGTAGGCTAGCATTCATCATTACAATAAGAGGAAGAGAAATGATCCATAATACTGGGCACAAAAATGATTAAGATATTTTGTCACAAAAATCTTTCTCAACTTAATCACTGAAGCAAAGTTCTAATGGGTAACAAAATTAACTTCAAACACAAACTGAAATCATCATATTTGCTTAACAAAATCATTATATTTGCTTGACAACTCCGTCTCCATAGAATTTTGAAAATTTTGAAATTTTATATGTTTGTGTTGTTGTGTTTGAATGTAGTTAAATCTAAACCACTGGGTGCAAATATGAATGACTGGTAGCAAAGATTAATGCAAAAGACGACAGTGTGAATGTTAGTACGTTGTCATGTTTTTCACTGACAAACACCATTGTGAATGTAAACTAACACTTTCCACAGTAGAGTTAGATACCACACATGTTATCCACAAAGCAACCAAACAATGTACATCATCTTCAAATAACTTGAGGGCATGTTGCCCTATAAGTCCACCGAAATCGACCGATATCTCGACAGACATTTTCCAATTTGTGCCTTAAAAATGACAGGTTGTTACCTGTCAAAATATCAGAGTTTTTTTACAAATTTATCTGGCTGTATTCTCACAAGTGCATAGTAAATGCTGAGAAAAGCTTACAGTTCACAACTAACAAAGAAACTAGCTTATTCGCCTTGGTCAATACATTGAAAATTATAGGTACATCACTCATGTCTGCATACTTCTTAGGATACAAAGTCCAAATCCGTAAAGGCCAGGACTTTTCATATATTACATGTGCAATTGATATTTTCAAACACAAAAATACTTTTTTAAATTATCAGTCTGTAAAAACAAGAACTATTATTACCTTACTTTGTTCCTGAGTCTACGTTGTACTAATAGCATCGTCACTGCCATCTGATTGTGTTTGTGTACCATCTGACTACAGATTTACGATTATGGATTCAAGGCCATCTTCACCTCCCTATCAAGACGTTTTCCTGAAACTTTTCAGTGTGCCGCACACAATCTGTTGTCTACTGCTTCATGCACAGGCGATTCAGTGTCTGCTATCTTGAATGTTTTGTTTCTTTCTGCCACATAGCCTTTAACTTGTGCCCAAATCAATTCAATAGGATTATATGGCAATGGTATGATGGTAAATGTAAAACTGTGTGACCGCATTCACGTGCAAGTAAATTAAGTTCGTATGCTTTCTCATGTGACTAGTTTAAATTAATGAGCTGCAGGAGTTACTCATGTGTCTAGCTAATACTGTGTGCAATATTTTTATTTTTAAGCTAGAGCACAATATCCACTTTCCTGGTGTTTTATCTGTCACAGCTGAGTTGTCCATTACAATGACTGATTGCAGAGCCAGGTATGGCAAGAAGTGTTCAGTGAACCACTTCTTGAAAGTGACTGCAGGGGCAACAGTCTGGATGATTGACTGATCTGGCCTTGTAACACTAACCAAAATGGCCTTGCTGTGCTGGTACTGCAAACGGTTGAAAGCAAGGGGTAACAACAGCCGTAATTTTTCCTGAGGGCATGCAGCTTTACTGTATGGCATGGAGAGCTACATCAAACCGGTCTCAGGACTGAAGACAACAACAACAACAACAACAATTTTAACAAGTTTTTGTGAAGTCGGATATTCACCATTTGTATACATTTCAAAGATGGAGCGCCTTAAATCATCCTTGTCAAAATCATCCATTTGTGTTACAGGTTCCTTGTGATTTCGATGCTTTCCAGGGCGATACGAAAGCAACTTCTCCTGATGTTTTATAGCTCTGACACTTTTATTTATCATTCACTATACAGTTCTCTTGCCTATACCACACGCTTCTGCAGTTCTTTCTTGTGTCTTCAAATGTCAACGATCGGAGATTCACTTTCAGATTAACGTTTGAAGAAGCTATAAGTACGGTAAATTATCCCCGTTGCCTGTTTGTTAAGCACTTCACGTTTATTGCCATCACTTGACACATTTATTTGGAAATCACACTAACACCTTTAAAGATAGACGTTCACAGCTATAAGGCAACAAGAAAATAACCCGATAATTGAATGAATAATATGCTCGCTTTGTGAATTAAATTGCATTGTTGTGAAGTATGACAATAGTGCACCTAGCAGGAAAGAGATTCTTATAACCAACGGATAGCTGCTAAATATTGGGCCACATTCCTATGTGATGTGCACTTTAGCTGAAAGTTCTGCAAAAATAAGTCACACAGCATGCTGCATTTACATAAACAATGACATTTTAAACAGAGAGGCATGAAATGTAACCCTTTAATTATGTAGAGGATTGAGCTGATCATTTCAAACTGTCTATTAAATAGGACTAAAAAAAAGCAGGCAGATTTCACCTCACTGAAAGTGTGTTATCATACAAAATGAAAGTACATAAAGATGGGAAATACCAGTATTATATAATGTTGCTTTAACCTTGAATTTAATTCTACACGAAATAGGTTGTTATAATGCAATATTTCACATGCTCCTATAACACGGCTCACATTGGATGGCTGAATTACCTAAATAAACTGATCATAGTGTGCAAAAATACTGACAACAGTCTGTTCTCTATTTGATCAGATTTAGAGTTAATTATTTGCAACTGCTTGTGAATAAATGCAGTCAGTTTGATCACATGAAGAAACACTGCCTGGAGACATGAATGATCCCATATTATTCTCTCTCTGAAGGTAATATTAGGATAAATAATGAGACAGGTATAGAATATAGTTCTAGAAGCAAATTACATTTCAAAATTAAATTTATTCATCCATCTCGATACAATACTTTCATTAGTTATAATCTCAAATGTCTTCTTTTTCTCACACTTTTTTTTTTTAATTTCTGCTCCGAGAAATTTAACAAACAGGACTGTTTCATCACCATCACCATCTACATCTTCCTGGAGTGCCTTTGCTATCAGCTGAACTGCAGATCCATATTCTTCACTTTGCTAACTTTTCTTAGCTGTTGAGGACCTAGGTGTGGATATCTGAATATCTAGCGACTCATGAACAGTCTGTGAGGATGCTGGATTATTCGCTATAAATATACGGTTACTGTAGACATCCGCAACATTGTTTGTTGCACAAGACCCACCTTCAATTTGCAAGATGCTGGAGCTGAATCGCCATCCTTCGATGTACCAACATCGTCTACCTGAAGAAGAAAAGGATGTGTTACACAAAACACCCAGGTTGATTTTAGTGAAAACTGTATAGAAATTATTCGCTTAAAATTGCAATGAACAGAAATGTAATGTTATGACAGTTAACAGTAGTTTGAGCTGGCTGTCTGACTAACCTCAACTGTAGTTTCTTCTGCATTTAGTCATTACATTACAACAGCACAAGTAATAATTTGAAAATAGGCATTAGCATGTATTTATGCTCTCTGAATTGTCCAAAAAATGAAGTGAAATGTGGTAGGAAATAAGGACTTTACATAAACATTAGTTCACTGTAATAGTAGTAGTAGTAGTAGTAGTAGTAGTAGTAGTACTAGGAAGCAACAGCAGTGCTTATAATCTGGCTGCAATGCATATCACAAATATTGCTCTTCTAGTTGCAAAAATTGTTATACATATGTATCAAGTTTTCCTTGAGAAGACAAAGACTGTTTCAACATTGTCAACAAGCACAATCTATGCCGATACACATCACAGTTGGTTGGGTAAAACTACAAAGCATGTTTTTCAAGTAAGGTCTGTTTTGTTGTAGACACTAGTAGTTCACATGCACATGGCAACAAGCACTTGTATCATGTACCGGCATGCCACGGGAACAACTGTGCTCAGTTTCAGCTCTATAGCTAATCTGTACAGTTCTGTTCTGTGCTTTCAAAATGTTAAGACTATTAACTCACCTGCTGCGTGTGAGGTTGACTCCATGATACAGTTTTTTGTCAGCAAGGAACCTGTCTGCTGGAGAAATTCAACGACAGATTTGTGAAGTGTATGGGACACTGTTATGAGTGAAAGCAAAGTGCATAAGTTGGTACGAGAATTCAAAGATGGCCGTAAAAATGTCCATGATGAGGACAGCTCTTGTTGCCCTTCTTTGATTACAGATGATTTGGTGGCTTTAGTTGAAGCAAGGATTCGTGAGAAAAGGCATCTCACAACAACAGGTCTCTCAAACGAATTTCCTGATGTGTCGAGATCAGTGCTTTACAACATTGTTTATGAACACCTAAAGCTTAGGATACTGTGCTCCTGTTGGGTCCCGAAACTCCTAACAGAGGACCATAAAAACCAAAGATTTGACTCATTATCATGAATAAGGTGACGGCTTCTTAAGTCAGATCTAACTGGAGACAAAACATGGGTTTCGCACATCATGCCTGAATCAAAGCAACAGAGCATGGAATGGAGAAACACACACACACTCACCTGTAAAGGTGAAGGCCAAATAGACTCCATCTCAGTGCAAAATAATGTGTCAGTGTTTTGGGACAGACATAGTGTTTTGTTGGTTAACTTCATGCAACGAGGAACCACTATAAATGCAGAAGCACACTGTCATACCCTGAGAAAGCTACGCAGTGCAATTCAAAACAAAAGACATGACATGCTGACAAAGGAAATTGTCCTTCTCCATGACAATGCAAGACCTCACACTGCAGGTCAGACCCATGATTTATTGGACAGTTCTGGCTGGGAAGTTTTAGACTACCCATCCTACAGTCTTGATCTTGCGCCGAGCGATTACCATCTCTTCCTCCACCTCAAACAACACCTCAATGGCAACCGTTACAATGACGACGACGACATGAAAACAACAGTGAACTCTTGGTTATCAGAGCAGGTGGCAAGTTTTTATGAAGAAGGGATTTTAAAATTGGTTGAGAGGTATGATACGTTTCAACAAACTTGTCAACTATGTCGAAAAACTGAGTGAATTATGTATTTTCTGAAAATAAATTTACTTTTTTGAAATAACCTTTTGTTGTGTACTTATCTTCAAATGGACCTTACTTAAAAAACACGTCTCTTATTTCAATAGTTTATATTTCCATCCATACCTTAGGACTTACAGGTGTAAGACACACAGCTTGAGCTGCATCCATACAAAATTTTGATGATATATTTAATGCAAAGCAATGGATGTGTGTAGATTTAATAACTGAATACATCTTTATAATTTCGCACACCTTACACTGTTTGTTGATACTCTTTGAAATAAAATTGAAAAACTCAGTCGATTTTTGGGGAAGGGAGGGTCGGGGGTTTGGAAAGTACACAAGCAGGATTTGAACACGGTACCTCCAGTGCGATAGCTGTGAACCTTTACCGATGTGCTATGCTGACTTCTCGTAATATATGTAATGTTACAGATGTACAAATCGTGCAATCAACTACAAAATCGTTTTTCTGAAAAACCAAGGCCTGTTGCTAAACAACCAGATAGCCAGGTACTCAGGGTAAGTGCCTCTGCAACATATTTGAAGCGCATCAAAATCCATGATTTGCAGTATGGAGGGTCCCCTTGTCAGCCACATAAGGGAGGTACCGCAAAGCAACACTGTGCTTTTAACCTAATCTGCAATCTCGAGTTAGTAGCGACAAACTTATGGTAGTACCACAAAACAGAGTAATTTCATGTACTACCAAGTGATCTATCACACACCTGGTGTGCTGCGATACAGTTGTGGCTCCCACTGCATGGGATTGCATTTCTTCACAGGACTACTCTTGATTACTGTTGAGCCCAGAAAATACATTTTAATCTGTAATACAGATACAGTATGATGGAACAAAGAAGTAACATGATACATACTAAGAACTGGCCACCCAGCAACAAAAAGGGAGTGAATCAGTGACCGAATGCCATTGCTTCCATCACCCACTGCCACGATACCATCCTCGCAATGTAGTCGGCAACTGACGCAGCTCGCACTGCCAGCCTGGAATGATTGCCAAGAACCATGAATTTGATGCCCACTCAGCACTTGCTGAAAGTAGCCACTAAAGATTGTTTTTTAAGGTATTCAAGAGAAATATAACAAATGGTTCCAACCTGACCATGACTAGATTTGCTCCTGCTCCTGCACACATCTGGGATAAAATTGTCAGAAGGGTTTCCCTGACATGTTTATTTCTGATCCCATACCATCCAGTGGAGTTGACAGTACCCAGCACTGCTGAAGCTGTTACACTCGTGTGCTGTATCGCTATGCTAAGTGCCAACGCATAGCATAACTATGCTCCACAGCAACACCTTGCTTAGTGTTGACACCTGCAAATAGACTTTAAATCAGTTTGCAAACATAGTCCATTGGAACAGAAACTAAAGTTGTGCATGCATGGATTTAGAGATGAATCAAATTCACTGCAATGTGGTGCACTACATGTAATTTACCACCTCATACCTGGTGTGAAGTCCTGGTGGTCCTGTTGCCATGGCATGCCACTATTAAGCTCCACAGTCACACTGACAGGCCCTGCAAATAAATTTTAAATCAGGATGCAGACAAAGTACACTGGAATAAAAAAAGTTGCAGTGTATGCACATGAAGTGACAGATAAATCACACGAAAAGGAGTGTACTAAAAGGAATTTAGCCATCACATACCAGGTAATCTGTGTTGTTGCAGGTCTTTCGGCCATAATTCAGTAGCATCTTCCAACACAGTAATTCCATCAGTGTTGTTGGGCCCTGAAAATAATTTCAAGTTGGAGTTCAGATAATACAGGATAGGTACTGAACTGACATTGTACATATATATTGGCATAGACCTACTTGATTCAAAGCTGAGAGCATGAACATTTTATGTATTTTAATATTACTACCCACTGCTTGTAAATTAGTGATACAAACCCACATCCTGAAGTGTTCTGAACATTCTGCTGTCCAGCAATACCACAATGGTGTCGAGCGTCAAATAGCAGTCAACGGCCGGTGACACCACAATGGTGCCGTGTGTACAGTATCATCCAGTGGCAGATGACTCCACAGTGGTGTATCTTTTGCATTCTGTTGTTGCTTTGTTTAAGTAACAATAAGTTACACACGTCAACAAGTTTTCTGTTTTTAGAAGTTCTTCTGCCCTTTCATCATGGCAGATGAAAGAGACGATATGATTATTTACGATGAATGTGCGGACGTTCTGTCTGATGTTCCGAATGATTTGGTTGATTGAGAAGAAGACACTGGACATTAAACAAATAAAAGTGAAGCAGAAGCATTGGAAGATAGTGAAATATGTCCAAGAAGAATTCAGTGAACACTACGATTGCCAACTGATTTGGATGAATCGGACAAAGAAGACAGTGCACAGTGGTCAGACTTTGATTAGCCGAGGACCAATTATAAATTTGAAAGCTTTCTAGGCCCAAACATATTTTTAGAGATACACAGAGCATTGAGGATATCATAGAATTATAAATTGGGAATGATCTATTTGAATATATTAACAATGAAACCAACAAGTACTGAAGTAAAAATTGTAATTTTAACAAAAAAAAAAAAAAAAAAAAAAAAAAAAAAAAAAAAAAAAAAAAAAAAAAAAAAGCCAAATTTGTCAACGCTGCGGGACCCTAACTTTATGTCCCGCAACTGATTCAGACAAATATTATAATTTTTACATTTTTCTGACAACAACAATAAACTGGATAATGCCGACCAGCTGTTCAAAGTGCAATTCATAATTGATTATTTTTCCAATTCTTTAAAGAAACATTTAATTTAAGTAAAAACATCTCAGTTGATGAAGGAATGATACTGTGGCATTCACAGTTAAAGTTTACAATATGTCGAAAATTGTGAAATATGGCATACTCATTCAGATGCTGTGTGATTTGAGTATGGGATACATTTCCTCATTCAAGATATATTCCAGTGCTGGACCACTTTTAGCAAAACCAGTGATGGAACTAAAATGGCTCTGAGCACTATGGGACTTAACAGCTAAGGTTATCAGTCCCCTAGAACTACTTAAACCTAACTAACCTAAGCACATCACACACATCCATGCCCGAGGCAGGATTCGAACCTGTGACCATAGCGGTCGCATGGTTCCCGACTGAAGCACCTAGAACAACTCGGCCACACCGGCCGGCAGTGATGGAACTTCTTAAGGAAAGCGTCACCAACTGTCCATGGATAATTATTGTAACAGTGTAGAACTTGCGGAGGAGTTACTTGAAAAGAAAATTCGGGTTTGTGGAACAATACAGCAAAATAGAGGATTTCTGGAAAAATTAAAGTGCGCAAAAGTCAATGTGTTTGTAGCTTGTCATCAATGGAAAGATGTCAAGCAGCTGGTGACAAGCCAAATAATCCTAATTAACACTGCCGGCACCAAGTGAATAAATTTGTATGAGACAAGTGGATGGCGAAGTGATGACACCAAATGGGTTTCTTCTGCTATAGGTAAGTCATGTGACAATTTTGTTTTCTTTGTAGAAAATAGCCTTATCTCTGGAACAAGTTATCTCTTGTGGCTCCTTTCTGGGCCAGTGAAAGAAATACTATTCTGAGCTCAAAAGACATCTACATATCCTTTCAGTGATGTTACCATTATTTTCACCAGCTGAACTGCACTACCATTCAAGCAACAGCTTTCGAGATAGTTAAATATTCTTTTTATTATCTGACAAACCCTCACTTGTGCTGAAACTATCATTTCCAGTTACTTGATCCAAGCTCACATCTCTCTCAATAATTATGTGATCTTTTTGCAACTTTGTGACAATACATTTTCTCGAAAGATAAAAAACCGAGCAATCTTGTACACCTTTTTGTGCTCTGTTAAGTGAGATAATAATAAAAGATTTCCTGAATCATTTTCATATGGACAATTTGAAACAAAGACTGCTGAAAAAGTAGACACAAAGAAAATGTGTAGTTCAGCTTTTTATGTCTCTGGAAGTAATTGTGGGATGAACTTGAGACATACCATGTAATAATTTACCAACACAAGGTGTTGGAATTTAAAATGTTATTCTCCTACCACTTTCCAATACTTTACAAGCTGAGAGCAAAGATGATGATTTTGCCACAATGGCTATTTTTAACCCACTTTCACAAAAAAAGTCTTCTGCAAACTCTTTTAAACCATTTTCATTACAAAGCCCATGTTCTAAACCACCTGAAAACTATATTTGGTTTTGCAATGTGAACATACATGGTCCTGAAAACTGATAAGGTGGAGGTGCATTGAAAATGGATCCATATTCTGCAGGTACCCAAATCTGACGTCTTTTATTATGTTCAACATTTTTTTAATACTCTCTGTTGAAGATAATATCAAAACTCCTGGTGACTAGGGAATGAATGTGAGTCAGAAAACTGCAAATAACTAGTCTCATTTTTTTAGACATCTCTACAGCACTCAGCTCTACAAAATTCTTTTTATAAAAAATGAAGTGGAATAAGGAATCGAACGAAAAGAACAGTTATTTCTTTTTTGTGGCTCAAATAATTTGAAAAGTTTAATTTTTTGAGTTCTGTCTTATCAATATTTCTTCTGAAACACTCCCATTTCCTCATGACATTCTGCAGCAAATTAATGAAATTTGTCAAAAATTCATGTAGCTTGAAGTAAACATAGGATTAGGATCCTAAAAGGGCCCTCTTCTAGCTTTGGGTTTTGACAGACACTTATTAAGTATCATTAGTCTGGGCTCCCACGTAAAGAAACCCTTATCACAGTTGGGAACTTGTGGTAAAGAAACCCACCCGTGGCTACTGCTGCATAGGTAATGTGCATGGCCCCTATGGCAACAGCGAACAAGGTTTCATCACTTTAAAAGCAGCAATGGTTAAGCCACCATGGATCACATCAACATTCATACAATTTTTCACAAATGTTCCACAAACTGCAAACTACGCTAACATAAAATATGCTATACATTAAACCGGAATTAAACTAGCACACCAAGAGCATTACATAATAAAAAGCAGCACTTCACCAAAATTCACACAATGTTACAATGGTGTAAAACCTGAAAGCTATTTATATGATGTGTGCAACAGCTGTTATGCAACAATTTTACTACTGTTATTTCCACTGCCTTGGAAATGCACAGTTAAATTGTGAAGTTTATAGTCAGTTTGATATTGTAGTTACAGTAGAAAAATCACAAACATGTCATGAGCTGTGACAAAAGACATTCCTTTTTTGAAGTTTTTTGAGATATTCAGACTTTATTTCAGTTTCTAGTCATCAGGACTTCTGATATTACATTCCCCAGAGAGTACTGAACTATTGTACAAAATAATTAAAGATGTCAGATTTGAGTACCACCGGAATATAGATCTGTTTTCAAAGCACTTCCACACTGACTCATTTTTTAGGCTCTTGCATGATCACATTGTTGTTTAAATCATCATCCTTCTAATGAAAATGGTTTAAAGGAGTTTGCAAAAGATGTTTTATCATGAAAGTGAGCCAAAAATAACCATTTTTGCTAACATCTTAATTTGGTAAGTTTTTGTTTCAGGTTCATCCCGTAATTATTTCCAGAGGTATGAGAAACTCAACTTCACATTTTCTTTACCAATTTTTCAGTCAACTTTGCTTCAAATCATCCATATATGAATTGATCTGGAAATCTTTTTTTATTATGTAACTTAAGAAAGTGTAGGGAGTTGTCCAAAATGGCCTAGTTTAGTTTCTTTCAAGAAAATATCACCAGAGATATTATGCCTCAAAGTTGCCAAAAACTCACATGTGCACTGTTGATAGCTGCATTATGGGGTCAAACAAATCCCTGGAAGCATTGAACTAGTGATCATGAACCTTTACCAATGTTTATTGGAAACATGTTTGAATGCTCACAAAAAATATCAGCAGAATCCATGATGGTCATGTGGGAACTCCTCCCAAAATTAGACCACTTGGCATGGAATGGCTCAGAAGTATAAGTCTAACGTTCAAAAGAATGGCCCTTACACGAGACACTGTTAAAATCCTAGTAGTTAACTGACAAAACACTCACAGTCAAGTGCCAGGGTTTGAAGTGCTTCTGAAAGGCAGTGAATACTAGATACAGAAAGCTAGCTGAAACCTGAAGTTGATAGCAGTAAGATTTTTGTCAAAAATTTTTCAGTGTATATCTAAAAGACGGGCCAACAGGAAATAGAGGTGGTGTATTTGTTGCAGTAGACAAGAAACTCAAATCCACCAAGGTAGAAATTGATGCTACATGTGAGATTGTTTGGGCAAGACTCGGTATCAGGAGTGAACATAAAACAGTATTGGATCCAATCACTCACAAGATTCACCTCCTGAAGTAACTGAAAAAATTTAGAGAAAACCTCAGTTCACTTGTACATAAGTTCCCCATTTATACAGTACTCCCCAGTGAAGACTTTAATCATCCAATAATAAATTGGGAAAATTAGTCTTGTTAGTAGTGGGCATGACATGACTTTCTGCGAAAAACTACTATATGTCTTCTCAGAAAACTAACTAGAACATATAGTTCAGAACCCCACTCATGATGGACATCAGTATATATTAAATCTAATGGCAATAAATAGGCCTGACCCCTTTGAGGATGTCAATGTCAGACGTGGTTGGGGCACTCCATGATGGAGGAGTATTTATCTTTGTGCCTACAAAGCATGCCTGTATAGTGCTACATATATTCGTCAGAAGAAGTTAGTTGTAGTGGCACCTACCAACATTTTTCAGAACTTCCGCTTGCTTTGCACTCGATTCTAAGCCACAGGGAGTTTTTTGGATTACAAAAATCGGAAAAAAAGTGCGGCTTAGATTCGAGTAAATACGGTCAAATGTGTTTCATTCAGCATGTCTGTATCTGTAGCCCTATGCTTTTTTTTCCACCTGTTATGCAGTATTCTGTTTCTTTAGAAGTTTCTTTGCCATGACTGTAGACTGTGTGTGGACCCTCATTTTATGAACAAAACTCTAGGACACAATGGAATCCCTGTCAGATTCCATACTGAACCTGTAGCTGAGTTAGCCCCTTTTCTAACTACAATCTATTGTGGAGCCCTCAAACAAAAAAATTTGCGCAATAGTTAGTAGAAATTACAGATCATACCTGTTTACGAGAAGGGTAGCAGAAGTGATCCACAAAACTATTGTCCAGTATCCCTAATACTGGTGGGTTGTAGAATCTTATAACCTACTCTGAGCTCAAACAAGATGTATTTTGAACAGAATGACCTCCTCCATGCCAAACAGCATGGATTCCAAAACCATGGATCATGTGAAACCCAACTCACATTTTTCTCACACAACATACTGAAAGCATTGGATCAAGTGTGGGTGGATCATTTCCAATACATAAGGACCTGAAAAATTCACATTTTGTGATAAGTGTAAATATAGATGTGAATTCTGCCTCAAGATGCAAAAATGTGACTTTATCTAATAGATGCTATTTTATAGCGAAATGTATCCAGATGAACTACTTTATCACAGATAACTTGAAATAGCTTTATTTTCTGCATATAAATATTAAAACGTAACAAGTTTTTCATTACTGGTATTGTGCACTGCCTGGTGAAGTCCAGTTTGGAGAGGTAATGTGCATAAGAATGTGTTTGCAAAACAAAAAGGAGTGCATAAATGCAATGACACATCTGTGCACTCAATGCTCTGGTGCCGTGCCAACTGTGAGCAGTGGAATGGCCTGTGTAAAACGCTTGCCACATAATGCAGTGTAGTACTACACTGTGAGGTCTAGCACCTTAGAACAAAGAAACGCGTATGTTTGTTCGCTGACTACAGTTAAAAAATTGACATAATGTGAATAGATTTAATGTTGCAGCTTTAGGGAGCAGATGTTTTGAACTGCGATTGCATTGAATAGCTGTAGATGTTGCGTCTGAACTACCTCATTTACGACACTGCAGACCTCAGCAAGTAATTGCTTGATAACTGTTACCAAATGTCTTTTGTTGCGTGTTGCTTATTGTTCATTTTGTATTTTGAACTGAGTGGAGAGACTAATCCTGATCCATTATGGAGTTCGAGTATGAACCTTACAATACCAGCAGGAATCAGTGGTCCTGGTGACCACGTGTCAGTTATGCTCCTGCAGAAACACAGAATACGAGTGTAGGCTGTTGCTCTGCCACTGCTTATTTCCCCTATACCACTCCTTTTCCCTCTGGGGGTCATAACTGCAATTTGTTTAGCCTCACAGGTGGCTGCCAGTTTATAGTGCCCGCACTTGGCACTGTAACAATTGAAGAACAAATCCTTTCAAGGTAAAAGGGCGTTCAAAAGTTTTGCACAGCCGTCTCTAATTTTTTTATTTTGTGCAGGAAGAGAACGAAACTTTTTGTGAACATACTTGGAACATTTAGCTGTAAGTTGGTATATAATAATATTTTCTTTTATTTACAGGTGAGCCATAATGGACCGTGAAGTAGATGTCAGGTTGCGGCAACTGTCAGTGATGGAGTTCCTCTTCAAGACCGGCAATGACTCTGCCACATCGATTCGCAGGAAGTTGCTCCCTGTTTATGTGGAGGACACAGTGGATCGCAGCAGTATCCAGCGGTGGTTGCAGAGGTTTAAAGAAAGTGATTTCTCTCTACCGGACAATCCATGATGTGATAGACCATCAACATCAGTGAGTGATGTGAATAAGGCCATTGATCAAATCATCCAAAATGACAAATGTGTGACAACATGACAGCTTGCTGAAATGACTCATTTGTCATTGGGTAGTGTGGTATCACTGGCACAGTCACTAGGGTACAGAAAAATCTGTGCAACTCATCAGACTACACCATGACAATGCCAAACCCTATGTAGCCCTTACATCACAGGAGAAAATCAGGAAAATAGGTTGGAAAATTGTTCTTCATCCTCCCTACAGTCCGGACTTGGCTCTGTATGATTTTTACCTTTTTGGTCACCTGAAGGCCCACCTGTGAAGTAAAACATTTGATGGTGAGAAAGACCGTATTTCCTGTGTCAAGTGATGGTGTAAAAATCAATCCCCAGAATTTTACCAAAGTGCATTTACATCATGGGAAGAACATTGGGGCAGATACATCATAGCTGATGGAGGCTACACTGAATAGGCTCAATGTATAGCCCAATGTTCCAAGTATGTTCACAAAAATTTTCAATCTCCTCCTGCAAAAAATGAAAAATTGAGAGACAACTGTGCAAAACTTTTTGAACGCCCTTTGTATTCGACTGCACCAAAAGTCTTCCTGATATGCAAATAGTTATTTTTCGTTCTACCTCTAAGCTAGATACCTTGTCGATTCTATCCATAGCATTGTCAAGTGTGGGTTGTATGGTGATCAATGCCCACAAAAGGACGAAATTAATATTCTGCAGATTTTTGTAATTACTGAATTTGGTGGGAAAATATTGAGATTAGATTAGATTAGTACTCGTTACATAGATCAAGAATACAACACTTCTTAATGATGTGGAACATGTCAGGTTAATAAAAGGTGTCTATACAAGATATTACATTACACAAAATATTACATGACGCTTTTGTTGGGTTGAGGGGTGGGGAAACTACCCACTTACTTTACCCAAAAATTCATCTAATGAGTAAGAGGAGTTGCCATTCAGAAATTCTTTTAATTTCCTTTTAATTGCTATATGGCCGTCTGTCAGACTTTTGATGCTATTAGGTAAGTGACCAAAGACTTTTGTGGTAGCATAGTTTACCCCCTTCCGAGCCAAAGTTTGATTTAACCTTGAGTAGTGAAGATCATCCTTTCTCCTAGTGTTGTAGCCATGTACACTGCTATTACTTTTGAATTCGTTTGACTTGTTAATAATAAATTTCATTATATTGTGAGGCTACAGTGAAACACCGTAAATCAGAAAAGCATTCAATTCACCAGTCGAAAAATAATGCTGCTTCTCAATAGATACAGTCATTAGTTCAAAGCTTAAAGAGATACAAAAAAAGTAAAACAAGCAACAACCATTTCAGAAAATAACATACTGATTTTTTTGCAAAAGCAAACATTCCAGTCAAAAAGCTCCCTAATGAACAGAAATTTATTTCAAACCATTACAACTTTGTCTTCAGGCATGTAGTGTGACAACTTTTTAAATTTCTACGTCTAATCATTTACAAAGAAAGAAATGTGAATTTTGGTAAAAATAGATGCTACATTTTCAGGCCTGTACCAATATGTTGGAAACCTAAAGAGCTGGAATCGTCAGGAGAAGATAATTTTCAAGGTGGAAATGGAAGGTGCTACACATTCCAAATTCATCAAATCCTTTGGCACTAAGTTTGTTGATGATAGCTCTACATGATGTTACGTTTTCTATTTGTCAGGTCAATTAATGTCCAAGGATTAAGTAAGGAGAAAACTGAAATTGACAGGAAGTAGCGAAATCAATGGTAAATGTCTTGCAGTGATGAAAGTCCTTTATTAGAAAGTAATAGGTCATCAATTTTGAGTCCACTCATGTCGGCCATGATCACACTTTAGTAATCTGCAGCTGATGGAACAAAAGTGGGAGAGTACAGTGATTGACTTGCTGCAGGAATCCCGTTTTGTGCTGTTCTTGACAAAATTCATGGAATAGGATGAGTTTCAAATTTGGAGACCTAGGATTGGCATAGATTTGCAGGTACTTATAACCTGGCTTCAATCAGACAGATATCCAAGTGATAGGATGAGTGACAAAGTTTGGTTAGAAGAAATTAAGTAAAGTGACAATCTGTGTGTATTGTGTAGATAAAACATCTACTTATTGAGTGGTGGCATGAGAAGAAACACACACCAAAAACATTTTTTTTTAATTATGTAAGTTTTCGGAGGTAGTGGCTGTTCCTTCCAGCAGAAGGGGTAAAGGAAAGAAAAAGGGATGAAGCGAAGGAAACTGGAGAGGTGTGAGAAAATGGGTAGAACTCAGGGAAGTCACCCAGAACTCTGGGTCAGGGGACACAAACTGGACAGGATGAGAAAGAGAGACTTCCTGTTTGACCAGTTTTTACAATTCTCTCTCTTTCACAACTTTCCGTATAGATTTTTTATCATATAGACCACTTTTGTGGTGAGAAACTCTCACCCACTCATTTCCTCTTGTTAACCACTGTCTGTTTTGGCTTGCTTTTCTTCTATTTTTCTATCTTTTTCCACCCTCTGCTTCTCCTTTTTGCCACTCCCACCATTTGTATCATTCCAAACTGTCCTCACTACATCTCTTCTTTTTGAAAGAGTCTTTCCTTCTCAGTCTGTCTGGTAAGTATTCCCTGACCCAAGGTTCTGGATGACTTTCCCTAAAACTATCTATTTCGGTTCACTCACCACTCTTCCTTCCTTTTCCAATGGTTGCTTCTTCGGGAAAGAGGAAAGGAGAGGGAAAAACGAAAGGATGTTGGTTTTAAGGGAGAGGGTAAGGAGTCATTCCAATCCCGGGAGCGGAAAGACTTACCTTAGGGTAACACACGTCCATCCGCACATATACAGGTTATTGATATACAACATGAACATCAAGGGTCCAACACTCTTCCCTGGGATACACCCAAAATTAGTTCCACAACTGATGATGACTCATTTAAAAATAACATACTGCGGCCTCCCTACAAAAAGATCCTCAATCCACTCACTCATAAATATTACTTGATACTCCTTATGATGCTACTTTTGACGATAACCATAGATGCAGTAGTCAAATTCTTTTCAGAAATCAAGAAATACTTATTACAATCAGTTTCAAATGTAGGCAAGATACACTACTGCACTATGAGTCTGTTTCATTTCGTAATATTTTATTGGTACTGTTTTTGCCCTGTGACAATGGCAAATTATATACTACTGAAAACAACTGCAATCACAATGTGTAAACATTTTCTCCTAATTCATTGATAAGAATATTTACCACCCTGTTCCTCCCGATTGATTAAAAAATACATAATAAATTGAGCACGTTTATTTATACTCTTCGGTGGTCACCGCCTTGTGGAAGCACTGTCCACGTGCCCGGACGGGCTTGCGTGTCCACAAGATGCTGAGGGATACGCTAGCAGTAGAACAGCTACTGACAAGGTCTTCCACGCTGGACAATCTTCAGCAGAACCTAATGGAGAGTTACCACTACATCTTATCCCTCCCATATTCAATCCCATAGTCCTTTCCAGATTCCCCAGAGACCCCAACCTGAGGTATGATGCATGCCATGGCGAAAGGTGTGTGGCACATGGGAAGATAAATTATTGATAAAGCCTCAGGGATACCGAGCAACCTCCCCAAGTGATAGCCTTGCACTATGTGGGGTTCTGTGGTGTTGACCGAGTATACCCCCAATTACCATGGGACCAAAATGGAGAACATGAAACAAGAAGAAACAAAATATGAGGGACATAATGAGACCTCAAACACCCAAACACCTGGTTTGAAATGAATGGAAGCTGTTTCCATAACTGGATCAGTCGATATACTTGTCTGAGAAGAGGAAACTGTCTCATAGCAGTTTCACCATGTCAATTATTAAATCTTCCTCTGGAGCTCAGAGGGATAAACTTCTCAATGAACAAAAACAGAAGGAAGGCAGACAATAGCTTCCTTAAAAAGATAAAAATTGGGTGAACCTCCAAAAAAGACTGCCTCAAAGCGAAGGGGAGTAACAGGCATCTTCCACCTCTAAAGTAGAAAACAAGAAAAGAAGGGAGGGGTCCAACACTCCCACTTCTCAGGATAATTGTATCCAGAAACAGTCGAGGCATGAATTGAGAAAACAGCCCTACAGTCTCAGGTTTCAGGATGGCTGTTATCTAACAGGGATATCCACTGCTCAACATGACCTCGCAGCAAGTGGAGATTGTTCTGACGGCTTCCTTTGAAAAGATCGAGAAGGGTGCTGGTCCAGGGCCAAAATTCAGAAGCATCTGTCTGTATGAAGGTGCTCTTGTGAGGGGATGGGAATAGTGCACTAGCATACAGAGAAAGTGCCCATAATATCTCCATGGGAGGAGGCGAAGCTGCTGGTCAAGATAGCAGCTGAGCTCCTCGAGACCACAAAGTTACCAATTTGGGTGCCAGAACTTCTGAAGGATACTCCTCCAAAGACTGTTCAGGAAAGTAATGGTGCAGAACCAAAGATCTTGTCACAGTATTGGACAGTAATCAATCAGTAGGTTGTACTGGATGGCTAAACTATCGTGGTTGGAGTCAGTAAAATATCCATGAGGGCAATGCAAGAACAGGGCCTGAGAGTGTACTTAAAGAGTTCTCACAGGTTACTATGAGGGTATCAAAGATATCTGCAGCAACCATCGTGACAATATGGAAACTGTAAGTGTTGGAGATCAACCTGCAGCACAGTGAAGGAGCAACTACCAGCCTCAGTCATCTTCTGAGAACATGGGAGGTAAACATGACCCTGATCCAGGAAGCCCCCCCAAATCTATGTAAAGGGAGTGTTTCAGGGCTCCAAGGCAACAGAGGTAAGCTGATTTATGCTAGAAATCTAAGGAACTTCAGAAGACGTTTTTATGCAAAAATAGAATTCCATTCAGGTGATGGCGGACATTTGTTCCAGGGACTTAGTGAGAACCAGAATGAAACAGCATGAGGGAAGAAGCAAGAGAGAAATTATATTTCCTTATGAGGTCAGTACTCCTCCTTTCCAGAAAGTGAGAAGATTGGTTGACAGCTGTTGACAGCGTGAACAACTGCTGGCTGGTGGTGATGGCAGTGCCCGCAACCTGGTGTGGGGAAGCAGTGAGGTGAACAGGAAAGCTAGTTACCTCCCTCAACATTTATCCTAAATATGGGCAGGGGTCCTGTGTTCAGGAACATAAAAAGGGAAGAAGTAACTGACAAAACTTTTAAGCCCATTCTAATGGATAGCTATGTAGAACAACAGCATGTGACACAGGAGAAACCCTTGTCTGCTATTCTTACATCATTTAGAAAACTGCAAAAACAAAAATGTACCTTGATGGACCAATAATCTGGAACTCCAAAAGAAGCAGGTAAGAAAACTGTTCAACCTTGCAAGACTGAAAAGACAATGAGCAAAATATCTGAAGGCCCTTGCCAACTATCATCCTGGAAGGTACTCTGTGAGGAATTGGAAGGTAAAGCTACTTGTTCCAGACTTCACAAAATCCTTACCAGACTACCAATTAATCTATGAAGTACTCTAGGAAAGAGCATACAGGGACAAGAGGATAGGCTAATTAAGACTCACTTTCCTCAATGCACTCTGACGGATAACACAGACCAAGACAGAGAGGCAGCAGTTTACAGATAATCAGAAGGAAAACTGAGAATCTCCCTGAGAATATGTTGGTTAACAAATAATAATAAAATACAATTCAGTGTTGGTGGGAGTGTTTCAGACATTCAAGTCACCACTTCCAGTCCAGATGGTATCTTTCCAACTCTATTCCAACAAGCAAGACAGCAATTAATTAGATTTCTATGCAGGCTGTTTACAGTTAGCTTAGTGGCAGGAACCATTTCTCATTCGTGGAGGGCAGTGAAGATTGTTTTCATTCTGAAAGCAGGGAGAACAGATCATACTAAGGCTAAGGATATGATACAGATCTGTCTGTCCTTTCTTTAAAGACGTCAGGAAAACTGGTTAATATGCGCACTAGAGAAGCAAAGTTAACTGAGGCTCCTCTACATGTAAGTCACCAGGCATATCAACCAGGCTAATCATGTGAAACAGTACTTCACAAACTTGGGAAGGTGGAAAAGAAACACTCCCAAGAAATTGCTCTCTGCAATCTTTCTGGATATTGAAGGGTCCTTTAGCAATGCAATCTTTGGATCCATGGTTAGGACACAGCATAATGACAGTCACACGTAGGTGGATTAAGATAATGAAGATCATGTTGGGCAGAAAAAGGTAGGAACCATCATGATGAATGAGAAAAGCAGAGGGCATCCACAGGGAAGGGTTTTGTCTCCACTACTGTGGAACCTAGTGGTGAATGAACTCATTGAAGAGCTAAATACTAGAGACTGCTTTTTCCAAGGATATGCCAATGATTTAGTCATAGTAATACTTGGCAAATTTGCTAGTACTGATATAACACTGAACATTTTGAAAAACTGGTGCAGGAAACAGGATCTAAGGGTCACCCCCAAGAATACTGTTGTACCATGCACAAGAAAGAATATCCAGCACACGTACTAGAATCTTAAGCTTCTCAACAAAGCTCTACTGGAAACATGACAGTTGTGTGGCATAAACGGAAGTTGGTAGGCATGTTTCTAATGTTTCTGCATCTGAAAGATGATGTCTTTTTAAATTTCGCACCAGTCACATAAGAGTGGTGCTAGTAAGACCACAATGGGGATGCAGATCAGGTTTGCCTTAAATAAATGCTGTAACTGTCATGAGTATTAATTACCTTTGAGATCGGACATGGTGAGCTGATGTTAGTCAAGAATGCCTTTAAGGTGACAAAGGCATCACTACCAACACCTCACCGAGTTTGAACAAGGTCATGCGATAGAGCTACCAGATGCTCACTGTTCCTTCTGTGATATTGCAGAAAGACTTGGCAGGAATGCAGACACTGTACATGACAGCTGGCAGAAGTGGTCACAAGAATGCACAGTCGCGAGATGCTTGGATTCCAGACAGCCATGTGGTGTACCTGAGAGGGAAGAACATGGTGTTCAGTATATGGCTCTGCCACATTGTACTGTGTCTTACAACCTTTACAAGACCTGGACTGCTGTAATGGGCCAATATAATCCTTGATTAATGTGTGCTTGAGATAGTGGTCAAGTATAGAAATGAAACTGAAGGAATAAAATGAAAGATATAATTGTAAAGTGTACCAAAGCTACAAAAGCATTGCACTTTGCGACAGGAAGAGAATTATTTCACAAATGGCTATGCGAGGAGGCCAGAAAAGTGTGCTTTGTGTTACAGAGCAGTTCCAGGCCTGAATATTGTGGAGTACTTGTAAGCACTCTAGTAAAACTCTTACACTTTGCTGTTTCTCTTCAAAAAATAGGTGCATTCAGGTCCTGCATCGAACAAGGGACTTGCTCTCTATAAGGGTCATAAGGTTGAGCAAGGATGCATTAGCATCCGGATGCATTGCCATAATAATCTGCAGCCTCAAAGCAGGTCTCAGTACTAAGAAGGTAAGTGGCAAGTGATACTCTTTTTAAATCATATCCCATTTACAATGACCATTAGAGACAGCACATGTGTAATATCCCATGTCCTGTCCAGCTGCAAGGTATGTGTACTCATTTCCAACATTATAGTTATGTTTCGTCACTGACTTACTAAACATATGCGAGTGGCTGTTTTAATAAATTACCAATTATTTCTACATGTATGCATGGACTGGTATATCTGTTCCTGCACAGATTTTATGGTGAATTGCAACTAATGTTAACACAATTGCAAAGCACCTTGAAAACACTGTGGACCCTTTACAACACAAAGCAAATCAAGAAGAAGCACTACAGCAATCATCAGTTGCCAGCACTCCAAACTGGGATGCTGCATTATTCAGCAAAGGAGCAATGTTTCTAGTTATGATCACAAATGTCAGCAAAGAAGTAAGGGTGCTTTTTATTATGGCATCATTAGACAAAATGGTACAGTAAACAACACTTTGGCCATTTACAGATTTGCAAAGTAGTACAACTGCTTAATGATTTCAGTTAAAATTTGCTTTGTGACCCATCAGCCAGTTTAATGTTCATAAGACCACTGTGACGTTAATCCAATATGTAACAATATAAGCCCGCTTCAGAAAATGGTTTGACATCTTACGCAGTTCTTACAATTAACCAGCAACTTACCATGTACTGGTTGGCCAGTAACCACTGTTTTGTCAGCATGAGTAAAATGGAGAGGCCCCACAGACAAGTTGTGACCTGTATGGGTCATGTAGAACTTGACACTGATTTTGCCTGACGGCATCTTTGTCACTATCAAAGATGCTGGACAGGTTTGTTCAATTTTGTTTGATGCTCTCAATCTTTTTCCAAAACTGCTTGTCATGGCAGATCTTGAATGGTGGCAAATGTAGCACAAACAGGATCTCTTGCTGTCAACCATCCCTTCATCAGTTCTCTTTGTGAAGAAAACTTTCTCATCGCCCTCCATCTTTAATTTCCACTGAAGAAACTCTGAAAATAAAACTAAGCTCAATAACAAGTTCAAAACAGAGCATGCATGTATTCATTTCGAAAATGATAGTGGAGAGACATATTGTGTTTCCTTACGTTCCATTGTATCAAACTCCAGTTCTTTAGTTTCCATACTTATTCCATGCTCACGTTCCAGGTGATCTCTTAGCTCTTCCCTGGTATGGCATATAAAAACCCCACACTCCGTACATGACAGCTTCAAAATAATGAAAGAGATTACCTAATTAAATGGGGCCACCATTTCTGAACACACATGGATGGCAACAACATTTCAGAAAGGAATGATTATGAAATAAAAATAAAAATATTATGTCTAATCAACCACTGACTAACTACACTATTCCTTCCCTCTTTCCTGAAGAAGCAACTGTCAGTTGCGAAAGCTAGAAATTGTGTGTGTTTTATTTATTGTGCCTATCTACCGGCGCTTTCCCGCTTGGTAAGTCTTGGAATCTTTGTATATTTATTGAGGGGGTAACTTGTGCTGAGAAATTATCATTTATAAAACAAATCTGAAATACTAAGTTTACTCTTAATTCACTTTGACACAGCTACATAGTTGTGGTGCTCATTTAAAATGTCAGAAAACATATGAAAAACCGAAGCATGGGTGCAATCTCTCCCGTACAGCATGAAATATAAAATTATTCTGGGCCTCAGCATTAAACAGGTAAGCAGTCAGTTAATACCCCAGATTTCAGCCTGTACGTGCCACTTACTATGGGACTCTAAAACACACTTTGTGCACATCCCAAAAAGCCTCATTGCCTGTGGATGATTGGAAACAGTTCGCAGTACTGTATGCCGGTAAATTGGGAGTAGTGAGAAATGAACTAATCTGATGCACCACGAAGAGCTGACATCAGATGATAAGCGGCAGTTCAACAATCTAAGACCAGAGACTGGGTATGGGGCTGGTCCTGTAAGTGCCTGTGGCCAGCCTGATTCCCTCATGGTGTACAGCATCAATTATCATCATGTAAGAAGGCCTCATTAACCCATAGACAGTGCACCCAGAGTCCAGCTGCTAACACATGAAACACCTACAAACTGGAGCAGACATGCCCTGTCCACTCCCCAAGACCAGTGGGTCATCATCATCAGTTTTCTGCTATATTATCAGGTCTTTTGCCTCTCCATTTTCTGCAATCCATTGATTCATTCTTAAGGCTGCTGTATGTTGTACCGTCCATCACGTCATCCAGTAACTGAACTCTCTTCCTCCCTTGCTTCCTTTTCCCTTCTACATAACCTTCTAAAACTGTTTTTATCAGTCCATCATTCTTTCTTAATATATGCCCAATCCAATTTCTTTTTCTTCTTTTTATTACATCAAGTAACTGTCTTTTCTCTCCCACACTTCTCAGTACCTCTTCAATTTTTACTTTGTCCATCCAACTTATTCTTTCTATCCTCCGCCATGTCCACACCTCAGAATCCTCCAGACTCTCTCTGTCTTTCTTTCTCAAACCCCATGTTTCAGCGCCAGACAGAAGAACACTCCATACAAGACATTTTACGTGTCCTTTCCTGAGTTCTCTGTCCAGAATGCTGCAGAGAAAACTCCTTTTCTTATAAAATGCCTCACCATTGCTATCCCTGTTTTAATTTATGTGCTGCACTTCCAGTCGGTGTCTATCCTGCTTCCAAGATACTTAAAATTTTGCACCTGTTCTAATACTTCTCCATTTAGCATAATTTTTATTTCTTTATTTCCTCCTAGTGCCTATACTTTTGTTTTCTTTAAGTTAATTTTCATCCCATAATTTTTTTCCATTAGCTTCAATGGTGTCCACTAAATCCTGTAATTCTTTTTCCTGGGTGGCGAGAAGGACCATGTCATCAGCAAACCTCAAACACCCTACTCTTCTTCCTCCAATTTCTACTCCTTTGTCATCTAATGAGCATCAGTCAATCATATTTTCCAAGTAGAGGTTCCTTGTTTTTTTCAGTAATGGAATCATTACTGTTGTCAGAAGTCCTCAGGCCATTCACCACTATCATACATTTTATTACATAACCTCAATTTTTCTCTTGTTCCATCTGGGTTGAAGTATTTTATATTTGTCCCGGTATCGTATCTGCACCTACCGCTTTGCCATTTTTCATTACAGCTATGGCAGACTCTACTTCTATGATGATGGTTGGTCCTCTCTCTTCATCACTTACACTGTTGAGTGATTCACGTTCCAGAGTTTCTGGTTTGCGATCTGTGTCATATAGCTCTTATAAATATTCTTCGCATCTCTGGAGGACATTGTCACCATCTTTGTACACTACCTCTTCATATTTACTCAAAATGTCCATAGCAGCACTTTCTGCTCTGTTTTGGTCCCTTGACATAGTCTTTACTCTGTTGTATGGTAACTCATATCTTCCCTTCCTGTCCAGATCTTCAGTTGCATCACATTCCTCTTTTAGCCATTTTTTCCTAGCCTGTTCTGTTTCTCTTCAGAGTTCATTATTCAACCTTCGGTACATCTTTCTTGTACCTTCAGTGTTCTTGTTTTTAAATTTTCTTCTCTCTTCCATCTTGGAAATCATTTCTTGTGTGACCCAGGGGTTTTTAGCCCTTTTCCCTTTTACATATCCTATATTTTGCTGTCCTGCTTTAATGATTCCTTCTTTCAGCATATTCCAGTACTCATTGGCATTATCAAGTGGTTCTCTGTCTCGTAATGTGTTTAAAAACTTGTACAACAGCATTTCTGTAATTTGTTCTTTGGGGGATCTTTTCTTCTCTAGATCCCACTTCTTCACCATTGTCACCTTCTTCAGTTTTCTTCATTCTTATTTCTATTTCTGCCATAAATAAGTTGTGGTCACTATTAATATATGCACTTGGTAATGTGTGTACCTTCTTGATTCCATTCCTGTATCTTTCTTCTACCAGCATAAAATTGATTTGGTTTCTGTATTTATCCCCTGGTGATTTCCAAATATGACGAGAATGATTAAAACACACACACACACACACACACACACACACACACACACACACACACACACACACCCCTCTGTAGAAAATGTAAAGCAAGTGTTTGTAGTCCACTCCTCTAACCTCTTCACTGTAAGTTGCAGCTGATGAGTTGCTGTCGCAGTACTTGAGGAGGAACAGAAAACTGTTAAATCGTCCACAAATAAGGATCATAGCACTGGGCTCCTTACCGTAGACATGAAATAGTTTATAGCTGTGGCAAACGGGGAACGCTTACAACACTGCCCTCAGAAACATCAGTCTCCTGTACAAACCAATTTGACAGCATGTCACCAGCTTGGTACCGGAAACAGTGCTTTGATAGGAAAGACCAAATGGAGATGAGGGGACGGCCACGAAGTCCCATTGGTGTAGCTGCCCTAGAACAGGGGTTGCCCAACGTTTCCTCTGATGGAACACTGTGAGGATCTTGGTACGTTGACAGAATATCTTATTTATTTTGAAGGTTAGTAAAATTTTTAAATGAGTAAAATTTATTTACTTGAGCAATTACTTCAATTTTAAATCATAACTAGTCACATAGAAATCACAATAAAATTTTGAAAAAATCTCCAAATAATTAATAGTAGTAGTAGTAATAATAATAATAATAATAATAATAATAATAATGAAAACCCATGTTATTAATAGTTTTTGTGGAGCAATGATTCACTTCCCATGGAACACAATTGTTCCGTGGAACAGTTTGAGAAAGCCAGCACTGGAATACTACATCTCCGAGTAGAGTTATATACCTTGCTGAAGTCAAAGAGTATACCTATACAATGCTGTTTACAAAGGAAAGCCTGCTGGATAGCTGCCTCCAGATGGGTTAGGTTGTCAACAGTGGATCACATCTCCTGAATCCATCTGTGAGTGACTTAGGAGCTGCCTGGTCTCTAACATACAGATCTGACAACGGTTAACCATTTGCACCAAGGTCTTTCCCAAACAGGTTATTAAGACGATGCTCTGGTAACTACTGTTGACACGTTTTGCCCTTTCCTGCTTTGAAAACAGGTATCAAAATTGCCTCCCTGAATGAGTTGGGCAATTGGCCTGTCCATCATAATGAATAAAACATTGTGCGAGGACTTCCTTTGTCACTGGTTTCAAGTTCCACAGCATGTCCACTCATGGCTAGGTGCAGTATCACAAACCACAGACAGTGGTGAATCCAGCTCCCATACACAGAATGGGCAGTCATAGGACTCTGAATTGGTGGATCTGAATTCCAACTCACCTCTTTCCATTTGGCACAGTAAAAATAGAACACTAGGTCCTTGCTGGCAGTGGAAGTAGCCATTGCAAAATGCTCTACCATTGGTGGCGTGATGTCTCCAGATGATGTTTGGATACACCCATTTTTCAACCATGCCACTATAGGCAACCAACTGGCTTTAATGGACATCCTCCTGATGGCTTCCCATGCTGTAGCAAAATAAACGGAACAGTTGATAGCGACCAAGAACACTTGCCATGACCTCGTTTGCTCTTCTTGGCCCTTGTTAAGTGAAAGGCCGAGGTTTTACTCTGTTGGGCAGTGGTTAAACCATCGCAGAGCCACATGTCTGACCCAGATTACTGAACAGCACTCATCAGCACACTATTGGGCAGGTAGCCCCCTAGAATGACAAGAGAGGACATTAGGATGGAAAAGTCAGCAGCTTGGCAAATTACTTCTGTGATACGTGGACTAAAGGTCATCAGTGACTTCCCACTGTACAGAGTCTGCAAGGGGCTAGAGAGCATATGGAGAGGTTGATGGCTGAGAACAACCCAGTAGCAGCAAATAAATGAGAGTGCTTGTGTTGAGGATGCACAACTTATGTGACACAACGAGGCTCTCCAAAACCTGACTACTAGGGCAAGTAGAGGTCAAACCACACAACAGGTGATGGACATCGAAGCCTTCCTGTAGGAGAAATCGTCGGAGCTGTTCTACGAGATCCATGAGAAACTCTGAGTCTTATCACATCTTGTGAAGCAGTGATCCTCTGACACACAAACTTCAACTGCAACTGCTTGCAGATCAGTGGCCACGGGGAGAGCAGACAATGGTGTGCATTATCGACAAATACAGTAATCCCTCTCTTGGCCCTATCCCTAGTGGGTTCATCTTTGCAATGGAGGACATAGTCCCTTAGTACAGTGGTATCAGATGCTTTAAACAAAAGCGCAGGGGCATTCCTGTGCAACGAGTTTCCACGTGTCCTGAACCCATTAATGTTCCACTGCACTATGGAAGCTATTTATCATGGGGGTTGTACTTTCACCTGGTTTTTCCACCATGGAGGAGACCCATAGTGGATGGAGACTCGGTCTTAGGGTGCAATGAGTGCCCCAGGCTGACAACATGCATCAGCTCTGAAAATGAATCGTGAGAGACGTCAGAGAGAGTGACATTGACACTGATGATGATATCATCATCATCATCATCATCATCATCATCATCATCATCATCATCAGACTGCTCCCTTTCTGACTCCATCAGTGGCCGATTCTTTGCATTTGGCTGATTTTTTTTGCTTGGGGAAGCTTCAGAGCCACATGACAAGTGGTGGTGGTGATGGTGGTGGTGGTGCCACTAGATGGTGGACTGGACTGAACCTGAAGACGGGCAAGAAGCTCCACAGACGGGCAAGAAGCTCCAATATTCTGTCGGGAAGCATGGGTTTTGAAGTAACTGCAGTGGCACAAGTGCACTGACAAATGCAAGTACTAGTTCTGGTGCTAACACTTGTAGCTTCAATTTATGTTGCAGCATTAGTCTCCTGAACTGGCTGTTTAAGAAAAGGAGCAAAGGAGGTAGTGAAAATGGGGGATAGCATGGCTTTATATATTTTTCTGGCCTCATCATACAGGATGCACTTCACAGTTTTAAGCAGTTCTATTTTCCTTTCTTCAACACATACACTGCAGTCCCTACTCCAGACAGGATGATCCCCAGAGCATTCACACACGTCAGAAGGAGGTGAACAAGCAAATCCGCTAGCGACCTTACCACATTTGCCACAAGTGACTTCTCCTTTACGTCCAACAGTAGTATGCCCAAAGCTCTGGTATTTGAAAGAACGCATTTGGTTGGGGACATCAGGCCAGATGCTTGTGCGAAGGAAACCTTCCTTGATGCATTCTGGGTATTTTGTGTTGTTGAAAGCAAGTATAAATGAGTCTCAATTAACCAGTTTGCCATCCATCCTTTTCATTACATTTTAGTCACCCACAGTGGCTTCTTTGGTCCATTCAGCTTATCTTTGGGAATGTTGACCAGATCCCTGCACGCTACAATACTTTTGCTGTAGTTCAGAGTAGTATGGAGCTCAGTCTCAATGGCATATTCCTTGGCTTTTTGAAGGTCTGCCACTTGTTGGAAACTTGGGGTTTAGACCAACAATATCCCATTTCGCACCTGTTTGACAAATTTTAAATAATGTGCCTCCAATCCATCTAAAGCCTTTTTCAAAATAAAATGGTGACACTTTTACAAAGCTGTTCTCTTTCCTTATTCTGACTAGCAACATGCATTCTGTTACAATATACACAAGAAATATGAAACATTCCTGAGTCTAGCGGATTGGTTACATGAACCCTTTTGTCAGACTGAGTGTTAGTACATACCTGCAGCTCGCCCATTCCCCTGGAAGGAGGAGGAGGAGCAAATTTAGAGGTTTCCAACTTGGACCCACGAGCAGCTTGGGATATAAAGGTCCACTTAGACAGAGCCCTGCTTACCAGAATAAGCCTCGTACAACTGAGGTTCAACAGTTTCCCCAGAGGTTGCCTGCTAATGACTGCTCTACCTTAACAGGCCTGCATCTCATCGGCATGCAGCACACCTTGAGATTGAAGTTTTTTTTTTTTTTTTTTTTTTAAATCAGGGTATATACATGGACAAGAAAAAAAAATTCCCAGATTTTTCCGGAATTCACAGTTAAAAATACACTTTGTCCTGGGTGAAAATACGCTTTTTCCATGTTAAGTAACACTACACTTTTCCTGGGAACTGTAAAATTTATAAATCCTCTGAATGGTTATGATTTTATACACCAGCATAGAATTTGACAGCCCTTTAGAAAACCAAACTAGTGGGGAAAAAAAATTGTTGGAAAAATCTTTGATGTACAGCAACATGTATACTGCATATTGTTTATTATGAAAGTATAAATATGAATTCCATCAAACACCGCATGTTATTTCCAAAGCATTGAAATCGAGATTGCAAGCCAGTCGTAGCTCATGTCACATGATCTCGCCAGCGGATATTCAGAACAAAGGACATATGATGTAGTCAGGCAATAGCAATATCATTTTTAAGTAGAGTGTGCACACAAATAGGAAAAGTTCATGGTTTAAATTAATATACATAGTGTTGCTATGAGAAAATCAAAGCTTTCATGTATAATATTGCTCTCTAAGATTAATATGCTGTAACAGAAGCTAAGCTTTCACATATAATGTTGATCTTTTTGCATATGTAACACTTTAAGATACATCACACAAATGTGACAGTAAAATTTTTAATAACGACATAAATGTCTGATATTCTGGGCTCAAAATTTTTCCGAACGGTCATCCTCAAATAGTTTATTTTTAAATGAGAATCAAACGCTCTGTGATTTAAGAAATTCATGGTACATTCTCGCACACAGCTCGTCTTGCATAAACAGAAATTTACTTTGAAAGTAACGCTTCTCAAACAACCGCAATATTTTCCCACAACCTGTTAGAGAAATATATCTGTTTCAGCAGTTGCCAAAGAGCGCCAGATAACAGGAATCACCATGCTTGTGCAACTACGATGATGCAGGAAGCTTGTACGTTCATATGTGTAAAACAGTAAAAGATCTTACATTCTGTCATAAAAGAAATATTCCAGAGCATTGGAATTTCGTGAACCATACTAAAATGATAATTCGGCTTAAAATGCACATTCGTATGTCCAGATTCGGATGTAAATTTTCTTGGAGTACCAGTACTGAATTACCTCATGTTTGCTTCTTTATTACGGCATAGCCCCTTACATGGTAGAAGATGAAAACATGCACCTTTGAAATGTAGCAAACAGGTGAAACTAGTCGATAGTGTGGAATTAAACACTTCGTTTCACTTCCGTAATGTAAAAGATTAATAAAAGCAACATTTCTTTAGGAAACTGACAAAGATAACTTCATTGTTCTGTAAGGCATTTAATGCTTGACTGACAGAAAGGTGGAAATAAAATCAAATCTGAAACTGATAACATATTGTAGCCTTCCGTAATTATGTGAATGTATTTTAATTAACTTGATAGCTCCCGGCCACAGAAATCCGTTTTGTTTTCATTCTACGTGAGAGCAATAAATGGAAAGGAATCACTAAATATTAACATGGGTCATGTGGAGACTATCCAACTCCCCACTACAGCTCAGACTGCTCTGAGCATCAGCCCTGGATCAACAATATTTCCGAATTGCAGCAATACTGGATAGTGTACGCCAGTAAATTTTTTCTGGGTAGCATCTTGCTGCTTGCCACTACTGTTTATACAGCTAACAGTCAAATTCTGTAGCCAGAAATGGGAGAAGGTATGACAAGGACGACTCAACTGAGGATGCACATGAGCCCACTCGCAACTACTCAAACGAATCTAATATAAACAGCTGTGACATCGTGCTCATTGGAGGTTCAAATGGCTCTAAGCACTATGGAGCTCAACATCTGAGGTCATCAGTCCCCTGGACTTAGAACTACTTAAACGTAACTAACCTAAGAACCTAAGGACATCACACACATCCATGCCCGAGGCAGGATTCGAATCTGTGACCGTAGCAGCAGCGCGGTTCCAGACTGAAGTGCCTAGAACCGCTCAGCCACAGCGGCTGGCCTCATTGGAGGCAATTCGTTGTTATAAAGCACTGTACAGTCTTCCTAAAGTCTTTGACACATTTTGCTGTTGGCAGGTGCTTGTATGAGCACCGTACTTTGTTGTGTATGGTGCATTTCCTGCATTTTTTCTTCTCCCCCCCCCCCCCCCCTCTCCCATTCATGTTTCATTGCTGCAGTATTATTCTGCAGTAGCCAGATAGAGTAATATGCTTTGTCAGAGTATTTTTCCTTAACAGACAAAATTACAAAAAAAATTAAATGAAAACTAAAACCAAACAAAAAATTTCCTGGCATTCTAAAAAATTCCCAGGTTTTTCCCAGATCTACTGGTTGTCCCAGGTCAAATGCACCCTGTATATAGAGGTTTTTACTTCCTCACGATCTGGGCGGTAAAACCAAGATCCCATTTCCTGTGACACATAGTGTTCTGCTGTTGCACCACGCAGTATTTGCTGAAGCATGCCCAGAGCTTATGGTGATGGAGGACTGGCAGCTTTAACAAGTCCCTAGCTCATGAACATCTGGTCACCAGGCACATACCCAGCAAATGAATGCTGAGCCAGAGCAAATTTGTCAGAAACATATGGAATTGACGTATTATTTTAGAAAGAAATTGTTAATACTTTAAACCGAAACTGAAAAATTTCTATGTATAGTGAAATATTTTACTTACTTTTTGAGGAGCAGGTATGTGCATATCCTTGTGATGATCGAGGCTAGCAATAGTCAGAAATTTATTATCATGCAAGTCACATGTTTCTTTACCCTTACTTAAATTTACGTCCATGTTGTGGAATGTTCTCAAATGTCTGTATAAGTCCGTCCTTAATGTAAAACTGGTACCACATTTTTCGCATATATTTCCACAAAAATCTGAAATAAAATACGCAAATACAAAATTGTTAATGGTCTTGTATATGTGGCAACTATTTATTGTTACAAAAACTACATGTTAAAAACATGAACTTGCTGAGGACTTCAAATTCTTTCTAGAAAATGTACACTTTCAGGTAATTGCGATCGAATCCTTAACCATGTCTTGTAAATACGGCTGTCGGGACTGAGAGTGCACCCCACAGCTGAATGCTTGTTGTACTATATTCATTTTAGTTGCTTGTTGCATCTGCCTGACAAACCAGTGGAAAGCAAAGGAAAGCAAAGAAGAGAAAAGGTTTGCTTATTACACCACATCAAATTCAAACATAATTACAGAATAAGTGCAAATTTTGTTTAAAGCAGGTGTGGTTAGTGGTTTCTATACTGGGGAAGGTTGCGAAATTTACCTATCCAAATAACATTATGTGGAAAGGCTACGTGAAAAGTTTACAATTACTTTCAATTCTTTTTCTGGGAACTATTTGATGTTTCAAAAGCAACAGTTATTTTAACAACTGTGGAACTGACAAGTGGTCATTAAAACTGAGATAATCACTGGTACTGTCACAGAATTCTCACATACCGTTCTACAGTGTGTGAAACGTGCCCACTTTGCAGGTGGTTCTTCTGGCTCCAAGTTATGGTCAATGTCAAGTGAGGCCCTAAGTGCAAGGAAATGAGATACATATTCAATACTTAACACGTCATCAAAATTCCTCTGCTAGAGTTCATTGAATAGAATGTAACAATGAGATACGACTTAGGTAAAAAAAACTAACTACGAGAGGAAATCGTCATGTTGCCGGAAATCATTCAGTCTCACAGTCATGTTGTTCTGTAATCATTAGTGTTGTTATGCATACTTTTTTCCATGCAAACAACTTTTTTTACACACAGGGATTACATTTCACGATTAGAAAATCCATCTAATGGACTCAGGATAGGAGGAATACTTCTCTATACTATCTTGCCATGAATAACTGAGCCCCATGTCCAGGGAATGGCTGAAACGGAGACAAATACATCAATAAGAAAACTGCTAAACGAAATATTACAACTAGGACCAAACGATTACATAAATTTTCCCCAAATGTGTATTCAAACTATAGCTAGAGTGTGATAGAATGATCTGTACCATAGTCTGAGGTCTATATTAGGTTGGTATTTCATAATGTGGTTGGCAGTTGGGAAGCCGAAAACTGTGAATGCCAAATAAAGTTTGTACTAAGAGACTTATCTACACCGTAGTCTCACATTTATGTTCGGGTCATATTTAATGCACTGTGTCATTTTTAACAATCTTTTGTCATAAGAAGTAAAGCTAACTTAAATTACAAAAATCTATATTAGATAACGGACACATTTCCTAAAAGTATATTGATGAAAATCAAAGTAAAGCTATCATTAATCCCTAAATTGTTTTGAACATCACACTGCTTTACTGGGTATGATCCTGTAGAAGGTGGCTGTTGTTGTTGTTGCTGCTGTCTTCAGTCCAAATACTAGTTTGAAGCTGTTCTCCATGCTACTCTATCCTTTGCAAGCCTCTTCATCTCTGAATAACTACAGCAACCTACATCCTTCTGATTGATTGAGGGGGTTATAGGACTAAATGGTGAGTAAGTAGTCCCACAATTCAAAAGTTACTTGTGTAAGATAGTCATTCAGCTAAAAGTGGGTGGAGCCAGACAGAGGTGTCAAACCATAAAGTGAGGAAGTTAAAACTCACACAGTAGAAGGCATAAAAGAGTAAGCCAAATCTAAAAACTGGAAAAGCAGAGGGATAAAAGAGCTGTCTTTGCACAAGGAAGTGGTCATTGGTTCCAGACCTAGAAAACATGAAGAGATGCCCCAACCACAATCACCCTGACCCAGCTCCAGGAGTAAAGGAAAAATAAAAATCACTTTCACAAATAAAAATCACTTTCACATATGAAACTGAGGACCAGTTCAAACATGCATGGATTGTCTGCTAATATTAAATACAAGGAATCTGGAAGGCTATACTTAGTAACAAGAGCCAAAAGAAGGGGGCAATCCCACCAATGTATGGAATACCGTCAGTCTGTCTCCAAAGCCATATTGTGGAGGTGCCTCATTAACGCAAGAGAAAACAATGGGTGACCTAGTATAATGAAGGTGTAGTTAGCATAATACAGTGGGCTCCTCCTGAGAGGAGAGGAAGGATGAGGTCAAACTGCAGTAGCCACTTGGATCGTGCAGAGTTTATTATTGACATCAGTAACCCACCAGATGTTATTTCACTTTTGGGCAGAGATATTTTATGTGTATCCAAATACCTGCACATGGAGTCATGAAAGGGAATGGGGGCAAGTATCTGCCTCTCTAGCCATCAGTGTACGGCCTGCAAGCTGCAAACAGAGTTGGTAAGTATTAAAACACTGTGGCGGGAGGCTTCAGAACAAAATGGCGGGCCCTATTAATGACTAGCAGCTCTGCCATGAACTCACTACTTGATCCTGGCAGTCACTAGTGTTCCATGTCAGTAGAAGAGATGTGAAATATATCCTGCCTTATCTATTACTTTAAAACCATCTGTGTGGAAGATGGAAGTACCCTGGAACTTTCCAAGGATAGAACTACAAGATGCTGGAATAGTTTAGGGGCAACAGAGACATTAGTATCCTGGAATAGGTCAGTCCCAATCCACAGTCGAGGCAGCGTCCAAGAGGGGTGTCAGAGGAAGTACACGGGCCACTGTCCAGTGAGTGGAGATGGAGAGCCAACAGATGGAAGTGAGACGTATCCCAACCACCAATCCCACCCAAGTATGAGTATCAGGAGGGAGATATGCCTTATTTGAGAAAGGGTTTGGGATACACAGGATGGTCAGAAAAATCGTCAAATGGTGATTATGTAAGAAACTACGAGTTGGCTCTGTCGTGTTTTTAGATGCAGAATCCCCACTTCAGTGCAGAGACTGTCAACAGGACTAGTGTGAAAGGTGCCAATAGGCAGATGCAACCTATAATGATGGACAGGGTCACTTACTTTCAGTGTGGAATGAGCTGTGAAACCATAAACCTGACAACCATAATCTAATCTAAACAAAACCAGAGCACAGTAAAGATGGAGAAGAGCAGCACGGTCTGCACCCAAAGATGTGTGGGCCAAGAGCAGGAGAGCATTAGGCTTCCAAATGCACTTAAGTCTTCAGTTATTGAATATGGGGCAGCCATGTTACCTTTTTATAAAAACTAAGGCCAAGAAATGGGACTGTGCTACAACATCGGAGAGTTGGTCCCGTAAACAAAGTTCTGGATCAGGGTGTACTGTAGGTTGATGGCAAAAATGCAGAACCTGCATTTTGAAAGAAGAAACTGGAAGGAGTGGGAGAAGGCCCATGCAGAGGCGCATCAGATGGTGCCTTTGGGCTGGCATTCAGCAGGTGCTATCGAGTGGGAGCTGCACGAGATGCAAAAATCAATGTACAACGCTGGGGTAACCAGAGGTCCAACAGAGGTTACAAGCCCATTGATGGCTATGAGGAAGAGTGTGACACTTAAAACAGAACCTCGTGGGATACCGTTCCCCTGGATGCGAGGGGTGTTGAGTGAAGTGCCAACTTGAACCTGGAAAAGCGAGTACGATAAAAAATCGCAGATAAAAATCTGAAGGGGGCCACAAAAGCCCCAGTCATGGAGAGTAACTAAAATGCAACAGCACCAATCTGTGTTGTTTGCCTTATATGGGTCAAAGAAGATTGTGACAAGGTGCCGGCAGTTAATAAAAGCCTCTCAGGTTGCTGTTTCCAATATGAGTAAATGGTCAGTTGCAGATCATCCTTCCTGGAAGCCACATTGACATGGGGGCAAAGCGCTCATAGATTCAAGTATCCAACAAAGTCAGAAGTAAACAATTCTCCTGAGCAGTTTTCAAAGTATGTTGGTCAGTCTAACCAGGCGATAGCAGAAATGTTGGATTCTTCCAAGGCATAAGGACAGGAATAACTATGCTCTCTTGCCATTGCAAGGGGAAGGCACCAATGAGCCAAATGCAGTTGAACACCCAGAGGTGATGTTGCCTCTGGGTACTGTTCAAGTGTTGGATCATCTGGTTGTAGATGGATGGTGGTGGTGGTTAGTGTTTTAACATCCCGTCGACAACGAGGTCATTAGAGACGGAGCACAAGCTCGGGTTAGGGAAGGATTGGGAAGGAAATCGGCCGTGCCCTTTCAAAGGATCCATTCGGGCATTTGCCTGAAACGATTTAGGGAAATCACGGAAAACCTAAATCAGGATGGCCGGAGACGGGATTGAACCGTCGTCCTCCCGAATGTGAGTTGTAGATGGAATCTGGGCATGGAGCAGTGTCATAAGAGGATAGGAAGAGAATGCCGATGTGTTGCAAAGAGTGTCATAATGTGTTCTCCAAGAGAGCACCCGCAGGATATGACCCTGATCACTATCACAAAGATCATCATGGGATGAACAATGTAGGGAAGCCATGAGAGCAGGAGAAGAGATCATGAGATCGATAGCAGAAAATGTGCTGTGAGCAGTACTCAAGTGGGTAGGGGAACCGTCACTGAGAAGAGACAAATCAAAGTCTGTTATAAGTTGGTCAATTAGAAGACCCCTTCTAATTCAAGTGGCTCTCCCCCCACATGGGGTGGTGTGCATTGAAGTCCCCGAGGAGGTGGTAGGAGGATGGGAGTTGCTGTATTAAGACAGGCAGATCAATGTAAGGAAGTGATCTAACTGGAGGGAGGTAGATAAAGCAAATGGTTATTGTTGGGGTTGTTTGCACTCATACCGCTATTGCTTCTAGGTTGGTATGCGGGGGGGATCCAGTCACTGATGACATTGGTCCGAAGCAAAGTACTGATTCCTCCAGGTGGTTTGACGAGACACACACAATACTCTCAGAATGCCCGACAGCCCTGAAACGTTGGAGAGTGGTCATCATGGAAGTGCATTTCTTGAAGAAAGACAGAACACAGGATAAAAGGAAAAGTTTTTGTATTTTTCAGTACGTGATGATAATATCTGTCACAATTAGTTTGTGGGGTGCTCAACTGTGCAGTTATCAGCACCAATCGATTAGTTTGTGGGGTGCTCAACTGTGCAGTTAACAGCACCAATACAAATTCCAAACCTTTGCTCAGGCCAATCTCACCACTTTCATGAATGATAATGAAATAATGAGGACAACACAAACACCCTGTCATCTTGGGGCAGGTGAAAATCCCTGACCCCGCAGGGAATCAAACCAGGGACCTGTTCTCGGGAAAGGAGAATGCGATCACAAGACCATGAGCTGCGGACGTGACAGTCCAGGTTATATGTAAAGAACCTGAGAAGATGTCATCCAACTAAGTGAGTGGTTGTTACCAACGAGAATAGTGTGACAGCCACAAATAACATGTCAGACTCAAGTTGTCAGGGGGAAACGGCACCTCCAGAGACCCTGAGACTTATCCTGCCTGAGAGATGCCGAGGAGAGGAGGTCCCTACCACCGGCACACACTAAAGAAGGAGGGCACTTCTTTGGCCAGGGAGGGGGAGCAGAACACAGATGCGAGAGCGAGAGGACTGCAGAGAGGGGGAGATGAGAGGGGACAGTGCTGAGGTAGGAGGCGGAAAGTAGAAGAAACCAATATTGGGTGGAGGCAGTCATATTTTTGGAGAGATCAGCATAAGATAGATGATCCTGGGACTTGTACTCTTGGATCTTCTTTTCTTTATTGTAAACTGGGCAATCTGGCAAGCATGGAGAATGGCAGTCACAACAGTTGACATACGGGTGGCAGAATGTAAAGGCATCCCTTATGGAGTGGGTGGCCACAGTCCCCAGACAGAGGGTCCACCATACAGCAGGAAGACATATGCCCAATACGCGAGCACCGAAAGCACCTCATGGATGGTGGGACGTGCAGCTTCACATCACATCTGCAGCACAAAACCTTGACCTCCTCTTGAAGGGTACGCCCTCAAAAGCCAGAACGAAGTTTATGGTATTGGTACTGTTGCCTCTACATCGAACAAAATGAATGCCACATCACTCCAGATTAGCCTGGGGTTCCTCATCAGTTTGGAGGATGAGATCCATATGAAAAATTACTCCCTGGACCATATTCAGAGTCTGGTGAGGTGTAGCAGATGCAGAGACATCGTCAAGGGGAACACAGCAATAAGGGCTGGAGCCTGGGTGGCAGATGATGCTGTGTCTTCCGAATAAGGCACAGCCAGGACAAAAGCATCACAGGTGCACAGATGCAAGTTGGTGCCAGTGCCATAGACACTTGCCACTTGCGCAAGTTCCACCAGCGCTGAGAATAAAGATATTGACTTCACCTTAGCCAATTGTAGACCGAGAACAATGCGCCAATGACTGGACAATGGACAGACGCCTATTCGGAAGACAGAAGAGCAGCTCTCACCTACTTGCTTATACATCATCATCATCATCATCATCATTATCATTATCATCATCCAGGGCTGCCTTAGACAGTGGACATCATTTAGTGGACACTTTAGAAGTGAATAGACAGTTGTTGTAAATTGCATTTGCTATGTAATGTGAAAGTTACCAATGATTATTTGCACTTAGCCATTGAGGGCATTTTTTTGTGTTCTATTCCAAGCAGTGTTGCAGACTCAATATTTAAACTAATCTCAAAGATAAGTAAACCTTTGTAACTCATTTGTGTTTCTCTGTAACTAACTCGTTGGAGCGTTGTAGAACCTTTGTCCTCCTATCCTGTTACGTGACCCTGGGGCATAGCTGTGTAATAGTGGGAAGGAGAAATTGTATTAGCGGTGTACTGCACTAGAAGCCATTTCACAAACTCAAACTCTACCGCAACTACAGTGGCAACTCAGCCTCCACAGCAGTAGCGAAAAGGCCTTTACAAAACTGGTGATGGGGGTTTACAAAAGAAACATCTTTCATTAACAGGGAACCCGACTGCATCTAACTGAGAAACTACACTTTACCAAACTTGCCCTTGATATTCAACACACAAAAAAATAGTACAGACCAGGAAGTGGACAAAGTGTTTCTTCCATGAGGCAAGCCTGGCCTAGTCCCATGGTGTAGTCCGGTAAGAGAAGGCTGCCAGGTCATACGAAGCAGCATTGAAGATCCTTCATCATTCGAAGAGACAGCCATTTGAGACTGGCCAGATTTTTGCAGCTTAGCATGCTTCATGTGTCAAGCTTCTGCCCTGATATCACCAATTCTGATTGGGGGCTCTTCCCATGGGTGTCACCCAGCCACAGCAAGGGCCACATGGCATGGCGGCCATTGCTAGGATTTCCAATGCTCCAGGAAGACAAGCAACCACTCCTTTGCATACATAGGAGGGGACACCTCAGGTATCAGTAGTGTGATCCCTGTGTTGTCAGGGGGCTTAGCCAGATGGGTACACTACAGACCTATCACACGGACTAGCTACACTTGTTGGTTACCTAGCCATACACACTACGGAGGGAGTTGTTCCAAAGGGGGAAGTGGTCACTAGAATGGAGGTCAGCAGCAGCCTCCCACAGAGCAGAATCCGCGAGTGCTGGAGAGCAAAAGGAAAGGTCAACAGCTGATGACGACCCGGAAGCAGTACAGAAATGAGTGGGAGCACCAGAGTTGAGGATGCACAGTTCTTCAGACATCATTAAGCTTTCCAGAATGCGACCCCTGTGGCAAGTAGTTGGAGAGCCCCATACGACATTATGAGCATTGAAGTCCCCCAGAATAAGAAATGGGCGAGGGAGTTGGCTAATAAGGTCTGTGAGAGCCTCAGAGTCTATTACATCCAGAGGCGGTACATAAACTGACAGACTGTGAGCCTCCGACCCACAAGAACGTCAACTGCAACTGCTTGCAAGTCGGTGACGAGAGGGAGCTCAGATGAGGGGTGCATGTCACGGACAAAAACCGCAACATCATCCTTTGCCCTTTCCCCCGTCAGATCACCTTTTCGATATATGGTATAGCCCCGTAAAGAAGGAGCATCAGTGGCCAGAAAATGTGTCTCTTGGAGACATAAGCACAAAGGGCACTCTCATACAAAGAGTTGTAATTCGGCCACATGCGTCCTGAACCCATTCAGGTTCCACTGTAATATGGGAGCCAGTGATCAGGGTGGCTGAACTTTCACCCTGCCTCTGTGCTTTGGAGGAGAGCCCGTACTGGCTGGAGATTTATTCCTGGGACGAGAAGATCGCCCCTGGTCGACATCAATGTCCATAAGCTCCGATGACGACCCGCAGGAGATGTCAGACAGTACGATGGCCTCGTCAGCAGACCGACCCTGACTAGTCTCCTCAGGTGGCAAAACCTTCATCTTCTGCGTCTTTGTCTTGGGGGGGCTTAGAATGCAGAGCCTTGTCAACAGTTGGAGCTTTACTTGGCTGGGCAGAAAGCGCTATATGGGGAGAGGCAGGAAGTACCCCAATGTCAGCAACCACGGCCTTGTCCGACGTAGCGGGGAGAGTCGCAGATTGCAATACAACCGCAGCAGCACAAGTGCACTGACAAATGCAGGTATTAGTGCTAACACTAGTAACCTCCATTTGCGTAGCAAAAGTGGCCATTTGTACCGTTTTTTTCAGAGCGAAAGCGAAAGATGTTGAAAACACAGGAGGTTGCATGGCCTTAAAGAGCTTCTTGGCCTCACCATAGGGGATGCGCTTAGATATATTAATCTCCTGTACCTTCCGATCTTCGAGATACATGGGGCAGATCCGGCTCCAGACAGGGTGACTCCCAGAGCAATTCACACACTTCACAGGCGATGAACATTCGGCTCCGTCATGGGCAGGCTGACCACATTTACCACAAGTGGTTATCCCATTGCACCCCAACATAGTATGCCCAAAGCACTGACATTTAAAACAGCGCATTGGGTTGGGGAAATATGGCCGTACTGACAAACGTAAGAACCCGCTTTAATATGCTCTGGGAGTCTCGGGCAACTGAACGTGAGAATAAACGAGTCAGATTTGACGAGGTCCCCATCGACTCGTTTCATAATATGCTGCACGTCAACAGTACCTTCGTCAGCCCACTCAGATTTTAACTCGTCTATGGGGATATCCACCAAGTCCCTACACGTCACAACACCCTTACTATAATTCAAAGTGGAGTGGAGCTCGATCTCGATAGCGTACTCTCCAAGACAGGTTGCTTTCCGAAGGGAAGCGACTTGACGGGAACTATAAGTCTCAACTAACAGAGTTCCATTGCGCAGTCGCTTCACAGATTTCAATTCCCTCAAGACCCTTGTGGATGTAAAAGGGAGAAACGCTCTCAAAGCTACCCTCCTTCCATTTAATAATCAAAACGACATTCTGATTATCAGCATGTGTTCCGTTACGACAGTCTGTTAAATCTCTAGCAACACCATGCTCTGGAGGATTCGCAGCGCTTAGCCGCTTTTTTGATGGGGTGTGTTTTCCTACCAGTGGCACACCCAAGCCACTGGTAGGGGAAAATGTAGAGGTCGAAGGGTCCACTGCGGTCCCACGAGCAGCTAGGGAACTAACGGTCCACTCAGACAGAGCCCCGTGTGCCTGAGTAAGCCTTATACAACTGGGGTGTGGCAGGTGCCCCAGAGGTTGCCCGCTTGTGACTGTTCCACCCCAACAGCCATGCATCTTCTAGGCACGGAGCATACCGAAAGATTGAGGGGTTTTTATAGAGGTTGGCCTTCCTCGCAATCCAGGCGGTCAAGCTAACATTACCATTCCCCGCAGCACACAACATTGCACCGCCGCACTGTACGGTGGTCGCTGAAGCATGTCCGGGGGTTATGGTGACAGGAGACTGGCGGCGCTGACCAGTCACCAGCTCAGGACTCCGGGGTCGCCAAGCCCGTACTCAGCAAGTGAATGCTGAGCCCCTGGGGGCTGTTTTGCTTTTGTTGATGTTCATTTTATATCCATCTTTCAAGACACTGTCCAGTCCATTCAATTGCTCTTCCAAGTTGTTTGCTGCCTGACAGAATTGCAGTGGCATTGACAAACCTCAAAGTTTTTATTTCTTTTTCCTGAACTTTAATTCCTCCAAATTTTTCTTTGGTTTCCTTTACTGCTTGCTCAACATACAGTTTAATAACGTTGGGGATAGGCTACACCCCTGTCCCACTCCCTTCTCAACCACTGCTGCCCTTTGACTCTTACATCTACCATGTGGTTTCTGTAGAAGTTATAAACAGTCTGTTGCTCCCTGTATTTAACTCCTGCTACCTTCCGAGTTTCAAAGAGAGTATTACAGTATAATTGTTTATACACTTTCTCTAAGTCTACAAATGCTATAAATGTAAGCGTGCCTTTCCTTAACGCCAGCTTAAAAGATAAGTTGGATGTGACCACATTTCTCTGGAATCCAAACTGATATTCCCTGAAGTCGGCTTCTACCAGTTCCTCCATTCTTCTGTAAAAAGTTCATGCATTTTGCAACCATGATTTATTACACTGATAGTTCGATAATATTCAGCCTGCCAGCAAATGCTTTCTATGGAATTGAAATTACTACATTCTTCTTTAAGTCTGAGGGTATTTTGCCTGTCTCATACACCTTGCTCACCATACGGAAGAGTTTTGTCATGGCTGGCTCTCCCAAGGCTATCAATAGTTTTGACTACTCCTGGGTCCTTTTTTTGACTTGGTGCTCTGCTCTGTCAAATTCTTCTCACAGTATCGTATCTCCCATCTCCTCTTCATTTATGTCCTCTTCCATTTCTAAAATATTGCCTGCAATGTCATCTTCCTTGTTCACACCCTCCATATAGTCCTTCACCTTTCAGTTTTCCCTTCTTTATTTAGGACTGGTTTTACGCCTGTGCTCTCTTTTTTTTCCAAAGGCCTCTTTAATTTTCCTGTAGGCTGTATCTATCTTTTCCCCTCCTGATATATGCTTCTACATCCTTATATTTGTCCTCTAGCCATCACTGACTAGCCATATTGCACTTCCAGTCAATCTCATTTTCTAACATTTGTTCTCTCTTTCATCTGCTTTACTTGGTACATTTTTATATTTTCTCCTTTCGTCAATTAAATTCAATATCTCCTGCTTTATCCAAGGACATCTACTATGCCTTGTTTTTTAACTATTTGATCTTCTGCTGCCTTCACTACTCCCTCTCTTAAAGCCACCCATCCATCATCTACCATACTCCTCTCCCCTGTTCTAGTCAGTCATTGCCCCATGATACCTCTGATACTCCGAACAACCACTGGCAATTTCAACTTATCCAGGTCCCATCTCCCTAACTTCCTACCTCTTTGCAATTTCTTTAGTTTTAATCTACAGTTCATAGCCATGGCCAGAGTCCCCATCTAGTCCTGTAAATATCTTAAAATTTAAAATCTTATTCTGGAATCTCTGTCCTACTGTTATAGACGGTGTTAAAAAATGTCTATGATACTTTGAGAGGTGGAGTAGAAAAATAAGCCCAATGAACACTGGTCGTGAAATGTATACTTTCTGCAGTAAACACGCATTTACAGGAAGTGTTCAATGTGACATCCATTCATGACAATGCACCCTTTTGCCATCCAGCATAAGGAATGACTTCTTTGTTGTATTTGCCGGCATGCATAGGAGACGTGACCCTCTAGTGTATGCATATTGGTGATTGGTGTATCGCAGACCAATTCTGTCAAGTGTCTCCATAACCAAAAGTCTACCTGACTGAATTCTGGAGAACAGGCAGGCCAAGGTGTGGGGCCCTCTGACTAATCCAGCAGACCTGAAATGTCTGCGTCAGGTGTTGGTGCACATTGTAATGAAAGTGTGCTAGTGTGCCATCACACATGAACCACATTTGTATTTGTTGCTGCAATGGCACAGCAACGCACTCCTGTTAACCTTTGTGGTAGCACGTATGGCCCTATTAATCTATCACCAAATATGTCTGCCCATATGTTAATTGAGAATTGGTGCTGATGCGGTCTTTTCTTAATTTCTTGCCCACTTACATCTGACCATACATGCTGGTTATGGAAATTAACAACATCTCTTGTGGACGCAGCCTCTTTGGTAAATAAAATCTTGGATGTGAACAGTGGATCTGTGGCACACTTCTGCAACAGCCACTGACATAACTGCTATCTGACACGATGATCCTGTGGCCTTAGAGTGTGAGCATGCTGTAAATGATAAGGGTGCAGCAATTGTTCATGAAGTACCCCATGTAAAAGAGTGAGGCAGACCTTCTGTTGCTGCTAATCATTGCACACTGGTCCCAGGGGTTGCTTCCACCAAAGGTAGCACATGATTCCCCATGTCAGGCACACAGACTGTGTGAGGCCTTCCACTGTCGGTCTTCCGATGTGCAAGCGTACCTGTCCCCCACAGATGCTGGAAAAGTCTGCTGAACAGACTATCAGAGAGTTCTCTACATGGTAGATATTTTTCAGGATGGGCTCACAGACTACATCCATTTGATAAACCGTAGCAGAATATTGCTATCCAGCATTTCATTTGTTGACTAATGAGCTTCCATTGCTAACATGCTAACAAGAGGTAGAAGAGAAAAATGTACATGCACTACACCATTTGTACACACAAACAACACAATAACAGCAACACACAGAGATAAAACCACGTTTGGAATAAGGTAAAACACCATGACACATACCCAAGGTTGATAGTACTGTACAATAAGGCACCCAAACATGATGAAAACTAATCTAGCCAACAACACGACTCCAACCACACAGCTGACTGCCTGCCACCTATTAGTATATAGAGTACTGTGAGTAAGACGACGTAATACCTCGTCGACACATTTGACAGAGTGCCAATGCAATGACTACACTAATATCTACAACATGGCATTGTGCAACCCTTTCTATAAAACATGTTTGTCTCAGAAAGTATTCGTCTCCAGACCCTTTTTTTTTGTTGGACTTAATTTCTTGTTCTGGTGACTACTATGACCTCTCAAAGAATTCAACACCGTTTTTGAACACCTTGTATAATCAATCTCAAACCTTCTAATGTCTCCATGTCTCTACGTATAAAACTTTTTCACGATTCTTAAACCACACGTTAGTGATGATCACAAAATATTGCTCCAGAAGTTGGACCATTATGGAATACAGGGAGTAGCTCAGAATTGGTTCACCTCTTACTTTAAGGACAGCAAAAGGTCATTCTCCATAGTATTGAGAATGGCAATAATGTGGGGGCTGAATGGGGCATGGTTAAAGGAGGGTGCCCCAGGGATAACTGCTGGGGCCCCTCCCGTTCCTTATTTACATTAATTATAAGTGTTTTAGTATCACATGTTATTCTAAAATATTTCTGTTTGCTGATGAGACTAGCTCGGAAGTAAAGTATGTTGTGCGCAATGTTCGCACAGTTTCAAGTAGTTCAGTTCAAGACATAAGTTCATGGCTTGTAGTCATTAAACTGATGCTAAATCACAATAAGACTCAGTTTTTACAGTTTCAAACACACAGTTCAACAAAACCTGACATTTTCATTAGACAGAATGGGAATATGATTAGTGAGATTGAACAGCTCAAATATGTAGGTGTTCAGATAGCAAACCATCCCGGAAAAATCATGTTCAGGAACTAGTTCAAAGACTAAATGCTGCCTTTATTATCATTAGAACAGTGTTGTTGTTGTGGTCTTCAGTCCTGAGACTGGTTTGATGCAGCTCTCCATGCTACTCTATCCTGTGCAAGTTTCTTCATCGAAACAAGGCCCCGGAAGTAGACAACATTCCATTAGAACTACTGACGGCCTTGGGAGAGCAAGTCCTGACAAAACTCTACAATCTGGTGAGCAAGATATATGAGACAGGCGAAATACCCTCAGACTTAAAGAAGAATATAATAATTCCAATCCCAAGGAAAGCAGGTGTTGACAGATGTGAAAATTACCAAAATATCAGTTTAATAAGTCACAGCTGCAAAATACGAACACGAATTATTTACAGATGAATGGAAAAACTAGTAGATCAGTTTGGATTCCGTAGAAATACTGGAACACGTGAGGCAGTACTGACCTTGCGACTTGTCTTAGAAGGAAGATTAAGGAAAGTCAAACCTACGTTTCTAGCATTTGTAGACTTAGAGAAAGCTTTTGACAATGTTGACTGGAATACTCCCTTTCAAATTCTAAAGGTGGCGGGGGTAAAATACAGAGAGCGAAAGGCTATTTACAATCTGTACAGAAACCAGATGGCAGTTATAAGAGTCGAGGGGCATGAAAAGTATGCAGTGGTTGGTAAAGGAGTGATACAGGGTTGTAGCCTCTCCCCGATGCTATTCAATCTGTGAACAAGCTGTAAAGGAAACAAAACAAAAGTTCGGAGTAGGTATTAAAATCCATGGAGAAGAAATAAAAACTTTGAGGTTCGCCGATGACATTGTAATTCTGTCAGAGACAGCAAAGGACTTGGAAGGGCAGTTGAATGGAATGGACAGTGTCTTGAAAAGAAGGTATAAGATGAACATCAACAAAAGCAAAACGAGGGTTCCTCTTTCATTTCTTTGCCCCAGTCCATATTCACCTACTACGTTTCCTTCTCTTCCTTTTCCTACTACCGAATTCCAGTCACCCATGACTATTAAATTATCACCACCCTTCACTATCTGAATAATTTCTTTTATTTCATCATACATTTCTTCAATTTCTTCGTCATCTGTAGAGCTAGTTGGCATATAAACTTGTACTACTGTAGTAGGTATGGACTTCGTATCTATCTTGGCCACAATAATACGTTCACTATGCTGTTTGTAGTAGCTTACTAACATTCCTATTTTTCTATTCATTATTACACCTACTCCTGCATTACCCCTATTTGATTTTGTGTAGATCTGTAGAATACCAGTTTTCTTTCTCCTGATAACGACATCCTCCTGAGTAGTCCCCGCCCAGAGATCCGAATGGGGGAGAATTTTACCTCCAGAATATTTTACCCAAGAGGATTCCATCATTATTTAATCATACAGTAAAGCTGCATGCCCTCTGGAAAAATTACGGCTGTAGTTTCCCCTTGCTTTCAGCCGTTCGCAGTACCAGCACAGAAAGGCTGTTTTGGTTATTATTACAAGGCCAGATCAGTCAATCATCCAGACTGTTGCCCCTGCAACTACTGAAAAGGCTGCTGCCCCTTTTCAGGAACCACACGTTTGTCTGGCCTCTCGACAGATACCCCTCCGTTTCGGTTGCACCTACGGTACGGCTATCTGTATCGCTGAGGCACGCAAGCCTCCCCACCGACGGCAAGGCCCATGGTTCATGGGGGGAGGCATTAGAACAGTATCTGAAGTAAATGTCTACTTTGCTGATTGAGATTTGCTTGTGACGTATTGTAGTGCCTCGAGAATTTCGGTGTAAATTCTAGACACTCGGCCTTCCACCATCTCGAACACCCGACATTTTAAGTACGAGTGTGGACAAGGGGAAGCATATATACTGTGCCACTCATTTCTGTGTGCAAGTTAGAAGTTTGTCATGAGAATACTGTAAGCACGGTAGTTCAATGATGCCAAAAAGTGTTTGCTGCCAGCACCACAGGTGTTAGTGAAAGTGATTACTGTAGAAAAAGAGAAATGAACAATTGACTATAGACTTTTAACCTACTTCATGTCTTAGCTCTGATCGGAGCAAGACGCATGTGACATCTACAAATTATTTGGTTGCTAAAACCAGGCAATTATGATTATATTTCATAGTATCTAATGGTTACAGACATAGTTGACTTGCAAGAGTTTGTATGCTTGCGCGAAACTTGTGGATACGAAAATATACCTGAGCCTAACTGAAAGTATGAAGGTACCAAATTATTTCTAGTGAGCGACAGTATTTTTTAGTTCCTCTAACGAGCATTATTTCTTCAGAGAAGAAGGTGTGGAGATTGACACAATCACATATCCAGAGAAGAGGATCGACTGAATGTTTCAAGTAAGTCAACTGAAGTGAGAGAGCTGCGAAGTTTACAATCAACTTTTGCACCGCTTCTCAAGTCACCGAAACTGTTAGAGCATGGTATTATTTACTGTGTTTTCTTATTAATAGTATCAGCTAATTCCCAAGAATTAACTGCTTTCACTCAGTTAATACCAGGCAAAAATCTAACCTGCATTTCTATCACACTACTTCAAATCTTGTACAGAAAAGTGTTCATTATTCTGCTGCATCCATTTTCAATAAGCTACCAAAAGCATTCCAAAATCTTACCAGTAATCCATGCTCTTTTAAATCTAAACCTGGAGAGTTTCCTAATAGGTCACTCTGATCTGTCAAGGAGGTCCTTGAAAAATTAAGCTGATTTCTGTGCTGTAGTGGCCTTTTTTTTGGTACTGTTTTAGGGTGCAAAAACAACTAGGTCATACACACCCATGTCAAAACCATAGAACATGAAGACAAAGAGAGGAGTTAAAAATGACTCTACGTAAATCCCAACTGATGGAAGAGAAGACAGCTAAAAATAGGGGTTTGGAGGAAGGTCTACAAAATATGCCATAGAGAAACTAAAAATTAAATGGCCTTTGCCATATTGTTACGATGGATAAAAAGTAAAATGCGGCAGACAGCCTGTGTGGTGTTGGCTAAAATGACTGATAACTCAGAGAGGGAACATAAACAGTTAAAAAAAGGGCATTCCATCAGGAAATGGTGGACAGTCGAAAGATGGGCCCAATAAGCGTGAAGTGATGGGGGAGCACCACTTAACAAATGGCAAAGGGTATAAAGGCAGTGCCCTATACGCAACCTAGTTAAAATAGTCTCATGGCGAGAGGGTCAAGCCATTGTGAGAGGCTTAATAACTGAGTTTGTTCCCATTAAGGGAGGACCGTAACGATGCCAAAATGACACCACCTGCTGACAGACGGCAACACAGAGATCATCAGAGGAATGTAAGAACTAGTGGGCTGAGGTTCAAGAACTGCAACCTTGGCAGCAGCATCGGCAGCCTCGTTTCCTGTCAGACTGACATGACAAGGAACCCACAAAAACATTACAGTGACTCCATCAAGACTGAGCTAATGAGAGCTTTCCTGGACCCAATGCATTAAGAGATGGATGGTGTGCAGAACACAGAGTCTTTGAAGGGCACTGATAAGAGTCTGGGCAGATGACAACTGAAAATCCTATGGCACTGGATGTATTGTGTGGCCTGTTACAGGGTGAAGAGCTTTCCTGTGAATACTGAATAGCGTTTTGGAAGCTGATACTGAAAAATATTGGTGCCAATGACGAAGGCACACCCAAAATCACACTCAGTCCAAGAGACATCAGTGCACACAAAGGTACTATCACGAAATTCCATGCGAAGGCCGTGAAAGGGAAGGCGATAAAGCAAGGCAGGAGTAGTGCTCTTAGGAAGCGAATGGAGGCCAAAGCAAATATGGGCCACTGCACGAAGCCAAGGTAGTAAAGGGTTTACACGCACCAGGAAAGTTGCACGTAGCATGAAGTTAAGCCGCCAGAGCAAGAGCCGAAAGCAAACTCTAGGAGGTAAGAGAGAAGAGGGATGCAGCCCATACTGGTGATCAAAGGAGTCATAGAAGAAGAAGAAGGCGCAGAATGGGTGGCCACGCATGGCAGACAAACACCATGCATATCTGCTGGGTGAAAGTCACAGAGGTAGGATGGCAGTAGTTCGACAACTTCTGCATACCAACTCTCAACTGGGTTAGTGTAAAAGACACCAGTGGCCAAACAGATGCCACGATGGTGCGTAGTATTGAGACAGTGTAAGAGGAACAGACATGCATATGCATATGCATAAACAAAACACCCATAGTCTAGTTTCGAACAGACGAGGGACCAGTAGAAGAGGAAGACAGTGGTTCAATCTGCAACCCAGTAGGTACCATTGAGGACATGTACGACATTGTGGGACCACATACAGCGGGCTGTCATGTAAGACATATGGGAGGACCAAGAAAGTTTCCTATCAAGCATGAGCCCCAGGAATTTCATTGTTTCAATAAACTGAAGAGCAACAGGTCCCAGATGTAAAGACAGTGGAATAAAGTAATTGCGCCGTCAGAAACTCATACAAACAGTTTACCAGTGGGGAAATGAAAGCCATTGTCAATGCTCCACGAGTAAAGAAGATCGAGACACTGCTCAATGAGATAGGTTCGTGTAGAACTGCAATAGATCGCAAAATCGTCAACGGAAAGGGAGTCGGAGATGCCCAGCGGAAGACAGGCCATTACATGGTCAATGGTGATAGCAAAGAGGATGAAGGTCAGGATGGAACCCTGAGGCACTGATTTTCCTGGATAAAGGTGTGTGACAAGAAAGAACCCAAACGTACCTTGAAAACTTAGTTTTTTAAATATTCCTGAAGGAAATGGGGCAGGCGACAATGGAAGCCCCACATGTAGAAAATACGGATGTAGGCTTCCTCCAAATCTAAAAACATCACCATAGTCTCAGATTTCTTCAGAAAATCATTCATGACATGGGTGGACAAAGCGATGAAGTGCTAAACTGCAGACGGCTTGCTTGATATCCACACAGTGCAGTAGTTAGTAAATTCTGAGACTCTAGCCACTGTACCAGCCGGGCATGAACCATACATTCCATCACCTTGCAAACACAGATGGTGAGAGAAATAGGGTGGTAGCTAGAAGGAAGGCATTTGTGCTTACGGGGATTAGGTACAGGTATGAGAGTGGCTTCACCCCAGCATCTGCCCTGATGCAGTTGTACGTATGAAGCAGAAAGTGCGTGCCAGCAAGAGAAAGGAGTTGTAAAATCTGAATGTTAATAGTGACTGGCCCTGGGGTGGAGGATCTGGATGAATTGAGTGCACGAGCTAACTCCCTCATAGTAAAGGTGGCATTGTAGCTCTCATGATTCTGACAAGAGAATGGTGTCGCACAAGCCTCCTCCACTTGTTTCTGATGGAGGAAGGCAGAGTGATAGTGGGACGAGCTCGAGATCTCTGCAAATTGTGGCCCTAGGTGTTGGAGATAGCAATAGGGTCCATGATGACATTGTCTGCTATTGTCAGGCCAGAAATTGGGGCATGGATCTTGGTCCCAGAGAGCCGTTAGAGGTTGGCCCACATGACAGAAGAGGGGGTGGAGTTGTTAAAAGAACTAGCGAATGAACTACAGCTGGCTTTTTTGCTATCCCAAAGAACGCAATGACACTGTGCACACATCTGTTTACAATGAATGCAGATTTCCATCGTAGGATAATGGTTAAAAACACGGAGAGCACGTCTCTGTGTGTGAATTGCGTCATAGTATGCCTCAGTCCACCAAGGGACCAGGACACTGTGTGGTACAAAGGAAGTGCGAGGAACGGAATGTTCTGTAGCAGTAAGGATAACATTTGTAAGATATTTCACCTGGTCATCACAACTGAAGAAATGTTTGTCGAAGGTTGCCAGAGAGGAGTAAAATCTTCTGTTATTTGGGAGGGCCCGGGGTAGGAGTTGGTAGTGCGCACTGGCGACACAGAGGTCGGCCTGGCAAGGGTACCATGTGATGACACACTCAAAAAGGATGTTTGGGTCAGCGAAGGAGACGATTGTTTGCCTTTCTTTGACTTCATCAAGCCTTTCTAGTTAGCAGAGGAAGACTTAGATGTTGGCTGGCTGGACGACATGGGAAGTCTTCACAGGAGTATTCCTTCTGTCCTTTCTGGGCTACCAGTTGTGTAGCTGGTGACTTCGCCACATGAGGTGAGAGTTTGGTGGTGTGTTGCACAGCTGGGGGGGAGACGGGGACGCTATCATGACGCTGGGCGATTTCACAGCTGCATGCTAAATTTGAAGTTGCATGCTAAATTTGAAGTTGCATGTCTGCGTGGCCATGTCCTTTGTGGAGCGAGATGTAGCAAGAACAGTACTTTATTATGCCAGATGGTAGGATGCAGGGTTTCTGACTATCCAACAACTTGCGAACGACCATGTAAAGGACTTTTTCCTCCACACGCATCTCCTGGAGAGGCCGTTCATCAAGATACACGGGACAATCGTGGGAGGAGGTGGCATTGTTGCCATTGCAGTTGATGCAGCGGGGAGGAGAAGATGGACGATTGCCTTCGTGGGCATCCCTACCACAGGTTACACATTGGCTGGGTGTCGACAGGACTCTCGAATGGGTTGTAATGATGAAAATGGTAGCATAGTGCCATTGCACAAATGAGAACACAATTTCATAGGGCCAGCAACTGCATCAACATCTTTCTGAATAATAAACGGATTTATAGGAATTTATAGTAGCGAAGGACTAACTGTCTTCAGTACATGAAACCAAGAAGAACCCTGGTGCAGCTGGGAGGGTCCTTGAATCATTAGCCTCATTCTATTTACATTTTGTAGCCAGTGACTGTGAAGGAAGATGATTGGCTCATTGGGAGAAAATCCTCCATGATTGTCAGCATCACTGATGGCTCACTCCTTCCAACTGGGGGCCCCCTTCAGCAGGGGTCACATCTGCCTTAGGTGATTGTTCACACCTCAGGTCACACCTCCTGAGATAGTCGGTAATTTGGGAAGGTAGCAGCTCAAGCAATCATCCTTCCCTGGACCTGGCCTGTGCCAGGGGGGTTTGTGCGAACCCTACCTGTTGACTCGGGGCTGGAAATTACACATTACCCAGTCACCTACTACACATCAGACGCACGAGACGGCCTTCAGGAGAGCACAGCAAGGAAGAAGAAAAAGAGAAACTCCAGATGCTGAAGCAGAGGAAGGTTAGGAGAAGGTGAATGAAGAAATAAAAAAGGAACAGCGGAGAATATTCTGGTATTGACTACTGAAAATGCAGAATACATTTCCAAAAACAGCTCAGACATGTTCTCCAAGGAAGGGGAAAAAGAACAGCAAGAGCATGCAGCATAGACGGGAAAAGATACTGCAAAGACTGGGGCCCTGAGGGAGGTGTTATAGTGTTGGTCGCATTTACACAATAGCTTGACGTCTTTTTAGGATTGATAAACATTTTATTTTATCTGTTTTTACTTTTCTGTTGTTATTTCACATACTGACATATTCTAGTCCCTCGTCACAAATTTTCAACTCCTATAACTATCTGAATAATTTCTTTTATCTCAAATATACATTTCTTCAATCTCTTCATCACCAGAAGAGCTAGTTGGCACATAAACTTTTACTATTGAGGTAGGTTTGGGTTTCATATTTATCTTTGTTACAATAACACACTCACTATGTTGTTCATATTAAACAACTTCTGCATTATCCCTAATTGCTTTTGTATTTATAACCCTGAATTCACCTGACCACAAGTACTGCCCTCGCTGCCACAGAACTTCACTAATTCCCACTATATCTAATGTTAACCCATTCATTTCCCTTTTTCAGTTTTCTACTCTACCTGCCCAATTAAGGGAACTAACATTCCACACTCTGACAGAAGGCCAATTTTGTTTCTCCTGATGAGTACATTCTCCTGAATAGTCCCCTCCTGGAGATCCAAACACGGGACTGTTTCAGCTCTGGAATATTTTATCTGAAAGAGTGCCAACATCATACAGTAGAGCTGCATGCCCTAAGGAAAAGTAATGCTGCAGTTTCCGCTTGCTTTCAGCCATTTGCAGAAAAAGCACAGCAAGGCTGTTTTGGTCAATGTTAGAAGGCCGGATCAGTCAATCACCCAGACTGTTACCCCTGCGACTACTGAAAAGGCTGGTGACCCCATTTACGGATCACACATTTGTCTAGTCTCTCAACATTGCCCCTCTGATGTGGTTGCACCTATGGTACGGTTATCTGTATCACTTAGGGACACAAACCATCCTACCAACTGTAAGTTATGGAGGTGGTATGCCATTGTCTTGCTCCAATCTTTGAACTGACTTACCCAGCCAGATTAGGGGAACCTACAGTTTAATGTGTACTCCGAATCATGGTGCAACCTGGCCTTTTTACAACAAAACATTGCCAAAGGTGAAAGAAGTGACAGATAAAAATGATAGGACTGACAGGAGGATCTAAGCCAAGACCTTTCAATTTGCAGTCTGGCGTTTTACCACTGAGCTGTTACGTTCATATAAGCTACGAAAAATGCATGGGGGTTCCACTATTAACCTAAATTTTTAATAACTTATTAGAATTGCTTTGTCTTTGTAATGAAATGGAAAAAGTTGTTTGAAAATAAATTACAGCTGCTGAAGGGTGAATCACAAAGCTCTGTCATGCGGAGCACTGAATGTATCCTCCATCTCATACCTGGTGTGCTGTGTGGCAACTCTTGCTGCCATGACATGGCATCTACTTCCTCCACCGTCACAATGACAGGCCCTGCAAATAAATTTGAAATCAGGATGTAGACATAGTACACTGGAACACAAAAGTATCATTGTGCACATATGAATGTAGAGAATAATCACACTGCACTGCCATGCAGTGCACTATATGGAATTCACCATCTCATACCTGGTGTGAAGTGCTGTACTTCTTGCTGCCACTTTGTGCCACTGTCTTCCATCACAGTAACATCATACGTACTCTTGGGCTCTGCAAATAAATTTAAAATCAGAGTTCAGATAATATTGACAGGTACTGAACTGACATTGTCCATCATGTGGATCTAATCTCCACAGAGCTGAGCACATGTACAATTGGTTTAATATTAACCACCAACTGACTGCAAATTTGTCATGCCAACTCTTTACACAGAAGCATTCCTACGATATTGAAGCTTTCTCCTGCATCAGAGAGAGCATAACAATTTTGGCTTCTTTGTAGAAAATAGCCTCTTCTGCAGCACGAGTTCTTTTGTGGTTCCTCTTTGGGCTAGTGAGGGTACTACCACCATGGATTCGAAAGGCAGCTATGTTTGCCTTCAATAACGTCACCACTGTTTTGACTAACTGAATTTCACTACCTGACATTCCAGAGACATTTTTAGAAAACACTGAAATACTCTTTTTCTCTTCATCTAAAAATCTTGCTGGCATGCTGGAGTTAGCATTTCCACTTCACCCAAAATTTATCCCCTCTCTTCAACTACTGATCTGTCTACAGCATCAATAACAACCATATCTGAAAAATTTAGGTATTTGCAAGGGAATTTCAAGCATGCCTTCCATTCAGGAAACAATGTATGTACTGACACATACAGATAAATATCTTTTATAAGTGATAGTAAAATTCCACAGAATCCTCACACAAACTGAATTTAAACAATTCTAGGGTCATTTTATATGTAAAGTATGGGGCTAAGTTCTCATTACTCACCCATCAAGCTTAAAACAGCAAAGTTTCTAAATAGGCTCTGGATCATCTACATCTCATGGTGCTATAGTCAGTTCAGTTTCTGTGACTGATTTCCTTATATGCAAATCCTTTGTAACTGAAGCGTTCTCGATAGGTGCTTAACATTCATTTGAAGTGCCACACTGGTTTGCAAAGAAATGTTTAATTGTTGGCTGTCTAGTCCTCTTTGCCCAGCTGATTATACAACTCTTTGCAACATTAAGAGAATGTTCAACTTCCCTCTTCAGTATCGTACATTTGACTTCTTCAGGATCATATTCTTTAAAAATTGTCATTGCCGTATCAATCACTCTGGAGGTCTCAGGCATTTTCTTCATTGTCCGGTCTCTAATAAGCTGAATGTCCTCAACTTCTGTTCCTTCTTTAGTACTGAAAATGATCAAACCTTTGTTGCTCAGGTCCTCAGAAGGACATGGATTAATTCAATCAGCAATGCCATGTCGCACTCTCTCTTGTTACAATGCTGATATCACTGATCACTTCTTCTTGCACTGATGCAGCTTTGGGCCACAGTTTCATCCACACGTCATCCATATATTTTGCAATGATGTCAATCGATACATCTCTAATAACATCACTTACTTTAAAATTAGACTGTCACCAGAAAACCTTGATAGATTGTCATTGGAATCACATTTTCTATGAGATTGGAGAATATTTTATACATTCACCTTTCTCATAGTGATCCAACCCTTTTAACTTTATTTCTAATGAATATTACCTTTGTACATGCTTCTTTCCGTCAATAGGCACACTATTTCCTTTTACCCAACATTTTAAATACAGTCCCTTGAAGTGCAACTTCACACTCTGCTGACCTGAACTGACGATTCACATCAAGACAAACATGACAGACGATGCGTGTTGATGTGCACTAATGCATTACTGTTTCTACATAACATTGACAGGTGCAGCACTGGACTGAGAAACTAAAAATCACACTAATGCAAACACATGGATAACTAATCTGCATAAATAGGGTCTGCCTGCATTCAATTTATTGCTGCAATCAATACGTAACAAAGAATACCAATGAACGCATGTCTTATCGTCCCTGCACACTAATAACTACTACACTGTCAGTAATTTTCCTTTACAAAGTAAACTTAGGTGCTTTTGAGGATGGTACTTACCAACCACTGTCTACCTTAGTAATGAGGTCCATACTTATTAAGTAGGAAAGTGTAGCCCATCTACAGAGGACACCAGACATAGAACACAAGTGTGACCAATTCTTGGGAAGTGCTAGAATCTTCGGGATCTCTACTATGTTGAATTAAAGGAAAACGTTACAGCAATTCAGAGGCATGTCAGACCCGAATCTCTACTGGCATATAGAATATTCAAATAACTTATGTGATGGCAGCCACGTGATATCGGCGATAACTGCCAATATTTCAGTAGGAACACGCACTGCCATTTTCAAGGCATAACTGCAGCAAGTATGCACTTACTTGCTGCAGATATCCCTTGAAAATGACAGTGTGTGTTCCTGTCAAAATATCATTGCATGTCAGCGACACCACCCGGCTGCATTCCTGTAAGTTATATGAATACAGAGACATGCTGCTACAGTTGTTTCTGATAAGTTCGAATAGCATGCAAGCATTAAAGAGATGATTCGCAGAAGGAAGATGATGCCATCTTAATTTCCAAAACACTACTAAGAAGAATTTATCAAGAACTGGCATTTGCATATGACTGCAGAATAATTCTACAGCTATCAACATGTAATGACCGTAAGGACAAGAAAGAGAAATTATGGCTCATATGGAGGCATAGAGGGGTCATTTTTCCCTTCACTCTGCTTGCAAGTGGAACGGGAATGGGAATGACAGGAAGAGGTACAAGGAATGCTCCATGCACAGTGGATGGTGCTTTGCAAAGCATGTATGCAGATGTTGAAATGATGAAAGCAAGTGGAAAGCATTGCCTCACATCACTTAGCACTAGTAATATCATAGCTTCAGAATCAAACCAGTTGCAAACATGAGACCCATCATTACAAATACAATTATTTCCTTATTTTGCTAATATTTCCCATGGTGCATTGCTCATTATAACTAACACACAATCTTCACTTCTCAATTCTGAATGCATGTATTGGTTATTTCATGTGACTCATATGTTTTGTAACCTAGCTCTTTCCCTGATCTCATAGCTCAGATATCTGACTGAAGCCAGGTTATAAGTAGCCACAAAGTTAGGCACGTCTTACATCATTATGAGATCTTCTCTCTCCAAAATTTGAATCCCACACTATTCCTTGTATTTTGTCAAGAACAGAAGGAAATGGGATTCCTACAGCAATACCTGTCACTATGCTATTCTGTTCTTCTTCTGTCAGCCACAGATCATGGTTAACACGGGTGGACACAAAACTGACTTGGCACATTCCTTCCTTGTAAAGGACTTTTATCTCTGCAAGACACTTTCCAATCTTCTTGTTACTACCCGTAAATTTTAGATGTCTGCTCCCTTCACATTTAGATGTAGCAATTGAGCTACCATCAACAACTTAGTGCCACAGGGTTTGACAAATTTGGACTCTGTAGCACCTTCCATTTTGTCTTTCCCCTTCACAAATTTGCCTTCCCTGGATAACTCCAAATCTTTAGTTTTCACACTTATTGGAAGTGATCCAGCCGTACATTTCAGTACCAGCTTCAGATGTAGGTGACAAACTTCAATCTTGTCAGTTGCATTATTCGAGAAAATTTTGTTGGTGGAATTTCAACCCTGTAAGTGATATTGGTAAATGTGCATATCAGTGGTAACCAATTAAAATTACAAAGTATAAATGTTTTTCATCTGATTCATCAATATGAATGTTTACCAATTCATTTCTCATGTAGATCTAAATGCCTAATTAATAGAGCAGGTTTATTCATTGCTATTCCAAAAGAGTGCACGCTGCCATGTATTTCATCGTTATACTGAGAGAGAGAGAGAGAGAGAGAGAGAGAGAGAGAGAGAGAGAGAGAGAGAGAGAGAGAGAGAGAGAGATTGTCACCTTCACGAGTAAAATCCTTTTCCGATAAGCAGCAATGGTAGGAACTAATAGATTATTGTTTGTAACAGGAGGCATAATATAGTTCAGCTGTTGTGACTGCTCTTTGAAAACATGCCACCTTTGATTCTTGTGATAATTTTACACATTTCTCCAAATTCCATGCTTAAAAAGCACTCATTTTCATTTTTAACTGCACAAAAAAAAAAAAAAAAAAAAAAATGATAAACCAAACTGTAAAGCAGGGACAACAGAACATGCATTGTGTGGAATGGAGCAAAGAATCCATGCAGTTCATAGATACTCTTGAATGTTCTGGTTAGCTTCCTGGTGATGCAGCTGCCACTTGATAGGTGTCGAGGGCAGGGACAGAGGGTCGGGAGGGGGGGGGGGGGGGGGGTGGAGGAGGAGGAAGGATTTTTCAGGACTTTTTCCAGGAGAAATGCTGTCACTAATGATAGTTGGGATTGGGTGCCCTGTAGCATTCTGCCTAAGCACACACAAAGACACACTGCCAGTGATGTTTTCATACAGGCAGTTAAAAAGTGAGTCACAAACATCAAAACACAGTTGAAAAACAGTTTTAACTGACAAATTTTCATGCTTTTTCTTTGCTTAAGTATCATTAGCTGTAATTTGATCTTTGAATGTTTACAGATGTTTGAATCAGACAATTTTATAACCTATCACAATACTTTTTTTCCCCACGAGTCCAATTCTTTCCACGAGTCCAATTCTCTCCACGAGTCCAATTCTCTCCACGAGTCCAATTCTCTCCGCGAGTCCAATTCTCTCCACGAGTCCAATTCTCTCCACGAGTCCAATTCTCTCCACGAGTCCAATTCTCTCCACGAGTCCAATTCTCTCCACGAGTCCAATTCTCTCCACGAGTCCAATTCTCTCCACGAGTCCAATTCTCTCCACGAGTCCAATTCTCTCCACGAGTCCAATTCTCTCCACGAGTCCAATTCTCTCCACGAGTCCAATTCTCTCCACGAGTCCAATTCTCTCCACGAGTCCAATTCTCTCCACGAGTCCAATTCTCTCCACGAGTCCAATTCTCTCCACGAGTCCAATTCTCTCCACGAGTCCAATTCTCTCCACGAGTCCAATTCTCTCCACGAGTCCAATTCTCTCCACGAGTCCAATTCTCTCCACGAGTCCAATTCTCTCCACGAGTCCAATTCTCTCCACGAGTCCAATTCTCTCCACGAGTCCAATTCTCTCCACGAGTCCAATTCTCTCCACGAGTCCAATTCTCTCCACGAGTCCAATTCTCTCCACGAGTCCAATTCTCTCCACGAGTCCAATTCTCTCCACGAGTCCAATTCTCTCCACGAGTCCAATTCTCTCCACGAGTCCAATTCTCTCCACGAGTCCAATTCTCTCCACGAGTCCAATTCTCTCCACGAGTCCAATTCTCTCCACGAGTCCAATTCTCTCCACGAGTCCAATTCTCTCCACGAGTCCAATTCTCTCCACGAGTCCAATTCTCTCCACGAGTCCAATTCTCTCCACGAGTCCAATTCTCTCCACGAGTCCAATTCTCTCCACGAGTCCAATTCTCTCCACGAGTCCAATTCTCTCCACGAGTCCAATTCTCTCCACGAGTCCAATTCTCTCCACGAGTCCAATTCTCTCCACGAGTCCAATTCTCTCCACGAGTCCAATTCTTTCCACGAGTCCAATTCTTTCCACGAGTCCAATTCTTTCCACGAGTCCAATTCTTTCCACGAGTCCAATTCTTTCCACGAGTCCAATTCTTTCCACGAGTCCAATTCTTTCCACGAGTCCAATTCTTTCCACGAGTCCAATTCTTTCCACGAGTCCAATTCTTTCCACGAGTCCAATTCTTTCCACGAGTCCAATTCTTTCCACGAGTCCAATTCTTTCCACGAGTCCAATTCTTTCCACGAGTCCAATTCTTTCCACGAGTCCAATTCTTTCCACGAGTCCAATTCTTTCCACGAGTCCAATTCTTTCCACGAGTCCAATTCTTTCCACGAGTCCAATGTAAGCATTGTCACAAATGATGATGATGAAATGAAGACAACACAAACACCTAGGCCCGGGCAGAGAAAACCCCCAACCCAGCCAGGAATCAAACCGGGCCCCCTGAGATTCAGAGGTAGCAATGCTAGCCACTAGACCACGAGCTGTGGACCCCAAAGCTATGAAAACTTTGCACTTCGAGACATAGAGAGAATTTTCTTTCTGATGTTAAAAGGGTTCTGAAGATGGTGTGCACAGACCTAACAGATGAAGGAGTGTGGAAGTTATTACCAAAATGAATAACCTTTCATTATGGCAACATTAGAAAAACTGATACATAATAAGGGCTGTACTGGCACCATCATCTTCAGAAAGTCTGATGAATGAGGAAAGTCTCTTGCATGGCAAGAATATTGGTACCAGAGGTGTTCACACTCATGTTTAAAATCCTGAAGGATCTTAGGTAACGGGAAATGCCATGTGGCTCTCGGCACTATGAAGGGAAAAGAAATCCTCATCTGAGAAAAGAACCCCTTCAGAGTGAGGTCGCAGAAAGCCAATGATGTTTACAGCATTTAACATCCCACATATTGTCAACCACACAAACACAATGTTCATAGCGAATGGCACCATGACCAGGACTGGAGACATCCAATGGTGGGCACAGCATGCAGCTACGAAGCATATTCGAACTGCTTAGTCAATATGCAACTTACGACAGTTTTAGCAGTGTTAATACAAAGCAGAGAAATGGTAATGATAAACAAAACTAACATTGCATTATATCTGCACCAACAGTTGTTATTGTTGGCATTTCATCAGAAAGGAATCCAAGAAATTTTGCAAAGTGAGTAAGAAGTGGCAGATAAAATATTAGCATTTCTGCAAGATGTGTCACTAAAATGTATGGTGTCGTATACACTCGGCTGTGTGGACAGTATACATGAGGAGTATAATAATAATGATGATGAAGATGATATATGCTTAACAAATGGAAGTTATACTGAAACAAGTGTTGAGTGACGTAGTTAATCATCCTTGTCAGACAGGGAGCTACAAATCTCATCTCGAGTAAAATGTAGTAAAGGACAATCATTGGACAAGGAGCGAGTACTAAACATAAGTATGTACGTGGAAGATCATCTGCAGCGTAATAAAAATAAAAAAAAAATCATGAACAGATTTTGAATAAGTCCATAGCAATATGATCATGTAGTGAATAGGAAAAACTATGGATATTCAAAGGAGGACAAGGCACACTTGTTACAAAAACTTGTACTTGCGTGTTTCAAGGATGCTTGATACAGTTTTCAGGATGTGCACAATAGTGACCTACTACATTAAGCACACCAAATAGTGTACAACAGATTACAGGGACTTCCAGGGAAGCAGCGGATGGTTGCACAACTGCTACTGAACTGGAAGACTTAAGATAACCAAATTTCAAATGCAGCATCAACCTGACAATGCACAGGAAACTGAGAAATTGGGCTGAACATTTTGTAGATGGGTTAAGCAAACTTACCCCATCATTCAAGCAGTAACTGTGTCCAATCAGGATCTCACGGAGAAATTAGAGGTCGTCAGCAGCAGCTGGCCAAGACACAAGTAGCCACAGAGAAGTAAAATATTGTCTGACATTTTACAAGTTCCTAAACAGGAATCTCTGTGCTTTGGTAGTTCAGTTTTTGAATCTCTACGTGCTAACTTAATTTATTTGACACAATTCTTGCATTTTCCTTCGTGTCTACACTACACTACCGCAGCACGTGCCAATTGCCCTAGTTGCCCACAGTCTTTAGTATGAATAGGGGCTGTGTGCGTGGATATGAGCCAAGTTGGTGACACTTCACACTCAGCTGCAGGCTGTGATGGTTTCGGTTAAACAGCTTGAAACTACAGTGGATTGGCATCACTAACGAGGGCCGGCTGTGCAGATCCAATGGACATCCAGCATGTCTGAGTTCGTTGATTGGTCTGCACCAGTGGTGACCAGCCAAGTTACTGGTCACCCAAGGTCGAACGGGATGTCACCTTGGGGCATGGCAGGCGGTGAAAGATTTCCCAGGGGGTTGCACATAAGGCCTCTCCATTTAGCCTGACAAACAGATTCTATGTGCTGTCTGTGGCTGGCACTATCGCTCAGCCAGATGCCGTCGCCTGTCCTGCTTCAGAGGAAACCTCTCAGCCTGCAAGATCGGGGCAATCACAGAGGGTGGGATTATTGGTAGTTGGGAGCTCCAATGTCAGGTGTGTTATGGATCCCCTTAGGGAAATGGCTGTGACAGAGGGGGATGATAACCAATGTGCACTCTGTGTGCGTACCGGATGGAGTCATTCCAGACGTGCAGGGTGCAGCCAACTGCTGGTGGTGACTGATGTCGCTACCAGCGATGTTTATCACTTTGGATTATAAAAGATTCTCTCTAAATTCAAGCAACTAAAAGCAGTGGTACATGGTGCCAGTCTTGCTTGCATGGGGAAAGCAGAGTTCACCATCAGCAGCATGGCTGACAGGATCGATTGCAGACCTTTGGTACAGAGCCAAGCGGAGGGTCTGAATCACAGGCTCAGACAGTTCTGTAACTGTGAAGGCTGAATCTTTCTTGACTTGTGCCTGAGTGTGGTTGGTTTTCGTGTTCTGCTGAATAGGTCAAGAGTCCACTACACGTGGGAGGCAGCTATACGGGTAGCAGGGGCTGGACTGGATAATTTTTCAGGGTAGAGGGTCTCAAGGGAAAGGTTGGGGGGGGGGGGGGGGGGGCGAGGTGGAGTGGGAAGGGCTTCAGCTTCAAAGGGTGCAGGTTTAACATAGGAAGAACACAGATACAGGAACCATCGGAATAACAGTTGTAAATTGTTGTAGCTGTATTGGGGAAGTACCAGAGTTCCAAGCGCTAATAGAAAGCACTGATGCTCAAATCGTTGTGGCCACTGAAAGCTTGACTAAAGCCGGAGATAAGTTCAGTAGAAATTTTTGCTAAGAACCTAACGGAGTTCCGAAAGGTTATGCTAAACACAGTAGGCAATGGCGTGTTTGTTGCTGTTAGAAGTACTTTATCTTGTAGCAAAACTGAAGAGTTTCTATGAGCTAGTACAGGCAGGTCATTCTTGGCAACTGGAATAAAATAATAATTGGGCCCATTTACCAATCTCCCTAACTCAGATGATACAATGCCCCAAAGGCTCAAAGTAAACTCGAGTTTAATTTCAAATAGGTACCCAACTCTTAACATTACAATTGGTGGTGACTTTAATTTATCCTTTATATGTTTGTGAAAATACATGTTTAAACCCGGAGGTACATATAAAAAACATCATCCAAAATTGTGCTACTCAGTCTCTGAAAATTATTTCGAGCAGTTAGTTCATGAGCTCTTGCAAATAGTAAATGATTGTGAACACACACCTGACCTCTTAGCAACAAATAATCCTGGGCTAATAGAGAGCATCAAAACGGATACAAGGATTAGTGAACACAGGGTAGTCATTTCGAGACTAAATATTGTAACCGCCAAATCTTTCAAAAATAAACAAAAAAGTTGTTGTTGTTGTTGTTTTATCCAGTCATGAAACTGGTTTGATGCAGCTCTCCATACTACTCTATCCTGTGCAAACTTCATCTCCCAGTACCTACCGCAACCTACATACTTCTGAATCTGCTTAGTTTATTCATCTCTTAGCCTCCCTCTACGATTTTTACCCTCCACGCTGACCTCCAGTACCAAATTGGTGATCCCTTGATGCCTCAGAACATGTCCTACCAACTGATCCCTTCTTCTAGTCAAGTTGTGCCACAAACTTCTCTTCTCCCCAATCCTATTCAATACCTCCTCATTAGTTATGTGAGCTACCCATCTAATCTTCAGCATTATTCTGAAGCACCATATTTCGAAAGCTTCTATTCTCTTCTTGTCTACACTATTTATCGTCCATGTTTCACTTAAATACGTGACTACATTCCATACAAATACTTTCAGAAACGACTTCCTCACACTTAAATCAACACTCAACGTTAACAAATTTATCTTCTTCAGAAACACTTTCCTTGCCATTGCCAGTCAACATTTTATATCCTCTCTACTTTGACCACTGTCGGTTATTTTGCTCCCCAAATAGCAAAATTCCTTTACTACTTTAAGTGTCTCATTTCCTAATCTAATCCCCTCAGCATCACCCGACAATTCGACTATATTCCATTATCCTCATTTTGCTTTTGTTGATGTTCATCTTATACCTTCTTTTCAAGACACTGTCCATTCCGTTCAACTGCTCTTCCAAGTCCTTTGCTGTCTCTGACAGAATTACAATGTCATCGGCGAACCTCAAAGTTTTTATTTCTTCTCCATGGATTTTAATACCTACTCCGAACTTTTGTTTTGTTTCCTTTACAGCTTGTTCAATATACAGATTGAATAGCATCGGGGAGAGGCTACAACCCTGTCTCACTCACTTACCAACCACTGCTTCCCTTTGAGGTCCCTCGACTCTTGTAACTGCCATCTGCTTTCTGTACAAATTGTAAATATCCTTTCACTCCCTCTATTTTACCCTTGCCACCTGCAGAATTTGAAAGAGTGTATTCCAGTCAACATTGTCAAAAGCTTTCTCTAAGTCGACAAATGCTAGAAATGTAGGTTTGCCTTTCCTTAATATTTCTTCTAAGATAAGTCGAATGGTCAGTACTGCCTCACGTGTTCCAACATTTCTACGGAATCCAAACTGATCCTCCCCGAGGTCAGATTCTACCAGTTTTTCCATTTGTCTGTAAAAAATTTGCATTAGTATTTTGCAGCTGTGACTTATTAAACTGATAGTTCGGTAATTTTCACATCTGTCAACACCTGCTTTCTTTGGGATTGGAATTATTATATTCTTCTTGAAGTCTGAGGGAATTTCGTCTGTCTCACCAGATGGTAGAGTTTTGTCAGGACTGGCTCTCCCAAGGCTGTCAGTAGTTCTAATGGAATGTTGTCTACTCCCTGGGCCTTGTTTCGACTTAGGTCTTTCAGTGCTCTGTCAAACTCTTCACGCAGTATCATATATTCCATTTCATCTACCTCCTCTTCCATTTCTGTAATATTGTCCTCAAGAACATCACCCCTGTATAGACCCTCTATACCCTCCTTCCACCTTTCTGCTTTCCCTCCTTTGCTTGGAACTGGGTTTCCATCCGAGATCTTGATATTCACGAAAGTGGTTCTCTTTTCTCCAAAGGTCTCTTTAAATTTCCTGTAGGCAGTATCTATCCTACCCCTAGTGAGATAAGCCTCTACATCCTTACATTTGTCCTCTAGCCATCCCTGCTTGGTCATTTTGCACTTCCTGTCGATCTCATTTTGAGATGTTTGTATTCCTTTTTGCCTGCTTCACTTACTGCACTTTTGTATTTTTTTCCTTTCATCAATTAAATTCATTATCTCTTCTGTTACCCAAGGATTTCTACTAGCCCTCGTCTTTTTACCTAATTGATCCTCTGCTGCCTTCACTATTTCATTCCTTAAAGCTACTCATTCTTCTTCTACTGTATTTCTTTCCCATGTTAATTGTTCCCTTATGCTCTCCCTGAAACTCTATACAACCTCTGGTTTAGTCAGTTTATCCAGGTCCCATCTCCTTAAATTCCTAGCTTTTTGCAGTTTATTCGGTTTTAATCTACATTTCATAACCAATAGATTGTGATCAGAGTCCACATCTGCTCCTGGAAATGTCTTACAATTTAAAATCTGGTTCCTAAATCTCTGTCTTACCATTAGATGATCTGTCTGAAACCTTCTAGTACCTCTAGGGTTCCTCCATGTATACAACCTTCTTTCATGATTCTTGAACCAAGTGTTAGCTGTGGTTAAGTATGCTCTGTGCAAAATTCTACCAGGTGGCTTCGTCTTTCATTTCTTACCCCGAATCCATATTCACCTACTACGTTTCCTTCTCTCCCTTTTCATACTGACGAATTCCAGTCACCCATGACTATTAAATTTTCATCTCCCTTCACTACCTGAATAATTTATTTTATCTCATCATACATTTCATAAATTTCTTCATCATCTTGCAGAGCTAGTTGGCATATTAGGCGTGGGCTTCATGGATATCTTGGCAACAATAATGTGTTCACTATACTGATTGTAGTAGCTTACCTGCACTCTTATTTTTTTTATTCATTATTAAACCTACTCCAGCATTACCCCAATTTGATTTTGTATTTATAACCTTGTATTCACCTGACCAAAAGCCTTGTTCCTCCTGGCACCGAACTTCACTAATTCCCACTATATATAACTTTAACCTATCCATTTCCTTCTTTAAATTTTCTTACCTTCCTGCCCGATTAAGGGATCTGACATTTCATGCTCCGATCTGTAGAACACCAGTTTTCTTTCTCCTGATAATGGTGTCCTCTTGAGTAGTCCCCACCTGGAGATCCGAATGGGGGACTATTTTACCTCCAGAATATTTTACCCAAGAGGACGCCATCATCATTTAATCATACAGTAAAGCTGCATGCCCTCGGAAAAAATTACGGCTGTAGTTTCCCCTTGCTTTCAGTCGTTTACAGTACCACAACAGCAAGGCCATTTTGGTTAGTGTTACAGGACCAGATCAATCAATCATCCAGACTGTTGCCCCTGCAACTACTGAAAAGGCTGCTGCCCCTCTTCAGGAACCACACGTTTGTCTTGCCTCTCAACAGACACTCCTCCGTTGTGGTTGCACCTACAGTACAGCTATCTGTATCGTTGAGGCATGCAAGCCTCCCCACCAATGGCGAGGTCCATGGTTCATGGCGGGGGACAAAAAATGTACGTACTCAAAGAAAGTAAATTAAAAGGCACTTGTGTTCTTGAGAGACAATCTCCAGTCCTTCCAAATTAACAACGTGAGGACCAGATGTGGCTTGAATTCAAAGAAACAGTATCAACAGCAATGAGAGTTTTATACCAATTAAATTAACAAAGGAGGATTCTACCTGTCTGCTTTGAACCATGATGTGATCAAGATGGGAGACACACTTATTTCCAGCAAATAAAATATTGCGACCATGACATTATTAAATTCATTGTGCACATAATTTAAATTTCAGTTTCAAAACATTGAAGAAAGAGAATATATTGTATGGCCTCTTAAACTCAAGAATAGAAAACAATTTCGTCATATGTAAATGTTCCAGGCCAGTCAGCTGTTCACAAAACAATGTTTCTTGGGTTGATTTGGTGGAAGACACCAAACAGTGAGGTTATCGGATTAGGGAAGGTTGGGGAAGGAAGTTAGCCGTGCCCTTTCAAAGGGAACATCTCAGCATTTGCCAGAAGCAATTTAGTGAAATCACAGAAAACCCAAATCAGAATGGCTAGATGCGGGATTGAACCATCGTCTTCCCGAATTCAAGTCCAGTGTGCTAACCACTGCACCACCTCGCTCGGTAACACTGTTTCTTTTTTCGGGCGGCATGGCACACAACATGTTACACACTAAACATGTAAACATGTTCAATTATGTACAAGCAAATAGTTCACTAAACTGAAACACTGGATGTGCAACTAAAAGCTTGTGTAGTTTAATTTAATTATTGCCGGTGTGCATAATATGACGGCAGAGGTGATTAACTGAGGCACGGATGCGGAACATTGACTGTGTGCCTATTCCTGTTTCTCTTCTGTAATGATTTCGCTAGTCAGTGGCCTCTTGATCAGTGATTGGATGTAGTTCTAGGTAGCAGTCCATTTGTGAGACATCAAAACTAGATCGAGCTAGGAACAGCCAGCCTAAATTTTTAAAATATAGTATAAGAGCGAAAATATGCAATAACCGATGGAAAGGAGCCAAAGAGCAAATGCATATGCAACATGCAAATGCATATAATGAGGTCTCTGCCACTCTACTAGCTGTGCAAGCGTGGAGCATCACACTCTTGCATGGCAATTATCCTATCCACACTGCTGAAGGGTTGGAATGATGCTGGCGCACAAAAGACTCTCATAACCAGTGAGAGTAAAGGTAACAGAACGCTCACCACTCATCTCCTCAAAAAAAGGTGGCCTTATGATAAATGATGCCACCAACCCACATCACTGTAGATGAAGTGAGACTGGTTGATATATGTGCAGATTTTCTGTTGCCCTTATTCAGAAATCCTGCATATTGACATGTCCCTAGATATTGAAATGGGCTTTGTCTGTGCACAGAATGTTTCACTGCCATTCACTGTCTACTTAAATGCAAGCACGATATTCCAGAACTGTTTTACTTGTCGGCAGATCAGCAGGAAACAACTTCTGAAGGGATATTCCATATAAAGTAGGACACACTTACAATTTTTAAATGTTAAAAATTGGGTACTTTTTATACACTGATTGAAAAGGCTGGACTTTTTACTGTATGGAGCCGTTTATAAAAGGCCATATGTCTTTCATGTGATGGAAGTGTGAATTATTGGTGATTTTTGACCTTCACTTCAACAAACTGGAAGGTAAGAATTAGTATATCATTATTTATATTACAGTTACATACCCTAATGTATTGCATAGATAGTATAAAATCGAAGTACGTAAATTACAGGTTGGGATATATATAGTATAATACAACAACATGAACTTGCATGTAATTGCGTTTTCATATTAAGAGGAATGTTAAGAGCTAAATTCATCTTGTTCAATAAGTTACTTCTTTGTTTCAATGCATAACTAATACCATTATTAAAAATTTCCCAATTTCAATCAATATTATAAAAATGCAAAATTAAATGTATAACATGAGCCACATAATCTAAGTCACGGCTATATTTTTTTAAGATTAAAAGAATAGGATACTCTATCAGAAGTAGAAAGACAGAAAAGAAGGTAGGAAAATATGAAGCAGCACTTGGAAGAAGTTAGAAAAAGTAAACAGAAGCAGAAACAAAAGTTCCGGCAGTTGAGTCCACAAAAGCAATGATTGTTATTAGAAGAAAGAAGAGCTAAAACTAGGGAGAGATTTAGAAAACAAAGCACAATGTAAGATCAGCAACCCAGTAAAGCAGCTTTGTCATTGAATAAGTCACATAGCGCTCTACATAAAGCCGCAGTTCAAGCCGACCTTTTTTTTCCATCTTCACAATGACGTAAAGCCTTAGTTGTTCGTGAGCTGTTCAGTGTGGAAACTAATCAGACGGGAAGTCTGAAAGACCCAGTCTTAGCAGTAAGCCACAAAATAGAGGCCTTAGTTTTCAAACTAGAGGCTTGGTAACTGGTTCCTACTATCATGACGAAGTCAGTCAGTCAGTCAGTCACAGTCACCACGTACACAGGATACAATAGTGATCAGAGAAAATAATGAGAAAAGGACTGCTCATATTTATCACTTAGTCATGTCAATCATGGAAACATATGAGGTATTGAAAACGGAACATCCTGAAGTTCAAATTGGGAAATCTAAGTTTGCAGAAGTACAGCCACTACATGTTCATGTTCAAGTTCAATTAAGCAGCGAATTACCTCATAATGTATGTTTGTGCAAATATCATGAAAATTTCATAAATGCTATCAGAAACCTTCATAAGAAACATGATAATATCCCAGCTTACAGTAACACATTTTTATCAACCATCATATGCCAGACACCCAGTGAGCTTTGTTGGCGGAATGAAAGTGAGACAAATCAAAATAGTGGAGGTTTCAATGAAACCTATAAAACTCACAAGCTGGAAATTGTAACTTTATCATGGTATGTTTGGAAGATGGAAGAAAATGACAAAGTATTATAGTCAAAGAAGAAGGCTCTGCAGCAAAATACATAATCTCCATAATTTCTTCTTCATTGCTATACAAGTAACTCACTCTGCATCTTATTATGAGCAAAAAGAAATGGTTCTGAGAGAATATTATAAGGAGTTTGCATTGCTGCATATTGATTTTGCTGAAAACTACACTTCTGTTCATCTAGATGAATTGCGAAGTCCACAATCACAAGCACAAGTTAGTATTTTTACTGTGTCACTGTGGGATTCTGGTTCTCAAGCTGCTGCTGTTTCAGACAGTTTAACCCATTCCAAGGATACTGTGATAGCATCACTGGTCAACTATAACTGAAAATTTGAAGGTAATTTTAATTTGGTCAGATGGACCTGCCTCACAATTTCAAAACAAGTATATTACTGCTGCTGTACCTAAACTTCAAATGTTCCACAATTTGGAAATCAAACTGAACTTTTTTGCTACATCCCACAGTAAAGGAGCTGTACATGGAATTGGTGTAGTTGCGAAATGGCAAGTGTGGAATGTAGTAAAAAGTGAAAATTCTTAGCAGGTGATGCATTAGCTTTTGCACAGTCAGCTGCAAGCACCACAACTGAGGGTTTTTCATATGTCCACTGACAAAATTCAGGGTCTCAAAGTGAAACTTTATCTGGCTAAAATATTTTCTTCAGCATCGTCAATACCAAACATAAAAAGCATTCACTGCTTTCACTACAAGAAAGGAGTACTACAAACATATCTGTTGTCTCCAAAGAATTTCCTTGCTGCAGATCATCATACTAAAGAAACTACAGAAAGTGTGGAAGTTGGAGACTGGTACAAAGTAGAATATGATGGTAAATCTTATGCTGAAGAAGCACATGCATTTTTTGGAAATTCTTACCTAATCAGTGAAATGGAGCATGCTGGTCAATATTGGAAATGGGCTGCAAAATGTGATGAAATTTTGTTCACACAGGACAAAATTATAAGGAAAATTAATCCACCTGATGTCAATGCTAGATGATGTTTTCAGTTCTCTGACTTTTCACTGAGTTTGAATACAATATGGTACGTCTGAAACTAAATAATGCATCAACCCAACCGACCTAATCCCAAAAAACCTTCCCCATTCTCCACAACTGCACCTCCCCCCTTTCCAACCTCACCCTACTCAACTCACAATCTTTGGCCAATATATTTTCCCCTACTGCCTTCAATAAACAGCAAAACACATTTTTATTCAGTACCCTCTTTTGACAGCACTACTCATGTGTGACTGCAAGGTGGAAGAGTGCATCTTCCCCTTCATGTAAAGGACTTAATACCCCCAACATCTCTATTGTATTGGTACCTACCACAGTACTATAATTTTTAAAATCAAACACTGATCAAAAACTTAATGATCATACATACTTTTCCCTACAGTGTTATATGACGAAAACTTATCAAACTACAGCAGTCCCCTCCTCACTGTCCTCCTTGCTGTATTCCTCAGTCACACAAACTAAAAACCTTTTAGTTCCTTTCTGAAGTGCCAAATGGCAACTTCTGAACCCCTCCCATACTTCCTTTTCTCAAACTTTGATCATGGATTTCCACAATCACCCCCAACGCTGCCAACTTATCCATATATTCACAACACACTTCCCTACAAAACCAATACCAATCTAAAACACTAAAAGCACTCATTCCAGTCTCGTGTGTACAGAGATAAATAGAAGAATGAGGAAAGAATAATATACTAAATATCTTGGATGGTGAACCTAGATTTCTCGATCCAGATCTCTCTACATATGGAACACAAAACATTATCACTGACACCGCCACATATAACATTTCCTGGCCCATGAAGCAGGGACTTAGGTCAACTATGTATGTTCACGACTAACCTTACACCAAGCACATTCCACAATCAAGTCAATACCCTGCCTACACCAAGTCATCTCCTAATGCAACCAGCAACAAAAGACAATCTCCTCCGTCATATGCATTGCTAACCGAAAAACATAATTATATTTTGGAGTGTAAGAAACATAAGGCACCAACAACATATTACTCAAACATGAATGCATAACCCCAAAATGTAAAGTCAAAGTAACTCGCTACTGCTGTAGCACACACTATTGCAAACTCAAGTTCACACAATGAGTGAGCACTGACTCACTAACATACCTAACACAAACACTTTGAAATAGTTACGAGATACTACAACACACAATCTACAAACACGAGCTGACAAACACCACCACCTTGATATCACACACATAACACAAGGCACTTACTCCAGAGATCAAAGCAGATGTGTATGTGTGCGCAATGCAAACGGCGAGTGTGTGGGTGGGTGGGTGGGGTTCCATTAGGGGTACAAACAAGCACACTGTCTTCATGTTTTTAGTTAAAATTTCACTTATGACCTGTCAGCCAGGCTAATATTTATAAGATCACTGTGATGTTAGTCCGATTATTACTTACCAAGTACTATTTGGCCAGTAACCATTGCTCTGTCAGCATGAGCAAAATGGAGAGGCCCCACGGAAAAGTTATGACCTGTGTGGGTCATGTAAAATTTGACACTTATTTTGCCTGATGGCATCTTTGTCACTATCAAAGATGCTGGACACGTTTGGTCAATTTTGTTTGATGCTCTCAATCTTTTGCCAAAACCACTTTTCACGGCAGATCGCGAACGGTGGCAAATGTAGTATAAACGGGATTTCTCACTGTCAACCATCCTTTCACCAGTTCTCTTTGTAAAGAAAACTTTCGCATCACCTTCCATCTTCAATTTCCACTGCAGAAACTCTGAAAATAAAACTAATCTCAGTAACAACTTCAAAACACAGCAAGCATGTATTCATTTCGAAAGTGATAGTGCACAGACGTATTGTGCTTCCTTACGTTCCATTGAATCAAACTCCAGTTCTGTAGTTTCCATACTTATTCCATGCTCACATTCCAGGTGACCTCTTAGCTCCTCCCTCGTACGACATATGAAATCATCACACTCCGTGCACGACAGCTTCAAAACAACAAAGGAGGTTATACAATTATACAATTCAAAGGGGGGACCAATTCTGAGCACAAATGTGCACAGCATAACACAAAGTAACATTTACGAAATTAAAACACCTATATTACCGCCAACCAAGTAAATTAATTGGCCAACAATACAAAGAAAAATACAGAATTAGAAACAAGATGTACAGGGAGTTTATTAGTTCGAGTGCGCTATTCAGGGAAGAAATTTTTTTTTTTTAAAAAAAGGAGCTAGAATGGTAACACAGTAGCTCACTTCCACCACAACTCACCATGCCCTTTCACCTGACACAAATCTTGCAAAACACATGGAAGTATTGCTTTCCAAGAAAATTAACATTTTACACCAAAACTTCAACATTTCTCTGTAAAATGATATATTTTACGTACTTTTTGTGGAGCGGGTCTGTGAGTTTTCTTGTGACGCTCGAGAGCAGCGATAGTCGAAAACTTTTTATCACACAAGTCGCATGTTTCTTTATCCTTATCTAAATTTACGTCCATGTCGTGAAATACTCTCAAATGTCTGTATAAATCCTTCCTGAACGTAAAACTAATACCACATATTTCGCATAATGCCTTATACGAATCCATATTTCCATAAAAATATGCAATGAAACACGGAAGTACAATATTGCCTATGCGGAACTTGTTACGGATCTCGGGAATTCTTCCTTAAAAAGATACACTTAGCAGGCTACTGCGATGATCGAAACAACAACAAATTTGCCGCTCAAGGCAGAGATAGTAAACAGAACAACAATAAATGTGTCAAGAGACCGACTTCAGACGAACGCCAATTGCCTCGTACTCAAAGTATCCATCGCAAGCAAAGACAAACTTTGTTCGGTTGCAAGCAATATCGCTGCAATCGGTTGCTCGCCTAGACCATAGACAAGTCGACCATAAACGATCCAGTGTCCAAGCAAAACCTACCAACAGGACATTTCAGCAGATAAATAGCTTCCCAGAAATTACCACATCTTTCTTTTTATTCTGTCTTATAGCATATACTATTTAGCCACCATGATTTCAAAAGTGACAATTATAACAAGATAACATTTAACATCAGCCAGACAGACTTTGTTGAACACATATTTGTAAATGCGTCTTCGGATTACACCTGTGACGCATTTTCAATTAGTGTAGAAGTTATAATCAACAGAAAACTCCTTGTTTATATGAAAACAGGAAATTCATTTATTTAGGTAAGATCGATACCGGCGGTCCTTTTAGGATTCTAAATTTTCTTGAGCTATAAACGTGGCTGTGGCATTATATGCACTTCTAATTGTATCTCCATAAGTGGAATAGAACAGGTTGGTTGGCAGTGAACAACTCTCGAAATCTCCTTGAAAAATTTGACTCTGCCTTTCTCATTGCGCTTGCACTGAAATAGTGTGTGATCTATATCGCTAATCGTAACGTCACCACATTGACAGTAGGATAGGAAGCACTCACTGGGACGCATTCTCACTATGGACGATATTATTTTTCTTGAGACTTTTACTTTATAAGCCATGACTCTTGGTATGAATGACAGTAAACCTGTATAGGTTTTACGTCCTTTTTTTTTAATCAGAAGAATCACCTGTCGTTTTACTTGTAGGACGCAGTCTATATATAGCAGCTTTTGTCCTTAGGAATTCCATTGATAATCACTCTTGTCGCTAGACGATCTGCTTTGCTATTATCCAAAATGAGGCAGGAGATTTAATCAAAACGAATTCAGTAGTGCGATTAGTCTGTTTTATTTGATCATACTGATTTACTAGGTCAAGACTGTATCAACAAGTTCCTTTGTTCTAATTCCGTTAGCTAACAGGTCTCAGAACACTTTATGAGTCCATGATTGTTACTGCTTTGGGGAGTTTGAAAGATCTTGTGTACTGTACTACAGAATGGTGAATTTTTCGGTCAGAAATATGAAAACGTCACCTGCCACTTGAAACTTCCTTTCTTCCGCACTTTGTGCGCAGAAGAAAGCGCATACCATATGAGGGTCGATAATCATTTTTGGCCTTCTGTATAGATTTGAAATTATGATGCCCCACTTATCTGCCAGGTGCATTGTAGGTGAAAACTGTCCATATCCGCTCTGTTGCTGGAACAATCAATATATACTACAACAATAAACTAAGAAGAGCTGTGATGGTCACATAGGTGCTTCAGAAGGATCTCAGTTTTATGAAAACTATTCCCAGTGTTTGTACCATTAATAGAGAAGAAACTGTGTTCTCCTCAGACTTCTATTATTCCTGATATGAGACAGTGTTTCACACTTTGTGATCAGTCGATGCGAAGTCTCTGCCAGTCTTTGTAAACAGCACTGTCTTGACAAGATGTAAAGGCATTTCTGTTGCTTCCAAAAGAAGGGCATGAGTGGAGGAGGAAAATTTATCTCTAAGCCAAATGCATAGACATATGTACCGTAGTTTGTCCAGCAGTGCTAGCTACTTCTTGGCAGCATTATTATTGACAGTGCATCTATAATCTATATGGGAACATTTCAACATGTGGGAACAAAATATTGTGGTGAGTTCCTCACTATTCTCTCGTCACCAGTCTGATGAGGTTCATTGGTATTCCACAGGTACTGTCAACAGTTGATCATGCAGTCCCCAACTTGTTCTTGAATCAAAGAGAACACCAAGAAACCTAGCATTGTATCTTATTTGTATTTTATGAGCAGGGAGTTGGACCCCGGCAAAAAAAAATGGCACAGTTCTTGTTTTGTAAATAAACCTGCCTTTTCCTGGTGCTCCTTAATTTATTTATCCCATACGCATTTCGCCTTATCTTGTTCTAAGGCATCATCACTGGGACAATGTGGTCTGGACATCGCACTGCCACTTTTATTACTGCCATATAAGCACAACTTTGCGTTTTGACCTTCTTCACACTGTTTTTCACTCAGAAAAGAGTGGCAAAAGAACATAGTACACCACAGGAAAGAATGAGAAACAAGGTGAACAGTGTGAAGAAGGTCAAAACACAAATTTGTGCTTATATAACAGTAATGAAGTGGTAGTGCGACCTCCAGACCAGATGTGAGGAAAAACAGATCAGCAAATCATCTTGCTGATGATGCTTTAGAACAAGATAAATCATAACGCGTATGGCACAAATAAATTAAGTAGCAGCTGGAAAGGTAGTTTTATTTACAAAACAAGTATTTGCTACCTGTGAAAGATGGCCACGTAAACAAACTTATTGGTACAGTTCGTTTCATGAAAGGAACAATTACTGACTTTTCTGGAGAAATATGCACCCCCAGGTATGTAATGTTTGATACAGAATGTCCATCACTTTTGACAGCTCACACACTGCCTGAGCCACCCTGTTGGACCGAGCGAGGTGGCGCAGTGGTTAGCACACTGGACTCGCATTCGGGAGGACGACGGTTCAAGCCTGTCTCAGGCCATCCTGATTTAGGTTTACCGTGATTTCCCTATATCGTTTCAGGCAAATGCCAGGATGGTTCCTTTGAAAGGGCACGGCCGATTTCCTTCCAAATACTTCCCTCACCCGAGAGTGCACTCCATCTCTAATGACCTCGTTGTCGACAGGACGTTAAACACTAACCACCACCACCACCACCACCACCACCACCCTGTTGGTCGATACACATTCACAAATATCGTCTGCATATTGCAGGATTTTCGCAGGAGAAAGGGTAATTCTCTCCTCCTCAGTGGTGTACAATACAAAGAGTACTGGGCTGATGGTTGTCCCGTGTGAGACACAAGCTATTATAAGATATTGTCCATTTAATTTATTTCAGAGGTGAATCCATATGCATCTTTCGGCGAGACAAAAGTTTGCAGAATGAAATTTTCACTCTGCAGTCGAGTGCGCACTGATATGAAACTTTCTGGCAGACTGAAACTGTGTGCTGGACCAAGACCTGCACTCAGGACCTTCGCCTTTCACAGGCAAGTGCTATACTGACTGAACTACCCAATTACAATTTATGACCCTTCCTCACAGTTTTACCCCGACAGTACCTTGTCTCCTACCTTCTAACTTTGCAGAAGTTCTCATGCGAAATCTGCCAGACTAGCAGTAGAGGAAGAAAGGATATTGCAGAGACAAGGCTTAGCCACAGTCTGTGGGATGTTTCCAGAATGAAATTTTCACTCTGCAACAAAGTGTCCATTCATATGAATGGAAGTCTTTGGAGCTTCTTCAATAACTGAAATTAGTGGTTAATAGGCAACTTTTGGACCTAACAGACTGTTAAAAGATTGAAGCTTCTCTTGACTTAAACAGTGTACTTGAGCCAGTCAGCTTCCTGTGTGTGCCAGCTGTTGTTTGGATGTATAATATTAAATGGATTTCGTTAACGTGCCTCTTCAGTGCTTAATATCAATGATCTATCTTCAAAACAGACTTTTATCGTTGTATTGAATAAGTTGAATCAAACTTCACATCCTTACCTAAAATGCTAAGTTTTTACTTAGCTGTTTATCTCGTTTGTGCTCTCGTTATTTTCTGTAATGCTTGATGCACTTCACAAATACAACTCTCTTATGAAGAAAGATTAACTAATGAAAGGATTGTGATATGCAGGTGCCTTCCAAAGATTTTTGAATGAAATGCAGTTTCTGAACATCTAAATAATAGTACTCAGCAGTATTTCATCTCTGAACTATTAACATAATATGTATCACCTTAACAGTTCTAGAAAAACAGACCAGCTCCATTTTCAACATCTCTTCCATCAAGAGTATCTAATTACAACCATGTTTCTGTCAAAACAGTACACAGTGAAGAACAACAGGGACATAAAATGTAAGCCAACGAGTTTACATCTTTGAAAATAACAACTGCCGAGATATCTCTTGAAACAATCAATAAAAATAATTTATAGACTGTTAAATAAAATGCTTCAATGTTCATTCAAATATGTAGAACGTGAACATGTAAATGTGGAATAACTAATTTTTATGAAAATGTATTTATATGAATTCATTGTTACCACAGTTTAACATAAAAGTTGTGACACTTCACTACGATTTTGTTGCCTACTGAGCCAGAAGCCCGCCAAGCGTCCAGTAAGTTAAACTGTTGAGATCGGCGCAATCGTGAAACCGAAAGCGGATAGTAGTTGTTTATTTAGGTTTGTACAATGGCTTTTACAAATGGGAATGTAGGGTAGTGCAATAGATTGCAGTAACAACAAGAAGAAGATGATGATACCACATTTGTCTTTTTTTAGGTTTCCTAAGAACCTTGAGAGGTATATACCGGCATGTTACTAAACTGTATCGTCAGGATTCACTTGCAAACTGCATGCATATTGGTGATTACTGTTTTGTATTAGGAGCAGAAAATGGCTAGTGAATGGCAGCCGAGAAAATCTTACAAAAAAAAGACCATGTTTACCTTTACAATAATGTTAAATTTTGTCGCTACACATCGAACAATACCAGTTCATAAATGAAGACAATAGTATACTCATGTGGAATGTAGTTAACCACATTGATTGGAATTCCAAATAAGTCACCTGAACTGACGATGAAGAGGAAACTGGCACAAATCCATCTAAAGCTGTAAAACACTCCTATGGCACACAAGCAGCCAGTTCAGTTCTCCATATATCAGTGCCAGATTCACCTGAATTGTCAACACCGACCTGCTATGACGAAGTGGTAAAATTAAGCGCAGTTATTCGTGTCTAGAAAAAGCGTGTGGAGTATCAGAAACTGCATATCACTAGACTTCGTGCAAAACAGTTACGGGGGGACAAGGAAAATGCCTATCATTTTAAGTACAGACAGCAACAAAAACTGTATCAGAAGGATCAAGAGAAGAAGGCCAAACAAATTTTGAACCCTATAGAATCTTGATATTTAGAAAAAGACGCCCTTGATTTGCTGTTAAGACAGACTAACATGCCATCTGCAAGGTGGAAAGAAGAAAATAAGCTGTTTGGTCTAAATTTATTATATTACAGCACCAGGCATACAGGTTCGTCAGAATGTTTTATGTTTCCTCCAGTGCATTCATTACAGAGGTATGTGGAAGGCATACAAATAAAACGTGGGATAAGTGACAATATGTTCCACCTTTTGAAGCAGAAGCTACAGAGCATTCCTCCAATACTGATAAAATAGTACATATGACATTGGATAAAAAGCCTCTAATGGCAAATTTACCATGTGACAGCTCTTCTGTCACTGTTATTGGCTTTGAGGTCTTGGTGTTTACACACACATTGTATTTCTCCCACTATTTGGCCATTGCTTGTCCCTCTTAGAACAATAAACAGATGAAGGTCGTACTTGTGGTAACAGGCGACAGTGCCTAGAACACAGTAGGCCTACAGAATGACAAATGGGGCGTTGATCGCTTTTGCATGTAGAGGTACATGTGTGTGCTGCTTATGTGTGAATTTGTTTATATTCCATTGATATTAACGTAACAAGCTACAGTTCTATCCAACGTCACAAGTATCTCTTCACGAATGTGTTGTAACTTGTCACTGGATTCATGATTTTTATCCCTACTTGCTAGTATTTTAGAATCATTTTTAGAAACATCTGTGTCTTCTGATATTACGCAAACTATTGGAGGCAAAATAATAAATTAAATATTTTGTAAATCACATACGAAAGGGATGCAAAACAAACGTCGTGCTTACGACGCAGCTGAAGTTCTCCTTTCTCACGGCTTGGAGAGCTCCAGCTGTTAAACGATAACAGCTTTTACAGTAGTGAGTGTCTTAACTGTTATGTTAGACTGTGTTGTTACATAACTGAAAATATTGATACTCTCTGATATCATAGGATCCTTATTGTATAATTCGCCTGACTGCATTACAGTTTGTAAAGTACTCTATCATCATTTCCAGAGGGAGAAGATTCGGGTCAAGAGAATCACGTTTGACCACCCACTCTACTATGTGGTGAGAGTGTGCAGAGCAAAATTGTGAGATCGCCGATAGACAGCTGTCTGTCTGGGTTATGTACCTTGGTAGGAGAGCCATCGTTTAGAAGTACTTAAGTGAGATTTTCGAGACTTGTAGGCAAATCTGTGATACACGTCATCTACTTCACAAGTCCACACCTGCTGGTGCTTGTTGAAGCCTGAACAAAGAATAAACGGCATTCGAAGGTGGCCAATAATCTGATCAGAGAAAGATTCTGTATTTTACACTTAGGAAGTTTGTAAATGGTGACAATGTTAAATGTGCCTTTGGGATAGTAAATTACATTGGCCACTACTTGGCAGTCCCTCGTCCTAAGACTGATATCAATTTTTTAAAACAGAATTGTATCCCTTATTAAAATGGCGGCACCTCGTCTTGCATCAAGTCTGGCATTTCTAGGCCTTGCATGGCCTTTGAACTGTATCTGATGACATGTCGTAAACCAAGTTCTGCAAATACAAGCTACTGATATGTGGTTACTGATAAGTTTCCTATAAAGACTTTTTCTTTTTTTCCTTATCGACCACTGAGGCCTTTAAAAGCAATTGCAAGATTTGCAGAAGTCTTCAACAGCATTGCTGATAAACTGGGCTACAGTGGTCAGTTGCAGCGTCGTTTCTGTTGCAGTGTAAACACTTTCGTGCTCCGTTACATGAAACAGCAAACTCTCATGGGCTCCCGTGCATTTGACGCAAAGAACACTGCTACGAGTTAGCGTACTTAAACGGAAATATCTAAGGCCATTACAGCATTCTGAAACTTACTGAGCGTACTGTGTAGGCAGACAGCATCTACTACACAAATGTAAATATTGGGGGTGTTGCTGACATGGTACTTAGAGTCCTTGTATCCACATGCAGTAGTGAATGTTTGAGAACTGTGTACTTTAGTTGTGTTCATTCAGTAATCAGTTATAGTATTATTTTCTGGGGAAACAGTGCTCAGAATTTAAAAACAGTATTTAAAATGCAAAAGAGAGCATTAAGAATTATAGCAAAAAGCAGTAAGTGGGCCCATTGCAGAGAACTTTTCAAAATGTTAGAAATTCGAACTATTCCTTGTGAATTTATATTCCAAACCACAGTGTACATCAAGAAAAATATAGAAAATTATAGCACAAATAGCAGTTTTCATAACTATAGTACAAGAACAAGTCACTGTCTTCACCTAGACAGGAATAATAAACATAAGACTCAAAATTGCCTCGTGTATGAAGGAGTAAAATTGTATAATAAACTGCCGCAGAAAATAAAAGAAGCAGAAAACGTGTAATACTTTAGGAAAAATCTTAAATTGTTTTTGCAGGGACACTGCTTTTGCACTATAAGTGAATTCCTTAGTACAAAATGATTGTAAATAGCTTTTGTTTCAGAGTATCTTAATAATGAGCAAAAATGATTGTAAATAACTTCTATGTCACAATGTTTAACTACATGTAATGACAAACTGCATAAATATATGAATGTACGCAACTGGCAATATCCATACATTTTAGAATGTCAATGGATGGACAAATAAATAAATAAAATAAAATAAATAAAAAATGTTGTGACACATTTAGATGTGGGGAGGACTTTCACCTCTCGATCTTCGAGTACACTTTTTATAGTGACCCTTCTCACTTCAGTTACTAAACATTCAGACTTTATTTCTGCAAGGGCATCTACATTTGATAATGGGAGGCAGTAGCCGCACGACATTTCATTTCATTTTACAGTGTGGCATCATCTCGAATAATGCCCAGCCTCTTCGTGTGAAAATTAGGAGTTTAAGCCACCAAGATGCTCTGCCTAAAGGATGTAGCAGTCTTTGCATTCCGTAAATCAGTCATAGGACTGCATGGCGCGCTCTTGTTTAAATCGCCGCTGCCTGATGCGCAATACGCCTCAGAGAATTACGCGATCTCATTGTAGAAACAAGTAGCCCACTGACCAACAATTAGAGTATATATTAAAACAAAAAGTGTGTTTTCATTCAAATATATTTACAGAAGCACTACAGTAAAAACTTTTCACTATGTGATATTTTTTACAGTAGGAACTACGCTAGCTCAAAAGTGACGACCTCTCAGAAATACCTCTCATCCGATTTTAAGGAAACTACTCAATATAAAAAACTGAAACCTTAAACATCTTATAGCCCAATATATTAGCTTCATAATGAACTGACAGTATTTTCGTAATTCGTTACGTTTCAGTTTAGAAATAAAATAAGACGCCGCATGTGTTTACAGTGAATTTTTCATGTTGCTACTAGTTTACTTTTTGTTTACTTTAGGTCGTACATTATTGGCTTTGAAAGGTAACTAACACATCAAAGTTTTCTTTAAAGTTTACCGTACAGTCATATCTATTTTCATTCCCGAGTTATTGGTTTGTGTGTGTGGCAGACTGGTAGGGTGCGATACATCCAGTTCTGCACATTGTACAGGATTGAAATAATTCTTAAATGGGTCATTCCATGTCAGTTCAACCAATTTGAGAAAATGTTCCAGCTGACAGTCTCAGATTTGGCTGAAATTTAGCACACCCATGCTACCAAATGTGGAACACTCATGTACAAAATTTTAAGTTCCCCTGCCAATTAGTTCCAGAATTATGGCTTGCAACCCGCATTTGGAAATCTATCTGCAGACCCAACTTCAGGTCTTAATAACTTTGGAACTATTCTGCATAGTCCAGTGAAATTTGTACAACCCAGTAACGTTCACTTAGAGAACACACTCTATGAATCAAAACACCAACAACATATTTCTGAGGGAAAATAAACAATTCCAAAATGTGATTAAAAAATGTAATACATTAAAAGGTACATGTTGCAGGTGCCCTCTATGCCAAATATAATTCACTCAAAAAGGGTGTACATTTTTTTGTAGTAAGCTTAACGTGGCCTAAACACACACAGAACTCATCTTGCCCCTATCAGTCACACAAACAGAGTTACATGTACACGAAAATACAAAAATTTTAAGAATTACCTGAAAAACATGGATTTTCTAAGTGTGGTAGCACAAAAGGGACAAGTAATATCCACGCCAAATTTCAAACACTGCATAAGCAAAACATAATATAATATGTGGCAAAATTTCAACTTGTTATTGCAAGGCATTTGTGTACAATAAAAGTTGGCAGAGATGTATTTGGTTACGTTTCTTTTAACACGATTTAGCAAGTAATAGTGATGATGCAGACAGCTTGTTTCAGATAAAGCTGCAGTAATTGTTTGGAACCATTAGGCAACAGAAAGTTAAACAATGGTGGTTTTCAGGGACAGAATGAGTCATTTTTAGGCAGGAACAACAAAGGAAACAAGCAACAATTACAGGTTACTCATGTTTTAATTCTAGTTTAGACTGGTCAGTACTATTGTGGAAAGTCAGGATGGAGGCAGAAGAGTGTATTAGTGGTGCTTTTGGTCAAACAAGTTTCAGTATTGGTAGAGCACAAGCATCTAAATGTCATAAAACAACAAATGGAACAAAATGTGGCATTCGCTTTGTACTGTATGATCTGGATGAATCAGACCAAGATTTGTTGCTATGGAGATCCAGGATACACCCTGTGGGCACAAGAAGTACAGTTCCAGGAAACTTTAGTGTTTGTCATCATCATATGAAAGTGTTTCTGGATAAGTATTCTTTCCTACAAAGAAGTTGTTTTGATCCATTTCGGATTCATAAGAAGACAGTGAAGTGTAGCCTCAGAGAAATTGATATAAAATCAGTATTGAAAGTGAATCAGTGCATGGCACTTAACATGAAACCAGGACAAAATTTATGTACCAGGTGTGTTACTCTGCTAAAAAATGAAGAATATTCTGATAATTTAAATGACAGTGGCGAAGAGTATCAGCCACCTACAACCACAGCGGATGAGCAATTAAATACTTCAGTGACTGCTCTTGGTTTGTCTCCCATGAAGACACACAAAGGTGGGAAAAGAGAGTGGCCCAGCTATGGTAGAAGAAAACTACAAGAAGCTCAAATGGAATTAAAACAAACACAAAATAGCTGAAACACTAATGATGGAAGAGGAAGAACTATCTACTCCAAAGGAACAGAAATCATGCCAGAAATGCTCTGATTTGGATAAAATTGTGCATGATTTGAAAGAAAAATGTGCCATATCCACACACCAGAAAAAAGTAGCTATTCTTACCCTTGCACCTTCCAGCTGGTCTATTGACTACACTGCAAAGGAATTCAATGTTTCTACATATACGGTAAAGCAAGCTAGGAAAATAAAAGCAACCCAAGGAGTGCTTCCACAACCTCAGCAGGCTCAGGATAAGCAATTGAGTTCAGACATAAGGGTGCTAGTGTCAGAGTTTTATGAAAATAATGACTACAGCCAAATAATGCCTGAAAAAAAAGACAAAAAGACTATGTAACGGTGAAAATGGGAATTGTACATGTATAGATGCAAAAAAGACTGTTGCTATGCAACATATCAGAACTATATGTAGAATTCAAGGAAAAGTATCCCAATACCAAAGTAGGTTTATCATCACTTTTCAATCTTCGGCCAAAATGGGTTGTGCCTGTAAGTGCAAGGGGCACACACAATATTTGTGTATGTGAGACCCATCAAATTCTAAACTGATGTTTGCTGCTATAAAGGATTCTGGTCTGGATTACAAAGGTGCAATGAAGCTGCTAGTGTGTGACATCCTACCAGTGCATGATACACAGGTGTGGAAAGTGTCCTGGTAAGACAAATCTTGCAGAACACATGAATAACAAACTGTATGGTGAACTCCTTATGGATGACGATGAACTTGTTTCTTATAAACAATGGACGTACATGGATCGCACAAGTCTTGAAACAAAGCAAAGTACAGGGGAAGATTTTGTTGAAATGTGTTGTCAAAAAATGGACAAACTGAACACACACAGCTTCACAGCAACAGCACAATCGGCTTATCTCCAGTTTTGTAAGGATAATTTGAAACAAGATGAAATTATAGTAATACTAGACGTTTCTGAAAATTATGCATTTATAGTTCAAGATGCCATCCAAGTCAAGCAACTCTCCAGCCACTTGTGATTTACTATAGAAGTGAATCAGGTGATGTGTCTGTCATGAACCTGTTTGTTTTTAGTGACTGTTTAATTCATGATGCCACTGCAGTTCATGCCCACATTCGCACTGTCATGGCATATGTGAAAAACAAGCTGCTTCACATACATTTTGCGAAATACTTCAGTGATGGGGCAGCTAGTCAGTACAAAAACTGTAAAAATCTCAAAAATTTATGCATGCATTAGCATGATTTTCAGATTCACACAGAATGGAATTTTTTCACAATAAGTCATAATAAAAATGTATGTGATGGTATTGGTGCTACCAATTAAGTGCATGGCGTCACAAGCTGTTCGGCAGCACCCTACAGAAGGTCACATTCTAACACGTCTTTAATTATTTACCTGGGTACAGATATATATTCTATGTTTCGAAAGATGAGGTGAAATCAGTTTAAGAGTTGCTAAAAAGCAGACCAGAACACATTAAAACTGTTGCAGGCAGAAGGAGTCATCATCACTTCTCTCCAACAGACTCTGACAACGTGCGGATGAGCAGACTGTCTGGTTATAACTATAGGTTCATGCACAACATGTGTCTTCACAGTGTGTCTGATTCAGGATTCAGAAGCAAAAGCAGCAACATACAATGAGGTTGCTATGTTATTGCTGTTTATGATGACAAATGGTACTTAGGATGTGTTGTAGAGTGCTCTGAAGCATAAGGTGATATATTTGTGAACTTCATGGTACCAGCAGGACCAGCAAGATCATTTCATTGGCCACGTTTGGCAGACAGGTGTTGGATTCCTTTTGAACATATTCTTATGACAGTTCCAGTTCCTACCACAGTGTCAGGAAGACAGTACAATTTGCCACTCAGTCTGCAGAGTACAGTAGCTAAAGTGTGGTAGAACTTTTGTTCGAAGCACAATCGACTGGTTTTTAGCAGTTAAGGTGCAGTAAACATTAATGATAGGATGTGTTAATCTGTCTATATGTTGTTGCTTAGTGATTTAACAGTTATGGGAGAGGATAAGAAGAGGCAGAAAAGTTTACAATAATGTTTTACAAAATTGTGTTGTGGAACAATGGCCACATCACCAAATACATCTGTCAACTTCCAAAGTACACAAATGTCTTGCAATAACATGCTGAAATTTTGAGATATATATCATTATGGTCTACTTATGCAGTGTATGAAATTTGGCTTGGATACCACTTGTCCCTTTTGTGCTACCACACTTCAAAAATCCATGTTTTTCAGGTAATTTTTTTAATTTTTTTTTATTTTCGTGTGCATGTAACTCAGCTTTTGTGACTGATATGGGCATGATGAGTTCTGTGTGTGTTTAGGCCACATTAAGCTTACCATAAAAAATGTATACCCTTTTTGAGCAAATTATATTTGACATAGCGGGCACCTACAAATGTACCTTTTAACATATTAAATTTTTTCAATCTCATTTTGGAATTTTTTATTTTCCCTCAGAAATATGATGTTGGTGTTTTGATTCATGGAGTGTGTTCTCTAAATGGATGTTACTGGGTTGTAACAATTTCCTGGATTGTGTGGAATAGTTTCAAAGTTATTAAGACCTGAAGTTGGGTCTGAAGATTGATTGCCAGATGTGGGTTGCAATTAACGGGTCACGCCACCTTCTTGCGTGCCTCAGCGATACAGATAGCTGTACCGTAGGTACAACCACAATGGAGGGGTATGTGTTGAGAGGCCAGACAAACATGTGGTTCCTGAAGAGGGGCAGCAGCCTTTTCAGTAGTTCCAAGGGCAACAGTCTGGATGATTGACTTATCTGGCCTTGCAACACTAACCAAAACGACCTTGCTGTGCTGGTGCTGCAAATGGCTGAAAGCAAGGGGAAACTACGGCCATAATTTTTCCCGAGGGTATGCAGCTTTACTGTATGGTTAAATGATGATGGCATCCTCTTGGGTAAAATATTCCAGAGGTAAAATAGTCCCCCATTCGGATCTCCAGGTGGGGACTACTCAAGAGGACATCATTATCAGGAGAAAGAAAACTGGTGTTCTACAGATCGGAGCATGGAATGTCAGATCCCTTAATCGGGCAGGAAGGTAAGAAAATTTAAAGAGGGAAATGGATAGGTTAAAGTTATATACAGTGGGAATTAGTGAAGTTCGGTGCCAGGAGGAACAAGACTTTTGGTCAGGTGAATACAGGGTTATAAATACAAAATCAAATAGGGGTAATGCTGGAGTAGGTTTAATAATGAATTAAAAAAAATAAGAGTGCAGGTAAGCTACTACAATCAGTATAGTGAACACATTATTGTTGCCAAGATATCCACGAAGCCCACGCCTACTACAGTAGTACAAGTTTATATGCCAACTAGCTCTGCAGATGATGAAGAAATTGTAGAAATGTATGATGAAATAAAAGAAGTTATTAAGATAGTGAAGGTTGACGAAAATTTAATAGTCATGGGTGACTGGAATTTGGTAGTAGGAAAAGGGAGAGAAGGAAACGTAGTAGGTGAATATGGATTGGGGCTAAGAAATGAAAGACGAAGCCGCCTGGTAGAATTTTGCACAGAGCATACTTAACCATAGCTAACACTTGGTTCAAGAATCATAAAAGAATGCTGTATACGTGGAAGAAGCCTGGAGATACTGACAGGTTTCAGAGAGATCATCTAATGGTAAGACAGAGATTTAGGAACCAGGTTTTAAATTGTAAGACATTTCCAGGGGCAAATGTGGACTCAGACCACAATCTATTGGTTATGACCTGTAGATTAAAACTGAAGAAACTCCAAAAAGGTGGGAATTTAAGGAGATGGGACCTGGATAAACTGAAAGAACCAGAGGTTGTACAGAGTTTCAGGGAGAGCATAAGGGAACAATTAACATGGGAAAGAAATACAGTAGAAGAAGAATGGGTAGCTTTGAGGGATGAAGTAGTGAAGGCAGCAGAGGATCAAGCAGGTAAAAAGAGGAGGGCTAGTAGAAATCCTTTGGTAGCAGAAGATATACTGAATTTAACTGATGAAAGGAGAAAATATAAAAATGCACTAAATGAAGCAGGCGAAAAGGAATACAATCATCTAAAAATGAGATCGACAGGAAGTGCAAAATGGCTAAGCAGGATGGCTAGAGGACAAATGTAAGGATGTAGAGGCTTATCTCACTAGGGGCAAGGTAGATATTGCCTACAGGAAGATTAAAGAGACCTTTGGAGATAAGAGGATGTAGATGAAGATGAAATGGGAGGTACAATATTGTGCAAAGAGTTTGACAGAGCACTGAAAGACCTGAGTCGAAACAAGGCCCCCGGAGTAGACAACATTCCATTGGAACTACTGACGGCCTTGGGAGAGCCAGTCCTGACAAGACTCTACCATCTGGTGATTTATGAAACAGCCGAAATACCCCCAGACTTCAAGAAGAATATAATAATGCCAATCCCAAAGAAAGCAGGTGTTGACAGTTGTGAAAATTACCGAACTATCAGTTTAATAAGTCACAGCTGCAAAATACTAACGCAAATTCTTTACAGAAGAATGGAAAAACTAGTAGAAGCCGACCTCGGGGAAGATCAGTTTGGATTCTGTAGAAATGTTGGAACACGTGAGGCAATACTGACCCTATGACTCATCTTAGAAGCTAGGTTAAGGAAGGGCCAAACTACGTTTTTAGCATTTGTAGACTTAGAGAAAGGTTTTGACAATGTTGACTGGAATACTCTCTTTCAAATTCTGAAGGTGGCAGGGGTAAAATACAGGGAGCAAATGGATATTTACAAATTGGACAGAAACCAGATGGCAGTTATAAGAATCGAGGGGCATGAAAGGGAAGCAGTAGTTGTGAAGGGAGTGGGACAGGGCTGTAGCCTATCCCCAATGTTATTCAATCTGCATATTGAGCAAGCAGTGAAGGATACAAAAGAAAAATTCAGAGTAGGTATTAAAATCCATGGAGAAGAAATAAAAACTTTGAGGTTCGCCGATGACATTGTAATTCTGTCAGAAACAGCAAAGGACTTGGAAGAGCAGTTGAACAGAATGGACAGTGTCTTGAAAGGAGGGTATAAGATGAACATCAACTAAAGCAAAACGAGGGTAATGGAATGTAGTCGAATTAAGTTGGGTGATGCTGTGTGAATTAGGTTAGGAAATGAGACACTTAAAGTAGTAAAGGAGTTTTGCTATTTGGGAGCAAAATAACTGATGATGGTCGAAGTAGAGAGGATATAAAGTGTAGACTGGCAATGGCAAGGAAAGCGTTTCTGAAAAAGAGAAATTTGTTAACATCGAGTATAGATTTAAGTGTCAGGAAGTGATTTCTGAAAGTATTTGTATGGAGTGTAGCTATGTATGGAAGTGAAACATGGTTGATAAATAGTTTGGACAAGAAGAGAATATAAGCTTTTGAAATGTGGTGCTACAAAAGAATGGTGAAAATTAGATGGGCAGGTCACATAACTAATGAGGAAGTATTGAATAGGATTGGGGAGAAGAGAATTTTGTGGCACAACTTGACTAGAAGACGCGATCGGTTGGTAGGACATGTTCTGAGGCATCAAGGGATCACCAATTTAGTATTGGAGGGCTGCGTGGAGGGTAAAAATCATAGAGGGAGACCAAGAGATGAATACACTAAGCAGATTCAGAAAGATGTAGGTTGCGGTACATATTGGAAGATGAAGAGGCTTACACAGGTTAGAGTAGCATGGAGAGCTGCATCAAACCAGTCTCAGGACTGAAGACCACAACAACAACAACATGAGACTATGAACTGGAGTCCCAGGTTGAACTGACGTGGAATCTTCTTCTCTGACCCTTTATTGGCCCCCTTCTCATTGAACAACTGTTGACTCAACTGCATTATCTGCAGTTGATATGGCATTCCTCTGTCAAGTGTTGTCTCCATCTCTTGATTGAACCAGGAAGCTCAACTGTCACCTCATGACTCTCTTGGTCAGCTATTGCTATTTGCTTCCTTTTCACCTCTCCTGGAAGACACAGTTCCTTGTTTACTGTAGCCTTCTCTTACTAAAGATGACATATCTTCTCAAAATTATTTTTGTCTGTCCTAAGCTCCACAGACAATATGCTTTTGACCCTGCATCCACTCCAAGATATACACATTCCTGTACTTGTTCTCTGAGTGTGTCAGATGTCAATGTGTTTGTCACAGCTCTGCAGCCAAATACTTTGAGTATTTTCAAATATTTTTAACATGTTTTTTCAGCTTCCAGACTTCATATGGAATTTTTCCCCAAGGAATCTTGTTGGGCCTCTATTTTGGATGTAGCAAGCCAATATCAAAGCTCCCGCCCCCTCCCCCTCCAAAAAAATAAAGTTGTTGGGCAAACCACCATCGAATAGTGAATTGTTTGATTCAGGCACTCAGCTTTTCCATCAGGCGGAGGAGAGTAAACTAGGCTTTTCTGATGTAATATTTCCTTTATCTTGAACAACTTTACAAGTTTGCTGTTGATGTACTCAGTCCCATTGTCCAATGGTAAACTTCACAGTTTACTCCCTGCTTCAAGCTCTGAACATCCCTTAAACTCAACAAAGGACTCAAAGACATCATTCTTTTGCTTTGACATTTTCAGTACCCAACACCTTGTGTGACTGCCCAGGTACGTAGCATAGCATGTGCTGCACTCAAGGAGGTCTAATATAGACTACATCACTGTGTACCAATTCTACAGTGTTTTCAGTAGCTATCTGATATGATTTGAAAGGCTGTCTTTTATTTTTTCCTTGCATACACACTTCACATTTTTCTTTGTGCTTAGTAGCTCCACATACTTTTGGTAAAGCTTCTCTGTGTTCAAGTATTTGGTGCCACAAAACGTCTGCCTATATGGCTATTGCTTTATTTTCCAATTGTTGATGCATTTTGTTACTGTGAAGCCTCACTGTACTGTTATTCACTTCGTATATTCACAGTGTAATAATCAGGGATCGCTGCTTGTGATCTTCTTCTCAACACTTCCTACTCACCAGTAAACACACTAAAATCACTGTTTCTGAATCTAAAGCACATTACTTTCTTGTCCATTTATTTAATAGATAAGTTCCCATCCAGTTGTTTCATCAGGGGCACATTTTATAACTGGAATGACTTACCACCACATGATTTTAATGCTTTCATGATAATACTTCCCATACGTCATTTTAGTAACTTTCCCATCAGCCAATTTCACTTCTCCTAAGTTACCTATCCCTGAGTCTTGTAGTATCTCATGGTGACTAATCATATGATGTGACACTCTTGAATCCAGTGCCAATACCTTTTCATCAGCATCTCCTCAATCTTCAGCCACTGTCATAGACACTATTTCATTGTCTTTTTTTGTACTTGCTACACAGGTGCTTACAGTTCTTTCCTGAGTTCATGCATGGCACACAAGGGGCCCCATTCTTCCCTCCCAGGCTGCATTTCCTTCACTATGCACCTCCATCCCCAACCTAGCTTCTTCCCTGCCGCCCCCTATTTCCTCTCTCTCAGTATTCTGATTTATGTCGACCTGCCTATCACCTGGTTCCCTGTATTCCCTGCAGTTTTGTTCCTCTTGCCTATTCTCTTTCATCATTTTTTGCGTTTTTGCGTTTTGACCTCCACATCTAAATTTTCTGTCTTTTGCAAGCTATTTAGGAAAAACTCTCTTATTAGCATCTTCTGTGTGGATTCCCCCCCCCCCTTTCCTTCCCTTTATCCTTCCCTACTATAGTTCTCCTCTGCCCCACTAGGTCACCAGTATGGGTAGCCAGTCTGTGTAGTGGGGTTGTTATGTACCCATATGGTGGGCCCCCTGACAACACAGGGATCATGGTATTGATATCTGAGCTGTTCCCTTCCCATGTATACCAAGGAGTGAATGCTTGTCATCCTGGAGCATCAGAACTCCGGGCAACAGCCGCTGTGCCAGATGGCCATTGTTGAGGCTAGGTGGCACCCATGGAGAGAGCCAATGATTGGAGTGGGTGATATCCGACCAGATGCTCGGTGCATGAATCATATCAAGCTGCAAAAATCTGACCATTCTCAAATGGCTGTCTCTTTGGGTGGTAGCAGATCATAATATGCTGCTTCATATGACCCTGCAATCTTCCCTTCCCTGGTTACAATGTGGGAGGTGAGCCAGGCTCACCATTTTGGGATGAAACACTTTCCCTGCTACCTGGCCTGTACTAGGACACACGGGGACAGATTCACTGCTACAAAGCCATTATTTTTTGTGGAGAGTATAGAGGACAAGTTCAGCGAAATGAAGTCTCTCAGTAAGATATGGTTGTGCTTTCTGTTGATCAAAGCTTGCTCTGCTGCCCAATATGCAGCCCTTTGTGCTTGTGATCACCTTGGTGATGTCTCAGTTACTATTACCCTTCACCAGTCTCTGAATGTGGTCCATGGAGCGATTTTTCATAGTTACCTCTTCCTGTAAACTGATGAAGAACTCTGGGCTAATCTGGAGTGATGTGGCATATAGTTTGTTTGATGTGTGCAGAAGGGTTGTAAAGACAACCACACTGACACTGGCACCTTCACTCTGACTTTCGAGGGGTATACCCTCCCAGAGAAGGTCAAGTTTATTTCTTACCGACACAATGTGAAACCCCACATCCCACCACCCATGAGGTGATTTCAGTGCATGTGGTTTGGACATATGTCTTCCTACTGTATGGTGGGCCCTGTGTGTGGTGACTGTGGCCACCATCTTGTTGAGGGGACCCCTGTGTTCCACCACCCATGTGTGTCAAGTGCCGTGAGTGCTACTTTGCACGCTTTTCAGATTGCCCAGTTTACAAGAAAGAAAAGTAGATCCAAGAGTACAAATTCCTGGATCGTCTATCTTATGCTGAGGCTCATCAAAAATATGACTGCTTCCCCCTCCTACCTCTTTCTTAGTCCAGCTCTGTCCCCCTCTCATCTCCCCCTCCCCTGTGATTCTCACACCTTCCCCTCTGTGTGCTGCTCCCTCTCCCTGGGCAAAGAAGTGCCCTCCTTCTTTGGCGCCCACCAGTGATAGGGCTACACCCTGGGCCCCCTTCCCCTGACATCTCTCAGTCCTGAGGCCTGCTAGCACAAGTTGGCAATGGGACATATCATCTGTGCACCCTGAGGTCACACGTATTCTTTCAGTTCCAGATCTTGCAGAAGTCTGCTCTCCCTCTTTCCTCTGCCATTCTCATCCTCCAAAAGAGAAGAAGAAGAAACACAAGTCCCAAGACAAGGCCCTCCTTGGTATCCCCAGGGCTGTTGTCTCTCCCTTCACAAGTTGAGTCAGATATCTTTTTTATGGATGTCACACAGGTCTGCAGAGACAATAGGCCTTTATATATGTCTGCTGTGCATTTAGACACATATCTCTTGGATTGCATTGATGTGGTCGTGCAAGATGTCTCTGCCACTCTTCTTCATGCTGCTAGCACTGCTATCTCCCTACCCAGAGGCCCTCTCATTGTCGACCAGTACCATGGTCAACCAAGGATGTAGCAGTTTCTATCCAGGTCCACTGATGGGACTTGCGCGATTTAAATGACACCCTTCACAGATCAACTTCATTGATTTTAAGCATCTCCATGTTAAGGTCCACTGCCTTATTAAGCAGTATGAAAATGAATGCTGGGAGCACTGTGTTTCCCCCCTGGGGAAGTATATCTCTTCACTGCAGGTTTGGTCCAAGGTCCATAGCTTTCTGTGTTGCCAGTGACAATCAACTGTCCAGGGTTTATCCTACAGGGTGCTCTGTGTACTGATCAATTGGTCCTTGCAGAAAACCTCCTGACACACTTCGTGACAGTGTCATCATCCTTTTCTTATCCTACCACCTTTCTCCAGCACTGAGTGAAGAAGCCCCCCTATGTTTCAACCCCCACCAAGCTAAATCCTATAATGAACTCCTCACTGAATGGGAATTCTTGCAGGCTCTTACCTCTTGACATGACACAGCCACAGGCCCGGTTCCACCAACAACCAGACGATCCAAAGCTTGGACATTATCCAGAAACATCATCTCCTCCGGTTCTTCTATTGCATTTGGCTCAATGGTGCCTTCCCATTACAAAGGCAAGACATCACAGTTGTCCCCATCCTTAGCCCAAGGAGAATCTGATGTCTCTCAACAGCTAATGCCCAATTAGCCTGACCAACACACTTTGTAAACTGCTTGAGAGGATGGTTAGCTTCCGATTGTGTTGGGTACTCAAATCTCAGAGCCTTTTATCCCCATATCAGTGGGCTTCTGGGAAGGATTATCTACAACTACCCATTTACTCAGATTGTAAACAGCAATCTGACAGGCTTTTACTGACCACCAGCTTCTTGTCGCTGTTTTCTTTGACTTACATAATGCAAATGACATGGTTTGACACTGTCACAGTACCAAGCCATGTTGTTTGCATTATGTAAGTTACTGTCCTTGACTGGGGCATTCTCGGCCTCCTTTCAGTTTTTATCTGTGAATTTTTATCCTGCTGGCTCATCTGGGTTTGAGTTGGCACTTCACTCAGTACCCCTCACATCCAGGAGAATAGTGTCCCATAGAATTCTGTATTAAGTGTCACACTCTTCCTCATCGACGTAAATGGGATCGTAACCTCTGTTGGGTCTCTTGTTACTATGACATTATATGTTAATCATTTATGCATCTGGATCAGCTCCCACCCAGTAGCATCTGCTGAACACCAGCTTGAAGGCACCATCTGATGGGCCTCTGTGAGGATCCTCTCCCAAGGCTTCCAGTTTTCTTCCTACAAAACGAATTTTGCATTGTTGTCATCAACCTACAGTACCCCTGACCCACAACTTTATTTAGGTGATGGTGTCCTGATGTTGTAGCACAATACACTTTCTTGGGACTTATTTTTGGCAATAATATGATGTGGGTGCCACATAAATGCCACCTGAAGACTACCTCTATATGGAAGATTAATGTTCTCCTACTCCTGGCTCACACACACCTTGGGATGCAGATCATGCTACTCTTCTACATCTTTACTGTGCTCTGTTTTTGTCCAGACTAGATTATGGTAGTCAGGTTTATGGCTCAGAGCTCCTTCCACACTGGAACTACTTGAACCTGTAAATCATTGTTGGGTGTGTCTGGCTATTGGTGCATTTGGTCTCGCAGAAGTGGGGATTCTCCTGATACAAATACAATGGAGTCAACTCATGGTTTCTTATGCAATCACCATTAAACTATTCCCTGACCATCCCGTGTACCCCATCCTCTTTACAAATGAGGTATGTCTCCCTCCTGATATTCACCCTTGGGTGGGATTGCTGGTTGGAATGTGTCTCACTTCCCTCTGTCAGGATCTCCATCTGCCTCAACCACGGATTAGGACCAACATATTCAAGTATCCGGAGGTCTCTGTTGCCACTATGATGTTCCAGTATCTTGTATGTTTCATCCTTGAAGAGTTCCAGAGTGCTACCATCTTCCAAATTGGTGGCTCTAAAATGATATATAAGGTGGGATAAACTTTCAGCTCACCTACTGACATGGGACACCATTTACTCCGAGGTTCATGTAGTATGCTCACAGCAGAGCTGCTAGCCATTAACAGGGCTTTCCATTTTGTTTCTCAGGCCACCATCCATAGTTTTTTAATATGTACAAACTCAATGAGCGGCTTGCAGGGAATAGGCTGATGCTACTCTCATCATCCTTTGCTCTCTGCTATCCATGGCCATCTCTCTGCTCTTGGCCACACTGCCTGCTCTGTTACCTTACTCTGGGCCCAAGTTATGTGGACATACCAGGGAATGAACTGGCTCATCGTTTGGCTAAAGAGGCAGATACTTACACCCCATTCCCTTTTATAATTTCAAGCACAGATATGTGGATACACACAAAATATCTCTTTGCCCAAAAGTGGAATGACATCTGGTGTGCTACTACTCTCAGTACTAAACTCTGCACAATCATGGAGACTATTGCAGTTTGGTACTCTTCCTTCTGCTCCTCTCAGAAGGAGTCCTATTGTCTTATGCTATCTACACATTCATCATACTAGGCTCATCCATTATTTTCTCTTCTCTAATGAGGTGTTCCAACAATGTGACTGTGGAGACAGTCTGACAGTATCCCATATATTGGAGGATTGACCCTTTCTTTTGGTCCTTCATACTAAGTACAGCATTCTAGATTCCATGTCTTTAATATTAGCAGATGATTCATGGATGATTGAACAGGTCCTAAGTTTCCTACGTGAAAGTGAATTTTATTTTCAGTTAATATGTTTTGCTTTTGCCTAGAACTGCGACAGTGTGGTTGTGTTGGAGCTTCTCTTCGTGTTTTCTAGGTCTGGGACTCATGACCACTCCCCTGTGCAAAGACCACTCTTTTATCTATCTGTTTTTCCAGTTTTTGAATTTTCCATTTGTGGTCTGATGCCCCTTGGACACTACCGAAGTCATCATTTATGCTCTCTTAAAAATGTTTCCTGTGGAAGGTCTCCTGGTTACTCTCATTTCTGACAACAGACCTCAGATCCTGTCCCAGGTGATTTGTGATTTCCACATTCAGTCAGCATCCAACATGTTCCCCTTCACCCTCAATCTAATGGGGAAGCCAAGCATGTGATTCGCACACTTATAACCCAGATCACAAAATATTTGCAGAACTTTCCTGATGCGGAGATGTTACAGCTTTTTCTGACAGCCTACCAGATGACTCTTATTGGTTCATGTAGCCTTGCCAAGCTTCTTCAAGGGTGCCAGCCAAGGACGCTACTCCATCTCCTGCATTCAGGATCTCGCTCATCATCATGTTCAGCTGTGCTGAGTTTCTTGGCACAGACAGCAATCTGCACACCATGGTTTTGGTTAGCACACCTGCTGATTACTGTTAACCATCGATCTTCAGAATGGCCTCTGTGTCTACATCATCTTGAAGGGAGAGTGGGATGTCCAGCACCATCAAAATCAACTCTGAGTCCAGGTGGTCACTCACCCCCTTGCTTCTGTGCCACTGCCTTTGCCTTCACCCCAGTCAGTGGGTGCCATCTATATGCTGGTGCTCCAGCTTCCTCTTCTGCCTACATCAGCACCTCTGCATGATGAACCTGTGACTACACAGCCCCGAGCAGTCTGCGACTGCACAGCCCCAAGCAGTGACTCTGGTGCCTCTCCAGCCAGTTGGCATGCCCCTCACCAGTTCAATGTTTGCTGTGCAGCCTCAACCTGTGGCAGTCACCTCCACCTTCCATACCACCATCAGACATCACCAGGGGTCCTGACTCAGACTGCCTGTCACCACACCTGTCGTCCCGTGCTCCAATGGGGCCGTCAGGGTGCTCTTGTGCCAGCCACTTTTGTCTATATTCTAAGTCTTATGGTTACTGGTAGTCACTCTCCCCTCTTGCCTCTGCAGCCTCCTTAGATGTGGATGCGATCTTCACTGTACCCAGGAAATCAGCAACAATTCACCTCTAAGGGGGGAGGAGTGAAGTGAAATGTGTAGATTCCACACTCATGATTTGAACATACAACTGTACAGCACATCACAGAAGTCAGAAGATGGTAGCACTGGCAGAGGCTGTCACTCTTGGATGTGCGTGGAACCTCTCCACAGTACACTCTACCAGCTGGCCTTCTCAATCTGTCATATGTTGACATTCAGCTAATGTTTATCAGACTAGTAGTTCAACTGCTTTGTGGCAAGTATCTTCTTATACAAGTATTTTAGATGTAATAAAGAGCTGTGTTCATTATTATCTGCATGTTCTTATGGTCAGCACACATTCACAATTAACTTTTCATATTTCAGCATAAATGCAAAACCTACTTTTTCCATATAATGAAATATCCTGACTATAGTTTATCACTTTTCAAATCATAATAATTGAGCACCTGTTCAGTACTTTCAAAAATGATAAAACCTCATTTATAACATATTTGAAATATTATTCCATTTCACGTGTAAAGGTATTCATATAAAACATACTTCTGATCTGTTACAGCATTCAAAAATTACATAAATGGTCTGAGAAATATCTCCTCACTCTATTCATCTCTCACAGTAAAATGTACTTGAGATAACAGAGAAGTGTTCTTAAGGTCTGAAATTTTCAGCTTAATATTTTCTTCTCATAACATATCTTCATTGGTGCTTTCATTATAATAATTACATTCAATTGGTGACCATACAGCATGTTTCTGTGATGATACAAACTTTCAGAGATGTTGAAGAATGACAAATGCATCAATTTTAGATAAGATCTGGAAACGACTGAGTCGAAAGTTATAAGCAAAAATTGTTTTGATACATCTGACAGTGGATCTCTCCTGTTGCAAGCTCTTTGTCTTCTATATTTTGGGATTAGGTGGCCCAAAACAAGAAAAAAATGGTCTAGTAAACATGGTCTGAAAAATGTGTAACTTTAGACCTATGAGTACATGTACAGTAGAAAAGATGTGTCCCTCAGTAGCACAGCTGAACAAGTGCTCATAGTTCTTAAGGTATGCATTTTAGAATCCTTGTTGACTAGATTTTTTTTGTTTCTGTCTACACTACCTTCCCCTGAAATATTGAAAGCAAAGAGCCTTCAGTAGAAGAGATTCACTGTCAGAGGTATCAGAATGATAATTGCATATAACTTTTCTAAATTTGTATTTTCAGACCATGGCATTTATCTCAAAGTGATACATATGTCCTCTCCCATCATTGATGAAAGTTTTTAGTATCATCAAAGAATCCCTGTGTAGAACTTGTAAACCACAATAGTAAATTAACAAATCTGACTTCCTTCCTTACAAATAAAGTAAAAATGGTTCCTCAGATATTTCCAAAATTCATGTTTATGCAACTCCTATGAAGACAAATAGCACAGTAACTCAGTGTACCTAGTGTCATCAAATGTAAAAATATATATTTTTTTCCTCAAAGTTAGCCAAAACATATATCTTCTCAAAATGCAAGACAACGTCTTTATTATACATGCACAACTGCAAAGATATCTATCAGTCATAGAAATGTAAAGTACCTTTAGTGTAAGCATGTTACAAAATTTATCTGTTTTAAGCAAATGAATAAATACTTCATTTCAAAAGCGTGTATGACTTTTGGACAAATTATAAATAAACTTCTCATTATATTGCTGTATAACTACACTTGAAATATTCTATTATATGACTCTTAATAGCTAATGAAGAAGGGTAGCATGACAGTAGAAGATAACTTGAAAGATTTACAGAATAGACAGAGGATAAATGTAGATGGAAATTTTTTGAAGTAAGATCCACATTAACTCAGGGCTGTATGCTTACCAGACACACCGTATACAAATTATACATGTTAGTAATTTTCTCTTACATTCTTGGTTTAGTAAAACTATTTTTAGAGAAAATACAATAGTCTAAGTCTAAAGTGTGCTATTTGTGATGAAGGAGACATATACACACATCAAAAAGTTTTGCATCACCCCGGTGCCCAGAACTTCTGAAGATAGACTTTGACTGTGGATATTGTATCACAGACACAGTCTCTCTGACTGTTCAGAGATGTCACTAACCTCATCCAAAGATGTAAACAACCATGCATGAGCAGTGCCTATTAGACAAAGGGGGTCCGACAGATTATCAGTTCCCGTCATTCCACCAGGAAGGAGGTACACAGCTCGTGTTGTGTGTAGTTCAACCATGCCTAGATGGTCAATACCGCAGTTCAATTGTGTTCACATTGTTACTTTTTGCCAGGAAGGGCTCCCAACAAGGGAAGTGTCCAGGTGTCTCGGAGTGAAACAAAGTGATGTTGTTCGAACATGGAGGAGATACAGAGAGACAGGAACTGTTGACGACAGGCCTCGCTCGTGCTGCTCAAGGGCTACTACTGCAGTGGATGACCACTACCTATGGATTATGGCTCAGACGAACCCTGACAGCAACACAATTATGTTGAATAATGCTTTTTGTGCAGCCACAGAATGTTGTGTTAAGACTCAAACTGTGTACAATAGGCTGCATGATGCGGAACTTCGCTCTCAATGTTTATGGCGAGGTCCATCTTTGCAACCATGACTCCATGCAGCCTGGTACAGATGAGCCCAACAACATGATGAATAGACTGCTCAGGATTGGTATCATGTTCTCTTTACCGATGAGTGTCGCATATGCCTTCAAGCAGACAATTGTCGGAGATGTGTTTGGAGGTAACCCGGTCAGGCTGAACACCTTAGACACATTGTCCAGTGAGTGCGGCAAGGTGGAGGTTCCCTGCTGTTTTGGGGTGGCATTATGTGGGGCCGATGTACACTACTGGTGGTCGTGGAAAGCACTGTAACAGCTGTACAAAATGTGAATGCCATCCTACTCCAACCGATACCATTATAAACCCTGTACAAATATCAGATTGATTCAGAGGTGCTAAAACCTGTAGCACTGTCTAGGTGGTGTGTGAAATCCTGAATGTTAAGTACAGGATAATTGTGTATGATGGTGTGATCATTGGGAGTGCAGTAGTCACCACTCATATGATTGAACTGTCTGTTTTGGGGATGAGGCATATCAGTGATGCCCAGCAACAATCCTAAGGATGAACAGTGCCCACCTGAAGTTCATCCACTGTAGCCGTGCCATACTGAGACAGTCAGGGGGTAGCCTGCAAGGGAACTGCCTCACTGAGAGCCCAAAGGTTGTGTTGATTTTGTGTGATGTTCCATTCTTAATTGCAAACATAGTAGTTGAGTCCCAAATGGCACTGAGAGGTAAAGTGTGGAGCACAAGTGACAGGTGTGTAGCTAACTTGTAGTACCTCTCTGGATGCAGCAGGTGTGTCAGGCAACTTGTGTTGGTGTGCAGCTGGCACAGGTCCAGGTGTAGAAATATGTACCAAGTCTCAGAAAGGCATTCTTGGCTACACAGATGTGAGGGCAAAGTATTTCATTGTCATTCTGGACCTGACTCTGTGATCCACTAGTGCTGAACTGGAGTGTTTCAATGTCCTCAATATGTTCAATGCGATCAATAGATTGTTGCAGGTACTGCTTGGTGGAACAAGTTGTATGATCTTTTCATGGGTTGGTGCACTTGTGACACATTGTTGAGTTGGAAGGATCACATATTCCCTTGGCATAACATTTTGAAGGCAAGTGGTTTAACTCACTTATGTGCAATGTGAAGGAATGAGGTGAAAGTTCCAATGGAAATCAGCACTGGGAATCAGTTCCCCTATGCCAGCAATAATTAACATCCAAGTGAACAACATGGAGAATCCCAGAGCTGATATGTGGAGATGAGAACCATGAACAGTAATGATGGAGTCTTTGGAGGCTGGAGATGCAGTGTGTCTGATGTTGGTAGGGAAGGTGAAGGTGGTGAAGTGCTAATGTGCTAATGGTACCAACAAGAAAGTGAAGACCACTGTTCCTGTTGAGGATATATATTCTGTTGTTTAGAGAAGCACTGTGTGTTAAGGAGCATGAAAACCTCTTGTGATGATTGATGGGTCACCAGCTGTAGCACTCTGGTACATATATAATAGAGAACATTGTTGGTATGGAGTGCAAAACATACTTTATTAAACATGACATGATGTATATGAAAATGAATGCACTTTAGAAACCATGATCACAGTGTAGACACTTTTATTGTTCCAAGATGGAACAGTCTTTTTCTGCCATCATCTGATCTAAGGGGAAAACATAAATATGATTGTGGTATCAGCCACTATCTAGACAAATGCACTTTCAAATAAGTGTGCTTTCAGTTACACCTTCACATTTTCTACAGCTGCCACCATGGTATGAGGGTGTTTCCATGAATGATTATGCCACTGTACTGTCTCTTGAAGAGGCTAGAATGTGGACATCCATCCAGATTCCCTTTGTTGAAAAGGATTTTACATTGTTTATTTTGGTGTTTCTTTTGAAAGAATGCATTAAGTTCACTTTTCTACCTAAGTTTTTCTACAATACTGCCTTACATTTCTGCTTTGTTATATATTTATATTATTTATTTATATTAGTTACTGTGGATATAAATATTGTAAGTTTGACAAATTTTAAATAAGTAAATTGTTCACAAAGTAATATTTTAAGTGTGACAAAATTTCAAATCAGCGAATTGTAAACTTGACATGTCTCCTGACATATGTTCTGAAATTCTATATGTTACATGATAAATAAAACACATTTCACATTTCAGCATTATTGCCAAGTCCAGCCCTTTTTTGTAGTGTCTACTCTTTTAATTTTTTATTCTTTAATGGACCATTATACTTCAATTTTCCATCAACTCTTTGTAACTAATGTTCCACTGCCCTGCAGATGAGCTAAGCCCATTGTTGGTGCCACTCATAAGGATTAAAAACAGTTGTATGTTTTTAATTCTTATGTTTGCTGGACTGGCTGCTTCCTCCCAGTTTCTGTTTATAAAATTTGTCTGACCTGTGTCCAGTGAAATTAATCTGCACTCTTTTCTTACCTAAATGTTTGATGTTGTATCTGAAGTCTGAACGGCAGTTTTCCTTATCACTCTCCTGTCCTTCAACATCAAAATTTTCATAATTTTTAGGCAGTTCTGTTGTGGTTTATAAGTGGGCAGCAAATTCCTATGATGCTTGATCAGTGTCTTTTGAATTTATTTTTACTGAAAGTTGACATGGAGGAGCACTGAGAACACAAAAATCTCAAACCAGAGGTGCCTGTTTGAACAACTACACCTTGTCTTACCACTTAATTAGCTATTGGTTGCCTTATACTAATTCTTGAATATGCATGTACAAAACAGCATCAGTGCTTAGTATTGTGTCCCACAAAATTCACGCACAAAATTGGTGTCAGTTTGTCCTCTGCTATTATCTTATTTCTATTGGTGTGCATGTTTCTGAGAAATAACATTATTATACTCTGTTTTTTGCATACTTAGCATCATACTACTGGAACAAAAAAAAAAAAAAAAAATTACTGGCTGTGCTTTAAAAATGTATGCTTACATCAAGTTTGCTTTAGCAACACACATGTGCCTACAAGCACTCAGCATGCACCCTCCCCATTCCTCTCTAAGCCCACCAGCAATATCTCCCTCTCATGCACCTAAACACAAGCTTTCCTTGCTGACCTCTCCAGCAATACCATGACTTGCTCCCCCTCCCCCCTTTTTTCCCAGCCTGCTGTGCAGAGCGACCCCTACACTCTTTAGCCACACAGAACCATGGTGTATGCTGCAGGAAGTACTCCAACCTCCTCTCCCCACCACCCCTCCCCTCATTCATCAGTAGAGTTCCCACTACATTGTTTATCTCTCCTTCCATGAGGAGCCATCCACGTGATCAGTAGCTGTCTGTTGGAAGTTTGTTTACACAACACCTGTGACCTGTGTCACACTATACAACATTCTGAAAATGACCATTTTTAGTATTTTATGAACTGATCAGACACTCAATGCAATCGTTCCCTCCCTTTGTGTGATGTTTTATACGTAATGTCTAAGATAACAATATTTTTAGTTGTTTTGTTGCTGTGAACACTTGCATTTTATTTACCTTTTTCAGAGTTTTTTCTGTGTACTTCTTCCTGCCTATAAGTTTATATTTTGTACTTCCCTGATGTATATCACTAGATTGGTAGTAGGCACAACACCAACTGATGGTCTGAGGTTATCACTAATAGTTAGCTGCCGTCACATTTTTCCAATGACTACCTTTATTACATATGAACTATATCCACTCCACCACTAGGTATCTAAGTTTTATCCCACTGTACATTATCAACAGCAACTAGTTTCCTATACAGAATCATTTTACTCTTTTTCTTCAGTTATGGACATGTATTCCGGCCTGAGATGCTGGAGTTGGCAGTCATGTGTGTGTGAGGTGAATGGTGTGTGTGCGTGTGTGTGTGTGTGTGTGTGTGTGTGTGTGTGTGTGTGTGTGTGTGTGTGTGTGTGTGTGTCTTTTACTGATGAAGGCTGTGGTCAAAAGCTTTATGTAAGTGTCTTTTTATTGTGCCTGTCTACAACTTGACATGTCTTCTTTATGGTAAGTAGCAATATGTCTCTTTCCTACATTGTAAACACATATTTCATTTTGTTTTATGAATATATCAAGAAACAATTCAGGATAATTAATGTTTTACTCATTTTCAATGAGGCCATACTTAAATGATTTGTGTACAGCATTCTTACATAAGCTAACTGAAGTGGAATGAGTGTAGTAGCATTTTTCATGTGATGGACATTGACAATTTATCAGGGATATATTTTGATAATTATTTCTTTTACGCATTTATCATGTATTTAGATTTTATGATTTGACATGACTGTGCTCCCTGGGGTACTTTTTTGCCTCATGTTGTTATAATGGTGATGTAATGAGATGGTACAAGTTAATGATCTTTACTTTGTGTTTCTGGACTTTTGGTAACTGACCAAATGTCCATGCATTTTAAACAATCAATGATTAGCTTAACACACTGACAGCCATGTAACCAATGGTGGTCACCACAGATAGTTCTGCTGGGCTGCCAGTGACCACTTTGTGGTCAATGTGTTAAGCTCAAACTGTATGTTGTCTGGAAAGCCCTTACTCTAGATGCATTCACTCCACAAACATTTAAGATCACACCACATCATCGTTTAGCAACTGGACAGTTGTGTTCAGTCTTGAGCAGTAATTTATGAAAAATATTAACTGTCACCTATTGATGTGAGGTTTACAGATATTCACTTACGGAAGTGTTGTGCAAAACTATAACCATGCAGATCACAACTCTGTCACACTTAAACCTTGTTTATTTTCATTTGCCTCAATTATGCCTAGTTAATCTATGTATAAAGCTATTTGTGTCATTTTAACTAAGTGATGTGCATTAGGACTATTATCCCATGAGGTAAATTATGAAGTTTTTAACCAAATAGGTGTATCTTTACTTTTTGCATTACATGAATCCAGCACTTAATGTAACTGTGCAGGAGATGTAGTTAGCCTGCCAGTGATGTTTGAGTGCCCTATACTAAGATGTATAATTAAAGCATTATCCTCTGACTTTCACAGTTTTAAGGCACCCATTACAAGTGGAAACACTGTTGGGTTAACATCTAACACTACATTGTGATAGTTAAATGACTGGTACTTTGTGTAGACCAGATACTGGGAAAATTATTTCATGTTCAAAGAACATAAGGAGCATATAATCCCATCTGCAACAATTTCCCAAGTTATAGAAAGTACAGTATCACCTGCATCTAGGTCTAAGCACTCTAATATTAGTAACTTGTGAATTTGCTGTTAGACTAACTCAATTAAACCCCTGAATATTTTATAATTGAACTGTGTGGCGCAGTTAACAGAGAAAACTTATTTTATCTTCTTTTTTATTGTCAACTGTTGTCTTTAATTAATAGATGGAGGATGTAGCAGCATTTTACTTTCTTATTACTCTTTCTCAAATGTAATTAATCCAGTTATAATCCAAGTTGAGTGTTAATATTTTACAGTGTGTTGATCCATTATTTTTGGAGGAACAGACACATTGATTTTCATAGGACAAAGTATTCTGTTACATTGGTGGTGTACTTCACAGATGAAATAATATGTACTGGACATATTAAGTCTCAACTTTATGATAATGAATACAGACTGAAGCAATGAATTAAAATTTGTACTAGGTCACAATTCAAACCTAGGTCTCCAGCTCACTAGGCAGATGCGCTAACCACTGCATTGTCCTTGCACTGTGACTAACACAGCTGCACGGGTTACGCTAGTACATGAATTGGAGTTTCTATTAGGGAGTGAGATGTACTAGGGTAATCTTAATCTCTGCAATTGTGTTAGCCTCAGTGCCAGGGTGATGCAGTGGTTACCACATCTGCCTAGGGAGCAGGAGATCCATGTTTGAATGCTGGCCAGGATACAAATTTTAATTCATTGATTCAGCCTGTATTCATTAATATAGATGTATTTTACAGTTTTTGAATTAGTTCCACTATGTAGCTATGAGATAATGTTTACCACACAACACAGACAACAACACATTCCTAGGGTTACCTGTAAAACATAAAACATCACTACTGATTCAGTTCACCCAGCATCTGCACTATATGACACTGAGTTTAATATTGCAACAGGAAATTAATTATAGAAATTCTTTTCAACAAAACTGTGTAGGACTGCTAGTTATGAAGGAATTATGGTAGAAAAAAAAGTATTAAAATTTTTTTTACTATCTTCCCTTCAATTTCAGTTAACGTTGAAGGCCAGCTCAGAGCCGTGTTGACCTGGCTAACCAAACAGCCATGCCACAAGCTGTTCATGTGAATACCATGCAGCCATGGGTAAAAATTCTGAGTCCATCTCGCTGATACTTCCACGGTCCACTCAGAGGGAACCAGTACTGCACAAGGGATGTACGATGTGAGGCCCCGGGTTGATCAGTGAAGAGATGTAGCCACAAAGGTGATGCTGAATAGAGCCATCTCCCTGTTGGCTTCCTCTCAGTCCCCCTATTTCAACACCTGTGAAATGGCAGTGTCCTCCTGGTGGTGCTGTACACCAAACCTGAATAAATTTCCACCCCAGCTTCACTTGTCTGCTCCTGACTGTCATGAACAATTTGGTGTCAGAAGTGGCATGCATTCTTGCCATTTGATCTCTTCATAAACAAAATATCTGATAAGTTATGGCTAGATGCCATGACATTTAACCTGTAGAAGTAGGGAGCCGAATGTTGCCACCCTTTGCCGTGCTGTGCAGAAATGTTACCTTATCCCTGCAAATAAGTAACTGCCACCTAATGATGTGATGCAGAAATCACCACTGTCACCATAACATTCTGCCATCAATGGCCTGAGAGTCCAGGATCAACGCCAGGGTCTTCCATGCCTACTGTTGCTGGCAGTGTCATCGACACTATGTGCCAACACTCCACCAACATTGCTGCCACATCCCTGCACATCACCTCCACCTCCAATGCTCCATAAACCACCTCTGATGCTGTATCTACCACTGCTGATGCCTGCATGCTGTCAGTGTCATAACTGTCATCTCTATAAACAGAAAGTACCACCTCCAATTTATCTTTTGACAAGTGCTTACGTTCACAGTGTCCACTGTAAGAGTTTCTTTATTTTCATTTTATTCATTGTATTACTTGGCTAGGTGCCCTCATTTTTGTAACCATACCTCCAAAATCTAGAATGAGATCAAGAAGCATTATAGAATCTTTCAGAAGCATTTAAAAAACAAGTACAGTGCTTAATCCAAAAGACTCAAAAGCTAAAAGAAAAGTTAACTAGAATGTTAGAGGAAAAACAAAGAACTGACATCACAAAACAAGAGACTCCATATGCAGATAGCCACCATTAATTCAGATGATTATGCAAGGATAGAAATCGGAGGTTCAGGGCGTCCTCAATCTCAAACAGTTTTTAATTTAGATTTTAGAATTGGAGAAACAGCTTGAGGAGCTACAACAGAAAATCCCTGCCTCTCCCCTCCTCCTCCCTCCCCCCTCTCCCCCCTCCCCATGCCTCCAAGTTTGGAATGGGGGACATAAGTAGCCATTAAAAAATCTGAAGTTAAGTAGAACTGACTACCTTTTCCAATGTTGACACCACCTGCGAGCCCAATGAGACTAGCCTAGGCGGATTGCTAGATCAAATTGGAGTTTTTGCAGCCAAGTCACAGCAATATCAACCAACACAGCCACAGTTACATCATTGTCTTCATAGTAGAATGCTATTATGGCGAAAGAGGAGTGAGTTATTATCGGGATCAGTTATCTACCTTAAAAATAAATTGAGAAGTTTGAAGCTTTTAGTGACAGAGTACAGGCTGTTTTCTGCCACATGTATGTATTAGAGCCAAATGCTGCATGAAATGATACACAGAGAGGAAGCAGAGTATTGAGCAACAGATGTCTTTATCAGAGGGATAAACACTAACATAGGTGTTCAGGTAAAGGTTCTCGCACTCCTTCCCAGAATGAAGCTATCAGAGTTGACTTCCTTGGGATGAAGTTTATAAATTCATGGCCCACCCCCACAGAGAAATGAACTATGTCGTATGTTCGCAGAGGTGACAAATTGTTGCCAATGTGGTGAGATCTGTTACAGTGTTCACCATTGACTGCCTCCTTATTGTCCACAGTGTCATCAATTTGGGAATATGAGGAGGCATTGTCCACAGATGTGGGACCAATAAAATTTTGGTCATAGCACTGTACCAGCAAACCAGCCAAATCACAAAACACATGTGAGATAAATGCAGCCATCTACACTCAGCTTCTGAGGAAGCCAAGCCAGGGTCTTACTATTAACTGAAAGAGGAAGCATAGCAATCAGAACAATCCCAAAACCAACAATCCAAGGCAAAACTGTAAGGAAAATGTTTCCTCACCACCTGCTGTGCCAGTTGAGCAAGAAAGTAGTAGTACAGGCAGCCCGTCCCATTACTGCCCACCATCCAAGTGAACAGTAATGTAGATCAAAGAGGAAGATGAGATTGTAAGTATGAAGAAGGAAATATTTACAGCTCTAGAATATCTATGCAGAGTGTGTAATCAGGAAAGCACTGGATGGCTGGGACAGTGGGATTTCAGTTGACAGCAGGAAAATCAACAATTTATGCTTTGCAGATGATACTACACTGAGGAAGAGCTTGGTAATCTGTTCTCAAGAGTGAAAGATATTAGTCTAAACCTTGGCCTAGAGATAAACATGAAAAAACCAAACCAATGGTTATAAATCACCAAGGCATTGATCAAAACCAACGTACAGGATGCTTAAGGAATCTGGAGATAGTGAGTGATTATGTATATCTAGGCTCTCTGATCAAATGCAAAGGAAAGTGTGGTAAATAGATAAGATGACGAATCATTCTTGGCTGAGTTGCAATGGTCAAATTCACTAAGATATGGCACAATTGGGCAATATCCAAAGCAATGAAGAGGCGCTTGGTAGAAGCATTGTTGTTTCCTGTATTCTTATATGGATGTGAGACCAGGACTGTGAAAAGTAGTGATAAGAGATGCACTGATGCCTTTGAGATGTGGTATTGGTGGAGGATGCTACGTGTACTGTGGACACAAAAAAGAACCAATGTTTCAATAATAGAAAAACTTAAAATCACAAGAAGGTTATGTTCTCATATCAGCCAAAGATACCTTCAGGTTCTTGAGGACATCTTGAGAAGGAAAGGGAACAATTTAGAGAAGACCATTGTGCAGGAAAAAATTGAGGGCAGAAGATCACGTGGGAGAGCAGCAAACAGATGGTTGGACAAAGCGAAAAAGATTACCAGCCTGCCACTTCACATCATATTAAGATAGGCCAAAGATCACTCTGGATGGAGATACCTGTCTGAAGTTTCAATTACATAAGAATGAATGAGGAAATGAGGTCATGACACTCAGCAATGAGTAAAATGACTAATGATGATGATGAGGGAATGGTAATTATTCGGGTATTGCCTATGCGCTTTACTGTGCATGCCATACATTGCTGCATTAAGCCTAGAATCCATGATTCAAAGTCTTTCATTCCTCTGTTGTATAATTTAATGACAACAGTTGTACCAGAAGGAGTATAGATAGACAGTGACATCCTAGAGAACCACTTAAGTATTAGATCTCACACACTTGTGTAGGTTATATCATGTTCTATGAATTGCAGGTATTCCACATTTAACTGTAAGCAGAAACCAGCAGAAGACATCAGTTTTACTCCTACACCTATATTCTGAGGGATGTAGACTTAAATTACTCTAGTCAGGTGATGCATCTTGTTACATTGGTCTGTAAACAATTACAAGCAAAGTCAAGAATAATATTACCACTGCATTCATTTTAGCCTGAATACTAAAACAAAGAAACAAGGTAAGTACCATACTAGTAATGAATTATAAAATGTTGACTAGCAACATTCTAGATACAACCTGATATTCTACTGCCACTTGCCTTCAGATAATGTCATTTCTAAAAATATCTTTGCAACTGTGTAGTTGCAAAGTTCCAGAATGAAACATCCCCCAGGCTGTGGCTAAGCCATGTCTCCGCAATATCCTTTCTTTCAGTAGTGCTAGTTCTGCAAGGTTCGCAGGAGAGCTTTTGTAAAGTTTGGAAGGTAGGAGACGGATACTGGCAGAAGTAAAGCTGTGAGTACCGGGTGTGAGTCGTGCTTCGGTAGCTCAGATGGTAGAGCACTTGCCCGCGAAAGGCAAAGGTCCCGAGTTCGAGTCTCGGTCAGGCACACAGTTTTAATCTGCCAGGAAGTTTCATATCAGCACACACTCCGCTGCACAGTGAAAATCTCATTCTGGAAACAATGCATATTGTCTAGCTTGATTCTCTTTCATGTTCAGCCACTGTTTCACTACAAGATTAGTAGCTTTTGTAAGACATTATTATTCAAAAATCACTGTTAAGATGTTGCAAGATTCAGAATATTTCAAAACAGTCCAGGAGATGAAAAGTGGTGGTTAAACCAGTAGTCATTAATGTCAAAAGAGTGAGAATTGCACACTGTCTTATTAAATTAATATTGAATATCCACTGAAACCATATTTAAGTAAGAAAGGAAAAACATGCAAAGCAGGATGTTTGTGATTCATTGATCTTATTCATTTTAGAAATAGCCTGTGTATGAATAACAGAAAAGGTGAACAGGGTAATTTGTTAGTATGATACATAAAGCACACTTGCTTAAAAGTCACAGAGGGGAGGAAGACAATAAAAGTAAATACAGATCTTCACCAATATCATTCTGTGTAAGTTATATTTGTCAATTTAAAAAAATATAATTTAACGGGATAGATTAAAAAATCTATTCACCAAGCAGCAACAAGGGAACACATATATGCTAGATAAGTCTGATTTTCTTTATAGCCTAAACAAAACACTTATAGAATGAAAATTATTGTATGAGGGTTATACTTATTCCATATGTATTTCACCAGGAGTGTCTGAAGACAGACTCAGGTGTACTGCCAAAAAGTATAAGTTGGAGGTTGTCCTAGCCAAGGTGAATTGAGGTGAATGAGCCCATGAGCTGCAGGAAAGGGACAAACAACAGACACAGTTCACTAAGAAAAATATACTTAAGTGTAAAGTACAATTACTCTAGAAATAAAGGAAAGCAGTCAAACCCTCTGCCACAGTTAAATCTTAGTGCATGATAGGTACAATGCTTCTCAAGTAAAACAAGGGTTGTTGCCCTGCTCTCTTTCAAGTATGACAAGGCCAGACTGGCCAGGACAGGCTGAAGCCTCAGCAGCCAGAGACCATGATCATGCGTATGCAGCTCAGCATCTCCACTGTGTGGTAACAACCAACCCCTTTCATAATATTATCATATAAGAAAAAAAAAAAATATATCAAAAATGGAAATAAAAACAGTAGTGTGACAGTTTGTTTTGACTGGCAGCAGAATCAGTCGTTACCTAAACTGTCCATTGGAGGAGTATTTTATTTTTGATAGGTCTAGTGGTGTAACTATATGATTTTAAAATATTAATGAAAGAAAACACACAGTAGTTAACTACACATTACTTGAGCCTGACTCAGGACAGAGGGCAAATGAAACTGAATCTGTTGTGACAGACTTTAATTTCTTTGGAGCAAGATCTAATGCAAGAAGGAGCAGAAAAATTTAGCCTTAGATGATTTTATGATTCTTGTGGTTTCCAAAACAAAAACTCCACATTGATGGCAATGCTTATGAGCTAAATTTAAAGGAATTCATCAATATTTTCCAATGCTTGGCATTGCTATTTGCCTCCTGACAGAGTTTTTGGCCTTATTGAAAAAGAACTAAAAAGACACAAAACAGTCACGCCCTCAGAATATTATGACTTTTGGGAAAGTTTGCAGAAGTTAAAGTGTGAGTTAAAGACTGTTATAGTTATGATATGAAATCACTCTCCAATTATGTAAAGGAAGAAAAATTACCTTTTAAAATATCTGAGCCAAGAGTACTGCATTATATAAGAAGACCTAAGACCAGGGCACAGTATCTTTTCAAAAATACTTTGCTTCACTGATAGACAATGAGGTGCGGAAACCTGGAAAGTGAAGTGCACCTCAATTTCCATATGTGATCACATAAACATAAACAAAGCTAATGATGTGAAGAAGTTGATGTTTTGTTTTGAAAAAGATTCTGAGCTAAGTAAAGACCTGTTCTACCCAAAAGATGTACAAGAGACTGACAATGGTACTGAAGGCAAATTAATGCATTGTGGAGATAAATATGTTTCAGTATTTTTTTGACTTCACACAGCATTAAATCTAAATTGTTTTAAAACAGGTACTATTGCTTTAATTGCCATTTAAACGTATCATTATGAGGTTCATAGTAAGTTTAAAATATGAGAAATAGATTTTATTACTGTGGAAACTTTTGTTCTCATGCTAATTTACAAGAAAAATATAAATTAACTAAAACATTTTTATCTCCTTATTCTGGTATTATCTATAAAATGTAATACACTTAAGAGCTTATTCAATATACATGATTAGATCACTTATTTGTAACACCTAGTTTAATAAAATAAAGAAGGAATATTCATAAAAAGTCGGATATGTTGAATTTGGTATAAATCCGTAATTCGTAACTTACTTCCCTCAATAAAGGCTGTTACTGATGAACTTCAGTTACTCCTTCATTAATCCCTGTCTACATGGATGACCAGTATTAATTTTCTGGAATTTTCTGAATAAACATTACCGAGCATAACTGAAAGATTCCTCTCCTGTAAAATTTTGTAAATGGCATTTGTTGAGTTGTCTTAAAACAGTCCTCAGTTCCTCTCTGCTTTATCTTGTAAATCACTGTTTGTCATCTCTTTTATTTCTGAACAAGAAAACAGCTTTAACAATAGTTCTTCAACTATCTTTTAGTTTAAAACTTCTACAGGAGAAAGTCCAGTTGACAAACAAGAGAACTCATTAAGGACAACATCAAATTCTGGGATTATCTGCGTTATCTTCAGATGGGTTGAATTGTGGATGATATTTTGAAATAAGCAAATGTTTTGCACCTTCTCATGCTAAAAATTCCTTGAAAGTATTTCTTATAAATTGAGTTCCATTATCACTGAGTAATTTATTTGATTTGCCCATGTCCACTAAATAATCTCATAGACAGTTGATTTAATAGGATATAGCTTTAATATTTTTATGAACATTCCACTATGACTAAAATTAAAAAAAAAAAACCCACCTCTGCACTTTGTGGAAGGGCCAAAAGATCTACTGCTGTTAAGACATCTAACACTTTAGGATTTACTGGATACAATGAATTATTTGTCTATTATTTTCTTTAACTTTCTGACAAAGAACACAACTTCTTAATATCTTTTTCATTTCTCTACCCAAATTTTTAAAATAAGCCATGTCTGTTGAACTGAGAAAATTTGTTTGTTTAAACTTAGATACTAATTCTTAATTCTAACATATCTGCCTCTTTCAGTTTCAATGTGTTGATTCAGACTGAGTGTATAATACCAAACTAACTCCTGGATTTGATTTTCTAATTACTAACAATGGATTATTAGATGCACTCCATTTACATTGTATAATACCATTGTCAATCATTTTCTGTATTTTCTCTTCTGTCATTATATGGGGACTCTTAGAAATAACATGTGGCTTGCAGGGAAAAAAACAAAAGATACAAATATGATGATCAGTCACTCCACACTTTACAAAAATACTGGTTCATACCTCAGTAATATTTCCTGTACAACATCCATCTGTTTATATGTTAATATGTCAGACTCTTGTGACTTAACTACGATGTTTGCTATTAGAGAATCCTGTGTTGTGAGTGTTCTATCTGTATTGCTACTGTACTGGCTGTAGCAACCAAGTTAACATACTTTACTTGTTCCAGTATCTGCTTAAAATCTACAGACTTATTTTTAAGATGTTTAATAAGAATACTTATCTTTCTACCATATTAATCTATGCACATTAAAATCAAGTGAGGCCATATTTGCTATTAGCCAATCTAAACCCAAAAGTACCTCTAAATTATTGTTTCATACAATTACTAAAGCCAGTTGAAATGAAAAATTTTTAATGTTATCCTGGTTTCTTCTTTAATAAACTTTCATTTGCTCCTGTTTATTCCAAACACACACACTCCATTCACGGGTAGTGTAGGACAGCCATATTTGTGAAATATACTTAACAGTAACGCTTGAAATACCAAAGACACTTCATCCCCAGAGTCAAAATGGATATACGTACAGTTCCCTACCAAAACTTTCTCCTGGTGTAATAGGTTTTATCTGTTCCTCTTCCTCTTGATTTCCACCTTACAACTACTTAAGCTGGTTCAGGCTACAAACTTTTTTCACTTGTGGGCCTATTGTTCCATTGTCATGTTCTGGACCCTGGCCCCAACTTCAGTTTTACTGATGACTGGTTCAGAATTGAATGGTCCAACAGTATATATGTACATGCAGTGTTTTTACTATTTTGGAAAAGTTTTAGTGATGGGTTACTCCGTGGACTCCTTTCCCTATAGCTATTATGTTTCATTATATTAAAATATTTGTTTTTGTTGGAATCAGGGTGAAAACAATTTCCTTCATTATTCTTGAATGGATAATTATTTCCTAGTGTATAATCTCCACATTCTTTATTTAACTTATGCAAACCTTCAATAAATGTCAACAGGCCAATAAAAATTGATCACCTCTGGTACCAAATCTGTTTCCTTAATTAAACAGGTAATCTACACACTAAGACTTTAACTCTCTGTAAGACATAAGTTTGTAGAGTATGTTAATGTTGAATTTTAGGGTCACTCATGACTGCAGATTATGTGGGCAGATCAGATAACCATTCAGGAGGTACCAATTCAAGCTGCTGAGAAAAGAAGATAATGGGATAAATCGACTAAAAGATGTGGTTGATTGATAGGACATATCTTAGGGCATCCAGGAATCTTAACAACACTTCGGCAATGGAGGGGGAGTATATGGGGTAAAAACTGTTGAGGTACACCAAGGCTCGACTACTGTAACTACTGTAAGCAGTTTAAATAAATGTAGGTTGCGTGCAGCAGTTACGCAGAGACAAAGAGGCTTGCACAGGATAGACTAGTGTGGATGGTTGGAAAAAAAAAAATGTGGACAGATGAAGATGAGAAAGGTGAAAAAACAAGCACAACATTTGAAAATTATTCAGTTTATATTTTATTTCAGTGCACTGAGATTTTTATTTCCTCCATGTAAGTTGCAGCTACATATTTACTTGAACTGCAGGAGTCAGTGGAAGAAAGTGCTAACACTCAAGTTAGTGAGAATTAGCCTGGTAACACTATCTCTCATGGTTTCAACTGGACTACAATCTGCCAAAAGTAGTTTCATTTGAACTTTCTATGTGAAGTGTCCCTTCATGGTATGGTGAACACAGAGAAAAAGACAGTGTGCATGTAGCTCTGATCAGTGGAATTTATTTCTAAAAGAAGTGACAAGAAAACATGAACAACAGAAACTGAATCTCCATGAAAGAATGCAAGCGACTGTCTTGATATCATAATAATTATCTTTCAATGAATACAGTGATTCAAGGGAAAGCACACAATCTGTCACCATCAGTTACTCACCAAGGTCAGAATCATTTGTTGACATGATTGGTGGTGCTCTAGTGTTGTCTTTGTCTGGCAATGCTGTATTGGCAACTCGTTTACTAAGAACTACACTCAGTGGTGGACTAAGCGGCACACTGTGAAGAGCAGCAGATGGCAGTGCTATAAAGGCTGCCTGGTGTAGAGATACTAGGAAGTGGCTGGTGTCACATGGCTTCGTGGATGTGAAGTCAAACAGCATCAACTGGAGGCATCTAGTGGGATAGCATCCCACAGGGCATTGCTGTGTGGTGGATGTGTTGGGTCATTGGGCACCAGCCATGAAAATATGTGTCCCTGTTCATTATTATGGGGTGTATCAAGCTATTGGTGCCTTTTGCATAGTTCCATTGACTGTCTCCTAGCAAAAGTGGGGATTCCCCCTCTAAAAATATGGTGGAGCAACTCCTGGTTTCTTATGCGATCATCATTCAATGATTCCCTAACCACCCTGTGCACCTCTCCTCTTTGCAAGTGAGGGTTGTCTCCCTTCTGATACCCACCCTTGGGTGGGATTGCCAGTTGGAATGCACCTTACTTCTCTGTCAGGATCGCTATCTCCACTCACAGGAACATGTCTCATGTATTTCCTCCCACAACCACCTTCAGATGGTGCCTCGACCACAGATTAGGGTCCCAAGGTCTCCGTCATGCCTGTGATATTTTGGCGACTTGTACATTCCATCCTTGAAGAGTTCTAGGGTGCTACCATCTTCTACATTGATGGTTCTAAAATGAAACGTAAGGCAGGATACACTTTCGCACCTCCTACTGGCATGGAACATTCATTTTTGAAAGTTGGTGGACTTATTATTTATTGTTCCACATCTAAGTCTACATCTATATACATGCTCCACAAGCCACCACAGATGGTTTCTTTCCTGTTCCACTCACAGACAGAGAGAGGGAAAAATGATGTCTATATACTTCCATTAGAGCCCTAATTTCTCATATCTTGTCTTCGTGACCCTTATGCAGAATGTATGGTGATGGCAGTAGGATCATTCTGCAGTCAGCCTGAAATTCCAGTCCCGGAAATTCTCTTGACAGCGTTTCTCAAAAAGAACGCCACTGTCCCCCCAGGGATGCATCTCAGTAACACTTTTGTGTTACTCGAAACTATCGGTAACAAATATAGCAGCCCACCTCTGAATTGCTTCAGTGTCTTCCTTTAATCTGACCTGGTGCTGATCCCAAGCACTTGAGTAGTACTCAAGATTAGGTTGGACTAGCGTCCTATATATGGTGTCTATCATTTCCCATTTCTAAAATTCTCCCAATAAATATTAGTCGACTATTTGATTTTCCAAACATAATCCTCAACTGCTCATTCCATTTATATCGCTTTGAAATGTTACAGTCAGATATTTAAAGACGTGACTGTGTCAAGCAAGAAACTACAAATGCCACATTCAAACATGACACATTTGTTTCTCCTACTGATCCGCATTAACTTATATTTATCTTAGTTTAGAGCCAGATGTCACACCAGCTTTCAGTTTGGTCTTTTACACATATAGTATGTTCACAGCAGAGCTGCTAGCCATTAATAGGGTCTTCCATTTTGGTTCTGAGGCCTCCCTCCACAGAGTTTTAGACTCAGTGAGTCTATAGGCCAATGCTATTCTCGTCACCCTTTGGTCACTGCTATCCATGATCTTCTCTCTGCAATTGGCTGTGCCACCAACTCAGCTGCGTTTCTCTGAGTCCCAAGTCATGTGGGCATTTCAGGGAATGAACTGGCTGACCATTTGGCTAAGGAGGCTTTCATAATTCCAGGTGCACATATGCGGATTCACATCAAATCTCGTTTTTCCCAAAAGTGGAATGACATCTGGTGCACTACTGCCCTCTACAATAAACTCCGCACAATCAAGGAGATTACTGCAATTTGACACTCTTTCTTCCGCTCCTCCCAGAAGGAGTCCACTGTCATACCAGCTAAGGACATGGCACTCCTCTTCCTTTCAGAGGATACAATGCAGCCAGTTGGGGGAAATGGACTGAAAACACAAGCACTGATGAAGAGAAGAGGCCGATGCTCTGCCTGGAGTATGGTGGTAGAATGGCACAGAGTGGCAATGATATGGAGGTGCATGGTGTATCACAAAGATGCCTGTTGGGAAGAAAAACTGGTGCATGAGAGAAAGTAGACGCCTGAGGGCCGAAGTGTGGACCAGAGGAACATAGGCAACAGGCAGGAAGGAGAATGTGTTAACGGTGTGGGTAGGCCAGTGGCCTGTGTAACATGTAGCACAACAGAGAAGCGACTGGAGAGTGCAGATGTGCCAGCACTGGCTGCGGAGGGTGGTGCCAGTGCCAGCAGCACATATACTGGCAGTGGTTGAGCAGGTGATAGGGATGCTCAGCATGATATGTAAGGCATGCAGTGTAGGGCAGACCAAGGTTGTCCTGAGAGGAGGCCTGAAAATACCAAAAACTGTCAGTGACGTCAGTGAGCAGGGCACCCACGCCACCAAAGGTGCCAAGATGTGGCTAGGCCAAGCCTAGCAACGCAACTTCTATGAGCAAAGCATAGGGGCGCAGGGAAGTCTATGAGGGCGCTGGAGAGGGCCATGAGAAAGGACTGCAGAGGACCAGTGACCAGGAATGTGCAGCATTAGGCAGTGTCCCACCGAAGGAAGGGAGATGTGTGATGCATCAGGAGACAGATCTGGATCTGTGAAAACAGAAGAAGGATGAACCATAGCAGCGGAGGAAGGGGCAAGGCAGTCCAGGGAATGGGATGGTGCTGAGGGCAATGAAAAGCTGGGAGCAGGTCAAATGAAGAGCCATGTCATCCAGGCCAGCAACAGTGCAGGTGGTGGCAGTAGCAACTAGTAACGGGCGAGTGTGCCACGAGTGCAAGACCAGTGGTGCTGCGTCAAATGGAGGCTCCACATCAGGTGGTACAGGAGCAGTTATAGGAAGCACATCAGATGGCGCCAAAATGGATGGGGGACAGAGTTGGGAGGTACAAGAGCCACAGCGGCTGGCGTTGGTGCAGGTGTAGGATCTACATTGGGAGGTGCTGCTGCAGGCACGGGATCTGCATCGGGAGTTGTTGGTGTGCTCATGTCCGAGGTTGCTGCATAGGAGTGTGTGAGAGGCCAAATGGACAGGGAATGGAGGCAGTGGGCATTGGCTGTGGATGCGTACTAGGCTGTCCAGTGCAGCCCAATAGCTGGGCTGAGAGTCCAAGGCTGCATCAAAGTTGGAAAGAAACAGGCATAGTGGCGTATCAGTCTGTGCTGGGAGGGTGTTGGGATGGATGAGGTTCCATTGGAGGAGCTCTGAGGTGCACAGGAAGTGCCTAGCATGACTCAGAAACGAAGTGCCTAGCTTGAATCAGAAACCGTGCTGTCCCAGCTGAAGGACAGGGGGGCATCACCACTGAGAAGCACTGAATCAAATGAGTGATTTCCTGATTCAAATGAATCAACTGCTGACCCTGCAACTGGAAAATCTGCAGAAATAGAAGTTCTGGTATGGAAGAAGCAAGTGGAAAAGAACAAGTGAAAAGAGATTAGAAAAATATTTGTCGAACATGTGTGGAATCACACTAACCTGGAGAACGAGCCACCCAGATGACCACAGATACTGGAACGAACTTCCAAAGACAAAATAAGCTTGAAAAGTTTACCCTGATTGCCAACCAAAGTGTCCCATTGTGGGATGGTGCCCACAGAAAAGACGACAGTGGCAGATAGCATTGAACAAAACAATTTTTTTCTGTGAGAAGCAACAACAAAACATGAACAATAGAAACTGAACCTCTACAAATGAAAAGACAAGATTGCACTGACCTAATAAGAATAAGTGGCACTCACTGAATACAGTTCTACAAAGGTGTAAGAGAAAGCATACAGTCTGTCACCATCAGTTACTCTCCAAGGTTGGAATCAGCTGTTCTCACAATCAGTGGCGCACTGGTGTTGTCTCCATTCAGTAGCACTCTATTGGGAACTCATTGCTTACTCAGAACAACACTCAGAGGTAGACTTGGCAGCTCACTATGGAGAGCTTGCAGATGGCAGTTCTATGAAGGTCACTGGCGTAGGGATACCAAGAAGTGTCTGGTGTCACATTGCTTCGTGGATGCAAAATAGTGCCAGCTGTGTCCAGTGATCTTGGCACCCTCATTCCTGCAGCAGATGGTTCATTGAAGTTGAACAGCATCAGCTAGTTGGACAGCGACCCACAGGGAAATGCTGCGTGGTGTGTCATCAGACAGCAGCTGTACACGGCATTATTAGGAAGGATTTGTTAGCTGTGTACATTGTATTACCTTATCATATTTATGTTCTTGTCTGTAGACGAAAACAATGCTATGCCACAGTGTCAACGTCTTCCTCGACAGACACCAGAGGCAGAGGTAGTAGCGGATCAAGTATGTTCAGATGCTTTTTACGTCGTTAACAATTCCTATCAGGTCACATGAAGTTGAATGAAACCGCAAACAGCTGTTAATTGATGGTCTATTAATACGATTGGTTTCGATGCGTAAAAGTAACACCTTCAGGTGTAAGTGGTGTCATAAATTAGCACATGGTGACACCCCAACGTTCGTAATCAGAGAATCCAACCCCATGAAATGGGGAAGTGCTCAACGAATAAAAATCGCCCAAACATTGGGGCGAATAGTGCAGCGGATGCGGCAGCTGTAGTCAGTAGTCGTAAGGGCAAAGCGCTAGTGGATTCTCTGACTACGAAAGTTGGGAGCGCCTCCATGTGCTAATTTATGTGACACCACTTACAACCGAATACGCTGCTTTAACGCAGCGAAACCGACCGAGTCAGTAAACCATGAGTTAACAGCTGTCTGCGGATTCATTCAGCTTTAAGTCACCATGAATTTCAACGGCTGTGCCTGCCCACGTTACAAAGTTGTAAGTTCCTACCTGTGTCAGCCCTTCTGTTGGTAGTTCATTATTGTGGCAACGTTGTTTCTTCCTTACGATTCCTGCTCGAATCGACAAATGCAAAGTCATCACTTCGGATTTCATTTTATTTCCCGCTTTAATTTTAATAATGTTCATCTGGCTAGAAAGGCTTTCCACTTCCGCGTTCGACCATGGTAAAATTAGTCGTGACAGCTCAAAAGTTGTCAGTCCATGAAATGGGTTGGCGTCATTTGCATGTCCCTGTGTTGAAGCACTTCACACCAGAAATTAACAGCGTCTGTTTCGGATCATTTGAAAAGCGCTTAAGTTTATCATTGAAAATCAGTTTTTGTTATTGTGCCAGAGTCAATATTACACGATTCGAGGAGATGAATCAATGACTCTTTAACGACACGAAGAGCTTTGGATACTGAAATTCCCCTCAAAATTTCATTGTTGTCTGGAAGTGGTTGCAGCAACTGAATTATTAATTGGTACACAAACTGAATGAGTCTCAGACGTAGGACATGTTCTTGTTCTGGGTATAATAAAGATTTTCTCAATTCATTATTCTTATTTTCGAACTACACTCCTGGAAATTGAAATAAGAACACCGTGAATTCATTGTCCCAGGAAGGGGAAACTATATTGACACATTCCTGGGGTCAGATACATCACATGATCACACTGACAGAACCACAGGCACATAGACACAGGCAACAGAGCATGCACAATATCGGCACTAGTACAGTGTATATCCACCTTTCGCAGCAATGCAGGCTGCTATTCTCCCATGGAGACAATCGTAGAGATGCTGGATGTAGTCCTGTGGAACGGCTTGCCATGCCATTTCCACCTGGCGCCTCAGTTGGACCAGCGTTCGTGCTGGACGTGCAGACCGCGTGAGACGACGCTTCATCCAGTCCCAAACATGCTCAATGGGGGACAGATCCGGAGATCTTGCTGGCCAGGTTAGTTGACTTACACCTTCTAGAGCACGTTGGGTGGCACGGGATACATGCGGACGTGCATTGTCCTGTTGGAACAGCAAGTTCCCTTGCCGCTCTAGGAATGGTAGAACGATGGGTTCGATGACGGTTTGGATGTACCGTGCACTATTCAGTGTCCCCTCGACGATCACCAGAGGTGTACGGCCAGTGTAGGAGATCGCTCCCCACACCATGATGCCGGGTGTTGGCCCTGTGTGCCTCAGTCGTATGCAGTCCTGATTGTGGCGCTCACCTGCACGGCGCCAAACACGCATACGACCATCATTGGCACCAAGGCAGAAGCGACTCTCATCGCTGAAGACGACACGTCTCCATTCGTCCCTCCATTCACGCCTGTCGCGACACCACTGGAGGCGGGCTGCACGATGTTGGGGCGTGAGCGTAAGACGGCCTAACGGTGTGCGGGACCGTAGCCCAGCTTCATGGAGACGGTTGCGAATGGTCCTCGCCGATACCCCAGGAGCAACAGTGTCCCTAATTTGCTGTGAAGTGGCGGTGCGGTCCCCTACGGCACTGCGTAGGATCCTACGGTCTTGGCGTGCTTCCGTACGTCGCTGCGGTCCGGTGCCAGGTCGACGGGCACGTGCACCTTCCGCCGACCACTGGCGACAACATCGATGTACTGTGGAGACCTCACGCCCCACGTGTTGAGCAATTCGGCGGTACGTCCACCCAACCTCCCGCATGCCCACTATACGGCCTCGCTCAAAGTCCGTCAACTGCACATACGGTTCACGTCCACGCTGTCGCGGCATGCTACCAGTGTTAAAGACTGCGATGGAGCTCCGTATGCCACGGCAAACTGGCTGACACTGACGGCGGCGGTGCACAAATGCTGCGCAGCTAGCGCCATTCGACGGCCAACACCGCGGTTCCTGGTGTGTCCGCTGTGCCGTGCGTGTGATCATTGCTTGTACAGCCCTCTCGCAGTGTCCGGAGCAAGTATGGTGGGTGTGACACACCGGTGTCAATGTGTTCTTTTTTCCATTTCCAGGAGTGTAATATCCTAGATACGTTTTGGGATCTAAGTGGTTTGCAAGGTTTAAATTTAATTTTCTTTGCATAGGACATGTAGTGACAAACTTTTTTTATTAATGATTCTGTTAGCACAACGTGGTCATTTAACAGCGTACACGGATCCTATGTGTTGGGTTCAAAAATGTTATTAACCAGATGTAAATCTGAAAGAATCATCTTGTAAAATATTGAAATACACCTTCCTGGATCCATCAGCAAACACTTAATAAAGTATTTCTACAGTGAAACAGTTGTCTTTGATTCTCGTTATTTCAATGTGTGTTCTAAGCTCTAACCGCTGGTCTATAGTTCTTGTTACCGCAGGCTTTATGGACAACCATCGCGTATGACGTGCGCGTGGAATTTTAACGGGTTCTGCTCCTTTGAAAGTCCGATAAATATCATTATTCAACTGTTGGCAAGTCGAGAACGCAAAAACCAACTAAGATATCCTGGAAAGTCTCACTTGCAGCAGAAGTAGCAAGTTGAACTGATTGGTTTACACATTTTATAACAATCAAACTCAGAATTACATTTTCCAAAAATTTGACTGACACCTTTGTGAACACCTACAATTATATTCGTATTGTCTGTAGCTATACGCTTTAGATCTAATTTGAGTTCTTGAGGTATGTCTTTAATTGCTGTTACACTAGACTGCGCATGATAATGTTCGAGATAGGCTAATTTTAAAAACGTTGGAATAGTCGCATTGGATGCAGCACTGCAATATGTTATTGATATTCCTAAAAATTTGGTCGCGCTAACGTCTGTTGATTCATTAATTATAATGATATACATGCTGTCACCGATATCTTGCCGCGGACTTTCCACAAGATACCGCGTTATTACAACATTTTGTTCTACGTATTTTAAGTTTTCTGCCAATATTAGTGCCTGTGAATTTACTCTAGCACAGATCAGTTAAGTGACGACATGACTTCATCGGACAATGGGTGGAAACAAATAATGCAAGGGAACCTTCAGTTGGATTCACTGCTGATTACTATTTCACAGTTCTGAAAGGTATTTTTGTTTTTTGTCAATGTTTTGCCGCTGTCTTGTGTTTTTTTTCTTTTTACGTCACTGTGGCTTATTATTGCTAACAAAATATTACAGCAAAATTTACAATATGCTTTTGTGTCATTGTCTTGAATTCTTTCTAGCCAGTCTGCAAATTTACTATCACGCAGCGATTCAACACTAAATTTGTGGATACACTGTCTCTTTACTTTACATATCTTTAGCACTAAAACAATAGCAAGTGATTTAATAAACATCACTTTACCACCGGCACTACAGCTATGCACTGTGCATGCAATAGCAGGTTTATTAATAGTGAAGCGCATAACAAAACGGATGCATAACAATACTGCCACAAAGCAACACGGAAACTAAGACGAAATACCGTGTGTTATAAATGTTTAGGTGATATAATGTTAAGAGCTACTAAACGTTAGCAAATTAAATAGTGCTGTTTGCTGTATCTAGAATGGATCAAACGTTTTTCAAAAATAATTTTACCACAAACCACACAAATCTTTTTAAAATCCCCCATAATTCACAGCAGCCAGTAGATGCAAAATCTGCATACTAGACAGGTACTCAAAACCACCACATTTAGTGGGAAAAATCACTAACTTCGCTATACTGATCCAGAGTCCAGTCCACAGCCACCCACACCACACCGACAGAAAGATCAACTAATTCATCCCAGTAAAAAGTCACAAACTGGACTAATCGTGTTTGTATGAATTTCATTAAGTACATACAAAATAATCAGAAAGATGCACCTGCTGAATGTTAAGTCGACAATATGATGAGTCACCGCCCTTGATTCCAGGTAATACTGGTTCATTTTCGCTCGATTCTATATCTTCTTTCTTCCTTTTCAAAAAAAAAAAAAAAAAAAAAAAATCTCCTTGCCCAGTTTCGATGTCATTTTTTTGAAAGTCTGACAAATACAAACAAAAGGACGCCTTGATTACAATTAAAAACCCTTTGAACAGCGCGTTGGATTGCGTCTCATTCGACAAACATACAACAATGCCGTAAGTGCACAGTAGCGCGGCGTGCGCACTCGGAAACCGCACAAGCACCGGATGGGTGGCGCGCGACTTAAAAACTAGTCACATAAGCACTTTCTTACAGAAATGTTAAATCTGAAAACGTACTACACCTACTTCAAGTGGCTACGTAACAAGTGATGAAAATTGTGCTGTAGGTAGTACAGTGTTGTTGTTGTTGGTGGTCTTCAGTCCTGAGATTGGTTTGATGCAGCTCTCCATGCTACTCTATCCTGTGCAAGCTTCTTCATCTCCCAGTACCTACTGCAACCTACATCCTTCTGAATCTTCTTAGTGTATTCATCTCTTGGTCTCCCTCTACGATTTTTACCCTCCACGCTGCCCTCCAATACTAAATTGGTGATCCCTTGATGCCTCAGAACATGTCCTACCAACCCATCCCTTCTTCTGGTCAAGTTGTGCCACAAAGTTCTCTTCTCCCCAGTCCTATTCAATACTTCCTCATTAGTTATGTGATCTACCCATATAATCTTCAGCATTCTTCTGTAGCACCACATTTCGAAAGCTTCTATTCCCTTCTTGTCCAAACTATTTATCGTCTGTGTTTCACTTTCATACATGGCTACACTCCATACAAATACTTTCAGAAAAGACTTCCTGACACTTAAATCTATACTCGATGTTAACAAATTTCTCTTCTTCAGAAACGCTTTCCTTGCTATTGCCAGTCTATATTTTATATCCTCTCTACTTCGACCATCATCAGTTATTTTGCTCCCCAAATAGCAAAACTCCTTTACTACTTTAAGTGTCTCATTTCCTAATCTAATTCCCTTAGCATCACCCGACTTAATTCTACTACATTCCATTACCCTTGTTTTGCTTTTGTTGATGTTCATCTTATATCATCTTTTCAAGACACAGTCCATTCTGTTCAACTGCTCTTCCAAGTCCTTTGCTATCACAATGCATCGGCGAACCTCAAAGTTTTTATTTCTTCTCCATGGATTTTAATACCTACTCCGAATTTTTCTTTTGTTTCCTTTACTGCTTGCTCAATATACAGATTGAATAACATCGGGGAGAGGCTACAACCCTGTCTTACTCCCTTCCCAACCACTGCTTCCCTTTCAAGTCCCTCGACTCTTATAACTGCCATCTGGTTTCTGTACAAACTGTAAATAGGCTTTCGGTCCCTGTACAGTACAGTACTAAGTGGGATAATATTACCAAGTTTAATTTGAGATTTGTCACGGGTGGACCAAATGCTTTTTTTTTTTTGGAGGAGGTGGGGGGATGGGAGGGTGGGGGAGCCTCTTAGCCCTCCCCCTGAATCCGCTACTGTCAATACTGCATACATTATCATCATTTTGAACAGCTGCTGTTTAATCCAGCTCACTTTCTGTTGTCCTCTGACGAAAAACTTACAACGATGTTTGTCATAAGGTCTTGTCACAACACATGGCAATAGATAAAAGTCCATGCACGATTGTTTCCAATCTAATCCATGTTAACTTCAAAGCTGTCTTTCTTGGTCGTAGTGTTTGGAAAGCTGACATCAGGGTTCTTGGCGAAATGTACAAACTTTGTTTTAGATCTTCAAGGATTCTGTACAGAATCTAAATATCTCATAATCAAAGAAGTTGCATTAACCGTGAAAAATGAAGACAGAACAACGTCTGGTCTGGTGGCCACTCTCCAGTGCCTCTAGCGCCATCACTGGATGTACGTTCACCTGCCTGGAGGAGGCCTTGGCGGTGCAGTCATAGCTGCCACCCTCCAGTGTCTCTAGTACATCTGCCAGCCCCATCCCTAGGCATCCCAGATACACAGCAGACATCATAATTGATTAAACAAATAACATCAAATTGTTTGAATACAAACAGCAAACTTTCCTGCTTCAGTGTAATTGTTCAAGTGAAACACCCTGGCTTTAGTGTAATTGTTTGAATAAAATAATGTAATTCAGTGTAATTGCTCAAGTGAAACACCCTGGCTTCAGTGTAATTGTTAAAATAAAATAATGTAATACAGTGTTATTTCTCAAGTGAAACACCCTGGTTTCAGTGTAATTGTTAAAACAAAATAATGTAATACAGTGTAATTGCTCAAGTGAAACATCTTGGTTTCAGTGTAATTATTTAAATAAAATAATGTAATTCAGTGTAATTGCTCAAGTGAAACACTGTGGCTTCAGTGTAATTGTTAAAATAAAATAATGTAATTCAGTGTAATTGCTCAAGTGAAACACTGTTGCTTCAGTGTAATTGTTAAAATAAAATAATGTAATACAGTGTTACTGCTCAAGTGAAACACCCTGGTTTCAGTGTAATTGTTAAAATAAAATAATGTAATTCAGTGTAGTTGCTCAAGTGAAACACCCTGGCTTCAGTGTAATTGTTTAAATAAGATAATATAATTATCAACGTCATCCTTCTTGTGACTACGAAGGCTTTCCCGGCGTAATAATTGATAATATTCTTCTCGGCTATGCAGCCGGATCATAACATCTTCATGACACAATATTTCCGCGGTCCAACTGGCCGCCAGCTTCAGGTGAGAGTGCTGGTGCACGATCTCGCCGGAACTGACTTCAAAGCGCAAGCGGCGGCCCCTATATAGGTCGCAGAAGACCCACAACGCGTGCGCGAGAAGGTGCCGTAACTGCCCTCTAGCGCAGTAGACATACCCCGCCACCAGTGATGGAAACAGGTGAAATCGAGATATCGCTGTCAAAAATTAAAAAATAAAAATAAATAATTTTTTTTTTATTCCGACGATACAACCACAGACCGTTGTTTTTTAATGTCAGATAACAATGATCGTGCACCAGCACTCTCACCTGAAGATGGCGGCCAGTTGGACCGCGGAAATATTGTGTCATGGAGACGTTTTGGTTCAGCTGCATACCCGAGAAGAATATTATCGTCCTCCTTGTTTTGGAGAGAGACAGAGATGGGTGGGCAGGCAGAGGGTAGAGAAATGGTGAGGAGAAAGGAGTGGCGGAAGGGGTGAGAGGAAGGGGCAGGGGGATAGAGAAGGGGGGAGGGGTGACCTTGACATTTACCTTTAATTCATTCTTTGTCTGTGCTAAAACTCAGCTTTATACCTTACATTCATTGGTTGTGACTTAGAATAAAACAACGTTAAACGTGTTTCAGTCCAATATTGCTCCAAAAAAAAATTCAGAATGAACACTACTAACTTCAGCTGGTATGGACATAACAGGGCATCCCGTGTTTGATGGAAAATGTGTGATGTGTTCTGTATATGTGGGACCATTGTATGAACTTTTGCAACTAATTCCTTCCCTGCACCTACAGTGACCAAATACACTTCAGTTTTCATGTAGTCCTAAAGAAAGAAGCCTAATGTGGTAACGTCCAGGTAACTAGCAGGCCAACACACATGTCCTCCCCTGCCAGTTTTCCAAGTGCTGAATGTACGGATTAATGCTACATATAGTCATTTTGTAAAGTGTGCCAGGACCCCATGACGCAGGGACAACATCCTGCCTGTAATGTGTAAGAGAACCTCCTCCACTAATGTTGGCTAGTTCTATTGCAAGAACGGTTAGTACATTGGCTACCTGAGATGAGAACGCAAAATGTAGAGATCCAAAAAAGGGGCTGCCAATGATACTGGCCCGTTGTTTACTGCAAATTGTATCTGATATCTGACATAACTATTGTATATGTTTTTTTATCCGCCCATACACATAAGTCCTGACATTTGTACAGGCCTTTAAGAGAAGATTGAGACTCATCTGGAAACAGAACTGCTTCAGAAAACTGAGGGTCCCCATTAGTCTGTTGCAAAAACCAGTGTATAAACTAAGGCTGTGGTGGATAATCATCATGTCCCATGGCATGTGCTTTAACTGGATGAACATAATGAATCAACCATTCATGCAACATGTTCCATTCTAAACTATGGTGAACACTGAATTCAGTGTCAGCTGCTCACGTACTTGCCTCAGCACCATTTTCTCATAGGTAGGTGTACGCACTATCTGTGGTCTGCCTGTGTTTCGCCTGTATAGCTTCAGGGTGATGGTATTGTGCAGGCGAACTTTGGTTGCAGTAAACTTGTGATAAGGCAGTCATTCATTTGTGGTACATTCGTTGAGCTCTTCGACCACTGCTTTCAGCTGCAGCCTAAATGAAGTGCATGACCTGCAGTTTTCTCCATGTGCATCACTCTTTGTTATGTATTGCGAGCATCAAGCAGGCACTGCAGCGCTTCACACTCATTGTGAACGCCAACATGTCACAATGTTATGCATATCAAATCAGCTTCAGTGTGACAATGTTTGAAGAAGGTACTTTTTCTTCTCTATAGGCGCACACTGACACACATAAGCACATACATGACAAACACATCCAAACAATTGATAGCATTGTCCCAGAAATAAATTAAAATAGCCCACAGTTCCGATCAAGGTTTTAGGGATATTTCCCCTGGTTGCCACGTGGATACCAGAGCTGAGATTCCTCCTGTCCCACTACTAGCCTGCTAGGATATGTGACGCAAAAGAATCGTGGTGGCAAACACCTCGCCCTGCTCCTTGGAGTAGAGAATGAAAATATGAAAAGGAATAGTTACGCATGCTTAGTGTTCACTCTTTGGAAACAGGACTGCTTCAGAAAACTGTGGGTCCCCAGGAGTCTGTTGCAAGTAACCCGTAGTATAGGGGTAGCGTCTTTGATCCATAATCAAAAAGTCTTTGGCCCCGGGTTTGGTCCCCGCCACTGCCTAAATTTTGATAAAGAATCAGCATTGGCGGCCGAAGACTTCCGGCATAAAAAGTCAGCCTCATTCTGTCAACGGCCTTGTCAAAGAGGGCGGAGGAGCGGATAGACGTTCAGGGCACTCTCTTGCCCTAGGGGTGGGAAATTGCCCCTAAAGGTGGAAGAATCAGCAAAGATCAACGACATGAGGATGCAGAAGGCAATGGAAACCACTGCATTAAAGACACGTAAGGTGTATCCACAGGACATGTGGCCTGTAGTTGAAGAAGTGTCATGATGATCTCTCCATTGGCAAAAGATTCCGGAATAGTCCCTCATTCGGATCTCCGGGAGGGGAGAGGGGACTGCCAAGGGGAAGGTTACCATGAGAAAAAGATTGAATAATCAACGAAAGGATAATGTTCTACGAGTTGGGGCGTGGAATGTCAGAAGCTTGAAAGTGGTAGGGAAACTAGAAAATCTGAAAAGGGAAATGGAAAGGCTCGACTAGATATAGTAGATGTCAGCGAAGTTAAGTGGGAGGAAGACAAGGATTTCTGGTCAGATGATTATCGGGTAATATCAACAGCAGCAGAAAATGGTATAACAGGTGTAGGATTCGTTACGAATAAGAAGGTAGGGCAGAGGGTGTGTTACTGTGAACAGTTCAGTGACCAGGTTGTTCTAATCAGAATCGACAGCAGACCAACACCGACAACGATAGTTCAGGTATACATGCCGACGTCGCAAGCTGAAGATGAACAGATAGAGAAAGCGTATGAGGATATTGAAAGGGTAATGCAGTATGTAAATGGGGACGAAAATCTAATAGTCATGGGCGACTGGAATGCAGTTGTAGGGGAAGGAGTAGAAGAAAAGGTTACATGAGAATATGGGCTCGGGACAAGGAATGAAAGAGGAGAAAGACTAATTGAGTTCTGTAACAAGTTTCAGCTAGTAATAGCGAATACCCTGTTCAAGAAACACAAGAGGAGGAGGTATACTTGGAAAAGGCCGAGAGATATGGGAAGATTTCAATTAGATTACATCATGGTCAGACACAGATTCCGAAATCAAATACTGGATTGTAAGGCGTACCCAGGAGCAGATATAGACTCAGATCACAATATAGTAGTGATGAAGAGTAGGCTGAAGTTCAAGACATTAGTCAGGAAGAATCAATACGCTAAGAAGTGGGATATGGAGGTTCTAAGGAATGACGAGATACGTTTCAAGTTCTCTAACGCTATAGATACAGCAATAAGGAATAGCGCAGTAGGCAGCACAGTTGAAGAGGAATGGACAGCTCTAAAAAGGGCCATCACAGAAGTTGGGAAGGAAAACATAGGTACAAAGAAGGTAGCTGCGAAGAAACCATGGGTAACAGAAGAAATACTTCAGTTGATTGATGAAAGGAGGAAGTACAAACATGTTCCGGGAAAATCAGGAATACAGAAAAACAAGTCGATGAGGAATGAAATAAATAGGAAGTGCAGGGAAGCTAAGACGAAATGGCTGCAGGAAAAATGTGAAGAGATCGAAAAAGATATAATTGTCGGAAGGACAGACTCAGCATACAGGAAAGTCAAAACAACCTTTGGTGACATTAAAAGCAACGGTGGTAACATTAAGAGTGCAACGGGAATTCCACTGTTAAATGCAGAGGAGAGAGCAGATAGGTGAAAGGAATATATTGAAAGCCTCTATGAGGGTGAAGATTTGTCTGATGTGATAGAAGAAGAAACAGGAGTCGATTTAGAAGAGATAGGGGATCCAGTATTAGAATCGGAATTTAAAAGAGCTTTGGAGGACTTACGGTCAAATAAGGCAGAAGGGATAGATAACATTCCATCAGAATTTCTAAAATCATTAGGGGAAGTGGCAACAAAACGACTATTCACGTTGGTGTGCAGAATATATGAGTCTGGCGACATACCATCTGACTTTCGGAAAAGCATCATCCACACAATTCCGAAGACGGCAAGAGCTGACAAGTGCGAGAATTATCGCACAATCAGCTTAACAGCTCATGCATCGAAGCTGCTTACAAGAATAATATACAGAAGAATGGAAAAGAAAATTGAGAATGCGCTAGGTGACGATCAGTTTGGCTTTAGAAAAAGTAAAGGCACTAGAGAGGCAATTCTGACGTGACGGCTAATAATGGAAACAAGGCCAAAGAAAAATCAAGACACGTTCATATGATTTGTCGCCCTGGAAAAAGCGTTCGACAATATAAAATGGTGCAAGCTGTTCGAGATTCTGAAAAAAGTAAGGGTAAGCTATAGGGAGAGGCGGGTCATATACAATATGTACAACAACCAAGAGGGAATAATAAGAGTGGACGATCAAGAACGAAGTGCTCGTATTAAGAAGGGTGTAAGATAAGGCTTTAGCCTTTCGCCCCTACTCTTCAATCTGTACATCGAGGAAACAATGACGGAAATAAAAGAAAGGTTCAGGAGTGGAATTAAAATACAAGGTAAAAGGATATCAATGATACGATTCGCTGATGACATTGGTATCCTGAGTGAAAGTGAAGAAGAATTAAATGATATGCTGAATAGAATGAACAGTCTAATGAGTACACAGTATGGTTTGAGAGTAAATCGGAGAAAGACGAAGGTAATGAGAAGTAGTAGAAATGAGAACAGCGAGAAACTTAACATCAGGATTGATGGTCACGAAGTCAATGAAGTTAAGGAATTCTGCTACCTAGGCAGTAAAATAACCAATGACTTAATTTGAGGAAGAAATTTCTAAGGATGTACGTCTGGAGTACAGCATTGTATGGTAGTGAAACGTGGACTCTGGGAAAACCGGAACAGAAGAGAATCGAAGCATTTGAGATGTGGTGTTATAGACGATTGTTTAAAATTAGGTGGACTGATAAGGTAAGGAATGAGGAGGTTCCACGCAGAATCGGAGAGGAAAGGAACATGTGGCAAACACTGATAAGGAGAAGGGACAGGATGATAGGACATCTGCTAAGACGTGAGGGAATGAGTTCCATGGTACTAGAGGGAGCTGTAGAGGGCAAAAACTGTAGAGGAAGACAGAGATTGGAATACGTCAAGCAAATAATTGAGGAAGTAGGTTGCAAGTGCTACTCTGAGATGAAGAGGTTAGCAAAGGAAAGGAATTCGTGGCGGGCCGCATCAAACCAGTCAGTAGACTGATGACCAAAAAAAAAAGTGTTCACTCAACAAGCATTTCCCACACACAGTTGCTTAACGACATAAAAGATAATTCCGTGATGATCACCTTGTATATTCGTTTTAATATGTCAGTTTGAGCACTGAATTTTTGAACACACTATATAGATGACGATGCTTTTGATCGAGAGACATTTGATCGGTAGGTTCCTACAAAAAGTGAATAAGCGAAAATTAACTTTAGACTGTGTTACTGGTAATCGAGCGTTAATCAGTTCTCAATATTTCCTTTGACGTAAATAAATAATTAAATAAAGTAGCTCTGTTTGCATTAGAGGAATGTTATAAGCGTTAAGCGTTTTTCTGTGTTTGCTACCTCTTTGTTCCAACTTCGACGAAGTTTGAAATGTTCTCCTGGGGAAATAACAATGATTATTCACTGAGTAATCTTGTATGTGACAACTATCAGCTAACAGATTAACCAGTGACAGATATTTTAGACCACAGAAAATTAAAATTTTGTTCATAGGCTTCCACACAACAAGCAAGGAGATATCTCGAACATCGAGATCTTCATAGCGATCTTTATTGTGTCACGGATCAATGTGCTACCTATATTGAAATTGCTGGAGGCGGAACAACCAGTCTTGACTAGGCCATCCGAGATCCATTAAACGATAAATATCCAAGTATTCACCTTGGAAAACTTAGAGGAGCAACAGAAACGGAACTTGGGTTAACATTTCCAAGATCTGAACTCTACATATCCCAGTTTCTAGTCAGACGTGTATACTTTGTGAAACGTTCGCAGTTAGGCTACTAATTTCCTCAAGTCTGTCCACGTAACAGCGCTGATATTGACATTACGTTACGCATGTCATGTTACGTAATTTCCCTCGATTGCTTACGAGATCTCTAATCGCGCCATCTCCGCAGCGATAGGAACGTATATCCTTTCCTGTGAGTGTTCTTGTATTGTTTGGCGTACCGTAATCTGTCTGGAAACCAGGGTGTGAAGGCGTTGCTCTCCATTATAAAAGTTTCGCCCAACTTCTTGCCGACTTGTTGTCTGATATGGGTACGCACTTTCCAACGGCCGTGATTGCGGTGGCGTGTGTCGTATCCCTTCTAGCACCGTGCCTGGTAAGTACGAAAACCACATAGTATGGCCAGACTATACGAATGCGTCATTGGTTGTGTTATATACTAGCGAAACATAGAAAGAAAAGGACTCTGAACCACTAGTTTTATTAAAATGTTATACGGGTTCTAAACAGTAGATTGCCATATAACACTTAGTGCAACCCTCCTATAACTGCAATGCATTCCTGCACGGGGAAGATCATAGCGTGTCAGTTGTTATCTTCGGCGATAGTGTTACATGCTACGATCACCTGTTTTCGCCACAGATAAAAGGATTCAGTTTGGGCGAGATGCTGTATCACGATGAGCCGCACGTGATGATGTCTCTGAAAGTATTTCACTTTCCAACGAACAGTGCTTGATACCTTCAATGGCTACCGTAGAACAATCTTATTGAAAGGCTTCTCATAAAACGTAAAGAAATTCTGGTTATGTATAAAGGCAGTCAGTGGTACCGAAGTTGGTGTCCAGACACTCATCGACGACACAGGCATTATTGATGGTAACAAAGCAAAACCGAAATGCTGAACTCCGTGTCCGAAAGTCCCTTTGCAAAGGGAAATCAAGGCGTACTGTCCAAGTTCAATTTTCCAGTCATTGCAAAGATGGTTGATATAGATATAAGAGATAATGGCATCCGGAAAAAAATTGAAATCGCTGAAACTGAACGAAGCTCCAGGGCTCGATGAAATCGTTATTAGAATAAATGCAAAGTTCGCTACGAAATTAGCTCCTTTTTTAACGAGACTATATGTAGATGTCTCGAACAAAAAATCTTTCGTTAGTGAATCTACAAGATAGATAGCAGAAGAGCTACGAAACTACCACCTAATATCTTTGACACCCATTTGATGCATATCTTATAAAGTTGAGCTCAAACATACGGCGATATCTCCAAAGGAGGACCTCGTTATAGGACATCAAACGAAACTTGAGAGTGAATTGAGGATTTTTTGATAGGGAGGACGCAACATTTTGTCGTGGATAGGAAACACATCGACATGTGCAGCGAATATGCAACGTGGCGTGACTCTGACATATAACGGATATCTAGGCAAGAGATTAATGTGGCATTAGTGTCTTTCCGAAATGGTGTGGTTCATACTGAAACGTGAACTTTGGCGAGGTTATTGTCAGATGCATCCAAACAAGACCAACTTGCTGTTATTCTTTTCTTGGCTTCCAGAGGACAAACACCGGTAGACATCCGCCAGAGAATAAAGAATGTGTACGGGGCAGCATGTCTGGCGAAAACCGCCATTCTGGAATGGTGGGGCAAGGTAACGCACTTCACCATATCGTAAATGTCGTAACGCAGAAGTTAGCCAACTTAATTTGGAGACACTCGAACACGCGCCCTATATTCGTGATCTCTCCCCACGTGATTATCAAGCCTTCTGTCCCTTGAAAAGAGGTCTTGAAGGATCGACGATTGCTGTCACATGATGCTGTGCAGTGGGCAGTTAACGGTCTTCTTCATGCAGCAGGACACAACCATTTACCAAATGGGTATCTTGAAACTGGTGCTTCGGTGGGATGATTGCCTCAACAGCCACGGTGATTTGGGGTTGGTATATCGATTCTAGATTGTACAGCCTTTGGACGGAAACTTTTTGATGGTCCCTTATAACTTCAGGCGTGCCTCAAGGAAGTGTGCGTTGTGTGTTAATGATATGGCATCATGATTAGTAACCTCAGACTTTCTGTGGCTAATGCAGTAAGTCTCTGAGAAATGCTGCACGAGTACTTAATGAGATCCTGATTTTTTAAAATGATAGTTAATTGGGACGAATAGGAAAAACAAACCCGTAACATTCGGTTATAGCATTAGTAGTGTCCTGCTTGATACAGTTACGTCGTTTAAATATCTGGCCACGTGAGAGCTGTGGTGGGGCGGCGTATGGTCGACTTCAATTTATTGAGAGAATTTTAGGAAACTGTGGTTCACCTGTACAGGAGAGCGCATATAGGAAGCTGGTACTACCAATAATCTCGAGTGCTGGTCGAGTGTTTGGGATCCGTACCGGGTCGGATTCAAGGGAGAATCGAAACAGTTGGGAGGCGGGCTGCTTGATTTATTACCGGTAGGTTCGAACAAGACGTAAGTGTTACGAAGGTGCTTCGGGAACTCAAATGGGAATCTCTGGAAGGAAGGAGACGTTCTTTTCGAGAGACACTATTAAGAAAATTTAGTGAACAGGCCTGATAAGCTGACTACCGAAAGACTCTACTGCCGACAAAATACATTGCGCATAAGGACCACGAAGATAAGATACGAGAAATTAGGGCTTGTAATGAGGTATACAGACAGTTGTTTTCCACTAGCTCTATTTGTGAGTGGAACGGGAAAGATGACTAGCAGCGCTACAGGGTACCCTCCACCACACGCCGTACAGTGGTTTCTGGAGTATCTACGTAGATGTAGATATTTCAAACTGGTATAAAGATTGGTAACTCCTCTAAACATTCAGAAATCTAAAACTGTAAGTTTCACAAGACGCTACAACGCAGGATCCTATGATTACATTCTCAATAACTCACATCTGGATATCAGTCAACTTATACAAATAACCGTGTAGAGCCATTTGTGAGGAAGGAATTATTCCATTAGCTTCATCGTATGTAAATCAGTCTAGACTTCGGTCCTTTGATAGGAAATTGCTTACAAACGACTCTTGCCAGTGGTCCGAGAATATTATTCAAGTTCATGAAAACCTTGCCAAATAAGATTAATAAGTTATATTGGACAAATACAAAGACTTTTTTTTTTACCACGGAAGAGCGACACGGATTTCTTCAGTCCTCGGAGAACAGATCTCACAGACAAACAATGCCACCGTCTTTACATATGCATCCACCAATCTTTTCCTGATTCATAATCTATTTATTTTTCAACCGTGGACCTTGGCCGTTGGAGGAGCGGCTTGCGTGCCTCACTGATAGAGACAGCCGTACCATAGATGCAACCACAACAGAGGGGTATCTGTGGAGAGGCCAGACGAACGTGTGGTTCCTAGAGAGGAGCAGCAGCCTTTTCCGTAGTTACAGGGGCAACAGTCTGGATCGTTGACTGATCTGGCTTTGCAACCAAAGTGGCCTTGCTGTGCTGATACTGCGGATGTTTGCAAGCAAGGGAGGCGACAGCCGTAATCATTCCCGAGGGCATGCAGCTCTGCTGTGTAGTTAAATGATAATGGCACCCTCTTGGGTAAAATATTCCTGAGGCAAGTTACTCCCCCATTTGGATCTCCAGGTGGAGGATTCTCAGAAGGATGTCGTCATCAGGAGAAACAAAACTGACGTTCTACAGGTCGGAGCGTGTAATTTTAGATACCTTAATCGAGCAGGTAGGCTATGAAATTTAAAAAGGGAAATGGATAAGTTGAAGTTAGATACATTTGAAATTAGTGAAATTCTGTGACAGGAGGAAAACGACTTCTGGTCAGCTGAGCACAGGATGTAATGCAGGTATAGGTTTAATAAAGAATAAGAAAATAAGAATGTAGGTAAGCTACTATGAAAGCATAGCGAATGCATTATCGTAGCCAAGTAGACATGAAGCCCACGCCCACCACAATAGTACAAGCTTATAAGTCAGCCAGCTCCACAGATGATGAAGTGATTGAAAAAATGTATGATGGGATAAATCAGATTATTCAGTTAGTTAAGGGAGATGAAAATTTAATTGTTATGGAGGACTGGAATTCGATAGTAGGAAAAGGAAGAGAAGGAAATATTGTACATGAGTATGGACAGGGGGAAAGAAATGAAACAAAGAAGACACCTGGTAGAGTTTAGCACAGAACATAATTTAATCATGGCTAACACTTGGTTTCACATTCCTGAAAGAAGGTTGTATACGTGGAAGAGAGCTGGAGACAATGGAAGGTTTCTGAAAGATTATAGGATGATGAAACCAGATTTTAAATTGTAACATATTTAGAGGGGAAGATATGAACTCTGACCGCAATTTATTCATTATGGGCTGTAGATTACAACTGAAGAAACTGAAAAAAATATAGGAAATTAAGGAGATGACACCTGCATAAGTTGAAAGAATTAGAGGTTTTTGAGATTTTCTTATGTGACGCTCGGCAGAAAAAGGAATACAGTAGAAGACGAATGGGTGGCTTTCAGAGACAAAATACTGAAGGTAGCAGAGACTCAAATATATAAAAAGAGAAGGTACAGTAGAAATCCTTGGATATCACTGGAGATATTGAATTTAACTGATGCAAGGAGAAAATATAAAAATGTAACAATTGAAACAGGCGAAAGGGAATAGAAAGTTCTAAAAATTGAGATTGACAGGAAGAAAAGAGAAGCAGCTGTATGAATATCGAGAGTACAGATGGAAAATCAGTACTAACCAAAGAAAGGAAAGCTGGGTGCTTAATCATTATATAGAGGGTCTGTACAAGGGAGATGGACTTGAAGGTAATTGTACGAGTACAAAAGAAAGAAGAAGAGTTGGAGATGCAATGCTGCGAAAATTTGATAGAAAACTGAAAGACCTAAGTCAAAACAAGGCCCCTGGAGTAGATGATATTCCGTCAGAAATCCTGAAAGCCTTGGAGAGCCTGCCACTAAGTAAATTTGCACTGGCTGTGGCTTGCCACCCTTTGTCACAGACCATCACCTGAGCTTTAGACTGGCCTATTTCCATGTTCTGTTTCCATAACGTTATCTGTCCTACTTAAGATGGTTTCAATATCTTCTTAACTTTCAGCTAAAACAACTTCATCATCAGCATTTTGGCAAATCGGTTCTTCTTCCATGTATTACTACACATACCCCTTCCTGCTCCATGACGTTTTTATTTCTCTTCTCGGCTGGCCCAACTACAGACCGTGTGTCAACTTCAATTCCTTATTCGTTGTTCTCTTCTTTTCTTCCAGTATTTCTTCATCTGTTCAAAATTTCCTGTATTCTGATAATGTCAGATCGTTTTCTTTCAATCTATAGCATTGGAATCCTTCCACGTTCAATAATTTTTCCTTAAAGACTTTTCTGTCAGTTGTTTCTCCAGCGTTGGTATTATTTCTTTCCACATCCTATTTATCTTCATGGCTCTAACTTGCTGCTGATTCCTTAGCTCCCAAAAAAATTTGAAGATCTGGTTGGTTAATCTACTTCCGTCATTAGAATATAAAAGTCTAGAAAATACCACTCTTCTTTTTCTCATTATTCTCATATGTTTTCTATGTTTCGATAAATTTCATCATTACTACGTAATACAAAATTGTTAAGGCTTTCGTGGCCACTTGTTGACAAACTGCCTATTGGCTTCTGTCTCGGGTTCTTCGGCCGACGTTCATCTAATGATTTTCCTGACGTTTCGCCAGCACGAGTGGCTGGCATTGTCAAAGCTTCACCCTCCATTGCCGGTGGTGAACTGGAGCCCAGCTCGCGGCTGCAGACTATATTTACCTGGCGCACCAACGTCCGAGGGCTTCTCCGCGGTCATTTCCGGTGCGGTTCTCCTCTTGCTACCTGCGACGGTCGTTCGCTGCAGTACGGGAAGCCAGGATTCGTTTACCTTAAGGCTCTCCTCTTTCTTGTTCAAACTGTTTGCGGGTTTTTGTATTTCTACAGCTTCTCTGAACAAGCGCGTGTGATAGTGCTTTTCTACAGCCAGAATGAGACCGACCACGTAATAAAATTCGCCGACACGGAAGTTACGGCCAGAGGTGGTTGTTCTGGGTACTGATTTCTCAGGATCTATTCACCCAAATTGCGTGAAAATGTAATCACATGTCATTTCCAGTATAATATATTTGTCCAATGAATACCCGTTTATTATCTGAATTTCTTGGTGTAGCAATATTAATGGTCAGTAGTGTATTTATTCAACTTTTCATTCCAAATTCTCACTATTTCTTCCAGAACACATTTAAAAAGAATTGGGAATAAGTCATCATCGTGGCATATGCCTGCGTTTGTTTCTAAGGGCTGAGATATTTCTCCAATAAATTTCACTTTAGATACTGTGTCTATAATTTCACGAATTAGATTTCCTAATTTATACTCCACACTAAATTTTCGGATTATTTTGTCTGTAAGATTGGCTATCAATGGACTCAATGGCATTTTCGAAATCAATGCACAATACTACTGCATCTTTTCAATACACTTATCTGTAGTGAGTGATTAAATATTTGTTCAAAACACGATGTGCCCTCCCTTCCTATTTTGATATTCACCCAAATGACTGACCAGTGATGTTTCTACTCTGTTTCGTAACATCCAGGAAAATATTTAATGTGGAACTAGCACCAAATAGATTACTCTGTAATTGTTAATGTCTTGTACATTACATTTCTTACGTAGCTGATATATCAAGGCTACCTTCCACTCTCCTGAAATTTTTCCGTTTTCCAGAGTTCTTCGAAGATTAATTTTAGCTCATTTTTTATTTTTGGCAAAGACATTACCAAAAGATCCTTTGTTACAAAGTCTTCTCCACTGACTATATATTTTTGTTAAGTTTTTAATAACCTCCTTAATTTCTATGATAGTCTTCCGCTAGATTTTTATACGTGTTGAGAATTTCAAATAATGGGTTGGTTCTGGACAATTAAGAAGCCAATCAGAATATTTTGCAAGCAGTTCGCTATTGGCAGTGTTGCTTAAGCTAAGCATGTCATTTTCATTTATGAAATATATACTGGGGGTTTGGTATCTGTCTAATCTCCCCTTAAATGTCTGATAAAAACCATGGGCATTATTTTTTGAAAGTTCTCCACAATTTCTGAAACTTTCCTCTTTTCAAAATCTCTTTTAGTTCTTCTAATTATCGTTGCTGTTTTCTTTCTTTCCTGTTTGAACTGATCGTTGTCTTCAATTTTTCTTTTGTATTTTCACTTGGTCCACTTTTTTACCTTGTCTGTTAAAGCTTCTTCACATACTTCATTCCGCCACATTTCCTCTTTATATTTGATTGACCTAAATGTTTCCTGTGCAGCATTGTTAATTTCTTTAGACAATTTTGGCAATTTGCCATGTTTAGCTATTTCGGTTTCATCTTAATACTTTTGATCTCAGTCTTTTACTATTATAAGTCTGTCTGTACGGTGTTTTACTAGTTTTTGTGATTTTCGTTTTATTAAGTAACATAGATTCATCGTTACTGATTACTTTGACACTCGTAATTTACTTGTAACTTTTTGAGAAAGAGCTGCATGACCTAACTGAAATTCTTCCAACACGAGATTTGGAGATATCTGTGAATTGTTCGTCCACCGCTAACAGCCGTCTGGCTTTTTATAAGACTCCATATAAGTTGTCAGACTGTGTAGTTTATTCGTACTTCCTCAGCATCTCAAACACTTCTTGTAAATTGTTGAATTCCTTGTCTTTCGTTTGTGTACAACACTTTTCGAGCTAATATTCCTTCTCTGGTTCCTCGGCGTTTTGGGACACCAAACTGGGTTTGTGACAGTGCGGCTTCAACTTCTAGAGCATTCGGTTCAGGACGGTCCCCAGGCTGTGGTAGTACTGATGTCGTTCTTCGCCTAACATGAATTAATTACTGATGGCACCGACTGTGCCTGCGTGACTATCTGAAATAATCGTATAAAATATAGTTGCAGCGTGATGTAACTCTTCGATTCCTCGGGAAGAGCAACCAAGCACATTAATCGAAATGCATATGGATTAAAGAGCATCGGTTCGATCGTACTTCTAGGGCTGGACAGGAATTGTGAAACAGTGGGTCCATTGGTTCAAATGGCTCTGAGCACTATGGGACTTAACATCTATGGTCATCAGTCCCCTAGAACTTAGAACTACTTAAACCTAACTAACCTAAGGACAACACACAACACCCAGCCATCACGAGGCAGAGAAAATCCCTGACCCCGCCGGGAATCGAACCCGGGAACCCGGGCGCAGGAAGCGAGAACGCTGCCGCACGACCACGAGATGCGGGCAGTGAGTCCATTCTAGAGCTCGAAAATGAGTGGGGATAGCAACACGCAGACCGTTATTTTGTTGTGTAAACAGAGCAGTCGCGGTAAAAACTGCCTTTATTCTTGATTTATTTCAGTTCACAAGATATAAACGTAAAAAAATACATAAATCCGACGAGCATGGGGGAAAAAAACGGAGGAACAATTGTACCTGGGGTTTGCTACACAAGAAAAGTTTACGAGCATGTTACAAAATTATTTGCTACGGCAACAAGTGACCTCAATGGCACATGGACCCGGTGTCCGTAACAGCTCCATCTTATGAGACGGCTGCTAGGCATGTCTCGTCTAACATTGCCCGTCTGAGTGGGTTCCTGTACCAAACCGATCTTTACACCTCAATTAGCTCGAGAGAATCTGCTACACTGGCTCCCGGCAAGTTGCTATTCCAGCTGGCGTGTTAGTTGGCACGCTCACCCCCCCCCCCCCCACCCCTTCCCCCGTCGCCCACCCACCCCTCACTTCTCCTCCCCATAGGAAAGACAAAAGAAAAGAATTTGTCTATGCCAAATTTCCTGGTAACGTTGGAGCTTGCAGGAGGCTTGAGACACACAGTATCTCTGTCTACTCCACTGAGTTTGAACGTAACAGCCACATTCTCACCTCCTGTTGTCCCAAGAAGTGCCTACTGTGCACAACAGCAGCAGAATTGCCAAAGCTGCCATTCTTTCAGTAAAATCCAGTCATCCTAGCGTTACGTATTCAGCCAGTTGGTAATACGTTGGAAGAGTCTGACCAGAAACAGGACATTGTACGCGTTAGGTGTTAGCGACAGACTACAGAAAGTTGCTGTGAACTGATAACATTTTGTAATTCTCTATGAATTTATTCACACATATGTTATATAAACTGAGGCATTGAACACTCACGGCCATATTTCAGTTTGCGGTGCAAGATAGCAGTCGCAACATGCCCAACAAGTCGTTGGAAGTTCCCCTGCAGAAATACTGAGCTGTGATGCTTCTATAGCCGTCCATAATTTCGAAAGTGTTGGCAGTGCAGGATTTTGTACACGAACTTACCTCTCTATTATATTCCATAAATGTTCGATAGGAATCATGTTGGGCGATCTGGGTCGCCAAATCATTTGCTCGAACTGTCAAGAATGTTCTTCAAACCAATCGTGAACAAACAATGCTGTTGGACGAACAACCGCAACTGAGCATTATACCAGAGGTTGAAAATACCGCTTCAGTTCTAATCATCGGATTATGGAAGGATGGGGAAGGAAGTCGGCCGTGCCCTTTCAAAGCAACCATGTTGGCAGCTCGCGGGGGCCCTATACGATGTTAGGCAGGTGTACTAGTTTCTTTGGCTCTTCAGTGTAGCACACGTTTGTTACCCTCGTCTTGGGCTCTTTCTCACCCCTTTACGTTCTCTGAAATTAGTCAGCATTTTTTGTTAATGAACGTTACTCCAGCACTCTCACTGCTGTGCTGCACCTCGCGATAATACACTCCTGGAAATTGAAATAAGAACACCGTGAATTCATTGTCCCAGGAAGGGGAAACTTTATTGACACATTTCTGGGGTCAGATACATCACATGATCACACTGACGGAACCACAGGCACATAGACACAGGCAACAAAGCATGCACAATGTCGGCACTAGTACAGTGTATATCCACCTTTCGCAGCAATGCAGGCTGCTATTCTCCCATGGAGACGATCGTAGAGATGCTGGATGTAGTCCTGTGGAACGGCTTGCCATGCCATTTCCACCTGGCGCCTCAGTTGGACCAGCGTTCGTGCTGGACGTGCAGACTGCGTGAGACGACGCTTCATCCAGTCCCAAACATGCTCAATGGGGGACAGATCCGGAGATCTTGCTGGCCAGGGTAGTTGACTTACACCTTCTAGAGCACGTTGGGTGGCACGGGATACATGCGGAAATGCATTGTCCTGTTGGAACAGCAAGTTCCCTTGACGGTCTAGGAATGGTAGAACGATGGGTTCCATGATGGTTTGGATGTACCGTGCACTATTCAGTGTCCCCTCGACGATCACCAGAGGTGTACGGCCAGTGTAGGAGATCGCTCCCCACACCATGATGCCGGGTGTTGGCCCTGTGTGCCTCGGTCGTATGCAGTCCTGATTGTGGCGCTCACCTGCACGGCGCCAAACATGCATACGACCATCATTGGCACCAAGGCAGAAGCGACTCTCATCGCTGAAGACGACACGTCTCCATTCGTCCCTCCATTCACGCCTGTCGCGACACCACTGGAGGCGGGCTGCACGATGTTGGGGCGTGAGCAGAAGACGGCCTAACGGTGTGCGGGACTGTAGCCCAGCTTCATGGAGACGGTTGCGAATGGTCCTCGCCGATACCCCAGGAACAACAGTGTCCCTAATTTGCTGGGAAGTGGCGGTGCGATCCCCTATGGCACTGCGTAGGATCCTACGGTCTTTGCGTGCATCCGTGCGTCGCTGGGGTCCGGTCCCAGGTCGACGGGCACGTGCACCTTACGCCGACCACTGACGACAACATCGATGTACTGTGGAGACCTCACGCCCCACGTGTTGAGCAATTCGGCGGTACGTCCACCCGGCTTCCCGCATGCCCACTATACGCCCTCGCTCAAAGTCCGTCAACTGCACATAAGGTTCACGTCCACGCTGTCGCGGCATGCTACCAGTGTTAAAGACTGCGATGGAGCTCCGTATGCCACGGCAAACTGGCTGACACTGACGGCGGCGGTGCATAAATGCTGCGCAGCTAGCGCCATTCGACGGTCAACACCGCGGTTCCTGGCGTGTCCGCTGTGCCGTGCCTGTGATCATTGCTTGTACAGCCTTCTCGCAGTGTCCGGAGCAAGTATGGTGGGTCTGACACACCGGTGTCAATGTGTCCTTTTTTCCATTTCCAGGAGTGTACATGATAAAAATGTCACTGCTGTTCTTTTAGATACGGTAAATCTCTTACAGCACCGATAAGGCGTAAGTAACACAAGAAACTTAATAATCTGAGATAGTTGAGTCTTTGCTTCCGTCGTCCTGCGATAAACGATTGCGCAATTTTCACAGAGCGTAGCCGGTGGGAGCGCATCGCTGTAGTAAACATGCACACATCAAAAACAGTTTTGCTTCACCCCGGTTCCCAGAACATCTGAAGGTAGACGTTGACTGTGGGTATTGGATCACAGGCACAGTTCCTTTGACTGTTCAGAGATGTCACTAAACCCGCCCAAAGATGTGACAGCCGATCAGTTCCAGTCATTCCACCAGGAAGGAGGTACACGTCTCATTTTGTCTGAAGTTCAACCATGCCTAAACAGTCAATACCACTGTTAGATCGCGTCCGCATTTTTACTTTAAGCCAGGAAGGGCTCTCAACAAGGGAAGTGCCCAGGCTTCTCGGAGAGAACCAAAGCGATGTTGTTCGGACATGGAGGAGATACAGAGAGACAGGAACTGTCGATGACATGCCTCGCTCAGGCCGCCCAATGGCTACTACTACAGTGGATGACCGCTACCTGCGTATTGTGGCTCGGAGGAACCCTGACAGCAACGCCACCATGTTCAATAATGCTTTTCGTGCAGCCACAGGACGTCGTGTTACGACTCAAACTATGCGCAATAAGCTGCATGATGCGCAACTTCACTCGCGAGGTCCATCTCTGCAACCACGACACCATGCAGCGCGGTATGGATGGGCCCAACAACATGTCGAATGGACCGCTCAGGTTTGGCATCACGTTCTCTTCACTGATCAGTGTCACATATGCGTTCAACTAAACAATCGTCGGAGACGTGTTTGGAGGCAACTTGGTCAGGCTGAACGCCTTAGACACCATGTCCAGCGAGTGCAGCAAGGTGGAGGTTCCCTGTTGTTTATGGGTGGCATTATGAAGGGCCGACGTACGCTACTGGTGGTCGTGGAAGGCGCAGTAACGGCTGTACGATACGTGAATGCCATCCTCCGACCGATAGTGCAACCATATCTGCAGCATATTGGTGAGAAATTCGTCTTCATGGACAACAATTGGCGCCACCATGGTTCACATCTTGTGAATGACTTCCTTCAGGACAACGGCATCGAGCGACTAGAGTGGCCAGCATGTTCTTCAGACATGAACCCTATCGAACATGCCTGTGATGGATTGAAAAGGGCTGTTTATGGACGACGTGACCCATTAACCACTCAGAGGGATCTACACAGAATCGCCAGTGAGGAGTGGGACAATCTGGACCAACAGTGCCTTGCTGAACTTGTGGATAGTATGCCACAATGACTACAGGCAAGCATCAATGCAAGAGGACGTGCCACGAGGTATTAGAGGTACCCGTGTGTACAGCAATCTGGAGCACCACCTCTGAACGTCTCGCTGTCTGGTGGTACAAAATGCAATGTGTGATTTTCATGAGCAATCAAAAGGATGGAAATGATGTTTATGAAACTCCCTGGCAGATTTGTGACGGACCGAGACTCGAACTCAGGACCTTTGCCTTTCACGGGCCAGTGCTCTACCGACTGAGCTACCCAAGCACGAGTACGCCCCCTCCTCACAGCTTTATTTCCGCCAATACCTCGTCTCCTACCTTCCAAACTTCACAGAAGCTATCCTGCGAACCTTTCAGAACTGGAACTTCTGGAAGAAAGGATATTGCGGAGACATGGCTTAGCCTCAGCCTGGGGGATGTTTCTAGAATGAAATTTTCACTCTACAGCGGAGTGTGCGCTGATGTGAAACTTCCTGGCAGATTAAAACTGTGTGCCGGACCGAGACTCGAACTCAGGACCTTTGCCTTTCACGGGCAAGTGCTCTACAGACTGAGCTATCCAAGCATGACTCAATTCCCGTCCTCACAGCTTTAATTCCGCCAATACCTCGTCTTCTACCTTCCAAACTTCACAGAAGCTCTCCTGCGAGCCTTGCCTGGGGTAGGCAAAGGTCCCGAGTTCGAGTCTCGGTCTGGCACACAGTTTTAATCTGCCAGGAAGTTTCATATCAGCGCACACTCTGCTGTAGAGCGAAAATTTCGTTCTAGAATGATATTTATGTTGATCTCTATTCCAATTTTCCGTACAGGTTCCGGAACTCTCAGAACCGAGGTGATGCAAAACTTTTTTTGATGTGTGTATTAATTTTTCATTTGAATATTACTTAGCGATAACAACTAATGCCAATTTTCAGGTTTTCGCATTAAAATTTTCATTTTATTTGGATGGCACGGTAAATGCGGGATCATGGCTGGTAGTGGCAGTAGCCACAGCAAAATGCAGTGCTGCAGTCTGGGCAGTGTCTCCGTGTGTTCTACGGAGACAACCCGCTTTCTGACCAGGTGCTATAGCTGGACGAGTGCATTTACAGGTCATCCTCCCAATCGCTGCCTATACTTGTTGTCTACATTGTTCCACGTAGTCAGCGCGTACGCAACTTTCCCACTAGAGCGCGCCCCGCTAAGCACAACAGCGCAGGCGCAGCGCTCATCCGTCCCCGCACTACGAGATGGTGCTGCCTTAGAGACGGACCAAATTCTGCTTCTGCCGATACGCGTATTAATATGTAACTCATCCAATGAGATTGCTGCTAACATAGAACCTTTTCTCCTCGCGGATCACCCTCGCACAGTGATACCTGAACGCGCGAGGTATTATAACGAGTGAACAGACCTGCGATCAGTCAGTCTGCATTTGTCTGCACCAGTCTGTACCAAGCTGCATTTGTCTGCACCAGTCTGTACCTGTCTCAATTAGTCTGTACCAGTCTATAGTCAAGTTTCAGTCTGCACCAAATAAGATTACCATATTCCTGTACATAGCCATGAAGACAAATGAATAGACAATTTGTCAAGTATCAGAGATATGTGAGAATAAGATTAACGTACCAAGACCAAAGGCACTTCTGATTGTCAATTGTAAACAGCATCCAGAATCCAGTTACATAATGTCTATTCTTTTTATTATTTTAATGAATGTGTGTGAAAATTAATCGAGTTCTGTTTAAAGTTGGTCACCGTCAATCTGCTACTCTAAGTGTGCAAGTGGCATTTCTATCGTCTGACCTAACAGCGGAAGATAAACACACCACGATAAGACCACGAGACATATTGCTGACACTCTCCTACTTCGTTAGAGCGACAAGTCAAATAATCTGATGGTGTGTGTACCGAAGGTCTTACAATACACACACCACAATACTCTTGTAGGGTAGGCAATGTGGAACGCTTAACAGAGTCCAGAAACAATTTCCATAATATTTTATTCCACTCCTGCACTGTAGTCTCACGAACTGTCCATCGCTGCCAAAAAGCTGTGAGTATTTATGCTGATGTCGATATCTACAGCTCCTGTATAACAAGCTGGATCGACCGCCGTGTTTTCCCCAACTCTGTAGATTCAGCAACGTTTACGTTGTGGGCGGGTAACCTATTCACTCAACTTTTTACAATATTTCTTATAAAATATTTGATATTGCATGTATGAGGTACACCGAACAATAACTAATGGGTTCAAAAATGATTCAAATGGCTCAGAGCACTATGGGACTCAACACCTGAGGTCATCAGTCTCCTAGAACTTAGAACTACTTAAATCTAACTAACCTAAGGACATCACAACATACATGCCCGAGGCAGGATTCGAACCTGCGACCGTAGTGGACGCGCGGTTCCAGACTGAAGCGCCTACAACCGCTCGGCCACCGGCCGGAAACTAATGGGTGTAGAGACATTAGACTGCCCTTTTCATATAACAGAAAAACTGAAATGTCATACTACACGGTTACAGAAATGTAGGCTCGGAACCTGGCGTGGTAGTTTGTAAATCTGTTGTTTGTTGAGTTGTGGTCAAAACTTTATTTGTTAAAGGTTAATGTTGCTTGTGCAGGTTCCCTCACAGTGACTAATCATATAGGCTTATAAAACTACTTTAATTACCACTCGTCCTACAGTACCAATAGAAAAAAATGAGGGGTTATTCAGTTTGTGTGTCTATGTTTACGATAATGAGGTATAAAAACATCACAATGAATATTATTCTCCACCTTGCCAAATGCGAAAATATCTCAGGAATCGAAAACATTTGAGGCAAACTACTTCAGTGCAGTTTTATGACTGGTGTGAGAAACGCATCTGTGTACGGTTCGTTTTATGTCTGTAACTATTTTTATTGACATGTACTTACAATACACAATTGAGTGCCCGTCCCTGGTTCCCTGTTGTCTTCCCGGCCCATCTTTTTCATCGTTCAGGGCCACTTGGAAATCTAAATTCGCAAAAACAATTTTTTCAGTGGTTAGTGCAGTTCGCAGGTGAGCAGCGACCAGTATTTACGAGGAATCCTTCAATACATTTAATTAGAAACCCCACAAACTTCGTGAGTTATACGTAAACAAATAAATCCTGTACTTTGGGGCAAACATGGAGGATAGTTCAGGTCAAGTTGTAGGAGTCTTTGTCTCATGCGTGACTCCACTCCAGTAGCTGGGTGGTCATGCGAGGCGCCCGGCTTCGATTCCCAGCTGTGTCGGAGATTTTCTCCACTCGGGGGCTGGCTGTTGTGTTGTTCTCATCATCATCTCATGATCATCATCGGCACGCAAGCCACCGAAGTGGCTCGAAATAAATATACACCAGGCGGCAGAACTCCCGGAGAGGGGACTCGCAGCTCAAATATGACATTCGCACGTTTCATTTCACGCATGGCGCATACTTTGGAGCGAACTGATCACTTCCAAGATACAATCTGTCTCCTCAGATGACATGAGGACTTTGGGATGCATATGTCAGCAGCATGGTGTTCCACCTGTTCTTTGTGGATGTTTCGCTGTTCAGAAACAGCAAACACAGGGTCCACTTTCCTCTCCTGATCACACATGTTGATGGCTCGTGTGGAGTCTGCTCCATGTGATGGATAGGAGCACGGAGTAGTCTCTTAATGAAATTCATCCGTAATTTCCCACGGAATAGAATCAGCCACGGCTGGAGAACTGAAAGAGATGTTTATGACTCAGGATGACACAGTAGACGTTTTGAAATGTGTATGGTTGTCTGTATTGAGGATACATACCTTCTGAGATGTCTTGAGGTTCTGTACAACTCGACCACTGTGGCAAGTATAGAGGATAAGCCCCATAAAAAAAACTGAAGCCTTCTATTAGGAGAGATGGTCCTGGAATTATTCGATCTTTGAGAGCCTCTTGTTTTATTGCTTGCTGTGGTGGTAAGCGCAAAGAGCGCGCGGTGATCCTTTGTTCCATATTAATTTCACATCATGTAGTTGCATGTCAGTAACCAGGGTATTAGCCACATAGCTACCCCTGCACTCGACCTGACTCTAGTAAAATCATTCTTTCAGTGAAGAGTATATTAGTTTTTTTAGAAAACAAGCACAAAAGATTTACTTGTACGGAAAGTTTCATTTCCTCCATATGTCCTGGACACATTGATGTTTCACTGCAGTACAGCAGGTTTTCCTCGTTCTTCCCTGCTGTCAATCCAACGTGGCCGGAAGTTTGCTGTAGTGGGAAGTTTATTTGTTAGGATTTGTAGGTTCTTTCCGTCAGTTTTCGAAAATATAAGGATGGTCGTCAGTCATATCCATCACGTCGCATTATTTAATTGTTTGGTATCTGAACTCTTTTTCGTCCCCTTGTTGGATTTTGGGAACGATTCTAACAAACATTCGTCTGGTTCCCCTTGCTGCCTGCTATGAGGGTGTATTATTGCTTCACACTATGTATTCTGCTGACACCAATATTTGTCGTACACATGTTTGTTGCTTTAACCAGTGACGCAGATTTGCAGCTAGATTTACAGGTGCTGCCCGTTACGTTCTGTTGACCTGTCAGTGACCTACAAGTCATTGGAACACAATGATTCAACGCAGAGGCGAATTACTTCAAAAAGGTAGGTAGCTATGCAGCCTTAAGTGATGTCTGCATCTCAACCGTATGAAAATAAGTGAAGCACCCGGACAGGGAGGACGATCCAAAATGAAATTTTATGGGTTGACGGGATATGAGATGTTATTTCAGTTGGTCCAAAATCAAGTCAGCTTAGAGAGAACTTGGCAGTAAGAGCCCACTTGCAACTGTGACGTGCACTCCTAATGATCTGGAAGTACGCATCTCATTCGGTTGGGAAGGGTGTCGTAAAACCGTTGATCAAGCTGCCCTGCAACCGTTGTTACTAGTGCTTGATATCCTGGATACGTTTTGTGACGCAGGTAAGGTCCGAGCTGATCATATGATTAACGTCCTATCGGGAAAAGATCTGGGGATCTTGCTGGCCACTGCAGTAGCTCAACATCACGCAGACAGTTCGTAGACTGACATGCTATGTATAGACGAGCACCGCAGCACTGTCGCACGAGAGGCAGTATGTAAGGACGCAGGACGACGTTGATGCGCCGATGGCCAGTCAGAATTCCCTCAATCACTTCCGGCCATGACCTGAAGTCATAGCCGATGGCGGCTGTAACCGCTCTTTTAATTGAGCACAATATTATCAGGCTTGTTCTCATATAAAGGAGGGGTGAACGATAATATCGGAAATAATAGCACTGAAAAAGTTTTAATTAAAATTATCGATATATAATCTCTCATCAGAATAACGCCCGCAGCAAAGTAGGTCTTCAGAGCAATTAAAGAGGGTTTAACGCGGCTACTTTGGTTTCTAAATCCTGCTGTATAAACCATGCGCTGGTATTGTTAGTTCTATTGTTTTTTGCGCTGTGAATAAGTCTACGTAGCTGCGGCGTGCGATATAGCTGGCTTTTCCGTGTAGTATGGTATGGAAGCGATCAGGGCACTTTTGTTAAACCGCGAAAAAATTGACTACAGTTAATTTATACGGGACAGACTTTTGCCGTAAGGTCACGGACTAGGAATATATGACTAATTGTGCAAGCGAGAAAAAGTAGCGCTCAGTATTAAATTCTATTCCATGCTGAATAACCGATAATAAGATCTGTAGACTATACGAAGGGACGTTAAACTGAATATAAAAACGGAACTGGACACTTAGCTTTGTGAAAGTAAAAACGTACGAAGTTTGAAACACTGTATCGAAGTATAGCAATGGACCATAGTCCTTGCCATAATATCTTTGAGTGACGAACTATAAAAATCACGGACATTTTAGCAGCCGTAATTGTTGAGAGTAATTATAGGATCAACCCTCCTTTTCCCTCATAGCAAACGCAATCATTCATGCTCATTTAATTATTGTTAAATGTTAATAAAAAACTAAAGTGATTTCTGTTGAAAGGTGCGGAGCAAGTAAAATACAATGTTTACTGTGCGTGCTTTTTTTTAACGAATAGTGCTTAACATCTAAGAGTTTATATAAAAATAAAATATATCTTAAGGTAGGTTGACATAGCAACATATCAAGTGTGTATAGTGTTTTTTTACTTTGTGTCTATGTATGTGTGTTATTACATTCACATAAAGTTACAATAAAATTAAGATAAAAATCACAGCAGGTTATGGGCCCAGAGCAGTAAGAAAATAGAAAAGCTAAAAATAGAAAGCACGAATAAGGAAGAAAAACAGTTAAAGATGTTTGCAGAAAACGAAGAATTTCGTGATATACAAGTGCTTAAAGTTAGTAGCACATTAAATCTGTGGAATGTTGAAGTTAGAATACTCTTTAATACCCATGACCTGTGTAATATTGTGGATGGAACTGAAACACTGGAAAATTGCAAAACTTTAGAAAAACAGAAGAAATGGCAGAAAATGGACGGCAACGCAAAATATTTTATAATGAGAACAATTGATAAAAAGGTAAAGCCACAGGTACTGCGTTGTGAAACTTCCAAGACAATGTATGATAAACTTAAAGCAATTTATAAAAGAGATGCATCTCAAATAACTTAGCAGTTGCTTCAAGAATTTTATAGTTTCAAGTACGATAAAACCAGATACATAGCTAGTAATATAAGTAAACTACAGAATATAGTATTTGAACCGAATCGTCTCCAGTCAGAAAAGATGGCAGATATTATGATCATACCCAAGATATTGTCTATTTTACCAGAAGAATACAGACACTTTTCTCCAGCGTGGGATTCGTCACCCACTGGTAAGAAGACTATGGAAAATATAATTGCAAGGCTTATAAGAGAAAATGAACGGATAAAAAACAATAATCAAGAAGAGAGTATTGCCTCTGATGTTGGGTTTAACAAAAATAAAATAAAAAATATAATTTGTAAAAATTGTGGTGGTCGCGGACATTTTGCTAGAGAATGCAAGAAGCCTAAGAAGAAAGAACACTGCTCTATATGCAAGAGGAATAATCACAAAGGAGAAGAGTGTTACTTTAAAAATAAAAATAAAATTCAAGAACCAAAACTGAGATCTTTCGAGCCCTGTCCTCATTGCAAAAAGACTAACTACAAAGAAGAAGATTATTTTAAGAACGAAGACAGCGAAAGAATATCATTTTCCACTTTTTAAGACATAAAAGAAAATCTAGTCCCTAAAAAAAACAAGAAACAAGACATTGATGAAGAAAAGAAGATGGAAGACACTGCACATATTGCATATGAATGTAACAAAGGAAAGATTTCACAAGAAGCCAATGAGAAAGAAGATATGGTCATGGTTGTCGATAGTGCATGTACAGGACATTTGTGTAATGAAGTGGAGAAATTAACAAATGTAAGACATTATGATAGTATTGTAAAAGTTGCCAAACCAGGTGGATCAATGAAAATAGTTGGAACAGGAAACTTTGTAGGAAATGACTGTGTTCTAAAAGATATTACGTATGTTCCTGAATTGAGCAGAAATCTGATGTCTGCAAAATGCAATCACTGAAAAAGATTGTACAGTTCCAGAATGAGTTTTTCACTCTGCAGCGGAGTGTGCACTGATATGAAACTTCGTGGCAGATCGAGAGTCGAACTCGGGACCTTTGCCTTTCGCGGCAAGTGCTCTACCATCTGAACTGCCCAAACACTACTCACACCCCCTCCCCACAGCTTTTCCTTTGCCAGTACCTCGTCTCCTACCTTCCAAACTTTAAAAAGCTATTGTGCGAACCTTGCAGAACTAGCACTCCTGGAGGAAAGGATATTGCGGAGACATGACTTAGCCACAGCCTGGGGGATGTTTCCAGAATGAGATTTTCACTGTGCAGCGGAGTGTGCGCTGATATGAAACTTACCGGCAGATTAAAACTGTGTGCCGGACCGAGACTGTAACTCGGGACCTTTGCCTTTCGCGGGCAAGTGCTCTGCCATCAGAGCACGACTTACACGGCAGACGCTGTATCCACCTTTTTTTTTTTTTCTTATATATATACCTGAGCCACCGCGGGCACAGAGGATAGTGCGACTGCAGGGACTATCTCGCGCACGCCTCCTGCGAGATCCATATTCTCACCTTGTATGTCCACATACTACAGGAAACAGCGTATTGTCCTCAGTAAGGGTATGTTTTTATTATTAAAAGGCCCTGAAACAGAAAATGCTATGAACATCAAAGAGAAACAACAAAAACATTTTTCTTTATAATTGAATATTACGAGGGAACTGTCTTTCTGTTTTATCAAAATTAACATTAGTTTGTACGTAGCTAGCTACATATGCAGGGTGATTCAGCTGCCCTTACCGATGGGTTTTATGCAACCTGCGATGTCTTGAAATACCAAGCGCGAGATCTACGTATTCTCTCTCTCGCTACACACAAACTACTACACCTATACAAAAAATGAACGGGACTTTTTGTACGAAATTTAATGTAGTTAAATTTTGTACTGGGATATGTTTTCGGCAGAGGCCATAGTCAATTATGGTGACGACTCCAGCGAGCGACCAAATGGTGTAAATTGTCCTGAAGATGACCCCACCGCAGGCTGAAACCGGTTGGCGACAAAATAAACTAATGCGATTGTGACTGTCATTTGAATAATTAATTATAAGTAAATTAATGGCTGTTTCTCCACACAACTATGTTGTATAAAAATGTAGAGGCCATAGTGTTCGAATTAATCGAGAAACATGTATTACAGTAATCTTCAAATGCATCTTTCTCTAATGACACGAAAACCGTGGCCAACAGCGAAAACGTGTTGCAGTACAAAATTTAACTAGATTAAATTTCCTACAATAAAGTCGTGTTCATTTTTTCTTTACTAGTAATACTTTGCACGTAGCGAGTGAGAGAATAGAAAATCTCACATATAGCCTCCGAAGGCATTGCATATTGCATAAAACCATTTTTAGGAGCAGCTGACTCACCTTGTATATTACCACTCAACTCAGTTCACACATGAACGTTATTTTTATTTACGTATCTTTGCAGCGTTGTTCGACACACGAAGCTGCCGTTAGCAAAACAGCTGTTCACTTGCCAGGCTGACGTATAGCCTCCCAAATACTAGGGCTGTGCTAACATCTAGCGTACGACACACACACTGTTTGGAATGGCACCTAGGGTGGCTGTTGAGCTGCAAAATCGGCCAGCGCGCCTATGTCCCGCCAGTAAACAACGGGATTAAACCGCAGCCGCGCGGCATTAGTCGAGCGGTCTCGGGCGCTGCAGTCATGGACTGCGCGACTGGTCACGGCGGAGGTTCGAGTCCTCCCCCGGGCATGGGTGTGTTTCTCCTTAGGTTAGTTTAGGTTAAGTAGTGTATATGCTTTGGGACTCACGACCATAGCAGTTAAGTCCCATAGGATTTCACACACATTTGAACATTTGAACATTAAACCGCATTCGGCCCACCTGTTGCTTCAGACAGGAAATTTGATACTTTTGAAACTGACAATTTTTCTGTGTGACACTGCTGTATAGCTATGCTAGGCTCTGTGAATCTCACAGTACTGGAAGGCTGTATGTCCCCCTGAGGAGTGTGTGCTTGGTGGAGGTTTGTGGCCGACATGCGTGTGAGTGACAGGCGTGTGGTGTGACGTGTCCAGGCCCAGGACGTGCTGGTGACGGTGCAGCAGGGCGCGCTCCGGGGCGCCGTGGTCTCCAGCGTGCTGGGCACGCCCTACGTCAGCTTCAAGGGAGTGCCCTACGCCCAGCCGCCGGTGGGAAATCTCCGTTTCCAGGTGGGTTCTGTGTAACTCCTTGCGCTGATCGTAGTGTAATTTCCCGAATTTTTAAGGCGTTTTGTATTTGTGATTTAGGCTGAACTCTCAATATATGCTTGTTATTGCAACAGCATGAAAGTACGGCAGCCGGCCAGAGTGGCCGAGCGGTTCTAGGCGCTACAGTTTGGAACCGAGCGGACACTACAGTCGCAGGTTCGAATCCTGCCTCGGGCATAGGTGTCTGTGATGTCCTTAGGTTAGTTAGGTTTAAATAGTTCTAAGTTGTAGGGGACTGATGACTTCAGATGTTAAGTCCCATAGTGCTCAGAACCATTTGAACCAAAGTGCGGGAGCGTGTTCGCAAATCTCCGAATTCTTTTCTGTTTTGAATATCTTTCGAGGTATTACATGTTAGGCATGTTACTCTGCCGACTTTTCCTTTTCACTGAAGCAAGCTACAACCGACTGCCGAGGTCTACTAACTGTAGCGTGTAACGTGGTGGCGTGTAACCCAACAATCTGTAAGGAACAGTTTGCTGTAATCGAGTTTCTAACCGCAGCAAACGTTCGATCCATTGTAATACACTACTGGCCATTAAATTTCCTACACCAAGAAGAAATGCAGATGATAAATGGATATACATTGGACAAATATATTATACTAGAACTGACATGTGTTTACATTTTCACGCAAATTTGGCTGCATAGATCCTGAGAAATCAGAACCCAGAACAACCACCTCAGGCCGTAATAACGGCCTTGATACGCCAGGGAAACAGAGCTTGGATGGCGTGTACAGGTACAGCTGCCCATGCAGCTTCAACACGATACCATAGTTCATCCAGAGTAGTGACTGGCGTATTGTGACGAGCCAGTTACTCGGCCACCATTGATCAGATGTTTTCTGTTGGTGAGAGATCTGGAGAATGTGCTGGCCAGGGCAGCAGTAGAATATTTCTGTATCCAGAAGGGCCCGTACAGGACCTGCAACAAGCGCTCGTGCATTATCCTGCTGAAATGTAGGGTTTCGCAGGGATCGAATGAACGGTAGAGCCACGGGTCGTAACACATCAGAAATGTAACGTCCACTGATTAAAGTGGCGTCAATGCAGACAAGAGGTGGCCGAGACGTGTAACCGATGGAACCCCATACCATCATGCCGGGTGAAACGTCAGTATGGCGATTACGAATACACGCTTCCAATGTGCGTTCACCGCGATGTCGCCAAACACGCACGCGACCATCGTGATGCTGTAAACAGAACCTCGATCATCCGAAAAAATGACGTTTTGCCATTCGTGCCCCCAGCTTCGTCGTTGAGTACACCATTGCAGGCGCTCCTGTCTGTGATGCACCGTCAAGGGTAACCGCAGCCATAGTCTCCGAGCTGATAGTCCATGCTGCTGCAAACGTCGTCGACCTGTTCGTGCAGATGGTTGTTGTCTTGCAAATGTCCCAATCTGTTGACTCAGGGATCGAGACGTGGCTGCACGATCCGTTACAGCCATGAAGATAAGATGCCAATCATCTCCACTGCTAGTGATACGAGGCTGTTGGGATCCAGCACGTCGTTCCGTATTACCCTGCTGAACCCACCGATTCCATATTCTGCTAACAGTCATTGGATCTCGACCAACGCGAGCAACAATGTCGCGATACGATAAACCGCAATCGCGATAGGCTGCAATCCGAACCTTATCAAACTCGGAAACGTGATGGTACGCATTTCACCTGCTTACACGAGGCATCACAACAACGTTCCACCAGGCGACGCCGGTGAACTGCTGTTTGTGTATGAGCAATCGGTTGGAAACTTTCCTCATGTCGGCACATTGTAGGTGTCGCCACCGGCGCCAACCTTGTGTAACTGATCTGAAAAGCTAATGATTTGCATATCGCAGCATCTTCTTCCTGTCGTTAAATTTCGCGTCAGTAGGACGTCATCTTCGTGGTGTAACAATTTTAATGGCCAGAAAGAACATAGAAGAACGAAAGCTGTGTACTGTGTCGGTTGTATCGGCCTCATTAATGTGCGACGTTGGGTTGTTCGTGCTGGTAATGGAAGAAATGGTGGTGCTAGCCTCAGCGTGTGTGACAGAGTTCGGAGCGACGACTGCATGCGGCAACCGTGAGACTCAGTGCAATCGGATAGATGAAATCGTCAGAGAAAATGATCGGATAAACGGACACAGCTCTCAGGAAAGGGTGCCATATCAAGAGAGCTCGTACAGGCTATCACTGTAGAACTGCGATAGAGAAAACAGTGTGCCTCGAATGCTCACTCTTGACGTCAAGTAGGCGAGACTGCATATCCACCAACTATTTTATTTCCTTTGCGTTTAGACGCTAAGGGCGACGGGTTCCTTAACTATACTGTGACATGTGATGAAAGCTGGTTTCACCATTTTGATTACGGATACAAGGGACTGTCAATGGATTCTCGCCGCAAAGGATGATTGACACCAACAAAAGTTCAAGATCGTGCCATCAGCAGGCAAAGTCACGCTAAAAATGATCTGGGATCTTAAAGGTGTGGTGCACGTGAAAGTCATGCCTACAGGTACCACTCTACAAAATACTGCGAGACCCTCAGAAATATGAAAGCATGAATTCGACGAGTTCGTCCACACATGGACAGAAACATAGTGCCACACCACTCACTTGTGCTGCGAGATTTACAATAATCTGACGCCTTGGATTGACTGTCATCGATCGTCCTCTATACAGACCCGACTTCGTCCCATCCGATTTTCATCTGTTTCCAAAACTTAAACGACATGTTCGAGGACTTCACTTTGATAGTGATGAAGTGGTGCAAGCGGAGGTGAGGTTGTAGCTCTGTCAACAAAGCCAATAATTCTACGCTGACAATGTCAACACATTGGTATCTCGTTGGGAGAAACTTGTTCGTCGCCAGGCTGAAAGTGTTGAGAAATAAACATGTACACATCAAGTATAATGATGCAAAATGTTAATACCGTTTGTTTAATTTAGAAAGCTTTAAGAGTTTTCGCATAATTGAAGGCATTACTTCTCAGCACACCCTCGTAAAGTATCCAGTTTCAAAATGGAGAACACTATTTTTCCTATTTTGCTACCGTTGGAGACGGCCTTGGCGTGGTCTAAAAAGCAAGTACAAAAGAACAATGATTTCCAAAGAAACGTCCAAATGTTCAATAAAAGCAGATTTCTATCCCAGACCATTACGTGGCTGAGAAACGTGAAAATATGAAATACTCTAGAAACAATTGCAAAAGTCAAAATGGTTGGTGGAAAGCAAAAAAAGAGGCAAACATGACTTAAGAAGCTTTAGATCTGTTTGCGTTCTATCCATTAAGTGAAAAATGTTCTCGTGATTTGTCACATAGCAGTGTAAAACATTACATTTCAATGAGTCAAAAAAGAAAACGCTGAGCTTAGAAGAGGATATAGCACAGTAGACGTTTGGAAGTCATAAAATATAGTGTAAGGCAACCAACATGAACTATCAGGCATTCATGGATTTCGAGAAATATTTCGCCTTGGTTTCTAAAACATCTGTACCAACAGCTCTTGGAGAACTGATTTAGTATACTGAAGAATATGTAACTCATTCCTATAGCTTCCATTATACTTCATCAGAATAGTGAGAAAGAAGGTTGCTGTACGTCACCGGTAATATTAGCACAAGTCCTAGGGAAAGTTAAAGTTTCTCGGATTCTGAAGGCGTTTTAAGTTTTTGCTTGAATGTCACGAGTGTGTATTTGCTTGTTGTTGTAATCTCATAAAAATAAAAGGTCAGTTACAGCTTGGAGAAAGCTATTTCATCGCATATTAGCATAGCATACGTGAACCAGCTTTACTTTGCGGGTGGTATAGGATCCATATCACTAAACTGGTAAATCTTTTACTTCATCACCCATTCCAGTTGCATGTCGATTATCTAAAGGCTTCCAGGGGCAGTAACAATTTGATTTTCAGTTTATCATATAATTATTGACCGAAATTAAAAAAATTAAAATGGTGTGATAATCTACTCACTAGAAGTGCAATTGTACTCTAAAGGATCAAATCAACAGATCAAGTATTCCAGTTCAGAACTGTGTATGTCTTGCGGCAGCGTAGCTACAGTGTGCAAATTAAACAGATCATGTTCACCACTGTTCGAGAATGAGAGTTCTTAGTGACTTTTTGGAAACTGTTGCTTTCTGATGGCACCTACAAAATATTGAGATCAAATATTTTTCGCTTACTACATTTTCACTATTCACGCAGTCAAATTTCGGCATCAGCCTTGACGTTGTAATTGATTACTTCTTTAATATTATCTGTATGCCCAACACATTTTGCAGATAGTATCCGTATTTATCACTGAATACATACGTGAAATTATATTACTGTATTGCACGTAGTTCAGGAGATGTGACGTAAGACCCGTGAGAAACTACGGAAGGGTGGGGGGGGGGGGGGGAGAGGGGGGGACGTCTCAAATTACAATTCTGAATACTTGGTAGAGCGTGTATACTCTGGCTGCTTCTGCTAAAGCTAGTGAAACAACAATGCCCTAAGCTAAAATTTGGCACAAAGGACAACGAGAGGCGTTCAATGCATTCGAAAGTAAAGTTCTATGTACTGACATGCAAGAAGATCCTAAGAAATTTTGGTCTTATGTCAAAGCGGTAGGTGGATCAAAACAAAATGTCCAGACACTCTGTCACCGAAACAGAGGATGGCAGACTAGAGGCTGAAATACTAAATGTCTATTTCCAAAGCTGTTTCACAGAGGAAGACTGCACTGTAGTTCCTTCTCTAGATTGTCGCACAGATGACAAAATGGTAGATATCGAAATAGATGACAGAGGGATAAAAAACAATTCAAATCGCTCAGAAGAGGAAAGAACGCTGGACCAGATGGGATACCAATTCCATAACAAGAGTACGCGAAGGAACTTGCCCCCCTTCTTGCAGCGGTGTACCGTAGGTCTCTAGAAGAGCGTAGCGTTCCAAAGGATTGGAAAAGGGCACAGGTTATCTCCGTTTTCAAGAAGGGACGTCGAAAAGATGTGCAGAACTATAGACCTATATCTCTAACGTCGATCAGTTGCAGAATTTTGGAACACGTATTGTGTTCGAGTATAATGACGTTTCTGCGGACTAGAAATCTACTCTGTAGGAATTAATATGGGTCTCGAAAAAGACGGTCGTGTGAAACCCAGCTCGCGCTATTCGTCCACGAGACTCAGAGAGCCATAGACACGGGTTCCCAGGTAGGTGCCGTGTTTCTTGACTTCCGCAAGGCGTTCGATACAGTTCCCCACAGTTGTTTAATGAACAAAGTAAGAGCATGTGGACTATCAAACCAATTGTGTGACTGGATTGAAGAATTCCTAGATGACAGGATGCAGCATGTCATTCTCAATGGAGAGAAGTCTTCCGAAGTAAGAGTGATTTCAGGTGTGCCGCAGGGGAGTGTCGTAGGACATAAATGACCTTGAGCATAACATCGGAAGTTCACTGAGGCTTTTTGCGGATGATGCTATGGTGTATCGAGAGGTTGTAACAATGGAAAATTGTACTTAAATGCAGGAGGATCTGCAACGAATTGACGCATGGTGCAGGGAATGGCAATTGAATCTTAATGTAGAAAAGTGTAATGTGCTGCGAATACATAGAAAGATAGATCCCTTATCATTTAGCTACAAAATAGCAGGTCAGCAACTGGAAGCAGTTAATTTCATAAATTATCTGGGAGTAGGCATTATGAGTTATTTAAAATTGAATTTCCATATAAGCCTCCCTGAGTGGCCGAGCGGTTCTAGGAGCTAGAGTCTGGAACCGCGCGACTGCTACGGTCGCAGGTTCGAATCCTGCCTCGGGCATGGATGTGTGTGATGTCCTTAGGTTAGTTAGGTTTAAGTAGTTCTAAGTTCTAGGGGACTGATGACCACAGGAGTTAAGTCCCATAGTGCTCAGAGCCATTTGAACCTTTTGAATTACCATATAATATTAATCGTCGGTGAAGCAGATGTCAGACTGAGATTCATTGAAAGAATCCTAAGGAAATGCAATCCGAAGAGAAAGGAAGTAGGTTACAGTACACTTGTTCGCCCACTGCTTGAATATTGCTCGCCAGTGTGGGATCCGTGCCAGATAGGGTTGACGAAGATATAGAGAAGATCCAACGGAGAGCAGCGTGCTTCGTTACAGGATCATTTAGTAATCGCGAAAAGCGTTACGGAAATGATAGATCAACTCTGCTGGAAGACTTTGCAGGACAGACGGTCAGAAGCTCGGTACGGGCTTTTGTTGAAGATTCGAGAGCAAACCTTCACCGGGGAGTCAAGCAGTATATTGCTCCCTCCTATGTATAGCTCGCTAAGAGACCACGAGGATAAAATCAGGGAGGTTAGAGCCCACATAAGGAGCATACCGACAATCTTTCTTTCCACGAACAGTACGAGACAGGAATAGAAGGGAGAACCGATAGAGGTACTGAAAGCACAAAGTGGGGAGTTTCCCGTACGACCATTTCACGAGTGTACCGTGAATATTAGGAATCCGGTGAAACATCAAATATCCGACATCGATGTGGCTGGAAAAAGATCATGCAAGAACGGGGCCAACAACAACTGAAGAGAATCAATAAACGTGACAGAAGTGCAATCCTTCGGCAAATTGCTACAAATTTCAATGCCGGGCCATCAAAAGTGTCAGCGTGCGAACCATTCAACGAAACATCATCGATATGGGCTTTCAGAACCCAAGGCCCGCTCGTGTACCCTTGATGACTGCAAAGCTTTACGGTTCGCCTGGGCCTGTCAACACCGATATTGAACTGTTGATGACTGGAAACATGTTGCCTTGTCGGACGAGTCCGTTTCAAATTGTATCGAGCGGATGGACGTGTACGGGTATGGAGCAACCACATGAATCCATGGACACAGTATATCAGCAGGGGACTGTTCGAGCTGGTGGAGGCTCTGTAATAGTGTGAGACGTGTGCAGTTGGAGTGATATGAACCTCTGATACGTCTAGATACGTCCCTGATAGGTGATACGTAAACATCCTATCTGATCACCTGCATCCATTAATTTTCCATTGTACATTCCGACGGACTGCGACAACTCCAGCAGGACAATGCAACACCCCACACGTTCATAATCGGTACAGAGTGGCTCCAGGAACACTCTTCTGGATTTAAACACTTCCACTGGCCACCAAACTCCCCAGACATGAACATTATTGAGCATTGCTGGGATGCCATGCAACGTGCTGTTCAGAAAGATCTCCACCCGCCGTTCTCTCACAGGTTTATGGACAGCCCTGCAGGATTGATGGTGTCAGACATGAAGGAGGCCCTGACGGCGGCTATCAAGTGAATTGAGGGAAACTGGCTGCGAACAGTGGCACATGTGTGCGCGAATGACGCCTGCTTCTTGCGATCTGAGGTGATCCTCAGTGCCTTTCAGTGGATGGCTGATTTGGTGAAGGCACGCAGAATCAATTGCAGTCCTGTGATATGGTGCACAGCGGAAGTTCTAAACCACAGGCTCAGACGATTCTGCAGTGGTATCAGATACGAATTTCTCGACATCTGCTATTGGATGGAATATTGTAGGGCTCCTCTTCATAGGTCAGATGTGCAGTACCAGCACTAGGAGCTGCTAGCAGTACACACAGGGAGTCATTACTACGGTAGCAGAGTTCATATGGAGTGCACAAGTTTTTTTTTTTTTGTTTGATTAGAGCAGCCTCGATTTGAGTCAGAGGCGAACTGTCTACTAAAACCAAAGATACGCCAGTAAAATGTTCTCAGAGAATGCTCGTCTTCGCAGATCTAATATAGAAGACGTTAATATGATATTAATAAACTGCAGGAGCATCCAAGAAAAATTCCCAGAACTAGTATCGCTGACTGAAGGCTATGATAGGAACAGAATGCTGGTTGAAACCGGAAGTGAATAGCAGGGAAATCCTAAGTTCAGATTAAAATATTTATCGTAAATTACTTCGAGCAGACAGTTAGAAAACCAACTCGTTAAGGTTACGTCTTAGACCTGCCAGCAACAAACAGACTTGAACTTATCGAATCAGTGAACGTGACCATAAGGCTGTGATAGCAACTATGATAACGGGTGTTACAAGAAATACGAAGAAAGACAGGAAAATATTTTTGCTTAGCAAGAGTGACAGGATAGAAATTGCACAGTATTTGAGAAGTCAGCATCAAATATTCATTGCTGGGGTCGAAGATGTGGATTAAAAATGAAAAAAAATCGAAGTGTCGTTCAATATGACTTAGACTAGTATGTTTCGAGCAACGTCTTAAGAGATGGAAGACCCACCTTGGTTCCATAGCTGTGTTAGTAAAATTCTACATGAACAAAGAGATCCTCATCACAGATTCAAGAAAAGTCAGAACCTATCTGACAAAATAAAGCTGAACGAAGTGAAAACGAGCACATGGAGAGCAATGAGAGAGGTATTCAACGATTTTGAAAGTAAAATTTTGTCAGTCAACCTGCTTAGAAACCCTAAGAGGTTGTTGTCTTGCGTAAGATCAGTAAGTGATTCGAAATCCTCAGTTCATTCACTCATTGACCAGACTGGCACCGAAACGAAAGATAACAGAGAAAAGGCCGAAATACTGAATTCGGTCCTCAGAAATTATTTCACAGCGGAAGATGATAGTGCGATACATAATTTTAATCATCGTACGAACGCCGAAATGGCAGATATTGAAATAAGCGATCGCTGGATAGAAAAGGGACTGCAATTCAATAGTAGTGGTAAGGCATATGGACCAGATGTGACATCTATGGGATTCTAGAAAGTTAATGCTGAAGATTTTGCTCCCTTTCTAGCAGAAGTTTATCGTAGATCGCTGGAGCAACGAAGGGTACCTAGCGACTGGGAGAAAGCGCAGGTCATTCCCTTTGTCAAACAGGTCTATAGGACAAATGCACGTAATCATTAGCCTATGTTGTTGTCGTCAATCTGTTGTAAAATTATGGAGCATATTTTATGCTCAAGATTCATGAAATTTTTGGATGACGAAAATCCAAACAAAAATCAAGCTATATTCCGCAAACTGAGATGTTGCGGATCCAGGACGTTCTGTTCCTTCACGAGATCTACAGCACCGTAGATAAAGGCTCTCTGGTTGTTCCCATGTTCCTTGACTTTAGGAAGGCTTTTGACACCGTTCTGCACAGCCGTTTAGCGACAAAAATGCGAGCTTATCGAGTATCAGATCAGTTTTGCTATTGGACTCATAATTTCCTTACGGATAGAACTCAACACGTCGCACTTAACGGAACAAAGTCGACAGATGTAAAGGCAATTTCCGGAATACCCGAAGTAAATGTGACAGAACGCTTACTGTTTACAACGTTTATAAATGAGGTAGCAGAAAGCGTCGGAAGTTCTTTAAGGCTGCTCGCAGATGGTAGGGCGTCTATCAAAAAGTAGCAACGCCAGAAGACAGGTTCAATTTACAGAATGACCTGCCGAGAGGGCTGATGAATGGCACAGGCTGCAGCAGTAGACACGGAACGTTCATATATGTGACATATTGCGCATACATAGGAAAAGAAATCCACTACTGCAAACTACACTATTGATGACAAATTGATGGAAACATTTTATGAGAAATTATTCACTAAATATGCCGTCTGGTTGTATCTAACAGTCGGAAGATAATGGTTGAAGGTATTGCTTTAGCAAGCAGAAATCTACTAATACCAATATTGCTCGCCCCAGTTTTTATCGTAACTGAGGTGGAATCTTCCTATACGTCAGTCAGGGGCATGAAGAGGGTGTAAATCACCGAAACTGGTAGTCAAATAAAATAAGTTTGGAAGCTAGACGGCTGAAAGGTGTTTAAGGGGAAGTTTACTATCTTTTGGTTAAATAAAAAGAATTTTCCTTAATTGCATTTTTGGATTCATAAAAGTATTTAGACTCCATCCCTGAAACGGTTTTTCCGAGTACGGAACGGAAATGTTTGTTGTTCGCGGTCGAACAAAAAAATGCACCTGCCTGAATTCGGCCTTTTTCACGCACCAGTTTTTTTTCTTTCGGAGTTATTGTTCCGGTGCTTGGGAGGAAACACAAAAAATTCAAATGAAAGTTGGAACGCGTGTGTATGGAAGTTAGCCCCAAGCATTTGCATTCTGGTGCGAAGACTGTGGAGTTTGCCACTTTCCTGGCAGTGAGCAGCTTCAACGAAGGGCATTCAGCAATTCTGAAGACCATGACAACGATGGACGTCACCCTGGGACTCTATCCGACGCAGTTCGCCAAGCATTCCGACGACCACCGGATTCAAGCAGCCGAAAACCGCTTGTCACCGGCCGTAAGAGCGGCTCTGGAGCTCTGGATCCGGAATAGCAGATTGAAAGTACGTTGCATAATATTGCATTTATATGTAGTCAAAACCTCAAACGCGTTTTCCTCGAAATGACTTCTTTTTATCTCGTGGTATGGTAACGTCAAATCTACTGAACCGACGAAGCTAACTAAATTGTCTAGGGGTTGTACCACTTTGATTCTGATCCATCAACTATAAATATTTTTATTTGGATGAAGTCGAAAAATCGATGAGAAAAACCCTATTCCTCAAATGGCCGCCATAATGGTTCCTATGGTCCAAATACACTCCTGGAAATGGAAAAAAGAACACATTGACACCAATGTGTCAGACCCACCATACTTGCTCCGGACACTACGAGAGGGCTGTACAAGCAATGATCACACGCACGGCACAGCGGACACACTAGGTACCGCGGTGTCGGCCGTCGAATGGCGCTAGCTGCGCAGCTTTTGTGCACCGCCGCCGCCAGTTTCAGCCAGTTTGCCGTGGCATACGGAGCTCCATCGCAGTCTTTAACACTGGTAGCATGCCGCGACAGCGTGGACGTGAACCGTATGTGCAGTTGACGGACTTTGAGCGAGGCGAGGGCGTATAGTGGGCATGCGGGAGGCCGGGTGGACGTACCGCCGAATTGCTCAACACGTGGGGCGTAAGGTCTCCACAGTACATCGATGTTGTCGCCAGTGGTCGGCGTAAGGTGCACGTGCCCGTCGACCTGGGACCGGACCGCAGCGACGCACGGATGCACGCCAAGACCGTAGGATCCTACGCAGTGCCGTAGGGGACCGCACCGCCACTTCCCAGCAAATTAGGGACACTGTTGCTCCTGGGGTATCGGCGAGGACCATTCGCAACCGTCTCCATGAAGCTGGGCTACGGTCCCGCACACCGTTAGGCCGTCTTCCGCTCACGCCCCAACGTTGTGCAGCCCGCCTCCAGTGGTGTCGTGACAGGCGTGAATGGAGGGACGAATGGAGACGTGTCGTCTTCAGCGATGAGAGTCGCTTCTGCCTTGGTGCCAATGATGGTCGTATGCGTGTTTGGCGCCGTGCAGGTGAGCGCCACAATCAGGACTGCATACGATCGAAGCACACAGGGCCAACACCCGGCATCATGGTGTGGGGAGCGATCTCCTACACTGGCCGTACACCTCTGGTGATCGTCGAGGGGACACTGAATAGTGCACGGTACATCCAAACCGTCATCGAACCCATCGTTCTACCATTCCTAGACCGGCAAGGGAACTTGCTGTTCCAACAGGACAATGCACGTCCGCATGTATCCCGTGCCACCCAACGTGCTCTAGAAGGTGTAAGTCAACTACCCTGGCCAGCAAGATCTCCGGATCTGTCCCCCATTGAGCATGTTTGGGACTGGATGAAGCGTCGTCTCACGCGGTCTGCACGTACACCATGTACGCTGGTCCAACTGAGGCGCCAGGTGGAAATGGCATGGCAAGCCGTTCCACAGGACTACATCCAGCATCTCTACGATCGTCTCCATGGGAGAATAGCAGCCTGCATTGCTGCGAAAGGTGGATATACACTGTACTAGTGCCGACATTGTGCATGCTCTGTTGCCTGTGTCTATGCGCCTGTGGTTCTGTCAGTGTGATGATGTGATGTATCTGACCCCAGGAATGTGTCAATAAAGCTTCCCCTTCCTGGGACAATGAATTCACGGTGTTCTTATTTCAATTTACAGGAGTGTAACTTAAGCGAGGTACAGCTCCTAAAGAATCTTATATACAGGGTGGATCACGCAATGTGTTACTATTTTGTTTTTGAATGTAAACTTTATTGTCAATACAATCTGAAAGGAACATATACTACAATGAAGAGCCGTCCATGGAGATTTGTTCTAACTCAGCACATACTCAATATGTCCACCATTTCGTTTCCTAACTTCCTTCAAACGAACACTGAAGTTAGTGATTACCGTACGGCATATGCCTTCCGTAATTTCACTGCAAGCTTGAAGAATAAGTCTTCTGAGCTCCACTGAATCACGTGGACGTTTCGGGAAAATCTTTTCCTTTAGGTACCCCCAAAGAAAAAAGTCACGTGGATTGAGGTCAGGACTACTGGGGGTCGTTGAAGCGACCTGGAAACCTGAGTAAAATGATCGGCATGTCGAAATGCTGGTGTACAAACTCCAACGCGTGTTGAAGGGCAAGGCAGTAGCAACAAGCTCTGGAATGAAGCTATTGCGAAGCATGCTCAAATAACCCTCGCTGTTCACAGTTTCTTCGAAGAAAAAGGGTCCAATAAGTCCGTGAGTGGAAATTGCTGCCCACGCTGTAATCCTCGGAGCATAATGTTGTCGTTCATGAAGCACTTGTGGGTTTTCTGTTTGTTTGTTAACCACACCGTCTAAATGATAATGCGCCTCGTCTGAAAACCAAACGTTGTGGAGAGTTTCTTCCCTATCCTCCGCCCACTGAGCAAACAATAGTCTCTGCTGCTTGAATTCTTCAGTGAGCTTCTGTGCACATGTAATCTTGTCTGGTTACACACTTTTAAGAATGCGTTGAACGGAGCGTCTGGATATTCCCAGCTGCACTGTTGCCTTTCTACACAATTTCCCGGGACTTCTTTGTACAGCAACTCGTACCGCTTCAATATTCTCCGGCAAACAAACAGGCTTAGGCCGAAGTCGCTTCGCTTCCAATTCTGTTCTTCCCTGTACAAATTTGTCGTACAACCTGGGATGGTCTTCTTGAAAGGGACCCATCGTGTGTTAAACTGTTGTCGAAAACGCCTCTGAATCACAACAAGACTTTTCGTTTCATGAAAAAGTAACACAACTGCCGATCGTTGCTGTGTCGTGAGTCTTCCATTGTCAGCTATTGCTGCTTACTAGTCTCCTAGAGGCCGTAACGTGAATTGCACGTCATTTCGTAACTCATTTGTTTTTCCAAGCTCTGCTGGTACTGATGTAGAGACCCCAGCGGGATATCTAATGTGCGTCGTAAATTGTGAAAGAAACAATTGGTAACACATTTCGTGCGCCACCCTGTACTTCGCTAGCATCAACTCAATTTTGATTCCAGACGAGCTAGCTGACCTGTGACATTCTTCGCGTGGAGGTCTACATCGAAATTTTGTTTCGTTCCGAGGGCACTTCCGACTTTGCTCTTCGACATTTACGGTCTATATAATTCCTGTTTGTAGAGGAAATACCAATAAACATTTTGATGAAATTTTACATTGATATCTACAGGGTGTTACAAAAAGGTACGACCAAACATTCAGGAAACATTCCTCACACACATAGAAAGAAAATATGTTTTGTGGACCTGCGTCCGGAAACGCTTAATTTCCATGTTGGAACTCATTTTATTACTTCTCTTCAAATCGCATTAGTCATGGAACGGAAACGTACAGCAATGTTCAAAATGTCCTCCGTTAACGAGGATACATGCATCCACCCTCCGTCGCACGGAATCCCTGATGCGCTGATGCAGCCCTGGAGAATGGCGTATTGTGTCACAGCCGTCCACAATGCGAGCAAGAAGAGTCTCTACATTTGGTACCGGGATTTCGTAGACAAGAGCTTTCAAATGCCCCCATAAATGAAAGTCAAGAGGGTTGAGGTCAGGAGAGCCTGGAGGCCATGGAATTGGCCCCCCTCTACCAATCAATCGGTCACCGAATCTGTTGTTGAGAAGCGTACGGACACTTGGACTGAAATGTGCAGGAGCTCCATTGTGCATGAACCACATGTTGTGTCGTACTTGTAAAGGCACATGTTCTAGCAGCACAGGTAGAGTATCCCGTATGAAATCATGATAACGTGCTCCATTGAGCGTAGGTGGAAGGACATGGGGCCAAATCAAGACATCACCAACAATGCCTGCCCAAACGTTCACAGAAAACCTGTGTTGATGACCTGATATCACAATTGAGTGCGGATTCTCGTCAGCCCACACATGTTGACTGTGAAAATTTACAATTTGATGACGTCGGAATGAAGCCTCATCCGTAAAGAGAACATTTGCACTGAATTGAGGATTGACACATTGTTGGATGAACAATCCGCAGAAGTGTACCCGTGGAGGCCCATCAGCTGCTGATAGTGCCTGTACACTCTGTACACGGTACGGAAACAACTGGTTCTCCCGTAGCACTCTCCATACAGTAACGTGGTCAACGTTACCTTGTACAGCAGCAACTTCACTGACGCTGACATTAAGGTTATCGTCAACTGCACGAAGAATTGCCTCGTCCATAGCAGGTGTCCTCGTCATTCTAGGTCTTCGCCAGTCGTGGGTCATAGGCTGGAATGTTCCGTGCTCCTTAAGACGCCGATCAATTGCTTCGAACGTTTTCCTGTCGGGACACCTTCGTTCTAGAAATCTGTCTCGATACTAACGTACCGCGCCACGGCTATTGCCCCGTGCTAATCCATACATCAAATGGGCATCTGCCAACTCCGCATTTGTAAACATTGCACTGACTGCGAAACCACGTTCGTGATGAACAGTAACCTGTTGATGCTACGTACTGATGTGCTTGATACTAGTTCTGTAGAGTAATGAGTACCATGTCAACACAAGCACCGAAGTCAACATTACCTTCCTTCAGTTGGGCCAACTGGCGGTACAGTATATACTGACGAAACTAAAATGAGCTCTAACATGGAAATTAAGCGTTTCCGGACACATGTCCACATAACATCTTTTCTTTATTTGCGTTTGAGGAATGTTTCCTGAAAGTTTGGCCGTACCTTTTTGTAACACCCTGTATAACACATCCCGAGAAAAAAATCTCAAGGAACATGCTTTTCTCAGGGCGAAGATAGTAAACCTCCCCTTAATTCGACGTCCTGCTTGCGGCCTGTTTCTCGATGTACTGCAGTGCGCGGTTTCTGTCCGGCAGGCGCCACAGCCAGCCGCAAGTTGGGAGGGGGTGCGGGCCGCCGTGGAGCAGAGCGAAATGTGCCTGCAGCCGGTGGGCGGCGCCTCCCACGTGGGCTCCGAGGACTGCCTCTATCTGAACGTGCACGTGCCGATGAACGCGTCGGCGCCGCTGCCCGTCCTAGCCTGGATCCCAGGCGGCGGCTTCACCAACGGAGCGTCGTCCTTCAACGGCCCGGACTTCTTCGTCGAGGAGGGCGTCGTCGTGGTGTCTCTGCAGCAGCGGGTCGGCGCCTTGGGTGAGCAGCCCCACTCACCTCACACCTTCCTCGCCTGTGCGCTTGCTCCCAACACAGGGCGGACGACTTTCAAGTGCAGAGTTTTGGGCCACCGGTCCTTCCAACATTTTGAAGTCGCCCTTATGAATTTCCATTAAAATTTCCTCGCAGCGTTCCCACTATGCAAAACCACATTATAATATGCTCAAACACTAAAAAAAAATGGTTCAAATGGCCCTGAGCACTATGGGACTTAACATCTCAGGTTACCAGTCCCCTAGAACTTTGAACTACTTAAACCTAAATAACTGAAGGACATCACACACATCCATGCCCGAGGCAGGATTCGAACCTGCGACCGTAGCCGTCGCGCCGTTCCAGACTGAGGCGTCTAGAACCGCTCGGCCACACCGGCCGGATAAACATAAAAAATTTCTCTTATAATAACAATTTTCTCCTCTAATACTAAGATAACTACAGTGATGGCGATTAAAGTGGAGACAACGGGAACGATTACAAACGACGAAATTTTACACTACTGGCCATTAAAATTGCTACATCACAAAGTTGACGTGCTACAGGCGCAAAATTTAACCGACAAGACGAGGATGCTGTGATATGCAAATGATTAGCTTTTCAGAGCACTCACACAAAGTTGGCGCCGGTGGCGACACCTAACGTGCTGACATGAGGAAAGTTTCCAACCGATTTCTCATACACAAACAGCAGTTGACCGGCGTTGCCTGGTGAAACGTTGTTGTGATTCCTCGTGTAAGGAGGAGAAATGCATACCATCACGTTTCCGACTTTGATAAAGTTCGGATTGTAGCCTAGCGTGATAGCGGATTATCGTATCGCGACACAGCTGCTCGCGTTGGTCGAGATCCAGTGACTGTTTGCAGAATGTGCAGTCGGTGTGTCCAGGAGGGTAATACGGAACGCCGTGCTGGATCCCAACGGTATCGTATCACTAGCAGTCGAGATGACAGGCATCTTATCCGCATGGCTCTAACGGATCGTGCAGTCACGTCTCGATCCCTGAGTCAACAGATTGGGACGTTTGCAAGACAACAGACATCTGCACGAACAGTTCGACGACGTCTGCAGCAACGTGGACTAACAGCTCGGAGACCATGGCTGCGGTTATCCTTGACGCTGCATCACAGACAGGAGCGCATGTGGTGGTGTACTCAACGACGAAGCTGGATACACGAATGGCAAAACGTCATTTTTTCGGATGAATCGAGGTTCTGTTTACAGCATCATGATGGTCGCATCCGTGTTTGCCGACATCGCGGTAAACGCACATTGGAAGCGTGTATTCGTCATCGCCATGCTGGCGTATCACCCGGCGTGATGGTATGGGGTGCCATTGGTTACAAGTCTCGGTCACCTCTAATTCGCATTGACGGCACTTTGAACAGTGGACTTACATTTCAGATGTGCTACGATCCGTGGCTCTACCCTTCATTCGATCCCTGCGAAACCCTACATTTCAGCAGGATAATGCACGAGCGCATGTTGCACGTCCTGTATGGGGCTTTCTGGATATAGAAAATATTCGACTGCTGCCCTGGCCAGCACATTCTCCTGATCACTCACCAACTGAAAACGTCTGGTCAATGGTGGCCGAGCAACTGTCTCGTCACAATGCGCCAGTCACTACTCTTGATGAACTGTGGTATCGCGTTCAAACTGCATATACAGCTGTACCTGTACACGCCATCCAAGCTCTGTTTGACTCAATGCCCAAGCGTATCAAGGCCGTTATTACAGAAAGAGGTCGTTGTTCTGGGTACTGATTTCTCAGGACCTATGCATTCAAATTGCGTGAAAATGTAATCACATGTCAGTTCTAGTATATTAAATTTGTCCAGTGAATACCCGTTTATCATCTGCATTTCTTCTTGGTGTAGCAATTTTGATGGCCAGGAGTGTACTTATACTGCGTGTATATTAAAGTGCCAGTCACGACAAATATATTCCATCCAGTGTTAAAGATATATGAGCCTGGAAAAATACCCTCGGACTTCAAGAACTGTTCGATAATGCCAGTCCCAAAGAAGACAGATGACAGTTAATAACTCATGGCTGCAAAATATTGACACGAAATATTTGCGGACGAATGGAAAAAAAGACTGCTAGTACCGATCTCGCGGAATACCTGTTTCGGTTTCGGAGAAATACTGTCACACGACCTATTTCAGATGGAAGGTTAAAGAGAGGCATACCTACGTTAATAGCATTTTCAGATTTAGAGAAAGCTTCTGACTGTCTCGAGTGAAAAACACTCTTGGACATTTGATAGGTGGAAGGGAGGCCTCAGGGAACGAAAGTGTATTTGCAGCTAGTACTTATGCCAGACTGCAGTTAAGGGGGGTGAAGGACATGAAAGGGAAATAATGGCCGAGGAGAGGCTAAAACGGGTAGGTAGCACGACTCCCATATTATTCAGTATGGACACTGGGTAAGCAACAAAGGAAACGAAGACGAAATTTGGAAAGCGGCCTGCCCTCACATTACACAGATTGTTTCGACTGCACTGGGGAAGTTTCGCTGGGTGGACCTTACGCATCCTGAGCACAGTTCTGATCTCGTCCCATGTGAGTTCCATATTTTTGGAACCGTAAAGGAAGACATTCGTGGCCGTCGGTCTGCTTCAGACAAACAGGTGCACGCCTGTGTAAAATCATGGTTCTGTAGGCAACCGCAAACATTTTTCCATGAAGGCTTTGACCGCCTTGTCTCAGAGTGGAATGAATATGAATATCATAATTAATCGAAACCCTCAGCTGCCAACAGGTGTTGTTGATATACCTCAATGGGGACAGCTGAAAATGTGAGCCCCGAGCCGGCCGCAGTGGTCTAGCGGTTCAGTCGCTCAGTCCGGAACCGCGCGACTGCTATGGTCGCAGGTTCGAATCCTGCCTCGAGCATGGATGTGTGTGATGTCCTTAGGTTAATCAGGTTTGAGTATTCTGAGTTCTAGGGGACTGCTGACCACAGATGTTAAGTCCCATAGTGCTCAGGGCCATTTGAATCATAGATTGGCTTCCGTGTTAAACTAGGCTAAGTTACGGACACACGGGTCGTCAATGTGGCTCTTAATAGAAAGAGTTACACCAGGCTATTGACCCACTCGAAATTAGTGTCTATGAACGTAACTAAGTCTGAAACCTCGTAGCAGATGAAAACTGTGTGCCGGACCGAGTCTCGAACTCGGGGCCTTTAACTTTCGCGGGCAAGTGCTCTGACCGCTAAAGGCAAAAAGCCCGAGTTGGAGTCTCGGTCCGGCACACAGTTTTAAACTACCACGAAGTTTCATATCATAGCACACTCAGCTGCAGAATCCTACTCCCACATGTCCACTTTTTTGCGTCTTTCTTTTTCATTTCACTGCACCTTATAGATTAGCAAATGACACACTCAAAATAGTAGACGTGTTTTGCTATTTGGACAGTAAAATAACCGATGACGGATGAAGTTTCCTGAATGCATTTGTCTGGAGTGTTGCCCTGCACAGAAGTGAAATATGGACAATAAACCGAGAAGAAGAGGTTTTGAAATATCGTGCTACATAACAATGCTGAAGATTAGGTGGGTAGATAGCCTAATTAATGTGGTGGAACTGAATAGAATTGGGTAAAAAAGAAATCTGTGGCGTAATGAAAAGAGGAGATCGGTTGATAGAACAGACTCTGAGACATGAATAAAGCGTAAGTTTAGTACTAGTGGAAAGAACGGCATATAAACTACAGAGGGAGACCAAGAGATGAATACAGTAGCAGGTTCAAATAGATATGGGTTGCAGAAGTTATTCGGAGATGAAGAGGCTTGTACAGGATAGAGTAGCTTGGAGATATGCAACAAACCAGTCTTCAAACTGTACATCACAACAACAACAAACAACAACAACAAGTTTGTTTTTAGGTACATGATCTGCAATCCTTATTTACACAGAAGTGTCATCGCCACAGTATCGTAGCATGCCTGTTACAGGAATGAAAGCAAAATCTTGTAATCCCCATTGCTAAAGTGGAGATGGGCTGGATCACTTTCTGTGGCTCCTCTAGTGGCTTGCTACGGTACTATGGCAGGGCGATTTCATTGTGTACCAGATTTGCAGACATGCACCCGTCAAAAACAAAAAAGTGACGTAACGTTTCTTTTTCGAGATAATTATTAAAACTTTACGACTACCCTAAACACAGGGTGCTGAAATAATTGCATAGAATTGTCACCTCTGACAGGAGTGACTGCCCTACCCCATCTAGCCCTCGAGTACAAGTGGGGTTTGACCACAGTTATGGGCACGTCATTCCATGCTGCTCCACCCCTCCACCAGAGTTCATCAATCAGTGAATAGCGAGTAGTGGTACATCAGTCTCTAGGCAAAACATGACCACATGTTTTCAGTGGATGAGAGACCTGAACAAGCTGGACAGAGCAACATTAGAAAACATTCTGTGTTGACGTAGGTATCGCAACATGGCCGTGAGTTAGATTCTGGAATCATAATGTCATGGAGTCTACGAAGATAGACTACGGCCACTGATCAAAATGTGTCAGAAATGTAACACCTGCTTTCTAAATTACTGACTATGTGAACTAGATGTGAGCGTATTGTGTACCCACTGGCACACCATGCCATCATGTACTGCAGAAATCCCTCTTTAGGGACCATAGCTCCTCCGATCGCACCACAGATAGCTGTCTGTTGTACATGCAACTACGGTATGGCTACATTTCTGGGCTGGAAGCCATTCCAGCCCATGGTTTATGGTGGGGGTGGAGGGTGGAGCCCTAATTTAGTTTTTTAGGCGAATTTAGGAACGTGTATCCACAGGACATGTAGCCTGTAGTTGAGAAGTGTCATGATGATCTCTCCATTGGCAAAAGATTCCGGAATAGTCCCCCATTCGGATCTCCGGGAGGGGACTGCCAAGGAGGAGGTTACCATGAGAAAAAGATTGAATAATAAACGGAAGGATAATGTTATACGAGTGGGGGCGTAGAATGTCAGAAGCTTGAACGTGGTAGGGAAACTAGAAAATCTGAAAAGGCTCAATCTAGATATAGTAGGGGTGAGTGAAGTGAAGTGGAAGGAAGACAAGGATTTCTGTTCAGATGAGTATCGGGTAATATCAACAGCAGCAGAAAATGGTATAACAGGTGTAGGATTCGTTATGAATAGGAAGGTAGGGCAGAGGGTGTGTTACTGCGAAAAGTTCAGTGACCGGGTTGTTCTAATCAGAATCGACAGCAGACCAACACCGACAACGATAGTTCAGGTATACATGCCGACGTCGCAAGCTGAAGATGAACAGATAGAGAAAGCGTATGAGGATATTGAAAGGGTAATGCAGTATGTAAAGGGCGACGAAAATCTAATAGTGATGGGCGACTGGAATGCAGTTGTAGGGGAAGGAGTGGAAGAAAAGGTTACAAGAGAATATGGGCTTGGCACAAGGAATGAAAGAGGAGAAGGAATAATTGAGTTCTGTAACAAGTTTCAGCTAGTAATAGCAAATACCCTGTTCAAGAATCACAAGAGGAGGAGGTATACTTGGAAAAGGCCGGGAGATACGGGGAGATTTCAATTAGATTACGTCATGGTCAGACACAGATTCCGAAATCAGATACTGGATTGTAAGGCGTACCCAGGAGCAGATATAGACTCAGATCACAATATACTAGTGATGAAGAGTAGGCTGAAGTTCAAGACATTAGTCAGGAAGAATCAATACGCTAGGAAGTGGGATACGGAAGTTCTAAGGAATGACGCGATACGTTTGAAGTTCTCTAACGCTATAGATACAGCAATAAGGAATAGCGCAGTAGGCAACACAGTTGAAGAGGAATGGACGTCTCTAAAAAAGGCCATCACAGAAGCTGGGAAGGAAAACATAGGTACAAAGAAGGTAGCTGCGAAGGAACCATGGGCAACAGAAGTAATACTTCAGTTGATTGATGAAAGGAGGAAGTAAAAACATGTTCCGGAAAAATGAGGAATACAGAAATACAAGTCGCTGAGGAATGAAACAAATAGGAAGTGCAGGGAAGCTAAGACGAAATGGCTGCAGGAAAAATGTGAAGACATCGAAAAAGATATGACTATCGGAAGGACAGACTAAGCATACAGGAAAGTCAAAACAACCTTTGGTGACATTAAAAGCAACGGTGGTAACATTAAGAGTGCAACGGGAATTCCACTGTTAAATGCAGAGGAAAGAGCAGATAGGTGGAAAGAATACATTGAAAGCCTCTATGAGGGTGAAGATTTGTCTGATGTGATAGAAGAAGAAACAGGAGTCGATATAGAAGAGATGGGGGATCCAGTATTAGAATCGGAATTTAAAAGAGCTTTGGAGGACTTACGGTCAAATAAGTCAGAAGTGATAGATAATATTCCATCAGAATTTCTAAATCATTAGGGGAAGTGGCAATAAAACGACTATTCACGTTGGTGTGTAGAATATATGAGTCTGGCGACATACCATCTGATTTTCGGAAAAGCATCATCCACACAATTCCGAAGACGGAAAGAGCAGACAAGTGCGAGAATTATCGCACAATGAGCTTAACAGCTCATGCATCGAAGCTGCTTACAAGAATAATATACAGAAGAATGGAAAAGAAAATTGAGAATGCGCTAGGCGATCAGTTTGGCTTTAGGAAAAGTGGAGGCACGAGAGAGGCAATTCTGACGTTACGGCTAATAATGGAAGCAAGGCTAAAGAAAAATCAAGACACTTTCATAGGATTTGTCGACCTGGAAAAAGCGTTCGACAATATAAAATGGAGCAAGCTGTTCAAGATTCTGAAAAAAGTAGGGGTAAGCTATAGGGAGAGACAGGTCATATACAATATGTACAACAACCAAGAGGGAATAATAAGAGTGGACGATCAAGAACGAAGTGCTCGTATTAAGAAGGGAGTAAGACAAGGCTGTAGCCTTTCGCCCCTACTCTTCAATGTGTACGTCGAGGAAGCAATGATGGAAATAAAAGAAAGGTTCAGGAGTGGAATTAAAATACAAGGTGAAATGATATCAATGATACGATTCGCTGATGACATTGCTATCCTGAGTGAAAGTGAAGAAGAATTAAATGATCTGCTGAACGGAATGAACAGTCTAATGAGTACACAGTATGGTTTGAGAGTAAATCGGAGAAAGACGAAGGTAATGAGAAGTAGTAGAAATGAGAACAGCGAGAAACTTAACATCAGGATTGATGGTCACGAAGTCAATGAAGTTAAGGAATGACGGACGGAACAAGGAGGACATTAAAAGCAGACTCGCTGTGGCAAAAAAGGCATTTCTGGCCAAGAGAAGTCTACTAATATCAAATACCGGCCTTAATTTGAGGAAGAAATTTCTGAGGATGTACGTCTGGAGTACAGCATTGTATGGTAGTGAAACATGGACTTTGGGAATACCGGAACAGAAGAGAATCGAAGCATTTGAGATGACGTGCTTTAGACGAATGTTGAAAATTAGGTGGACTGATAAGGTAAAGAATGAGGAGGTTCTACGCAGAATCGGAGAGGTAAGGAATATGTGGAAAACACTGATAAGGAGAAGGGACAGGATGATAGGACATCTGCTAAGACATGAGGGAATGACTTCCATGGTACTAGAGGGAGAGGTAGAGGGCAAAAGCTGTAGAGGAAGACAGAGATTGGAATACGTCAAGCAAATAATTGAGGACGTAGGTTGCAAGTGCTACTCTGAGATGAAGAGGTTAGCACAGGAAAGGAATTCGTGGCGGGCCGCATCAAACCAGTCAGTAGACTGATGACAAAAAAAAAAAAAACGAACGGGAATTGGTGGGAATAGGAGCATGTCTTTGAGAATTCTTGTTTTCGCATTTTTCGAACATACCTGAATATTTTCACTCAGTAAAAAGTTAGAAGTGAATTGGCTGCTGCGAATTCAAGTAGTATAGTCACATTTAATGTTCACTATGTTTACCACTTCATCTATAATGGGTGAGGTTGAAATAACTACACTCATAAATAGCTGGCAATATTTGTAACACCATATACACTGTACAGGGTTTCAGCGATCAAGGAATATTTTGGGGAATTTGTTTAATTTTTTTTTCCAAGGCCCAGTCAGATGTTTACAAGTTTTATCCCAGAGCAACTTCAGCTGTGCCTATGTGACACACGTTGCCTGCCTTTCAAAACCAAGGCAATTTTGTTCAGTTAAAGTTGCTGACAAGAGACGCCTTAGCCCTCTGCTGAAACTGCTAGCGAGTTCACGTTATTGGCTTTAGTCAACAGCGATCATGGGATACAGATCACGTGTATGGAGTCTGGAGGTTCTTGTAGTGCAGAACACAGTTGCCTCTCTCTTGTGATCCAGACCTCGATCAGAACAGACTACTTTCTAGGAGGCGGAGCCTCGGGATCTGTGTTTCACGACTGGCCACCGACATCAATTAATATGAGTCGCGTCCCCTTCCATTGCTCATTTCAATTAGTTGTTGGATTTCCTACATTGGCGTACACCTGGTAACTTCTGACCCTGGTGTGCCCTTTGTGTACCTACACTGAAATATATTCTCTTTACTTTACCTAATTTCCTGTTCTGTCGTTTAACGTCGTTAAGTCGTGACCGCTCGATCTGCTCTACATTGCCGTCGAAAGTCGGATGCAACAATCTTCTTCCCCCTTCCCTGTGTACGTGTGTGTGTGTGAATTCCTATGGGACCACACTGACGAGGTCATCGGTCCCTAGATTTACACACTACTTAAACTAACTTATGTTGAGAACAACACACACACACACACACACACACACACACACACGCCCGAAGGAGGACTCGAACCTCCGGCGGGAGGTTCAAATGGTGCAAATGACTCTGAGCACTATGGGACAACATCTATGGTCATCAGTCCCCTAGAACTTAGAACTACGTAAACTTCACTAACGTAAGGACATCCCTGACCCCGCCGGGAATCGAACCCGGGAACCCGAGCGTGGTAAGCGAGAACGCTACCGCACGACCACGAGATGCGGGCTCCGGCGGGAGGGGCCGCGCAGTCCGTGACATGGGGTCTCAAATCGCGCGGTCACTCCGGGCGGCCCTCCTTCCCTGCCCGCGTACAAACTGTGCCTCACAAAAATGTGGAGCACACAGAATACAGGGCGGGGCGTTAGTCTAACTTCATACACCTACACACGATTTAGAATTACACTTGTCTCTGATAAGTCGAACGGCCACTAGAATGCGTTAGCGTTGTTTGTGGTAAGTGTTCTTAACAGGCATGGCAGAGTATACAAGCGGAATGTCAGATATTGAGTGATCACTGTACAGGTCACGGATATGTCGCATACTCTTGTGAGACAGCGTTATCAGTACCTGAAGCAGTTTGAAAGAGGTCTTGTTGTGTACATAGTTCCGCGTAGTCAGCGCGTACACAACTTTCCCAATAGAGCGCGCCCCGCTAAGCACAACAGTGCAGGCGCAGCGCTCGTCCGTCTCCGCACTACGAGATGGTGCTGCCTTAGAGACGCACCAAATTCTGCTCCCGCCGTTCCGCGTATTAATATGTAACGCAGCCAATGAGATTGCTGCTAATGTAGAACTTTTTCTCCTCGCGGATCACACTCGCGCAGTGATACATGAACGTGCGAGGTATTATAACGAGTGTACAGACCTCCGATTAGTCAGTCTGCATTAATCTGTACCAGTCTGCATTAGTCTGTACCAGTCTATAGTCAAGTTTCAGTCTGCGCCCAATGAGATTATTATATTCCTGTACATAGCCATTAAGATAATTGTATAGACACTTTGTCAAGTATCAGAGATATGTGAGAATAAGGTTAACGTACCAAGACTAAAGGAACTTCGCCGGCCGCTGGTGGCCGAGCGGTTCTGGCGCTACAATCTGGAACCGCGCGCCCGCTACGGTCGCAGGTTCGAATCCTGCCTCGGGCATGGATGTGTGTGATGTCCTTAGGTTAGTTAGGTTTAAGTAGTTCTAAGTTCTAGGGGACTTATGACCTCAGCAGTTGAGTCCCATAGTGCTCAGAGCCATTTGAACCATTTTTTTTTTAAAGGAACTTCAGATTGTCAATTGTAAATAGCATCCAGAATCAAGTTACGTAAATGTCTACGCTTTTTAGTATTTTGATAAATGTGTGTGAAAATTAATCAAGTTCTGTTCAAAGTTGGTCACCGTCAATCTGCTACTCTAAGCGTGCAAGAGGCCTTTCTATCGTCTTAACTAACGGCAGAAGATAAACACGCCACGATAAGACTACGAGTCATATTGCTGACACTCGCCTGCTTCGTTAGAGCGACGAGTCAAATAATCTGATGGTGTGTGAACCGAAGGTCTTACAGTACACACACCACAGGTCACATTGTGTGGGCCGGTTTCGCCAGCTGGTCGAGTCGTGCTGTATTCAGATTTGGGGTCCATTAGTATGTAACGGTAGTCCGATGCCGTACGGTATGGGAAAACGAGGTCAGGGATACATGTTGTCAAGGTTTCGGTCGACCACATCTGACCACCACAAGCGAGGATCGACACGTTGTACACCGAGCACACCTAACCCTTTCACATCCGTGCCGGCCATCCGAGTTGCAATACTCTGTGTCATCCCACAATATTGGTCAGAGAATAGCTGCAATCGGAGTAAGGATTTACTGTCCCATGCGAAGGTTGCCATTAAAACCACAACACAGACGGCTGCTTTTGGAGTGATGCTTTCGTCAGGAAGCATGAACCGCTGATGAATCGCGTCGCGTTGTATTTATCAGTGAAGTGCTGTTCTGCATTATGCCAGATGACCAATGTCAGCGAGTGTGGCGGCTACCTGGGTGAAGGTCTCGTTCTTCAGATGTTTTGGAGACACGTACTGTTGTTATGGCTGTGGTAATAGTTGAGGGGCATGAAAGGGAGGCAGTGGTTGGAAGTGAGACAGAGTTGTAACCTATCCCCGATGTTGTTCAATATGTACATTGAACAAGCAGTAAAGTAGTAACATTTGGAGTAGGTATTAACGTTCGGCGAGAAGAAATAAAAGTTTTGAGCTTTTCTGATGACAGTCATTCTGTCGGAGACAGCAAAGCACCTGGAAGAGCAGTTGAATGGAATGGACCATATCTTGAAAGGACAATATAAGATGAACATCAAGAAAAGCAAAACATGCATAACGGAATGTAGTCGAATTAAATCATGTGATGCTAAGGGAATCAGATTAGGAAACGAGACACTTAAGTAGTAAACGAGTTTTGCTATTTGAGCAGCAGAATAACTGATGATGGCCGAAGGAGAGAGGATATAAAAGTAGATTGGCAATGGAAAGAAAATCATTTCTGAGGAAGAGATGTTTATTGACTTCGATTATAGCTTAACTGTTAGGAAGTCGTTTCTGAAGGTATTCGTATGCGGAGCAGCTCTATATGGAACTGAAACGTGGACGATAGACGGCTAAGATAAAAAGAGAATAAAAGCTTTCTAAATGTGACGCTACAGAAGAATGCTGAAGATTAGATGAGTTGATCATGTAACTAATGAGGAAGTTCTGAACAGAATTGGTGAGATTATATATACAGGGTGTTACAAAAAGGTACGGCCAAACTTTCAGGAAACATTCCTCACACACAAATAAAGAAAAGATGTTATGCGGACATGTGTTCGGAAACGCTTAATTTCCATGTTAGAGCTCATTTTAGTTTCGTCCGCCTACGCTCAATGGATCACGTTATCACGATTTCATACGGGATACTCTGCCTGTGCTGCTAGAACATGTGCCTTTACAAGTAAGACACAACATGTGGTTCATGCACGATGGAGCTCCTGCACATTTCAGTCCAAGTGTTCGTACGCTTCTCAACAACAGATTCGTTGACCGATGGATTGGTCGAGGCGGACCAATTCCATGGCCTCCACGCTCTCCTGACCTCAACCCTCTTGACTTTCATTTATGGGAGCATTTGAAAGCTCTTGTCAACGCAACCCCGGTATCAAATGTAGAGAATCTTCGTGCTCGTATTGTGGACAGCTGTGATACAATACGCCATTCTCCAGGGCTACATCAGCGCATCAGGGATTCCATGAGACGGAGAGTGCATGCATGTATCCTCGCTAACGGAGGACATTTTGAACATTTCCTGTAACAAAGTGTTTGAAGTCACGCTGGTACGTTCAGTTGCTGTGTGTTTCCATTCCATGATTAATGTGATTTGAAGAGAAGTAATAAAATGAGCCCTAACATGGAAAGGAAGCGTTTCCGGACACATGTCCACATAACATATTTTCTTTCTTTGTGTGTGAGGTATGTTTCCTGAAAGTTTGGCCGTACCTTTTTTTAATACCCTGTATATGGCACAATTACGTCAAAAGAAGGGATCGGTTGACAGGAAACATTGTTAGACATCAAAGGATCACCAATTTAGCATTGCAAGGAAGTGTGGAGGGTAAAATTCGTAGAGGGAGACCAAGGTATGAATACAGAAAGGAGATTCAGAAGGCTGTAGGTTGCAGTAGTTATTTAGAAATGAAGAGGCTTTCACTCGACAGAGTAGCATGGAGAGCTGATCAAACCAGTACTCGGACTGAAGACCAAAACAATGTTGTTCTTACTCCCTGAATTATGGTATTGAGTGCCTGCGGGTATGACTTAAACACGGCCAGCAGTAACGGAGGGGTTCGGAGGGCACAACAGTTATGCCATGTACCTCATGCGTCCTCAAGGGTTATCTCTCATGCGACAGTATCGTAGTGCCATTTTTCAACAGGACAATGCTCGTCCACACATGGCACCTGTCTCTTTGAAGTGTCTCCGTGGTGCTTGGGTCCTCTCGTGGCTAGCAAGGTATGCAGATGGGTGGGACCAGCTCCAATGTCAACTCTGTCCCAGTATCAGTAATCATGATATCAAGGACCAGTTGTGGGCCAACTGGTTCAGGATAGGGTACAACGTCTTTAAGACGTCCCTCTATATCCAATTAGTGCACCTATCCAGACGAGAAGGTGTGCAACATCATACTGATAAACAAGCTCCCTGCCAAATTCTTTGCAAATCTGGGTATTTTTCTTCTAAGCACTTAGATAATATTACGTAAGCTCTGAACACGTGAAGATTCATTTACAGGGAGTTTCCTCTACTTCTGGCTTCTTCACCTTTTTTGTCAGGCAGAGTAGCTGGTGAGTAGGATCTAGTTGTATTCGCACTAAATCCGCTATTTTTGCTTCCGTTTTCTGCAGGCCTGTTGAGCACCGGCGACGATGTGGTCCCGGGGAACGCAGGCATGAAGGACATCGTGATGGCGCTGCGGTGGGTGCAGCAGAACATCGCCGCCTTTGGTGGAGATCCCGACCAGGTGACCGTCGGCGGTGAGAGCGCGGGAGCCTGCTCCACGTCCCACCTGCTCATATCCCCGCTCGCCCAAGGTCTGTTCCTCCCTCAGTACAGCCTTTATTCAGCAGCACTGTGTTTGTCCACTAAGGTAGAGTCTAACAAACGATGGAGTGGACCTAGTAACTGTCTTCTCATTAAGATATTACGGGTTATTTTGTCGTTATCGGACGAACTCTTGCTGAAATCCAAAGTTTCGTCCTCATCTGCGGAGGGTGGTTGTAGCTTTTTCGAAGGTGCGATATACACCATGGCTCGCCAGTGAATAAAGCAAAATTCCTTTCCTGTGAGTTCCCGTAGAGAGGCATGACGTCACATGTTTGGAAAGCTTGAGCGGAAATGGCTGATGTCGGCTCCTCCACAGTCCAGTGACTTCAATGTGACCACCTCCTAGGTTCAAGGTCAACGTGTAACAACTACTCACAGGGGGCAGGTGGAAGCACTAGCAGTGTGTGGCACATAAAGTGTTTCGGGGAACACGAAAGCTGGCCAGTGTGGCCGAGCGGCTCCAGGCGCTTCAGTCTGGAACCGCGCGACCGCTACGGTCGCAGTTCGAATCCTGCCTCGGGCATGGACGTGTGTGATGTCCTTAGGTTAGTTAGGTTTAAGTAGTTTTAAGTTCTAGGGGATTGATGACCTCAGATGTTAAGTCCCATAGTTCTCAGAGCCATTCGAACCATTTTTTTGGAACACGAAAACTGTGCACCCTTTGTCATGACACAGGAATGAAACGATTCATCGGCGTCGAAAAGTGCATTATCATTGTGTTTCGGACCAAGGTTGTAAGCGGTTCTGGAACCGCCATGTTTTTAAACTGTTCACGTTCCGTTGTAGTTAAAGTATACCGTATACGCCGAAACGCCGCTATCCAAAACCGGCTCTGAGGCAATTGTGGTGCAGCACGGGCTATAGATGACAGTGGAGACGTGTACGGGCGAGTAAACGTGTACTTACTGAGCAAGTGAACCAAGGGCCTAGCAACAGTGTCTTCTCAACGACCGTTCAGCGTACGCTGCTGCATAGGGATCTCCGCAGCAGGCGCCTGGAGGTTCATGCACCTGTTCATCAGTTGCTGGAATTTGCACTCCACCCACAACTGGACGTCCACCGAGTTGCGACAAGTGACCTTTTCAGATGACAAATTGCCGTTGACGTGTACGGCGTTGAAACGTTTGAAAGCAAAAACCCTGCAGCAATCATCAGAAGGTTCCAGGCCGTTAATATCTTTCTCTGAGGTAAATAACGTCTTTAAAGAACGGCAGGGGAACCTCGAATTTCGCTGAAGCTTGTATATTGCTACGACTTTTTCATAACAGTCTTAACACTTTATATGTCAACAGATGTAAACGTTGAGTTTCAACAAGAAATTCATCGGATCACGGCATAACAGCCCGGAATATTAGAATAAGTGTGAAGTTTACGGGCATGAAAAGTTACAATTTAGAACCGCTGTAATGTTATTTAACAATAGTAGATTTTTCGGCATAGCCCTGTATTTCTTTACGTGATTTGTATTATACAGAGAGAGGAATCCAATCCCTGTCAGTGTAAAAGCGCTGTAACCTCATATAGGCCAGCATCTTGTTTAGACTGTAAATGCAATGTATTACACAATGACATAAAATCTACTTTATCCATGCAAATATTGATACAAAACTTCATTTAAAGCCATCCTCTTCTCCCGACAGATCCAACCTCCAAGCATAAATCGAACTGTGTGTGGCTGGAAAGAACGATGAAAGACTCCACAGAAAATTTCTTGTACTTTTAGTTCTTCCAGTTAGGTTCTATATTGTTTTATTCCTTCTGCTATAATAATACTCCACTTAAATGTCACCAACCGACGTAGCAACTCCGAAAACTGTGGATTTCACCCTTTCAGTGAGAGTTTAGTCGATTTACAAAGATAGGTTATCACATGCAGGGTGTCAAAAGAGCACAGCATACAAGAATTTACTGAATTTTCTGTTGTGTCAAGAAACGGAATTAAATTAGTTTATCAGCGGAGAAGATAAGAAAATTCAACAAGAAAGCTAGCATATAAACAATGACCGGCAATGGATCCAAATGAACTACAGTTACCCAGTAGGCTGGAATCTCAGTAAGCCATCAGAGAACTAAAGCAGCTACTAATTTGTGGAATCTGAGTGACTTGTACGCAGGAATATGTTGCTAGATACCTCCAGCAATCTGAAAAGGATTTGTCTTTCCCTGCCAGCCCGAATTGATGACGTACTACGTTACAAACGTGGATCGACACGTTAAAAAGCAGGCAGTCTTAATGTTCCGGCTCATCAGCGTCTGTCAAATGAGCTCAGGGGAGCTGTGACTCTTCGTTAACTTGCGTTGGAGAGTATACTGAAGTTCGCATGTAGGGGGCTCCTTTTATATAGAGGGCTACGAAGTAAGAATTACTTAGGTATTTGAGATACAGTCTGTGGTTGCAGTCTCCGATGCCGTTACGCGCGTCATCAATGTATTGAACTACAACTGTTTAACGGTCCCTTCGGTGTTATCCAAGAGTATCGATGAAACTGAAATGCGCTAAGTCTCTGATTCGTCTGAAGGGTTCGGATTACTGTGATCAATTCTATGTGATAAATGGAAAAACTACGGACTCTTTGCTCGGACCAAAAGATGTGCGAGTAGATCGTGAATTGTCTCTTTGCATTTTCCCTCCATGATTTTGGTCTCCCTTTTTTGTACATATAGGAATGTTCCGCGCCGCAGTATCGTTTCGTGTTTAGTTTATCCATGAAAATTATAATAAATGTGGCATCATAAACAACGATATGCGTGAAAAACTAATACATCATGCATGACATTTAAATTTATTACTTCTGTGCTACTGACTCCACTCGCAAGGAATTTCGCAGGCAGTGTCCAAATATGACGCTAAATGCTTCTACAAAATTATATCATGATAACACGTGGTACAGAAGATCTATCTATCTATCTATCTATCTATCTATCTATCTATCTATCTATCTATCTATCTATCTATCTATCTATCTATCTATATCCGAATCCCGCTCCAGCTACTGCCGGGTCTCGGTGTTGACGAGCCCTCTCCATTTGGCTCGGTCCTCCCACCACATTTCTTCCTCCACTTGCTGCCAGGACACACCTTTCCTTTCTACAGGTATTCTCACTCCCATTTTCCACCGTGTTCTTGGGCACCCTCTAGGTCTTTTCCCATCCATCTTCAGTTCTTCCATAATTTTGGGGAGTCTCTGCCCATGCATCCTCTTAACATGCCCATACCATCTTAATCTCTTTCTTTCAATTTCTTCTCTCATACTTTCTTGTTTAAGGTCCTTTCTGATCTCTACATTCCTTACTCTGTCCATTCCTGTTTTTCCCTTAATTGCTCTGAGAAATTTCATTTCCCCTGCTTGCAGTCTGCTCCAGTCCCTTTCTGTCATTGTCCATGTTTCCCCACCATAGGTGACAATGGGGATATAATAATTATTATACATAAGGAGTTTTGCTCTTTCTGAAACCTCATTATTCCAAATCAGATGTTTTATTGTTTGGTAGGAATTGCCTCTCTTCTGTAACCTCCTATTAATTTGGTTAGTTATTCTTCCATCCCTAGATATTTCACTCCCTAAATACGTGAAAATTTCTACCACTTTGAGGGGTTCTCCATTCAAGGTAATATTTCCATTGATTCCTTTCTCTCTTCCAAATACCATTACTTCACTCTTATCTTTATTTATTTTTAATCCATACCTTTTCATTATTTCCTTCCACGCATCAAGCTGTAACTGTACATCTACCTCTTTATCAAAAATGGTTCAAATGGCTCTGAGCACTATGGGACTCAACTGCTATGGTCATCAGTCCCCTAGAACTTAGAACTACTTAAACCTAACTAACCTAAGGACATCACACACATCCATGCCCGAGGCAGGATTCGAACCTGCGACCGTAGCAGTCGCACGGTTCCGGACTGCGCGCCTAGAACCGCGAGACCACCTCTTTATCACCCCATATTACCATATCATCTGCAAAAATCATCTTTTGGTCTTTTTCTTTTACTATATCTTTAACTGCCCTATTCATTCCCTCCATCACAACAGGAAAAAGCGCAGGAGATAGAATACTTCCTTGCTTAAGTCCTTGTCTTATTCCGAAGTATTCAGAGTTCCGCAATGGTGTTCTAATTCTACAACTGTGGCCCCTGTACATTGTCTTTATAACATTAATGTATCCATCTTCTATATCTATCTTCTTCAGTTCTCCCCAGAGTCTTTCCCTGTCAACTACGTCATATGCCTTTTCTATGTCTATAAAAACCATTATCACCCTTTTGTTATACTCCCAACTTTTTTCCATCAGTTGATGAATAGAAAATATCAGGTCGATCGTCCTCCTTCCTTTCCTAAACCCATGCTGTTCTTCACTCAGCTCCTTTTCTATCTTTTCACTTTGTCGATTTAGTAAAATTCTTTCAAAAATCTTGGCTGTATGACTCATGAGGGTTATTCCTCTTTAGTTTTTACAAAGTCTTTTATTGCCGTTCTTGAAGATGGGAACAGAAGATGGTACAGAAGATATGACGTATAAACACTTAGATGCGTGAGAAGCTGCCGCATTGTGCATGACGTTTAAATTTATTGCTTCTTTTCTACAAAATCTATTAGCAACACATCTTGCAGACAGTATCAACATATGACGCTGAATGTCCCTACGAAATTATATAATTGTATGAGACATAGATCAGGAGACATGACGTCACAAACAACGAGATACGTGAACAAATGTCGTATCATACATTAAGTTTTAATACATTTATTCTTTACTACTAAGACGCTCCTGCAGCCTAGTCAACTGAAGGAAATTACTGACATCTGTTTGCGCTCTTGACAGCTTTCAATTGCATAGCGCAAACGGCTGCAGGTGAAAACAATAGCCGTCTATGGAGCTATGAAGAAACATTGCACAGACGCACTTACGAAATCGCATTGTAGGCACACGAAGGAGCTGCCCCCAGAGCACAGAGACTGTTCGTAATCAGATCACACAGAGTCTACTGCAGGAGCATATGTAAGGTTTCCTTTCTAATAGAAAATTGGCCAAATGAATATCAAGGCAATGCTGGGTTTGTCAGCTAGTATTCTTATAACTTCTCCTAAGATCCACCGTTCTCATAAGTGCTGTACACAAGCTTGTCACTCAACTGATTTGGCAACGGACAGAAAAGTAGGAAAGATTTGAAACAAAATGAACTGGTTTTGGTTGGTTTCGTACTGTGTGCACGTGAAAAATTGTCGTCGTCTTCCCGTAGATGAAAACGTTTAATGAAAAGACACTTAAGGCGTATGTCATGCACTTGTGAATTTGTGATAAATAACTGCGAACCTATTACCACTGTGATAAACTTAGAATTACAGTTTAAGATTGGGGGTTCACTGGCACAGCCAACAACAGGTCAGAGACAATACGCTCGACGTTTCCAACTCAGCCAGTACAGTGAATCAAAGCGAGTATAGTGCCATGTATAAACCTTGTAATCGAACAAGTTCAAACTTACAAGGCAAGAAGACATTTGTTTGCTGCTTCTACTGAAGGATCTCTATGTGAGCCTCTTCATCATTTTGTATAACTTTTAATGTACCCACCTCTAGAACCTCAATTCTGGGCGCAAACAGTAAACAGCATAAAATAAAAAGGACTGAGCAACTGGGTGTGTCTATAGTGGCCACAATGTAATTATCTTTATTTCACCTCACATTTTACTAAGATTTTTGGTAACTATCCGAGTCCCACACGCATATTAAATATACCTATGTGCAGTATGTCAGTATATACACCCTTCCTCCTCTCACTTGGTGAACGAAAAGCATGAATGAGAGTGTACAAGACAAATTTCGGCACCTATATCTGAAAGAGCAAAAGTATTCTGCTACTGTGGCAGAATAGCCAACATACCAGCTAGCAAAGAGGTTTTTGTTCGCCTCGGACGAAGCACTTGTACAGGTTGGCACCACACGATATGGAGCTCTCTGGGCACTTCCGCAAGAACGGGACGCGTGGCTTCCAAAAGGGTGCGCTCGGACTGTTGTGGGATACACGAGACGGGCGACACCGACTGAGTGTAGGTGTGCCTATCGTAGTTAATTCATAATCTAATTTTTATTCTTGTATTTATTCTGGATACCTTTTACGTGTGTATATGTGCGTGAATGTCGCCACTGAAAGATTCCTATGACCGTTCCATAATTAATAATTAATGATCGTGCTGGGGTCTCCAAGATGCAGTCTTCAATAAATTTTGTTATGAAGAATAGCAAGCATCACCCATTTATTAGTTATTTGGCTTCTTAGTTTGTTCAGTTGTTCTTTAATAAACGTGATGTTTTTGACAGAGCGCATGCTTAAGTATTCCATTTTAAGCCCTACTGCTAGCCGTTGTGCAACAGATAAATATGCCCAAGTTACTTGTGCAATATTTAGACAGCTACATAAATGTGCAGATCCGGCAACTCAGTTCATTTATACATCAAAGGTTTTTCTTTCACGTATATCCAGATACCATCTTCCCATCATCATTGTTAATAGATACCTCATTTTCACGCACACTTTAATCACGAGCACCGATCCCCAATCATATCTCTCACTTACAGATACCCTTCGCTACTACGGTCAGATGTATTCCAGCGGTATAAATGAATGTTTTGCCGACTCTATCAATAAAAATTTGCACACCGCATATTATACACTAATGGAAATTGAAATAAGAACACCGTGAATTCATTGTCCCAGGAAGGGGAAACTTTATTGACACATTCCTGGGGTCAGACACATCACATGATCACACTGACAGAACCACAGGCACATAGACACAGGCAACAGAGCATGCACAATGTCGGCTCTAGTACAGTGTATATCCACATTTCGGAGCAATGCAGGCTGCTATTCTCCCATGGAGACGATCGTAGAGATGCTGGATGTAGTCCTGTGGAACGGCTTGCCATGCCATTTCCACCTGGCGCCTCAGTTGGACCAGCGTTCGTGCTGGACGTGCAGACCGCGTGAGACGACGCTTCATCCAGTCCCAAACATGCTCAATGGGGGTCAGATCCGGAGATCTTGCTGGCCAGGGTAGTTGACTTACACCTTCTAGAGCACGTTGGGTGGCACGGGATACATGCGGACGTGCATTGTCCTGTTGGAACAGCAAGTTCCCTTGCCGGTCTAGGAATGGTAGAACGATGGGTTCGATGACGGTTTGGATTACCGTGCACTATTCAGTGTCCCCTCGACGATCACCAGAGGTGTACGGACAGTGTAGGAGATCGCTACCCACACCATGATGCCGGGTGTTGGCCCTGTGTGCCTCGGTCGTATGCAGTCCTGATTGTGGCGCTCACCTGCACGGCGCCAAACACTCATACGACCATCATTGGCACCAAGGCAGAAGCGACTCTCATCGCTGAAGACGACACGCCTCCATTCGTCCCTCCATTCACGCCTGTCGCGACACCACTGGAGGCGGGCTGCACGATGTTGGGGCGTGAGCGGAAGACGGCTTAACGGTGTGCGGGACCGTAGCCCAGCTTCATGGAGACGGTTGCGAATGGTCCTCGCCGATACCCCAGGAGCAACAGTGTCCCTAATTTGCTGGGAAGTGGCGGTGCGGTCCCCTACGGCACTGCGTAGGATCCTACGGTATTGGCGTGCATCCGTGCGTCGCTGCGGTCCGGTGCCAGGTCGACGGGCACGTGCATCTTCCGCCGACCACTGGCGACAACATCTATGTACTGTGGAGACCTCACGCCCCACGTGTTGAGCAATTCGGCGGTACGTCCACCCGGCCTCCCGCATGCCTACTATACGCCCTCGCTCAAAGTCCGTCAACTGCACATACGGTTCACATCCACGCTGTCGCGGCATGCTACCAGTGTTAAAGACTGCGATGGAGCTCCGTATGCCACGGCAAACTGGCTGACACTGACGGCGGCGGTGCACAAATGCTGCTGAGCTAGCGCCATTCGACGGCCAACACCGCGGTTCCTGGTGTGTCCGCTGTGCCGTGCGTGTGATCATTGCTTGTACAGCCCTCTCGCAGTGTCCGGAGCAAGTATGGTGGGTCTGACACACCGGTGTCAATGTGTTCTTTTTTCCATTTCCAGGAGTGTATAATTGCTTATCATTACAATTCTCTCGTACTTTCGCCTTTGGCTCAAGAGACTGTGGAAATGTTTATACTAAAAACTGATGTAATTATTTTCTGTTGTAAATAAACGTTCTACACTAGTCTTTATCCTTTCAATCTGCTCCTTTCCTTTTCAGAATTTCCATCACCTCGTTCCATTGACGTATGTCGAAAGCTATCTCCAAATCAATAAAACCCGCTCACATTTCTCTACCTTTCTCAATATATCTCACTCCTGTGACTCTTAAAAGGCAAGTAGCATCTGTGGTCGCTTTTCCTCTACTAAAACCGAACTGTTCCTTCCCATTCCATCTAGCCAACTTGTCTTAAAGCCTTTTACTGGACACTGGGCAGCCATCATTAGTGGTCTACTTCGGCTGCACGAGAAATTAGGCTGATAGTTGTAAGCTGTTCACATACTGTGGTATTTCTGCTTTTCACAGCTGCTATTATTACCGTTGCGAGAGAGTCATCAGGCCATTCCCTTTTGTCGTATATCTCATTACAGAGGTCGACTATTTCCTTCCGTCCCTATTTCCCAACTAGGACTTTAATTCGGCTTGTTTTGCATCTTTTGGAATATACTCTTCCTCTTCAACTTTATTTTCACTTGATATTTGTAACATCTTGTACAGACATTCTGTGCACACTGACGGAAAAAATCGCAACACCAAGGAGTTGTGCTAAAGTTGATAGGCGTGTTTCTACATCTGAAAAATAAAATCTATTCAAATTTCGCCCCAGTCGCATAAGAGTGTCGCTAATAGCACCACTATGAGGATACGAATCACGTTTGCTCTAAACAAACGCTGTATCTGTCGTGAGCGTTAGTCCTCTTTGAGATTGGACTTAGTGAGTCGCTATTAGTCGAGAACGGCTTTAAGAAGTCAAAGACACCATTATCAACACCTCAGTGAGCTCGAACGAAGTAGTGTAATGGGACTACGACAATTGGCTCTGAGCAGTGGGGGACTTAACATCTGAGGTCATTAGTCCCCTAGAACTTAAAACTACTTAAACCTATCTAACCTAAGGACATCACACACATCCATGTCCGAGGCAAGATTAGAATCTGCGACCTTAGCGGTTGCGCGGTTCCACACTGAAGCGCCTAAAACCGCTCGGCCACTCCGGCCGCCGATGTTCCTTCTGTGAGTGTGCAGGAAAACTTGGCAGGAAAGCAGCCGCTGTACATGAGTCCTGGCAGAGGCACTCACGACAAAGTACGGTCGCAAGAAGACCGGTTCCCGGAAGGCCACTTGGCACTACTCAGAGGGAAGACCGTTGTGTTCAGAGTACGGCCCTTCGGCATCATAGTGCATCTGCAGCAGCAGTTCAAGCATCAATTAGCACCACAGTGACACAATGAACTATTACAAGTCGTTGAACTTACCCGTGGTCTGGGGGTAGCGCCTTTGATTCATAATCACAACTTTTTTTTGGTCCTGTGTTCGATCCCCGCCACTGCCTAAATTTTGATAAATAATCAACGTTGGCGGCCTCATTCTGCCAACGGCCTTGTCAAAGAGGGCGGAGGAGCGGATAGAGGTTCAGGGCACTCTCTTGTCCTAGGGGTGGGAAATTGGCCCTAAAGCCGGAAGAATCAGCAATGATCAACGACGTGAGGATGCAGAAGGCAATGGAAACCACTGCATTAAGACACGTAACGTGTATCCACAGGTCATGTGGCCTGTAGTTGAAGAAGTGTCATGATGATCTCTCCATTGGTAAAAGATTCCGGAATAGTCCCCCATTCGGATCTTCGGGAGGGGACTGCCAAGAGGGAGGTTACCATGAGAAAAAGATTGAATAATCAACGAAAGGATAATGTTCTACGAGTCGGGGCTTGGAACGTCAGAAGCTTGAACGCGGTAGGGAAACTAGAAAATCTGAAAGGGGAAATGCAAAGGCTCAATCTAGATATAGTAGGGGTCAGTGAAGTGAAGTAAAGTGGAAGCAAGACAAGGATTTCTGGTCAGATGAGTATCCGGTAATATCAACAGCAGCAGAAAATGATATAACAGGTGTAGGATTCGTTATGAATAGGAAGGTACGGCAGAGAGTGTGTTACTGTGAACAGTTCAGTGACCGGGTGGTTCTAATCAGAATCGACAGCAGACCAGCACCGACAACGATAGTTCAGGTATACATGCCGAAGTAGCAATCTGAAGATGAACAGATAGAAAAAAGTGTATGAGGATATTGAAAGGGTAATGCAGTATGTAAAGGGCGACGAAAATCTAATAGTCATGGGCGACTGGAATGCAGTTGTAGGGGAAGGAGTAGAAGAAAAGATTACAGGAGAATATGGGCTTGGGACAAAAAATGAAAAAGGAGAAAGACTAATTGAGTTCTGTAACAAGTTTCAGCTAGTAATAGCCAATACCCTGTTCAAGAATCACAAGAGGAGGAGGTATAAACTTGGTAAAACCGGGAGATACGGGGAGATTTGAATTAGATTACATCATGGTCAGACAGAGATTCCGAAATCAGATACTGGATTGTAAGGCGTACCCAGGAGCAGATATAGACTCAGATCACAATATAGTAGTGATGAAGAGTAGGCTGAAGTTCAAGATATTAGTCAGGAAGAATCAATACGCTAAGAAGTGGGATACGGAAGTTCTAAGGAATGACGAGATACGTTTGAAGTTCTCTAACGCTATAGATACAGCAATAAGGAATGGACGTCTGTAAAAAGGGCCATCACAGAAGTTGTGAAGGAAAACATAGGTACAAAGAAGGTAGCTGCGAAGAAACCATGGGAAGCAGAGGAAATACTTCAGTTGATTGATGAAAGGAGGAAGTACAAACATGTTCCGGGAAAATCAGGAATACATAAATACAAGTCGCTGAGGAATGAAATAAATAGGAAGTGCAGGGAAGCTAAGACGAAAGGGCTGCAGGAAAAATGTGAAGACATCGAAAAAGATATGATTGTCGGAAGGACAGACTCAGCATACAGGAAAGTCAAAACAACCTTTGGTGACATTAAAAGCAACGGTGGTAACATTAAGAGTGCAACGGAATTCCACTGTAAAATGCAGAGGAGAGAGCAGATAGGTGGAAGGAATACATTGAAAGCCTCTATGAGGGTGAAGATTTGTCTGATGTGATAGAAGAAGAAACAGGAGTCGATTTAGAAGAGATAGGGGATCCAGTATTAGAATCGGAATTTAAAAGAGCTTTGGAGGACTTACGGTCAAATAAGCCAGAAGGGATAGATAACATTCCATCAGAATTTCTAAAATCATTAGGGGAAGTGGCAACAAAACGACTATTCACGTTGGTGTGTAGAATATATGAGTCTGGCGACATACCATCTGACATTCGGAAAAGCATCATCCACACAATTCCGAAGACGGCAAGAGCTGTCAAGTGCGAGAATTATCGCACAATCAGCTTAACAGCTCATGCATCGAAGCTGCTTACAAGAATAATATACAGAAGAATGGAAACGAAAATTGTGAATGCGCTAGGTGACGATCAATTTGGCTTTAGGAAAAGTAAAGGCACGAGAGAGGCAATTCTGACGCTAAGGCTAATAATGGAAGCAAGGCTAAAGAAAAATCAAGACACGTTCATAGGATTTGTCGACCTGGAAAAAGCGTTTGAAAATATAAAATGGTGCAAGCTGTTGGAGATTCTGAAAAAAGTAGGGGTAAGCTATAGGGAGAGACAGGTCATATACAATATGTACTACAACCAAGAGGGAATAATAAGAGTCGACGATCAAGAACGAAGTGCTCGTTGTAAGAAGGGAGTAAGATAAGGCTTTAGCCTTTCGCCCCTATTCTTCAATCTGTACATCGAGAAAGCGATGACGGAAATAAAAGAAAGGTTCAGGAGTGGAATTAAAATACAAAGTGGAAGGATATCAATGATACGATTCTCTGATGACATTGCTATCCTGAGTGAAAGTGAAGAAGAATTAAATGATCTGCTGAACGGAATGAACAGTCTAATGAGTACACAGTATGGTTTGAGAGTAAATCGGAGAAAGACGAAGGTAATGAGAAGTAGTAGAAATGAGAACAGCGAGAAACTTAACATCAGGATTGATGGTCACGAAGTCAATGAAGTTAAGGAATTCTGCTACCTAGGCAGTAAAATAACCAATGACGGACGGAGCAATGAGGACATCAAAAGCATACTCGCTATGGCAAAAAAGGCATTTCTGGGCAAGAGAAGTCTACTAATATCAAATACCGGCCTTAATTTGAGGAAGAAATTTCTGAGGATGTACGTCTGCAGTACAGCATTGTATGGTAGTGAAACATGGACTGTGGGAAAACCGGAACAAAAGAGAATCGAAGCATTTGAGATGTGGTGCTATAGACGAATGTTGAAAATTAGGTGGACTGATGAGGTAAGGAATGAGGAGGTTCGACGCAGAATCGGAGAGGAAAGGAATATGTGGAAAACACTGATAAGGAGAAGGGACAGGACAATAGGACATCTGCTAAGACATGAGGGAATGACTTCCATGGTACTAGAGGGAGCTGTAGAGGGCAAAAACTCTAGAGGAAGACAGAGATTGGAATACGTCAAGCAGATAATTGAGGACATAGGTTGCAAGTGGTACTCTGAGATGAAGAGGTTAGCACAGGAAAGGAATTCGTGGCGGGCCGCATCAAACCAGTCAGTAGACTGATTACCAAAAGAAAAACAAATCGTTTACCTCAAGAACGGCTGCGAGACAGAAGTGCCGGCCGGAGTGGCCGAGCGGTTCTAGGCACTACAGTCTGGAACCGCCTGACCGCTACGGTCGCAGGTTCGAATCCTGCCTCGGGAATGGATGTGTGTGCTGTCCTTAGGTTAGTTAGGTTTAAGTAGTCTAAGTTCTAGGGGACTGATGACCTTGGAAGTTAAGTCCCATAGTGCTCAGAGCCATTTGAACCATTTGAGGAAGACGTCCTGCAACGTACATTCCACTGACCACGAGCCATCTCCATTTGTGACTTCAGTGGTGTCAACCTGGTGGAGGCCTGTTGTGTTTTCTGATGAAAGCTGGTTCTCCCTCGGCACCAATGATGGCCGTGTGTTGGTCAGAAGGGGACCAGTTGAGGGCCTGAAACCAACCTGTCTGTGTGCCGGACACAATGAACCTGCACCTTAGTTACGGTCTGGTGTGCGTTTTCGTGTGGCAACAGGAGCACGGTTGTGGCTATTCCACGCACGCTGACTGCAAATTTGTACTTCAGTTTGGTGATTCTACCTGTAGAGCTGCCATTCGTTGACAGCATTTTAGGGAGTGTTTTCCGACAGGATACCGCTAGCCCACATAACGCTGTTGTAACGCAATGTGCTCTACAGAGTGACGATATGTTCCTCGGCCTGCTCGATCACCAGATCTCTCCAATCGAGCACGTATTGGACGTCATCAGACGACAACTCCAGCATCATTTACAAACAGCATTAACCATCCCTCTATTGACCGATTTCAACAGGTGTGGAACTCCATCCCACAAAGTGACACCCAACACCTGTACAACACAATCCATGCACGCTCGCCTGCCTGCATTCAACGTTCTGGCGGTTACACCGGTTACAAATGTACCAGCATTTCACATTCCCAATGGCTTACATCGTGCTTACATTACCCTAACCTCTTGAAATGTTAATTACTTAAATATTTTACCTAGACAAATGTATTCCAGAAATTCCATTACTCTACATTAATTATTTTTCGGCGAGGTGATTTTTTTTCTGGCACAGTGTTCTTGTTATATACTCAAAAACTTCTGTAGTTCTTCGGCTAATGTGCCGTCCACTTTCTTTATTTCAACATTGGTTTTTCCTTCTTTTACTTTCAAAAATTCTCACCAGCCAGTCTGTGCATCATTTCATACTTTTCCTCTTTCTCCAAATTCTGTACTTCCTCGCATTTCTCTTGATTCTTGAATTTCTATTCTTAATTCATTATTCACTTTCCTGCACCTCTTTTCGCTCTCTTCATTTTCCACATTTTTCCACTTTCTCTGTCCTTCCATATTTATCAACATGTTTTCCGTTATGCGTTCTTTCATAATACTTTTGGATTTTTAAATTTCAAGTTCTTTCTGGACAGAGCCCATAAGCCTTTCCCTCATTTTTTCCAGTTGTCATTTACACGTTCTTCAGTTCTATATCTTTCCCATTTTTCGGAAACCCTTCTTCCAACTCTGAAGCATTCCCTACCTACTTGAATGTCTCTAATCTTTCTTTTGCTTTTCCGCGCCACACTCTTTTCGATTTGTATTTCTCCCGCTACGAGGTTGTGGTCTGAATTGACGTCTGCTCCCTTGTGCAGAAGGGAAAATATTACTCTCACATTACTCACAGATTCAAATAGGAAACATACTTTTCTTTTAATTATGTTTCACTACTGTAAAACACTGATGACAAAGTAAGGGGAGAGGGAGCGACAGATTCCTTGTATTTGAGGCGACCAACCACTCTCTCGCTCCAGGCTTCGCTTTTTCTATCCTTCTCATACCGTGTTCTTTGTCGCTTGACATGGGGAACGTTCCTCTGTTTAAGAGGTAGAGGAGTGAAGACACGTAGGCTTTGAAATCTCAGCCAATTTTCTCTTACTTTACCTGTGATGGGCCGTTCTCGTCTTCGTGTTACGTTAGTGGTCTATTGATAGTGACCGGGTCAGTATCTCGCGAAATAAGAATAAAACTACAAAGAACGAAACTAGCTTGAAAGGGGAAACGAGATGACGCTATGGTTGGCCCGCTAGATGGCGCTGCCATAGGTCAAACGGATATCAACTCCGTTGTTTTTAAAAATAGGAACCCCCATTTTTAATACATTTTCGTGTAGTAAGTAAATAAATATGAATGTTTTAGTTGGACCACTTTTTTCGCTTTGTGATAGATGGCGCTGTAATAGTCACAAACGTATAAGTACGTGGTATCACGTAACATTCCGCCAGTGCGGACGCTATTTGCTTCGTGATACATCACCCGTATTAAAATGGACCATTCTGGAATCCATCCTTAGGCGACGAATCCACCAGTATCTTCACCAGCACCGCCTCCTTCCCGCAACCCAGTGTGGGTACCGACCGTCCTTCTCTGCCGATGACCTTCTAAAAAATGGTTCAAATGGCTCTGAGCACCATGGGACTCAACTGCCGTGGTCATTAGTCCCCTAGAACTTAGAACTACTTGAACCTAACTAACGTAAGGACATCACACACATCCATGCCCGAGGCAGGATTCGAACCTGCGACCGTAGCAGTTGCACGGTTCCGGACTGCGCGCCTAGAACCGCGAGACCACCGCGGCCGGCCCGATGACCTTCTCCTTCACCTCACTCTTCTCCGAACAGCTCAACTCCCGTCGGTCTGCCATCTTCTTCTCCCTCGATCTTGAGCGTGCTTACGACCGTGTGTGGCATTCCGGTCTCCTCTTCAAGCTCCTAACCTTCGCTCGTCCCATCAACTACGTCCGTCTGATCGGATCCTTTCTTTCCCAACGTCCTTCCTATGTCACCATCCATGACACGGATTCCTACACCTTCTACCCCTCCGCCGGTGTACCCGGTTCTGTCCTCTCCCGTCTTCTCTACCTTCTGTATACGGTGGACATGCCGCCGCCTTCACCGCCCATCCACCTTCTCCAGAACGCCGATGACACCACCTTCCTTGTCCTCGCCCCCACCCTGCAACGCTCCCAACACCTTCTCCAATCCCATCTTGACCAGTTCACCACTTGGTGCAACCAGTGGTTGCTCAAGGTCAATCCTTCCAATACCCAGGCGTTCAACGTATTCAAAACCATGCCTTCCTTCCGTCTCCTATATCAACATTTTTGGCTGTCCTATCACCCTCACCCCCACCCTCAAGTACATTGGAGTCACCCTTGAGCGTTGCCTCTCCTGGACCCCATCTCTGGACAAACCAAGCCAAGGCACACTCCCGCCTCTGTTTCTGGAAGCTCCTTTCTGGCCATACATGGGGTCTGGACCCCACCATCATCCTCCACCCTATCCTCTGGTACGTCCACCCTACATGAATCTCTGCCCCTCCTACCTTTTACGAATTCCTTCAAATCCTAGAACACCATGCACTCCGCCTCACCTATTGCATCCGTCTCCTTCCCCCACGTGGATCCTATATGACATTATTCCAGTCCCGCCTCTCCTCCTTTTCCTCGAACGGATACAGATCCTCTACACCTCCCGCAAACTTGATCCCCCTCACCAACTTGTCTCTCCCATCATCCTCTCCCACCCCCATCCGCTGCCGTGCCTGCATTCCCATGTCCCACCTGCTCTCCATCTGTCCAATCTCCATACCCTCACCCAAGGTGGCTTCCACCAACTCCCCCTCCCTGATGATGCCCTCATCCCCTCCATCTACCTCTCCTACCAACTTTGATCCTCCTCTACCACACCCTGTGTTTTTCCCCAGGGCACCCTCTCTCCCTTCTCACCCTCCTACCTTCCTCTCCCCCTCCTCCCCCGGGCTGCCCCTATGCCCCCATACCTTCTTTCCTCCGCCTCCCATCTCCTCTGCCACTGGCATCTACACCCTTCCATCTCCCTCCTCCCCCACCTTTTGCCCTTTTGGCAGGTCCCTCTCTCGAACACGTAAAGTGAACATTCGCGCGCTGGAGATCGTCGCCAGTGTCTTTGTGTGATTCGGTGTTTCTGTCATCTCTTTTAGTGCCCGATTCCTGAATGGTTTTCTTTGGACGCTGCACTTGTAAAAGACTTCATGTATTTTTAAATTTGTGTGTCTACTGTTGTCTATCCACTGTGTTGTTTCGTATTTCGATGTCTCCACTTGTAATAAATGTATTATCTGTGGCCGAAGAGCGGCTTAGTATTGCCGCTGCCGGCCTACCTTTCTATAAGGTGTCAAAATAACAATAAAGGGAAAAAATGGTTTACCAATTGCGGAAAAGGTCGATATCTTGTTGATGTATGGCTATTGCGATGAAAATGTTCAACGGGCGTGTGCTATGTATGCTTCTCGGTATCCTGGGCGACATCATCCTGGGCGACATCCGGAACGTTCGCCGGATAGTTACGTTATTTAAGGAAACAGGAAGTGTTCAGCTACATGTGACCTGCAACAAATGATGATGCCCAAGTAGGTGTTTTAGCTGCTCTCAAGGCTAATCCGCACATCAGTAACAGACAAATTGCGCGGGAATCGGGAATCTCAAAAACATCGGTGTTGAGAATGTTACATCAACGTCGATTGCACCCGTAACATATTACTATGCACCAGGAATTGCATGGCGACGACTTTGAAAGTCGTGCACAGTTCTGCCACTGGGAAAAAGAGAAATAACGGGACGATGACAGATTTTTTGCACGCGTTCTCTTTAGCGACGAAGCGTCATTCACCAACATCGATAACGTAAACCGGCATAATATGCAGTATTGGGCAACGGAAAATACACGATGGCTGTGACAAGTGGAACATCAGCGACCTTGGCGGGTTAATGTATGGTGCGGCATTATGGGAGGAAGGATAATTGGCCCCCATTTTATCGATGGTAATTTAAATGGTGCAATGTATGCTGCTTTCCTACATAATGTTCTACCGATGTTACTACAAGATGTTTCACTGCATGACAGAATGGCGATGAACTTCCAACATGATGGATATCCGGCACATAATTCGCGTGCGGTTTAAGCGGTATTGAATAGCATATTTCATGACAGGTGGATTGGTCGTCGAAGCACCATACACGTTCACCAGATCTGACGTCCCCGTATTTCTTTTTGTGAGGAAAGTTGAAGGATATTTGCTATCGTGCTCCACCGACAACGTCTGACAACATACGTCAGCGCATTGTCAATGGATGTGCGAACATTACGGAAGGCGAACTACTCGCTGTGTATTGCCAAATGCATTGAAGTTGACGGACATCATTTTGAGCATTTATTGCATTAATGTGGTATTTACAGGTAATCACGCTGTAACCGCATGTGTTCTCAGAAAGAATAAGTTCACAAAAGTACATGTATCACATTGGAACAACCGAAATAAAATGTTCAAATGTATCTATGTTATGTATTTTAATTTAAAAAACCTACCTGTTACCAACTGTTCGTCTAAAATTATGAGCCGTATGTTTGTGACTATTACAGCGCCATCAATCACAAAGCGAAAAAAGTGGCCTACTAAATCATTCATATTTCTTTACGTACTACACGAATATGTAATAAAAATGGGGGTTCCTACTTTAAAAAAGGCAGTTGATCTTCGTTTGACCTATGGCTTTCCCCTTCAAGCTAGACAAGTTTCGTTCTCTGTAGTATTTCGTTTGATGCTTATTTCGTTAGATATTTGGCCCGGTCATGATCAATGGACCACCCTGTATATCGACATTTATAAGTCACTTCGTGGTGTGTGACGGAGGGTACTTCGTGTACCATTGTAACTTCCCTCATTTTCTGTTACAGTCACGAATGATTCGCGGGAAGTTTTGTATCCTGCCTGGACGGCGGCATCTTCTATGCTCCTGTAAGGGTGGGCCGAATGTAGGAAGTGAGTAGGAGCAGGAAAAGATGAAATGCTTCGGCACTGCGTTTAAAAGTGGTTTTACTACATATCGCAACACGATACTTCAGTGCATCAAGTGTACTTAACTTTGACTGAGATGAGCACATAGGTGCGAAGCTGTACATCAAGTTACTAAGGGAAATCTGTAGTGGATCGCCCACTATGAAATAGAAACAATGTTGCTTGGTCGTCTACTCGGAATCAGAATGGAGTGAATCCAGAGCGGCGCTCATAGAGCCGCACAGCGCCGGCTAGAGGGCGCTGTCGTCGGTGTCGGCGTCGTGATGCCAACGTAGCAGAGCGTCGTTGAGTAGGGCTTCCGACGGCGGGTGGAGGGACCCAGGGGCGGTGCAACTGAGGGGGCAGACAGTGGAACTGCTGTCCACCTGCGTCCCAGAATTGCTGACGAGGGGGCGAGGAAAACGCCCCGTGGAAAACCTGCCCAGGCCGCGCGCTGCCGCTGGGTATGCTCGGATGAGGAGGCGCAGCAGTGACCTCCATGGGCGATGTCCGCGGCGGCGTGACGGCAGCCTCAGCGTCCGTTCCAGCACAACGGAGGAACACGGTGGCGGCGGCGACGGCGGCGGCCGGAGGTGGCGAGAGGCGTCCGTCCGCTGCAGGTGGCTGGACCGGCAGCGGAGACGACGGCAGGCGCGCCCGCGGCGGAGGAGCGTCAGAGGCGCCGTCCTGGGCTGAGGCGGTGAAAGACGCGAAGCCTCCAATTCTGCCGGAAAACGACCAGCCGCAGGAAACCGAGGGCGGCGCAGACGGATCTGGCTCCGGTGTCACTTGACAGTGCCTGAGGGACCAGAAATAAAAAAAAATAAGGCGCGGCCGAGCTGGCGAAGAGTGCGCCCCTGCTCCCAGTGCTGCCTGCAGAGAAAACGGGGCAGAACAGCAAATCATGCGGCGCCAAATCAGGACGAGGCGAAGCAGCGCGAGCGTGCGGCGGTGGGTGCAATAGCTGCAGGAGCGACCGATGGGCGCGGTCGCGTAGCAATTCTGCTGGGGAACGGCCGCCGTGCGGCTGAGAGTGATAGGAAGCAAGGAATGTCCAGAGAGCGCGCTCGCGAGAGTCTGTCGCGCAGCTTGCTCATCTGCGATGTACGCACAAAGCGTTCAGCCTCACCGTTCGACTGCTGATGGAACGGGGCTGAGGTCAGATGACGAATGCCATTAGCAGCACAGAACGCTTCAAACTCTGAGGACACGAATTGGGGGCTAGGAAGGCCCTCAATGCAAAAAATAGACGTCAAAGCCCGAATAGTAGTCGCAGATGTAGTAGAAGACACAGGCACAACAAAAGGAAAGTTGAGGTGCACATCAAGAACTATCAACCAGCGGGTGTCCCAGAAAGGATCCGCAAAATCAATATGAACGCGCTGCCAAGGCGCAATAGGAGTCGGCCACGCAAAGAAGCGCTGGCGGGGAGCAGACTGATGCTCCGCGCGAGATCCACAGTTAGCAAGCAAATTCTCAAATGTTTATCAGTGCCGAGCCATGTGAAGTGACGACGCGCTAATTGCTTCTTCTGCACGGTACCCCAATGACGAGCGTGCAGCAATCGGAGGATTTCCGACTTCAATGAACGAGGCACAGCCAAACGAGACTGATCATTGTCAGTTCGTAACAAGATAACACTGTGGTGTACAGACAAGTTGTGGCATTGCGCAAAGTAACACCTTACAAGGGGATCACTAATCTGGGTAGCAGATGGAGGACATTGAGTAAGAATATATTGCAAAAGAATCTGCAAAGAAGCATCGGCAGCTGTCACGGAAGCAATGCGACGAAAACCCACCAGAAAACCATGAGCTAATTCCTTATCTTGCGAATCAATAAACATGCATGACAAGTCGCAAGGACCGATAGTTAGACGAGACAAAGCCGTAGGCTCAAACAAAATTTCGCAATTGTAGTTACACAAAAACAAAGACCAACGCTGCTACTTTTGTGCAGTACCGGCTTTCACGGGTGAAACAACGACGTCAAATAGAACTTTCGACCGTACAAAAAAATCATGAAACATAGTTACTCCATAGGCAATAGCTAAAGCTTCTTCCTCGATTTGAGAATTGTTTTCCTGGGCAGAATTGAGCATTTTAAACGCAAAAGCGATCGGGCGATCGACAGAATTAATGCGGTGTGAGAGAACCGCTCCGATGCCGTGATAAGATGCATCGACAGCCAAAACAACTGGTTTGGAGGGATCGAAAGGAATCAAACAGCGATCATTCAACAAAGCAGATTTGAGCTTGAGGAAAGCAGCGTTACATTCCGAAGACCAAACAAAAGAAACGTTCTTACGCTGAAGGCGATGCAAAGGCGCTGCAATCTGCTCTGCATTTGGTATAAACCGAATATAATATCTAATTTTGCCCAACACAGACTGAAGTTCTTTCAAGTTCCTGGGTGCTGGCAAGTCTGTAATCACATGGAGATGTGACGGCGAGGGGTGGATACCCTGTCCGTTAATCATATGTCCTAAATACTGAATTTCAGTTTGAAAAAAGTTGCACTTATCTCTGTTACATTTTAGTCCTGCCTGCAAAAGTACAGTAAACAAGGTACGCAATTCTGAAATTGTTCGTTATGTGTACGACCTGATACGACAATATCATCCAGATAATTGGAACAATCAAGGACAATGGCATACAACTGCTGCAGGTAAGACTGAAAACGATTGTCTAAGCGTCCGGGTGTGCTAGAATCTCTCTAATTTTATCTTCTCAGCCTTTTCGCGAGATAAACGTAAGAGGAAACAATATATTTGTTGAGTTTTCTCCGAAATCACGCTCTCGGAACTTTAACCAGTACACCAAACCATGATACTGAATGCCTGTCTTGCAGGGTCTGCTACTGGAATTAACTGTGCATCCATGTGATGTTTTCGTGCTCACTAAACCAACCTGCGACGAAACGCTCCGCTTTTCTTTGGATCTTCCCTATTTCCTCTATCAGTCCTGTCTGGTACGGGTTCTTCACTGACGACGAACATTCAAGTACTGGGCGAACGAGGGTTTTGTAAGCTACCTCTTTCGTTGATGAACTACATTTCCTAACGATTCTTTCAAAGAATCTCAGTCTGGCATCTGCCTTCCATGTAATTATTTTTATGTGGATGTTTCACTCTATAGCGCTCCGCACAAGTGCTCCTACATATTTTTTGGAAGTAATTGTTTCCAGTGGTTGTTCTGCAATCATGTAATCACACAATAAAGCGTCCTTCTGTGTATGTATATAAAATACGTTACATTTGTTTATGCCGAGGGTAAATTGCCACTTCCTGTATCAAGTGCTGACCCTCTGTTTTCCTGTACATTGGTACAAATTTCTAGCTTTGCGACGTATCTTTGTAGAACAGCACAATTCGCGTGAACGCCTTACGGATCTTCCGATGTTGTCTCCTACGTCTTTTATATACACTGTGAAAAGTAACACTCCTTCGGGTATGCCCGCATTTACTTTTGAGTCTCAAGACTTCTCTGTTCTGAGAATGACGTGCTGTGTGCTGTTAGCTAGAAACTCCTCAATCGTAAGACAGCTGATCTGATACTCCGTACTTTCGTATTTTGTTCATTGTGGAGCAATGCGAAACTATCGAATGCATTACGGAAGTCAAGGTAAAGGGCATCTACATGGGAGCCAATATCAACCACCTTCTCGAACAGAGCGAATTGAGTTTCAAATGATCGTTGTTTTCGGAACCCATGTTGATTCCTACAGAGTAAATTTTCGTCTCCCGAAATGTCACAATACGCTAACGTAAAACATGTTCCGAAATCGAAAAACAGACCGACATCAAATACATGGGCCTGTAGTTATGTGCATCTGTTCAACGACCCTTCTTAGAAACGGGAATGATTATGCTTTTTTGCAATCATAAGAAACAATTGGCTCCACCAATCATTCAACTACACGGCAGGCCGAAACAAAGAAAGAAACAGCGCATCATGAAGTAATTATCCGAACGGGACAGAAATCAGTAGATGTGATCTACATGTACAGACAAGCAAAATGATTACAATTTCAGAAAAATGGAATGATACGTTTAAAAGAAAGAGTTCCACAAATTGGGCAATTCAGTAACGCGTTGGTCGACCTCTGGTCCTCATACAAGCAGTTGTTCGGCTTGGTATTGATTGATAGAGTTGCTGGATGGCCTCCTGAGCGAAGGTCGGGGAAGAAGGCCAGTGTTCACTCTGTCTGCTTGCCGGGGGGTCTCATCCGAGATGTGGAGGAGGCCCTGCCGGCGGCGATAGAGAGCACTGGGTGCACCCGACTGCAAATTGTTGCTCATGTCAGCACCAATGACTCCTGCCGTCTGGGTTCAGAGATCATCTTCAGTTCGTACAGGCGGTTGGCGGAATTGGTGAAGGCGGAAAGCTTCGCTCGCAGGGTGGAATCAGAGCTAACTATTTGTAGTATCGTTCCCAGAACCGATCACGGTCCTCTGGTTTGGAGCCGAGCGGAAGGGTTAAACCAGAGGCTCAGACGATTCTGCAGAGATCTAGAGTGCAAATTTCTCGACCTCCGCTATCGGGTGGAGAAATGTAGGGTCCCCCTGAATAGGTCAGGCGTTCACTACAAGCCGGAAGCGGCTACAGGGGTAGCGGAGTACTTGTGGAGTGCACATGGGTGTTTTTTAGGTTAGAGAATTCCCTCCCTAGGCCCGACAAGACGCCTCCTGAGACGCGGCAAGGTAGGAGTAGGCAAAATGCAACAGGGAATAACAATATTAATGTGCTAATAGTAAACTGCAAGAGTGTCTGTATAAAGGTCCCAGAAATGCTCTCATTAATAAGCGGTTACAACGCCCATATACTACTAGGGACAGAAAGCTGGCTGAAACCAGATGTAAACAGTAATGAAATCCTAAACTCAGATTGGAATGTATACCGCAGAGACAGGCTCCACAGTGAAGGGGGAGGCGTGTTTGTAGCGATAAGAAATGCAATAGTATCGAAGGAAATTGACGGAGATCAGAAATGTGAAATGATTTGGGTGAAGGTCACGGTTAAAGCAGGCTCAGACATGGTAATTAGATGTCTCTATAGGCCCCCTGCCTCAGCAGCTGTTGTGGCTGAGCATCTGAAGGATAATTTGGAAAATATTTCGAGTAGATTTCCCCACCATGTTATAGTTCTAGGTGGAGATTTTAATTTGCCGGATGTAGACTGGGAGACTCAAACGTTCATAACGGGTGGCAGGGACAAAGAATCCAGCGAAATTTTTTTAGCTGCTTTATCTGAAAACTACCTTGAGCAGTTAAACAGAGAACCGACTCGTGGCGATAACATATTAGACCTTCTGGTGACAAACAGACCCGAACTATTTGAATCAGTTAATGCAGAACAGGGAATCAGCGATCATAAAGCGGTTACGGCATCGATGATTTCAGCCGTAAATAGAAATATTAAAAAAGGTAGGAAGATTTTTCTGTTTAGCAAAAGTGACAAAAAGCAGATTTCAGAGTACCTGACGGCACAACACAAAAGTTTTGTCTCAAGTACAGATAGTGTTGAGGATCAGTGGACAAAGTTCAAAACCATCGTACAATATGCGTTTGATGAGTATGTGCCAAGAAAGATCCTAAGAGATAGAAAAGAGCCACCGTGGTACAACAACCGAGTTAGAAAGCTGCTGCTGAAGCAAAGGGAACTTCACAGCAAACATAAACATAGCCAAAGCCTTGCAGACAAACAAAAATTACCCAAAGCGAAATGTAGTGTGAGGAGGGCTATACGAGAGGCGTTCAATGAATTCGAAAGTAAAGTTCTATGTACTGACTTGGCAGAAAATCCTAAGAAATTTTTGTCTAATGTCAAAGCGGTAGGCGGATCAAAACAAAATGTCCAGACGCTCTGTGACCAAAATGGAACTGAAACAGAGGATGACAGACAAGAGGCCGAAATACTAAATGTCTTTTTCCAAAGCTGTTTCACAGAGGAAGACTGCATTGTAGTTCCTTCTCTACATTGTCGCACAGATGACAAAATGTTGGATATCGAAATAGACGACAGAGGGATAGAGAAACTATTAAAATCGCTCAAAAGAGGAAAGGCCGCTGGGCCTGATGGGATACCAGTTCGATTTTACACAGAGTACGCGAAGGAACTTGCCCCGCTTCTTGCAGCAGTGTACCGTAGGTCTCTAGAAGAGCGTAGCGTTCCAAAGGATTGGAAAAGGGCACAGGTCATCCCCGTTTTCAAGAAGGGACGTCGAACAGATGTGCAGAACTATAGACCTATATCTCTAACGTCGATCAGTTGTAGAATTTTGGAAGACGTATTATGTTTGAGTATAATGACTTCTCTGGAAACTAGAAATCTACTCTGTAGGAATCAGCATGGGTTTCGAAAAAGACAGTCATGTGAAACCTACCTCGCGCTATTCGTCCACTAGAGGACCATAGACATGGGTTCACAGGTAGATGCCGTGTTTCTTTACTTCCGCAAGGCGTTCGATATAAAGTTCCCCACAGTCGTTTAATGAACAAAGTAAGAGCATATGGACTATCAGACAGATTTGTGCGATTGGATTGAGGAGTTCCTAGATAACAGAACGTAGCATGTCATTCTCAATGGAGAGAAGTCTTCCGAAGTAAGAGTGATTTCATGTGCGCCGCAGGGGAGTGTGATAGGACCGTTGCTATTCACAATATTCATAAATGACCTGGTGGATGACATCGGAAGTTCACTGAAACTTTTTGCAGATGATGCTGTGGCGTATCGAGAGGTTGTAACAATGGAAAATTGTACTGAATTGCAGGAGGATCTGCGCGGATTGACGCATGGTGCAGGGAATGGCGATTGAATCTCAATGTAGGCAAGTGTAATGTGCTGCGAATACATAGAATGATAGATCCCTTATCATTTAGCTACAAAATAGCAGGTCAGCAACTGGAAGCAGTTAATTACATAAATTATCTGGCAGTAGGCATTAGGAGTGATTTAAAATGGAATGATCATATAAAGTTGATCGTCGGTAAAGCAGATGCCAGACTGAGATTCATTGGAAGAATCCTAAGGAAATGCAATCCGAAAACAAAGAATGTAGGTTACAGTACGCTTGTTGGCCCACTGCTTGAATACTGCTCAGCAGTGTGGGATCCGTACCAGATAGGGTTGATAGAAGAGATAGAGAAGATTCAACGGAGAGCAGTGCGCTTCATTACAGGATCATTTAGTAATCGCGAAAGCGTTACGGAGATGATAGATAAACTCCAGTGGAAGACTCTGCAGGAGAGACGCTCAGTAGCTCAGTACGGGCTTTTGTTAAAGTTTCGAGAACATACCTTCACCGAAGAGTCAAGCAGTATATTGCTCCCTCCTACGTATATCTCGCGAAGAGACCATGAGGATAAAATCAGAGAGATTAGAGCGCACACAGAAGCATACCGACAATCCTTCTTTCCACGAACAATACGAGACTGGAATAGAAGGGAGAACCGATAGAGGTACTCAGGATACTCTCCGACACACACCGTCAGGTGGCGTGCGGAGTATGGATGTAGATGTAGATGTAGATATAGTCCAACGGGCGCATTATGGGCAGAACCTTGAGATGGTTGGAGGTCCCTGCCCGTAATGACCATACGTTCTCGACTGGGGGGAGATGCAGCGACCTTTCTGCCCAAGGTAGCACTTGGCATGCACGGTGACGGAGAATAGAAACTGGCTCAAATGGTTCAAATGGCTCTGAGCACTATGCGACGAAACTTCTGAGGTCATCAGTCGCCTAGAATTTATAACTAATTAAGCCTAACTAACCTAAGGACATCACACACACCCATGCCCGAGGCAGGATGCGAACCTGCGACCGTAGCGGTCGCTCGGTTCCAGACTGTAGCGCCTAGAACCGCACAGCCACTCCGGCCGGCTCAATAGAAACTCTTGCGTGTGACTGCTGCAGTGTAATCTCAGGATGGGTTGCCATGAAGGTGAACAAGAGAGGGCTCAAGAATATCGTCGACATACCGCTGTAGTGTAAGGGTGCCGCAGATGACATCCAAAGCAGCTTTACCATGAAAGGAAATGACACTCTGACCGCCACTCAGGGTTGTCAGGACGTACGGCGGGCGAGACAGTCATACTGGTAGTCCACTACTGTTCGGGCTGTCTCAAGACACGTCTTCAGCCTGGAACGTTATTGACTGGAGTAGAATTGCCTTCAGTGACGAGTGCCGCTTCGAACTGTGCCGAGACAGCCAACGAAGATGTGTTTGGGGACACCCCGGACGGCGGTGGGATACCAACCCCACTCTCGCCCTCCATAAGGGCAGACAACCAGAAGTGGTGGCCTAGGGTGTCATTTCTTTTCATAGAAGGAAATCTTTGGTTGTCATGTGCGGCAACCTTACTGCTGTACATCAACCATGTTGTAAGTCTTGTTTTGCTGCCCTTCATGGCCAACAACGCTGGGCTTACATTCGACAAGACAAGACAATGCCCACCCGCCATTGGCGAAGGTTTCTGCTGATCGTCTGCGTGCTCGCCAAACCCTGCCTTGACCAGTAAGGTTTCCACGTCTCTTCCCAACTCAGAACGTTCGGAGCATTATGGGCAGGGGCCTCCAACCATCTCAGAATGTTGCCGACCTAACGGGTCAGTTGGCTAGAATTTGGCACTATATCCCTCAGGAGGCTATTCAACAAGTCTATCAATCAATTCCAAGTTGAACAGCTACTTGCATAAAGGCGAGAGGTGGACCAAAGCACTGTTGTCTTGTTCAGTTTGTGAAGCTGTTTCTCTAGAATGAAACAACAAGTTTATCTGAAATTGTTACCATTTGTTTGTCTGTACATGTACATCACATCTACCGATTTCCGTCTCATATGGATAATTACCTCGTGGTGCACTTTTTTTTTTGTCTTTAAGTGTATATCGCAGTAGATAAGAAAGTTTCGCTTGTCAGCTATGTGCAAAAATGCTCTCTGCTTTGCATGTTATCTGTGCTGGTGTAAGCTGACGCCAACACACCATGCGGCAAACAGATTGCAAGATGATCGACAGAGGCCAAAAACAGACCTGCAGGAAATGCGCCACCAATGCCTTCTGTCATCAGTATTTAGGATCGCCGCCGCAGCGGAGAGGGCCAACTTTTCGCACTCTGTGGCACCGAGTATGTTCCAGTGTGCCACCGAGTCGGAGCCGCAGAAAAATGGCTCTGAGAACTATGCGACTTAACTTCTGAGATCATTAGTCGCCTAGAACTTAGAACTAATTAAACCTAACTGAACTAAGGAGATCACACACATCCATGCCCGAGGCAGGATTTGAACCTGCGACCGTAGCGGTAGCTCGGTTCCAGACTGTAGCGCCTAGAACCGCACGGCCACTCCGGCCGGCTCGAAGCCACAGTCACAGACTCTAGTTCAGAATCAGGCAGCACACAGTAACCAGAATAGTGGAATAGCGGACTTCTACTTCAACAGCAGTCCTAAGGCTAACGTGGAATATACAGAAGAGCTTGTACCACAACGAAGCAATGGCCTTGCCGCAGTGGGTACACCGGGTCCCGTGAGATCACCGAAGTTAAGCGCTGTCGGGCGTGGCCGGCACTTGGATGGGTGACCATCCAGCCGCTATGCGCTGTTGCCATTTCTCGGGGTGCACTCAGCCTCGTGATGCCAATTGAGGAGCTACTCGACCGAATAGTAGCGGCTACGACCAAAGAAAACCATCATAACGACCGGGGGTGTGGTGTGCTGACCACACGCCCCTCCTATCTGCATCCTCAACTGAGGACGACACGGCGGTCGGATGGTGCCAATGGGCCACTTGTGGCCTGAAGACGGCTTGAGTGCATTTGTTCCACAGCGAATATCTTGAGATAAGTAACTTTCCATTCTTATGTATAAAGAACCCAGTTACTCTATGCTTGCAGTTTGTATTATAGAAGGAGGATCCCGGCCAGCAAACAACGTCCTCTCCTTGTTTCCCATTGTACAGCTCTACAGAGACAGCGAGACGATATAAAACTATCAGTTGCCAAAAAACTGTTTTGTATCTTGAAACGTTTATGGGAATTGAGGAATGTTACAAATATTTCACTTCGACTCTATCGTTTGAACACTTGACCGAAAATAAGCACTCTACATATGATCTACTTTCTCGAGATTGGCAATGGGTGTAGGTCTTGTCTGAAGTTTAAAGAAAAATTCAATACGTTTCTTCCACTTGATGTGCAGCATTATGCGATCTAACATTAAACAAATGAAAACTCTTAGCGACTCCTATGTCTCATTGCATTAATAAACATAGGTATATCACAATAACTGTTATTGTTAACTGGGAAAATGGGCAGTTTAGCAGGAAGCTGACGAATGAGTCAGTGAGATTTCTTTTACCGAATAGTTTCTTTAAAATATTTGAGAAAGGTTGCAGTGCAACAGCGTGTGCACGCCTCCATTCCCCCATTAAAGACGAGGTGTGGACTCTCCCAGCGCTGAGAACGAGAATGCGTTTCTGCTCGCGGCTCGTCGTCTTGCGCGAGCTCAACCAGTAAGCTGCTTGAAGTGTCCAACTTGCTCCAGCCACTAACAGACGGTACTGTGTCCAGACTACGGGCCAGCAACTGTCGCTACCCGCGAAACAGACCGGTACAGCGGGCCCCGGACCGAGTAGGGGTGAGCCTGGCCGGTCGTCCCGGAAACACAGACGCTTCCCAGAGACCACCAGGAGGCGTCCACGGCGCCGCAAGAGGTCGCTACAGCCGCGGACCTCTTTCCTTCCGCTCGACACGTGTCTGCAAATAGAGCCAGCCACATCCATGCGCCGAACAGTATTTAGGCTGGCGCACGAGCCTGGAGAGGCGGTAAACGCCGAGCGAGCGCACTGGTGTCATCGTAGCTGCCGCGTCATCGTCCACCGCCGCCAGCGTACCCGAGCCATCCCCGCACGGCCTCTACTCGTCCTCGGACGCAGGTGACGGAAACGTGGACTCTGCGCTGCTCTTCACGAGACGCCCGGGGCTTGGTTTAGTGAAGTTGTATAGTTACTTCATACAGTTTGTTTGGAAGAATCTCTGATTTAGTCATTGGTAGGCTTGGAGGATCAGTCCTACCTCACGAATATTGTTTTGTAACTTTTGAAGAAAGACTTTAGTTTAAATAAAACGCTATAACTGACACTGAGATTTTCCTATCCCCGGACGGCGGATCTATTAGACGGTGTGAGGAAGCGATTTCTGGCTCACAGCAAGGACGACACTTCTCCTTACAGATTCATAAAACAATGAAAAATAACTTACATGTAGAAAATGTTTTTGTGTTGGCTCTTTTGTTCAGGCTGCTGCGTTGTTGTGCCGTCTAACACGACCTATGACGACAATATCGGTATCATCATCCAGGGGGTTTTGAAGGATTCGGTTTCTGCAAATGACCACGTAGACGTGGCTTTGTTGCAGGCCTGTTGCGGGGCGCAATACTGCACAGCGGGGAGGCGGTCAGCTCTTGGGGCGTCGGCGCCGACCCCGCGGTCAGGGCCTTCCGCCTGGGAGAGGCCCTCGGCTTCTCCACCAATGACTCGCGGGAGCTGCTGGAGTTCCTCCTGGCGCAGGACGCTGCTGACCTCGTCACACACGACGACGAGCTGTTGTCTCCGGAGGTGCGTCACCGTAAACCCGCTCTTGTCATAGGGTACACAGAATAGTCTCTCTGCCTGGTATAAGGTGTCCTCACAAACCGTAATAAAAAGAACTGGTGTCACTCTAAATTCGCCGTGTTCTATTGTCTAGCTTCCAATACAGACTCACAGCAGCAGCTTCTAATTGTCGCGTTTTCATCCAATTTAATGGAAAAAAGAAATGGCGTACCATTGAGCAGTGTTAAGCGGTTCCATTTCTCTAACGAGAGACACAAACATGTGTTAACTTATTACAGGACAACTCACGACTGAGCAGTTGCATCGATGTGCCGCTTTGGCTAGAAGCAGCTTATAGACAAAGGTCAAAGATATTGTGCCTACGCAAGCCTGCAGCCTTGCAAAGAAAATCAGTCTCATTACTTTATTGTCGCACCTCGCATACAATGCATGTCTATGCTGTGTATCTGATATCAGTGTCATCCACAAAGTAAAAATTGGAGAACTAACTGTTATTAACATGTTCACACCTCCTGCTATCTCCTGACCCCCACAGGTAATCCTAGTATCACAACAGTTCGCCATATACCTCGGAGATTTAATAGCTACCATACTCAACGGAAGTATCAAGAAAGTGATGAAAATGGTGAAGCCATTGTAAATCGGGCAGAAGACAATAACTTACATTTGGTGTTTGATGCAAAGGATAAAGTAACTTTCATAAGAGCCGCTCCGAGACAGCAATATAATCCCGACTTACATTTTGTAACAACTAATGAAAATGAATTATCTTGTAAGGTGTCAGGCAAATCCAACACCTTCCATGAAAACCCTGACATAATAAGAAAAATCTAGTAGTATGTCACATAGCTCCGAATAAATCGTGACATTAAATTAACCAAAGTAATACGAGTAACGAGTGAGCAAATGGAATACCACAGACTAACACAAGAATGCCTAAATGCATGTCGTACCTTCCCACCGTGAGACCGACGTAGTTCCGAGGGGAGAAACGAGAACAGAAGCCGAGAGCAGAACCGTGTTAAGCTAGGAGACCCTACGATAAGGGACGGACTGGACACCCACGTCGCCAGCTAACCTTAGAGCCACACAACCCGCACGTTTTAGCGTGAGACATTTTTGCGTCTCTGTTACGTCATGGACCACCCCCCCCCCCCCCCCCCCCCGGCCCATGTTAAAAGCTAGAGCCCTCCAGAAAAACAGTATAGATCTTACGATAACGCTAAAAGGACCACACCAGCTGCAGGTTTTAGCGTAAGACTTTTTAGCGTCTCTGTTACGTTGCAAACTTTAAAAACATTGCCCCACCACGAAAAGTGTAACGTTTCTCATTGGATAGACAGAATTTTTGTAGGCGGAGCTTAAGGTTAACATTGAGACCCTGAACGGTCAGATGAAAACACAGCCAGATAGTTTTTTTAAACCAACTTCGGTAAATTGTAGTAAGGAGAAGTTAGGAGAGAGTTAGTTCCGAGATGGCGAGGTGAGCGGAGCTGTGCTGCCCGCCGTTGCCCTGACGCTGCCTAAACACCGACAAGGTAATGAACGCACGCGATGCCGCATTTTTGAGCGCATAAGGCTTCATTCAGAACTGCAGAAGTCTCATCTGTTACACCCCCTTTTTTGCGTAATACTAGTGTCGATCGTTAATTAAAACTCATGGTGTTCACATTTGCCACTTGAAGAACAGATCTGAAACGCGATGATTTTTCTTTTATGTAGTTATTGAGAAGCCACATCAGCCACTGTAATTTACAGGTTAGATAAGTAATTAAAGATAATTGAGGGTCGCTGTAGATCATTTTGATAGTTTTCTCTTTTGTGAAGCTTAATTTAAACCTAGATTATAGATGTGATATGGCATAGGTCATCCTTCGATCGATTGTAGAACTTGGAAACCCATTTAGGGAATATTCGTTCACATTTTTGTTGAACGCAGTTGGTTTTTACCATCCAGTATTAAAACATTTCCTTTTATCAATAGTGCAATTTATTAACGATGTTTTGTGAGTAGAATAAAATTTCCAGTGGTAAACTTAACTGCTTTTTCGACGTTATTTTACCAGCTAACTAAAAATAGGAAAGCCTTGAACCCTTTCCACTAAATTTAGTTAGTATTAAGATTCTTTTACAGGGAGTGCAGTGGAGCTGACGCTGAGATCATTAAGCATTTGATTATATCATCGCTAGTCTCACTGAACTCTTCTGAATTCTACATGTCATGTGTGGTTTGGCGTCTCCTTACCAGCAACAGGTCCCAGGTTCAAACTAGTTAATTCCGTAAAAAACACGCTCAGAGCGTCGTTGCGCGAAAGTGGTAGGGAGACACGATATAAGACAAACAGACACCACCATGAATGTTTAGAATCCCTCCAAAGTTCGCAGTTCGTATAATAAGATTTCCCATGCAACCAACAGCGTTCAGTCTTGATTGAAATAGAGCCCAATATCCCAATTGTATCACCCTTTCCACAGCCTAGATGGAAACTTAGACAAGTGAAGTGGGATGTATTTGCTAAATTCTGCACAGATGTCTTTGCTGGATTCCCCCAAAAACAAAAAAACAAAACAAAAAAAAAAAAACACAAAAAGTGCAGCAAAGAAGGTAATCCTTTGGGTGTACCGAAAGCATTATATTCGAGGTTGGAGCGACACTAAGAAGAAACAATACAACGAATTAACAAAAAACGGCGACCCGGAAATGGCGGATAATCTATTTCGTAATTTCGATGCAACCAGACAGTGGATAGAGACTGTTTAGTCAATCAGTTTTCAAACGTCAAGTAGAGAAGCGTGGTCATTACTAAGAAAGTTGGATGGAAACAAAATTAAAGTAAGAGACAACACTCATTTAAGGAGGCCTTGCGCATTGTTACTGATCTTCCAGAACTTTCCTATTGAACAAGCTTGATTGCGACCAAGACAGAGCTGCGCTGATGAAACCTTATCTTTAACAACATTTACTGAAGCAGGATACCAAATGAAGTAGAAAACATCAGTTGCTTTTATTGGTCTAACAGCAGCACATCGTTGCCTCATCCACCCTACAATCCAGACCTGGCACCCTCGGACTTCCATCTCCTTGGGCCGCTTAAAGATTCTCTACTGGGAACACACTTTGAAGATCACGGGAGTGTCACTCATGCAGTGAAAACATGGCTACGCCTACAGGATAATAGCTTTTACCAGCAGGGAATACATGCTCTTCCACAACGTTGGCATACGGCCATAGAATGTGATGGAGACTACGTAGAAAAATAGGACATGGACAAGACATGTTGATGTATATTGTCACCACATTCTGACTCTTAACAATAAATATGTCCTGAGAAAAAGAGTGGAGCATTACCTATTGAACGATCCATGTACACTGACAACCAACGATGTCTTAAAGGTACTTCACTTATTTTGTCAGACAAACTATATACGTATACAATTTAATTAGTAATGCTGCGAATACCCACAGAATTCTAAACCCTTGTGGTCTGTGGCATCAGTTATTTGCAGGTTAAATAAAAATCAGAAATGAAGTTTTAATCCGCCAACATTCATACAAGCGCATACTCATACAAAGATATTACGGATTAAAGAAGACACAGTACTCTTTTCTTATGCTCTACATTATTACTGAACTTCCGTATAGTTTTGATTAACTCAAAATATCAAAAACTAGGTATAAATTAGAAGTAAGAAGAGCCGGCGTCATATTTTTCTTCATGCTCCGGAACCCGACGTTTCGACCACTCTGTTCGGATCTTGTATAGGGGTCTTCCGATCTCTGCGGGCTGTTGCATGGTTTCTCTTCGTTATTAGTGCAATTCTTCAGAAGAATAGCGTAGGAAGATTTTTTGTCAGGGGAGTAAATGGACGCGTTATCGGACTCGAACGCAACACTTCTTTCAAGAAAAATGTAAAATATGTGGTAGCAAACACCAAGTAGAGTGAGATCAGAATATATGTTTTAATAACTTGCGAGTGCTAGCCAAGGAAAGTTACAGAAGGAAAATTCGCAGAAGTAGTCAAAATCTCTCGGAGAGCGTGCAATTGACGGTTACGGGCATCTGACCACGTGGCTTTTTGCCACCCAGCTGCGGCTCACGAGGGACATCACCAACTATCGGGAAGCCACTTCTGTGGCACAACAACGATAATATTTTCACGACATCCCCTATCTCTTTCAGTACATGCAATCCGTACCTGCTGAATGACTATGGTCCAGTATGTACACTAATAGTAGCCTGAAGATTTTTACCAAATAACTTGACATTTTTCGAAAAAAAAAGTTATGAGTGGACGCGACTCTAATTTTCGATCCCCAACTCGCTTCCTATACCAGATCATCAATTTCGCACACCTCCTCTTCTTGGAGCACCATCGTACGCAATATATTAATTGGAAACGAAAAACCAAGCAGCCAATACCATACTCACTAATCACCATTCCAAGTACCGACTTCCCACATTCCATGTGTAAGTAGGCTGTTTAGGTTTTTATGTTGGTAACGTCACCTAGCACTCTGTATGAAAATCACTGGCTGTGCTGTGAGCAGTCTGTGGCTGGTTGGCATTGGAATACTCGCTGTTGTAGTGTAGGGCAGAATTTTGGGAGCCGACGATATGGGCGTGTGTCCATCAGAAAGAGTAAATTTGTAATATTGTATATCACGAACTGATTATAATATATATATATATATATATATATATATATATATATATATATATATATATATGATGACTTTAGAATATTATTAAGGTAAATACATTGTTTGTTCTGTATCAAAATCTTTCATTTGCTAACTATGCCTATCAGTAGTTAGTGTCTTCAGTAGTTGGAATCTTTTATTTATTTGGCAGTATTGGCGCTCGGTGTATTGCAGTAGTTCGAGTAACGAAGATTTTTGTGAGGTAAGTGATTCATGAAAGGTATAGGTTATTCTTAGTCAGGGCCATTCTTTTGTAGGGATTATTGAAAGTCAGGCTGCGTTGCGCTAAAAATATTGTGTGTCAGTTTAGTGTTGATCAGAATAAGTAAAGAGAGATATGTTTGAGTACGTTCAGTTTTGATCAGCTGTTTGAAAATCAAATAACGTAAGGGGTTTACCAGAACTGTTATACTAAATTTTCCAAAGGGGATATTTCACATGCACCTCCATGCCTTATGAATCCTATTCTGCCAAAACTTCAGCCAAGTCCCATCAACTCAACGATGAAATTCGAAGTGAAATACACTCCAGCTTCCTGCCTTAGTCAACAGCGCTCCACCTCTCCGCATCCTCCCGTTTCCTCCCTCTTGCGTTCTCCCCCTCAGTATCTCTTACCTGTTGCCCGTGCTTCCACAGGGCCCTATTCTAGTACTCGTCAATCCGCCTCTATTATGAACATAATCATTCGTACCCCACCTGCATCACTATTGTATCGTAGCATCATCATCTGTGATTTCATAGAACAGAAAGCAGTTCTTATCATCTCACTTAGACTGTGAACTGACATCACTTAGTTCCAGTAAAATGTACGTAGAGGAATATAGGGCAAAGTTTAAGCAGATTTTAAATTGTGGTGTCGAGAAGTATATGCCTAGTAAGTGAATAAAGAACGGGAAAGATCCACCGTGATTTAATGGTTCGGAAAATGCTGAGGAAGCACAGGCTGTTGCACTCTCGGTTCAAAAGATAACAAGCAAATGATGACAAGAAAAGATAAGTAGAGATTCATACGTCTGTGAAGAGATCTGTGCGGGAAGCATACAACTACTGCCACCGTCACACTTCAGCGAAAGATCTGGTAAAGAACACCAGAAAATTCTAATTTTACGAAAAATCGCTTAGTGGGTCTAAGGCTTCCATCCGGCCACGTGTTGACCAGTCTAGTGTGGCAATTGAAGATTAGCAAAGCGCAAGCCGAAGTCTTAAATTTCATCTTCAAGAAATCGTTCATGAAGGAGAACCATATAAGTGTATCGTCATCTGACAATTGAACAGACTCCTGTGTGGACGACATGATAATAAACATCTCTGGCGTAGAGAAACAAGTGAAGCAGTTGAAAACAAGCAAGTCACCAGGTCCGAATGGAATTCCAATTTGGTTTTCAATGAGTAATCTACGCCATTGACCCCTCACTTAATTTGCAGTTAACACAAATCTCTCGCCCAGAGCAAAGTCCCAAGTGACCGGAAAAAAGAACAGGTCATTCCTGTATATAAGAAGGGCAAAAGAACGGACCCACAAAATTACCGACCAATGTCTGTAACATTGCTTTGCTGCAGAATCCTTGCAGATATTCTCAGTTGGAATATAATAAATTCCTTGATACCAAGAAGCTTATGTCCACGAATCAGCATGGTTTTGGAAAGTATCGCTTGTGCGAATCTCAGCTAGCCCTTTCCTCACACGATATACCGAAGAGCTTCTAGATTTCCGGAAAGTGTTTCACACGGTGCCCCATTGCAGGCTGTTAAAGAAGGTTTGAGTGTATGAAACAGGTTCACATGTATGTGCATGGCTTAAGTTATAGAATCCAGTATGTCGTCCTTGACGGCGAGTATTCATCGCAGATAAGGGTATCGCAAGGAGTGCCCCAGGGAAGTGTGATAAGACAGCTGTTTCCCTGTAAACATAAATGATTTGGCGGACAGGGTGGACGGCAATCTGTGGTTGTTTGCAGATGATGCTGTAATCTAGAGTAGGGTGTTGAAATTAAATGACTGTTGCAGGGTACAAGCTGACTTAGAAAATTTTCTAGTTGGTGTGATGAATGGCAGAGAACTCTAAATGTAGAAAAAATGTAAGTTAATGCGGATGAGTAGGGAAAACAAACCTTTAGTGCTCGGAAGCAGCATTAGCAGTGTTTGACAGTCAAGTCGCCTATATATCTGAGCGTAACGTTGCAAAGCGACATGAAATGGAACAAGCAAGTGAGCAGTGGGGTGGAGAAGGCGAAGGATCAGCTTTGGTTTATTGGGAGAATTCTAGCAAAGTGCGAATCGTCTGTAAAGCTACCACATAAAGGACGACAGTGCGACATATGCTTGGGTACAGCTATTGTGTTTCGGGTTAAAAGAAGACACCGAAGCAATTCAGAAGCGGGCTGCTGGATTTCTTATTGGTTAGTTCGAACAACACGCAAGTGTTATAGAGAAGCTTCGGAAACTCAAATGGGAATCCTTGGAGGGAAGGCGACGTCCTTTTCGGGAAACACTATTGACAAAGTTTAGAGAACCGGCATTTGAGGCTGAGTGCAGAACGATTCTATTGGCGCCAACATACATTGCACTTGAAGGATCACGAACATAAGATGAGAGAAATTGGGGCTCCTACGGAGACATGTAGGTAGTCGTTTTTCTCTCGCTCTGCTTTCGAGTGGAAAAGGAAAGGAAAGGACTAATAATGGTACGAGAAACCCTCCGCCACCTGCCGTACAGTGGAATGCGGAGTATAGGTGTAGATGCACTTGAGTAACTTAATCAAATTCTTTAAAACTCATAAAATTTTTATCAACGTGTATTATTTTAAAAATATCTTTGCGTGTGTTTAATATTATCAAAATTTTTGTTTAATTATATAAACTTCGACGGAACAGCGGTTTTATCTGCTGCAAGCTCGTTTCCCCGTTGGCAAAAAAAAGGAGTTTTGGCAGTTGTAGGCCTCAAGGGGACACCAAGAGGATCATAAGAAAATCACAACAGAGGTATCGAAACATGTTCTTGAAGAGTGTGAAGAGGAATATTACTCAGCCTACCAACTGAGATGACTTTACCTTCAAGAACAAGACCTACGAAAACCTGCAGACTTATACATGGGTTTGAATGAACGTTGACTGAAACATATTGACGCGTGGAAAACACACACACGTAGGCACACACCTACAAATAACAATCTTCTTCTTCTTCTTCTTTTTTTACGGAATTTTGTCTTCGTTCTCTCTTCTGTACTTTTCTACCTGTATACTTCGTGTTGCTTGAGATGTCTCAAAATGACTGCGGCCCTGCTGTGTGCGTGTGTGTGCAGGAGGAGGCGCAGCTGCCGCTGTTGGTGTGGATGCCCGTGTTAGAGCCGGACGTGGAGGGCGCCTTCATCACGGAGTGGCCCGCCACCGCCCTCAAGGACGGCCGCTTCCGCAGGGTGCCCGTCATCACCGGCTTCACGTCTGGCGACGGGATGGAGGCAGTCAGTCGTGAGTTTCTGCACGTACACCCATTAGCGCTAAGGTTAGGTGTCCCGTTCAGGGAAAGTCGCAGTTACTCGGAAACCTTAAAGTCCAACAGATACTGCCGTACTGGGGATCGCCGAGGAACCTGAGATATGCAGCATGAGATATGAGCGAAGCCATCAAGAAGGAGAGTCAGAAAACGAATTTGCCGTTTCGAAAATACACATAGTGATCCAGTTAAAAATTAATAGCATCTGTTGATTTGAGGATCCTTTTCATGATGCGACGGTTTAGAATGCGCGAGAGCATCACGAAAATCCTCAAAATGCTGGCAGACGCAGCAACGGAGACAACTTCCGTAATAAAAAAGTTAAAATGGTTCAAATGGCTCTAAGCAATATGGAACTTAACAGTTGAGGTCATCAGTCCCCTAGACTTAGAACTACTTAAACCTAACTAGCCTAAGAACATCACCCGTATCCATGCCCGAGGCAGGATTCGAACCTGCGACCGTAGCAGCAGCGCGGTTCCGTACTGAAGCTCCTAGAACCGCTCGGCCACAGCGGCCGGCAATGAAGAGGTCTGCTGTTGAAATAAGAAGAGTAGGTGCTTCAAAGAAAACTGCATCAAAAAATTACTAGACTAGATCTTTCTTTCTCCAGAAGGGTATGCACTGTTTAGAAAGTTGCTGGCAGATTAAAATAGCGCGCCGGGCTGGAAATCAAAGCCAGAACCTTGCCTTTTGGGGGCAATGCTTTTATCGACTGATCTAGTGATGGACAGCAGTTAACCCGCTGTGGCAACGTCACGTCTGCCAGTACGGGCTCTGCAGACTAGCGCTGATGGGCCATTCTGTACTGGCCAACCACCGTGTCATCCTCTTCCAATGAAGTCATTATGATGTAGTGTTGTAATACTTCGCAATTGGGCAACGCTGAGGAAGGGGAGGCGGGGGAAGGGGGGGGGGGGAGAATGGACTGTCAGTATGAGATCCGCAGACTAGCCCTGATGGGCCATCCAATGCTGGCCAACCACCGTGTCATCCTGTTCCAATGAAGTCATTCTGATGTGGTGTTGTAGTACTTCGCCATTGGGCAACGCCGAGGAGGGAAGAATGTTTGGACTGCCAACGGAACTCACGGGAAGTGCGGACACGAGGGCATCTGGACCCCATGCAGGAGTGGCTTGTGAATGTGTTTGGCTCGCTCGAGAAATATTACCTTGAGTAAAGTTTGGAGACAATGAGAAGAATGCCACCAAGTCAAGGATCACTGTGGTCACTGGGATGAGGCGTACATTCAATAGCCGCGCGGTCTATGGCGCATTGTCACGGTTCGCGCGGCTCTCCCAGTCGGATGTTGGAGTCCTCACTTGGGCATGGGCGTGTGTATTGACCTTAGCGTAAGTTAGTTTAAGTTACATTAAGTAGTGTGTAAGCCTAAGGACCGATGATCAAAGCAGTTTGGTCGCTTTAGGAACTAATAAATTTCCAAAAGATTTCTTACAGTCAATAGCGGGCAGAACTCACAGAGAGACGGCATATGAAGCGTTGGGCACAATCTTGAAACTTGCACTGCATCAAAAGTTCGGAACATCACAAGAAATATCACGACAAGTCATGGAGCCATGTAGACACTAGGAGAAGCGTAGACACCAAAGCGCCCAGAATTCACTAAGGATAGTGTGTGAAATTTTGGTTTGTTGGAGAGGTGCTGGGCTGCATAAAAAGGCTGATAGACCGTAAGAAAGACGCCTACAAATCACTAACGCCAGAAAGCACTCGGACGTAAGTGCGTCCTGACCTAAAAGAAAGATAGCTGTTACGAACAGCCGCGCGGGATTAGCCGAGCGGGCTAAGGCATTACAGTCATGGATTGTACGGCTGATCACGGCGGAGATTCGAGCATGGGTGTGTGTGTATGTCCTTAGGATAATTTAGGTTAAGTGGTGTGTAAGGTTAGGGACTGAGGGACTGATGACCTTAGCAGTTTAGTCCCAAAGATTTCACACACACAAATTTTTTTTTTTTTTTTACGAACAAATGAATCTGTTGTGTGGTAGCTATCGCGACAACTCCACAATGCAAGCAAACATCTGACCAATGTGCTGGATCTAATGTGGCCAGCGCTGGGAACAGCCTTGAGTTAGAATACAGGAGGAAAACAAAGTTACCGAGTCAAATGCCAGCCGCGAAGAGATCGGAAATCTCCACCCAGAAGTGGGAGGCGTGGTCGCGAACCGACAGGCAGCCATTCGGCTTTCCAATGGCAACAACGGGGCTACGACAAATTCGGACAGTCTGTTTCCTAGGAAGAGAGCGATGAGATGGCAAAGAGCCTCCGATAAGACAGCGGGAAAACAAGAAAAAATGGAGACACGCCAACCCATTGCCTACTTACACTCATGCTCATAAATTAAGGATAGTTGTAGAATGTGCTGCCACACAACGTGGCACTACACAAAACTGGCGCTAATAGCGTAGGAACATATGGAACACACATGACACAGATCTGTAAGTCCACGGTATTGGTGATAAGTTGAGAAAACCGTCCCGAAACACATATGCTACAAAACGCCACTATTACCTGCGCATGTTCTCCGACATCAATATGGGACATGATCACCATGCACACGTACACAGGCCGCACAACGGGTTGCCATACTCTGGATCAGGTGGTCAAGCAGCTGCTGGGGTGTAGCCTCCATTCTTGCACCAGTGCCTGTCGGAGCTCCTGAAGTGTCGTAGGGGTTTGAGGACGTGCACTGATACGTCGACCGAGAGCATGCCAGAGGTGCTCAATGGGGTTTAGGTCTGGAGAACAGGCAGGCCACTGATATCTTCTGTCAAGTACTCCTCCAAGATGGCATCTCGGTGGGGCCTTGAGTTATCATCCATCAGGAGGAAGGTGGGACCCACTGCACTCCTGAAAAGGCAGACATAAAGGTGCAAAACGACGTCTCGATACACCTGACCTGTTACAGTTCCTCTGTCAAAGACATGCAGGGGTGTACGTGCACCAATCATAATCCCACCCCACACCATCAAACCACGACCTCCATACAGGTCCCTTTCAAGGACATTAAGGGTTTGGTATCTGGTTTAAGATCACACTTTGTGGAACACAAGAGGGCCCTCGCTACGACCTGCTGTGTTTGACCAGCCTCCAGTCGCCTTAGTATTCTACCCCTCTTAACGTCATCAATATGTGTTCTTTGAGCCGTTTTCAACACACAGTCACCATTAGCACGTCTGAAAACGTCTGCACACATACTCGCTGCACCGTACTGTGACATGCACCAACACACCTCTGCGTATGTGGACTGCTGCCAGCGCCACCGTGCGACGACCGCAGGTCAAGTGCACCGCATGGTCATATTCCGAGTTGATTTAAACCAGGAAACCACCCACCAGAGCGTTGTTTCACCATGTGTCAGCATTATCCTTAATTTATGACCATGAGTGTAGTTTGTTGACATTCAGTCAGATATTTATTTCGACGCTAATGTGATCATCACTTTGAGACTTACTCCTCTCCTGCTGCATGTGAAAGGGGTAATCCTTGCCATTTAGTGCTTGTGTCTTAAGCAGTGGACTGCACATTCAGTTTTCCTCACCTGACGTCCTCCTCCAAACACAACGATAACGTTGCTTCTGCGACGCAACTACTGCGATCAGTCGACGCGGAAACAGCCCCAGGTCCTCGCCTCGAATGAGCTTAACACAGAAGACGAAAGCTGCCGACTGCCAACTCGCCGCCACGCAGCTACAAGACATTCGACTCGGCCGTGCCACACACGGCGTCTCTCTTCGACTGACCACAAAGAGTGGTGAGGTGGCTCATTCTTACCTCCTACTTCTCAATGACAGTATCTTTTCTATGCCCAGGCAAATATGTCCAAAAATGTATCTCGTCTCTATATATGTACAGGCTAATCTCAGGAGGTGCTGCAGGGATTTTGATCCGAATGTAACTGACAGATACACTGATACACGAGGAAGGTTTTCGTATGTAATCAACAAATATTTCTTGCAAAGTGTCTGAATTATAATGAATTAAAATTAAGTTGTGGAAATGTGGACAGCCGTCGTAGTTTGAGAGAGCAACAGTTGCTCGAGAACGCAGCAAGTGGTGCCAAATTCGCATTTGGTGTTCCGGTATAGCGACAGGGTATGTGGCTGGAATTCTAACGGTTGCGCTCTCAAATTCCGGCTGGGACACTTTTTTTCACTCAACCTTGTATTTACCTCGGAATGATTAGGAGATAGGTATTCTGTAATACGACGAAGATTTCAGAATGCCATTTTCTGCTTCCCTCAGATTAGCGCTCGCAATTCGCACGATTAATTCACTGCAAATTCTTCGAGCAACAGGGAATGAGCTACTCAACATTGAGGTATTGTGATAAACATGACCAATAACGAAAACATAGTCATCTCATAATCAGACTGTGACACGAGACGTACAGTTTGAAATAATCAAATATTTTTAACCAGTAATTTCTCTGCAATCGTTTGAGAACATCCATAGAATGAAAAATCGTGCGAATCCCAAATACCCACCGTCTTATTTTTTTATAGGTAAAATATTTTCAGGAAAACTATTTGAGCAATTCCAGCAACTTTGCTTCGTTTATATACAGTACGATCTTTCAACACTGCAGCAGGTGATACAACTTTCAGCTTTCTGCCTCCTTTCAGTCAAAACTAGATGTGGGCGCGATTCTTTTCGTGGCTCGGCGAAAAACTCTGCAATTAAAAGTCTACGACAAAGAATTGCGGCAATGATTATCAACAATGCATCGCAGTGCATAATAACCTAAGAGGAGTGCAGAAACAAGGAGAGCTAGACATCTACAGCATGCGTGCTTTTCCTGTTATTTGTGCCACCTCAGTCATTGTCCAACAAGCACTGAGTCACATATACAGGGTGTTATCAAAAGGTACGGCCAAACTTTCAGAAAACATTCCTCACACACAAAAAAAGAAAATATGTTATATGGACGTGTGTCAAGAACGCTTACTTTCCATGTTAGAGCTCATTTTATTACTTCTCTTCAAATCACATTAATCATGGAATGGAGACACACAGCAACAGAACGTACCAGCGAGACTTCAAACACTTTGTTACAGGAAATTTTCAAAATGTCCTCGTTAGCGAGGATACAAGCGTCCACCCTCCGTCGCATGGAATCCCTGATGCGCTGATGCAACCCTGGAGAATGGCGTTTTGTATCACATCTGTTCACAATACGAGCAAGAAGAGTTTCTACATTTGGTACCGGAGTTTCGTAGGTAGACAAGAGCTTTCAAATGCCCCCATAAATGAAAGTCAAGAGGGTTGAGGTCAGGTGGAGGCCATGGAATTGGTCCGCCTCTGCCAATCCATCAGTCACCGAATCTGTTGTTGAGAAGCGTACAAACGCTTGGACTGAAATGTGCAGGAGCTCCATCGTGCATGAACCACATGTTGCGTCTTACTTGTAAAGGCACATGTTCTAGCAGCACAGGTAGAGTATCCCGTATGAAAACATGATAACAAGCTTCATTGAGCGTAGGTGGAAGAACATAGGGCCCAATCAAGACATCACCAACAATGCCTGCCCAAACGTTCGCGGAAAATCTGTGTTGAGGACGTGATTGCACAATTGCGTGCGGATTCTCATCAGCCCACACATGTTGATTGTGAAAATTTACAATTTGACCACGTCGGAATGAAGCCTCATCCGTAAAGAGAACGTTTGCACTGAAATGAGGATTGACACAGTGTTGGATGAACCATTCGCAGAAGTGTAACCGCGGAGGCCAATCAGCTGCTGATAGTGCCTTCACACGCTGTACATGGTACGGAAACAACTGGTTCTCCCGTAGCCCTCTCCATACAGTGACGTGGTCAGCGTTACCTTGTGCCGCAGCAACTTCTCTTGCGCTGACATTAGGGTTATCGTCAACTGCACGAAGAATTGCCTCGTCCATTGCAGGTGACCTCGTCATTCTAGGTCTTCCCCAGTCGCGAGTCATAGGCCGGAATGTTCCGTACTCCGTAAGACCCAGATCAATTGCTTCGAACGTCTTCCTGTAGGGACACCTTCGTTCTGGAAATCTGTCTCGATACAAACGTACCGCACCACGGTTATTGCCCCGTGCTAATCCATACATCAAATGGGCATCTGCCAACTCCGCATTTGTAAACATTGCACTGACTGCAAAACCACGTTCGTGATGAACACTAACCTGTTGATGCTACGTACTGATGTGCTTGATGCTAGTACTGTAGAGCAATGAGTCGCATGTCAACATTGCCTTACTTCAATTGGGCCAGCTGGCGGTGAATCGAGGAAGTAGAGTACATACTGATGAAACTAAAATGATCTCTGACATGGAAATTAAGCGTTTCAGATCATGGCCACGTAACATCTTTTCTTTATTTGTGTGTGAGGAATGTTTCCTGAAAGTTTGGCCGTACTTTTTTGTAACACACTGTATATACCAACGAGTGGTGTACAATATTAACATTGGTTGCAAACATATTACCTACATCACGATGTACTAACATCACTGCCAGAAGGTGTGACCCTCACCCCCACGGTGTGAAGCCGGGCCGAATCACCAGTAATAGATAACAAAGGTAAATGTTCTGTGGGTGAGACGTGTTACTTAGGGAAAGGCAGGATTCAGTGTGGATGGGGCCGTACTCAGCTACAGTTGGTTGCTCAGTCTATTGTTTTTTTAAGTCACGTACAACTTTATTTGAAAACAATTGCAAATTAGGTCGACAATAAGGAAGAATTATCAAATTTGACTGTCTAATAAAAAATTTCTTAAGCAAGTTGCACTCAAGGCTGAAGGCCTTATTGTACAGGAATTCAACTTATTTGTCGGCTGAAGGCCCCAATAATAATAACTCAAAAACAATTTGGTGGCTGAAGGCCTGGATAGAAAATTCGTAAGAACGAGTGAACTTCTCCAAGAAATACTAAAATATTATAAAAAGGGGAAAATCATCAAATTTTCACTATTAAGAGACAATATCTAATTAAAAATTCTTAAGACAAATTGCTTTCATGGCTGAAGGCCTTATTGACAATCATCATGATCTGACCAAATCAAGAGAGATGTGGGCCTCAGGCAGTGCTCGAAGGATCGACCTGGGGAAGCCACTCAACTTCATAAACGATGAGACAGGCAGCCAAGAATTGTATTCACTAACCGGATGGCAACTCAAACTAGTGACAGTTTAAACGCAGGCCAACACTCTTGAAACATCAGCTTAATGTCTGATAACCAACACAGCCATGGCAAAACCCAGGCAAGGCAGAACCGGCAGACAGCACTGTGCCGTCTGAATCCGGCGTTTAGAACATTCAGAAGCAGAAGGACCGACTACCACCTAAGTAGTCCAAAAGAAACAGATATACGATCCTCAATCAAGGAGGCTCTCGAACTACACGCCTTACCAGACAGCAGCGGCAAGTAGAGGAAAGGTACACTGCCGCGAAAATACGCAATCCTCCAGGGCAGGTAACTGGGACGTTAGCGGCCACTAGGCAGAAAAATACCGCTGGTTGAACTTCATCAATAAACACAAGGAATTCAACGATTAATGGTAAAAGGTAGAGGACAGCTAATTAGCCAACTCCAAACACTCCACTCGTTGCTCTTCATCTCAGCGACCCAGCGAGCAGCAACGCGCGAACAAATGGTGTGATCTCAAAATAGTGGAGATTTCACAACTGGGTTCATTCAACTCAAACGTCCTGGATCCGGTGGAGAACGAGGTTCTCGCCGTTGCAGCTACAGCCCCTCGATCCGGCAGTGCCCGCATGCCGCCAGCGGTCCCGGCATGTCCTAGCGCTGCCGGTCCTCACTGCTGCTCTGTCGCAACTGAACTATCTGACACACTCCGACCTGGAAAACATCTGAAGCCCTTCCAAAGATAGAACTTGGGTACCCGATATCGATAACCCCTGCTGCTGCCACTCCTGGATAGACAACGCTAGCTAACGTAGTGGCGCCAGTAAACACGAGAAGAAAACGAGACACTACTATCCCTATTACACGATGCCAACCTACCAACAGCACGCGAGCCGCAGCACGGCTTAGTGGGGTCTTGCCCACTCGTCGCTAATAGGGTGCCTAAGGGATGCAGCGTTTTCGGAATGCTATACAACAATTTCAAACAAACAGCATTAGTAATTTCATTTCCAGAAAGGGAACAGACAATACTTAAATGTAAACGTAGGATTTCGCGGCGGTTGTCACAGTCAATAAGATTCTTCTGGGTCTCAGGCCGAATTGTCATCTGTAAAATTGCGACGTTTCGGCGACTGTTGCAAGGTGTCTTCTTCAGGGTGTATTGGCTGTGGCAGTACTTAACTTTGTTTACAGGAGATGTCGCTAGCGAGAGGCGACGTGAAAACAGAACAGTTCTTGCTGTACGCAGAGTCCAAGGAACCACTTGATACGGATCTGACAGCGTAGCACTAATCAGGTTGCACACTCGGGCCGATCTTGTGCGGCCGAGGCCAGGGGAAGCTGCTTTTACACTGCTGGAAACTGAAATAAGAACACCGTGAATTCATTGTCCCAGGAAGGGGAAACTTTATTGACACATTCCTGGGGTCAGATACAACATATGATCACACTGACAGAACAACAGGCACATAGACACAGGCAACAGAGCATGCACAATGTCGGCACTAGTACAGTGTATATCCACCTTTCGCAGCAATGCAGGCTGCTATTCTCCCATGGAGACGATCGTAGAGATGCTGGATGTAGTCCTGTGGAACGGCTTGCCATGCCATTTCCACCTGCCGCCTCAGTTGGACCAGCGTTCGTGCTGGACGTGCAGACCGCGTGAGACGACGCTTTATCCAGTCGCAAACATGCTCAATGCGGGACAGATCCGGAGATATTCCTGGCCAGGGTAGTTGACTTACACCTTCTAGAGCATGTTGGGTAGCACGGGATACATGCCGACGTGCATTGTCCTGTTGGAACAGCAAGTTCCTTTGCCAGTCTAGGAATGGTAGAACGATGGGTTCGATGACGGTTTCGATGTACCGCGCACTATTCAGCGTCCCCTCGACGATCACCAGAGGTGTACGGCCAGTGTAGGAGATCGCTCCCCACACCATGATGCCGGGTGTTGGCGCTGTGTGCCTCGGTCGTATGCAGTCCTGATTGTGGCGCTCACCTGCACGGCGCCAAACACGCATACGACCATCATTCGCACCAAGGTAGAAGCGACTCTCATCGCTGAAGACGACACGTCTCCATTCGTCCCTCCATTCACGCCTGTCGCGACACCACTGGAGGTGGGCTGCACGATGTTGGGGCGTGAGCAGAAGACGGCCTAGCGGTGTGCGGGACCGTAGCCCAGCTTCATGGAGACGGTTGCGAATGGTCCTCGCCGATACCCCAGGAGCAACAGTGTCCCTAATTTGCTGGGAAGTGGCGGTGCGGTCCCCTACGGCACTGCGTAGCATCCTACGGTCTTGGCGTGCATCCGTGCGTCGCTGCGGTCCGGTCCCAGGTCGACGGGCACGTGCACCTTCCGCCGACCACTGGCGACAACATCGATGTACTGTGGAGACCTCACGCCCCACGTGTTGAGCAATTCGGCGGTACGTCTACCCGGCCTCCCGCATGCCCACTATACGCTCTCGCTCAAAGTCCGTCAACTGCACATACGGTTCACGTCCACGCTGTCGCGGCATGCTACCAGTGTTAAAGACTGCGATGGAGCTCCGTATGCCACGGCAAACTGGATGACACTGACGGCGGCGGTGCGCAAATGCTGCGCAGCTAGCGCCATTCGACGGCCAACACCGCGGTTCCTGGTGTGTCCGCTGTGCCGTGCGTGTGATCATTGCTTGTACAGCCCTCTCGCAGTGTCCGGAGCAAGTATAGTGGGTCTGACACACCGGTATCAATGTGTTCTTTTTTCCATTTCCAGGAGTGTATATGCAGATGTTGTGGGGGGCGTGCGTGGAGCGGCGCGGTCCTATTCCGCACATCATTGGCCGCCGTTTCTTCACTGCCTTCTCTGGTCTTTCGTTTCGCATCATCGTTCCGGCGTTTGTGGTCACACCAGAACACGTTTCATCGGACCAACAATTTAATTAATCTGCCTGATTTGAATATCAGTCCTTTGAATTTACAATGTTTTCGTGCCGATTGTTAAGTGATTTCATTGTTTGATATGCATACGAATCATTATTGTGAACCTACTGCAGTATAGACGGGCTTGGGTAGAGCACACCGCTCTTCCGACAGTTACCGTAGTCCCAGCCCATGGAGCGGCTACTTCTCACCCAAGTAACTTCTCAGCTGGCATCACGGAGCTGACTGTACCTCGTGTGAGTCCTCCCACCAAGGGAAAGATCGCCGTCAGCACTGGGAATCGAGCCCTTGTTCTCTGCTGCGCATAGAAATCTCTCACGCTGACCGCTCAACTGCAGTGGCGCTAACTGCTAATTTTTGAACCTCACAGAATCTGCATATTTTGCTGGATTAGTACTTTCAGAGGAAAGGTCATGGTCTGGTACACAGTTCTAAGGCGCCAAAAAGATTATAAACGGTATTATGACCGACCCACCCTGCTGTCGCTACCTCTCTATTGACAACACAATCCTCCATGCTTGTTTCTCCTTTATACTTGCGGTTCCGCTTGTCGTGTCCTCCAGAGGTCAGTTCCGCATTACGTATGGGCGCCTTGATTCCCTTGGTCATATAGTCTATAGCAAGACTGGAGACACGTACCTGCAAACAAACAAAAAATTTGTAATACACCTTTATTTTTCGAGATTATAATTGAAACTTTATGACTACCTCTCGTAGGGACCGATGACCTCAACAATTTGATTTGATCTCTTAGGAACTTACCACACACACACACACACACACACACACACACACACACACACACACACACACACACACACAAAAAAAAAAAGAAACAACAAACTCGTACCTCTGCAACGTACAGAGGCTTACCGCCACTCTTTCTTCTGCATCTACACTTATATCTACATCTACATACACACTGTGCAAGCCACGTTATGGTGCATGGTGGAGACCACCTTGTACCACTGTTGGTCATGCCCAATGTTCCTCTCGCAAATAGATCGAGGGGACAACGACTGTGTATGTCTCCGTGAGAGTCCTGATTCCTCTTATCTTCTCTTCGCGAAATGAACGTTGGCGACAGTAAGATCCCCCTGCTTCTCGATAGCGGTTTGCGAAAAGAGCGCTTGTGTCGTCGCTCCAGGGATTCCCATTTAAGCTCGCACAGCATTTCCATTAACACCCCGTTTTGATCGAAACTGCCGCTGACAAATCTGGGAGCACTCCTCTGAACTGCGTCGGTTTCTTCCTTAGATGCGATCTGCTGAAGATTCCACATCCTCAAATAGTACTCAAGAATTGATAGCAAAAGATTCTGTACTTGGTCTCGTTTACAGACGAAATGCACTTCCTTTTCCTCCCATTAAACTCATATCGACTGTTCACTTCCCTACTGCCAACGCTAAGCGCATAGTAAACTTATACCAAAATGTTTAATCCACACGACTGTCTCAAGCAGCACACCAATGCTAAAGTCAAACATTACAGGAAAACATTTCCTAATCATCTGCATCATCTCTGAAAGACGGAATCCGAACTAGACATGCATTCTTGCAGACACCATGATTTACGTCGCATGGACCTCCCGCAAGGTAGATGGCTTCCAGTGGACTGAGACTGGGTAACGACAACCGCCGCACAGCGGTATACTAAAGTGAAAAGGTGGCTCTGATAGGTGAGTACTGAGTGTTCAGTCTTGCACAAAGGAATAATAATGTCAATAAAAGGAGTGTATCAGTCTACTGAAGTACACTACTGGCCATTAAAATTGCTACACCAAGAAGAAATTCAGGTGATAAACGGGTATTCATTGGACAAATATATTATACTAGAACGGACATGTCATTACATTTTCACGCAATTTGGTTACATAGAGATTGAGAAATCAGTACCCAGAACAACAAACTCTGGCCGTAATAATGGCCTTGATACGCCTGGGCATTGAGTCAAACAGAGCTTGGATGGCGTGTACAGCTACAGCTGACCATGCAGCTTCAACACGATACCACAGTTCATCGAGAGTAGTGACTGGCGTATTGTGATGAGCCATTTAGTTGCTCAGCCACCACTGACCAGACGTTTTCAGTTGGTGAGAGATCTGAAGAATGTGCTGGCCAGGGTTGCAGTCGAACATTGTTTGTATCCAGAAAGGCCCGTACAGGACCTTCAACATACGGTCGTGCATTATCCCGCTGAAATTGTTTCGCAGGGTTCGAATGAAGCGTAGAGCCACAGGTCTTAACATCTGAAATGTAACGTCCACTGTTCAAAGTGTCGTCAATGCGAACAAGAGGTGACCGAGACTTGTAACCAATGGCGATGACGAATACACGCTTCCAATGTGCATTCACCGCGATGTCGCCAAGCAGGGAAGCTACCATCATGATGCTGTAAAGAGAACCTGGATTCATCCGAAAAAATGACGTTTAGCAATTCGTCCAGCCAGGTTCGTCGCTGAGTACACCATAGCAGGAGCTGCTGTCTGATGCAGCGTCAGGGGTAACCGCAGCTACGGTCTCCGAGTTGATAGTCCATGCTGCTGCAAACGTCGTCGAACTGTTCGTGCAGATGGTTGTTGTCTTGCAAACGTCCTCTTCTGTTGACTCAGGGATCGAGACGTGGCTGCACGATCCCTTACAGCCATGCGGATAAGATACCTGTCTCCTCTACTGCTAGTGATACGATGCCGTTGGGATCCAGCACGGCATTCCGTATTAACCTAATGAACCCACCGATTCCATATTCTGCTAACAGTCATCGGATATCGACCAAAGCGAGCAGCAATGTCGCGATACGATAAACCGCAATCGCGATAGGCTACAATCCGACCTTTATCAAAGTCACAAACGTGATGGTACCCATTTCTCCTCCTTACACGAGGCATTACAACAGCTTTTCACTAGGCAACGCCGGTTAACTGCTGTTTGTGTATGAGAAATCGGTTGGAAACTTTCTTCATGTCAGCACGTTGTATGTGTCGAAACTGGCGCCAACCTTGTGTGAATGCTCTGAAAAGCTAATCATTTGCATATCACAGCATCTTCTTCCTGTCGGTTAAATTTCGCGTCCGTAACACGTCATCTTCGTGGTGTAGCAATTTTAGTGGCCAGTAGTGTAAAATCCCGGTCCAAATTGACCCCAACTTATTACAAAATCTACGTGTCAAATACATAACACGAATTGTCAGACAAAATGATATCGAGAGTGATAGTACACGGAACAAATAAAGCGTTTGTGGGTAATGAGCAATTAAACTAATAATTGGTTCTCTTGACAAAGACCGCGGGAGAAAGGAAGAAGGTAATACTCATCATCTTACACATATTTGATCACGGTCATTTCTGAGACTTTGCCCCTTGCGACTTCAATAAGTAACGGGGTCATTAATGAATCCTGGTACGCCAGATCACAAGTACAGAGGGCCCAGAATCTAGCTTAGTCCAAACCACGCCCCTACGGTAACGATTGACAACTCTCATTCTCGGCCCTTCTGCTGCGTATTCTCAGAGTGATTTAAGTTGCAGGATGGATCAGTGTAAGCGGCTACCGACAGATTCGCCACTGGACATCGTGTCCTCTATCGGATGTAGCCCCTTTTCCAGCCAGAATCACAGAGGGAGCTTCAGAACAGTGTCGCCTGACAGAGGTTTAGATCCCCTGCGTTCTCGCAGAGCTGTCCTATGAGCTGTCTCGTGTGCCGCTCCAGAGCTCGCGAACCGTAATGCCCTCGCAGAACTGTCTCCTCTCTGCACTCTCCCAGGTTCACGTAAACTATTCTTCGCCAATGACAGGACTCCGTTAAATTCTGATTAACGCCAATGTTCGTAACCAAAGTCCTCTCCTACGAAAAGTTTTATCAGCGAGTTTTATGAACCAACGAGTTGCTCCTGCATTCTTCAACACAGTTCTCAGAGGTTGAGCGCAAAATTCTCACTCTTCAAAGATATTTTTATTTTAGCCCATCCGTAGTTCTCGCGTATCAGTAATTTTCATAAAGCGGCCTGCTGTCTTCCACCCTCCGGTAGCTTTTTTAGTACAATCTACATAGAAAAATGGATGCAACCCAAGCCAACACTCTAAAAAGAAGCAAAGCAAATGTTTACTTAATGCTTCTTAAAATTAAAAAAGCTTGAAATGTGACACTGAACTGTTACTCCTTTCATACAAGACAAATTTGAAGCAATTTCCTTTACGATTTACTATATTGTTAAAACGATAAGAAATGTCTGCTCTTATTTTAATTATAACACGATTTATACATTTTAATTTTCTAAAAACTTTGTTATCAGAAACCTCATCAGTAGTCAGACGAGTTCTCTAATCAGATGATGATTCCTTTTTAAAGAGAACTGAATTTCCAGAATCTCCTAAATTAGACCTGTTAGTATGAGAATGGCTGACAGTACCTCGCTTCCACAAAGCAAGAAAAGAAATTCTGAAACAAACTCAAGTACCTAACTCGTATGAAAAAAGAAATTTTTCTCTGAGAGTGGCTTCCCACTCTCCTGCATTCTAGAAAGGCTGCCGGCCACAGCAAACAAAATTCTATAGCGTGCTTCTCTGACAGAATAGCTTTGGCCTGTAAAAATGAACAGTTTGCGGACTACCTGCCCTTCTCGGCTCATTGCGCGACCCAGACATGCAGCTACAGAAAAATTCAACATCACCCAGTATGGAAAGAATTTTAAAATAATAACTGACAGCTTAATCATTCCAAACACTGTGGTTGCTCATAATCAGCTTTGATCTACATAGACAGAAAAAAAAATCACAATACCGAGAAGGAGCTGTGTGACATCAATGAAAGTTGACAGGAGTCTTTCTACACCGCAGATATGATCTCTGTTCAAGTTTCGTGCCAGTAACGCTAGAACGCCACTACGAGGGCGCAAATAAGGTTTGCTTTACACACACGATATAACGGTCGGAGTGTTAGTTACCTTCGAGATTGGACATGATGAACTGATGTTAGTCAAGAATGCCTTTAAGGTGACAACGACAGCACCGTTCCTCACAAGCGACTTCTAATCAAGCTGCGGGCCTATGGGGTATCTTCTCAGTTGTGCGACTGGATTCGTGATTTCCTGTCACGAAGGTCGCAATTCGTAGTAATAGACGGCAAATCATCCAGTAAAACTGAAGTGATATCAGGTGTTCCCCAGGGAAGCGTCCTGGGACCTCTGCTGTTCCTGATCTATATAAATGACCTGGGCGACAATCTGAGCAGTTCTCTTAGATTGTTCGCAGATGATGCTGTAATTTACCGTCTAGTAAGGTCATCCGAAGACCAGTATCAGTTGCAAAGCGATTTACAAAAGATTGTGTATGGTGTGGCAGGTGCAGGTTGACGCTAAATAACTAAAATTGTGAGGTGATCCACATGAGTTCGAAAAGAAATCCGTTGGAATTCGATTACTCGATCAATAGTAGAATTCTCAAGGCTGTCAATTCAACTAAGTACCTGGGTGTTAAAATTACAAATAACTTCAGTTGGAAAGACCACATAGATAATATTGTGGGGAAGGCGAGCCAAATGTTGCGTTTCTTTGGCAGGACAATTAGAAGATGCAACAAGTCCAGTAAAGAGACAGCTTACAGTACACTCGTTCGTCCTCTGTTAGAATATTGCTGCGCGGTGTGGGATCCTTACCAGGTGGGACTGACGGGGGACATCGAAAGGGTGCAAAAAAGAGCAGCTCGTTTTGTATTATCACGTAATAGGGGAGAGAGTGTGGCAGATATGATACGCGAGTTGGGATGGGAGTCATTAAAGCAAAGACGTTTTTCGTCGCGGCGAGAGCTATTTACGAAATTTCAGTCACCAACTTTCTCTTCCGAATGCGAAAATATTATTTTGAGCCCAACCTACATAGGTAGGAGTGGTCATCAAAATAACATAAGAGAAATCAGAGCTCGAACAGAAAGGTTTAGGTGTTCGTTTTTCCCGCGCGCTGTTCGGGAGTGGAATGGTAGAGAGATAGTATGATTGTGGTTCGATGAACCCTCTGCCAACTTAAATGTTAATTGCACAGTAGTCATGTAGATGTAGATCAAGACCTGACTGGGTGAACAAGGTCGTGCAATAGGGATATATTGCAGAAAGAGTTGGTAGGAATGTAGCCACTGTACGTGATTGCTGCCAGCGATGCTCACGAGAATGTTCGTTCGCAAGAAAACCGGGCTCCGGACGGCCACCTTGCACTATTGAGAGGTAAGAGCATCGTGTTCGGCGTATAGCTAATTTAGGTAGCAATTGGCACCTCTGTGACGCAACGAACTCTTGCAAACCACACTGGACTCGCATTCGGGAGGACAACGGTTCAATCCCGCGTCCGGCCATCCTGATTTAGGTTTTCCGTGGTTTCCCTAAATCGCTCCAGGCAAATGCCGGGATGGTTCCCTTGAAAGGGCACGGCCGACTTCCTTCCCTAATCCAATGAGACCGATGACCTAGCTGTCTGGTCTCCTTCCCAAAACAAACCCCCCCCCCCCCCCCTCTTGCAAACCTGTTACTTCAAGGACAGCTCCGAGCCAGACGCCCTGCAGCGTGCATTCCACTGACCTCAAACCACCGCCATTTGCGACTCCAGTGGTGTCAAAGGGGAGCTAATTCGAGACAGGGTGGAGGTCTGTTGTGTTTTTTGATGAAATTTGTTTCTGCCTTGGAGTCAGTAATGGCCGTGTGTTGGTTAGAAGGAGGCCAGTTGAGTGCCTGCAACCAACCCGTGTGCGTGCTACGCACACCGAACCTGCAACTGGAGTTTTTATCTGGGTGCGATTTCGATTGACGGCAGCAGCACTCTTGTGGTTATCCCACGCACTCTGATTACAAATTTGTACGTAAGTCTGGTGATTCGACCTGTTGTGCTGCCATTCATGAACAGCATTCCAGGGTGTGTTTTTCAACAGGATAACGCTCGACCACGTACTACTGTTGTAACGCAACATCCTCTACAGAGGGTCAACAAGTTACCTTGACCTGTGTTGACCGACCAAGTGCGACAGACGTGAAAGTCTGATATCCGGCACCTGTCCAACTCTATGCATGCACGTTTGTTTGCTTGCATTGAACTTCCGACGGTTAAACCGGTTACTGATGTACCAGCATTTCACATTTGCAATGGCGTACCTTGTGCGAACATTAATCTTGATCTTGCAATGTTAACCACCTAAATATGTTACCTGGACAAATATATTCCAGAAATTCCATTAGTCTACATTAATAACTTTTTGATGTTTTGATTTTTGGCCGTCACAGTATGTAATCAGTACAACAATGTCTCAGAAATGAAAATTAAATCAGAGGAGTGAAATGAAAATGAGACGAATCAGTCCGTAATGGAGTGACACTTGTCAACTTACATTTTTCTACATTTTTAGAATTAGCTGCAATTCGTTACAACAAATGAAACTCCTTTATAAGTCTTCCTGTATTCTCCTACAGCCACTCAATGACAACACTACTCCATGCAATACAGCATCATCAGCAAACAGTTGCAGAGTGTTGCTCATCCTGTCTGTCAGATCATTTATGCATACAGAGAACGGGAGAGGTGTGTGTGTGTGTGTGTGTGTGTGTGTGTGTGTGTTTTGAGGACCTTATGGATGGCCAACGGCGAGGTTATCAGCACCCTAACAATGATTAAAATAAACGAATGTGGATAAGAACGAAAACTATCGTACACGCATGCCCACGAAATGACCACACAATTACTCCATCGCACAGGCACTCTCACATGCACTAAAACCAATGAGGAGGCAAGATAGCTAATCAAGAAATTAAAACAGAGGGAAAACCAAACACAGAAGAGCTAACAGACACCACAGGGAAATGTGACTGGCTGACCACTTACAAAAAAATTGGGTGAGCCAGCCACCCTGTTGACACTTTAAAAACATATCCCCAAAATCTTGTTCACGAAACTTTAAAACTTGAACCACATTCGCTTGATGATTCCATAAAATAGACTGCAGATCCGCGGCAAATCCGCTGGTCAGCAAATAAAATGCAGTCCAATAAAATGTGGTGCACCGTGATCTGCACGCCAGAAGCAGCACACATCGGAGGGTTCTCTCGCCGGAGTAAAAATCCATGTGTCATAGGGCTGTGGCCGATGCGAAGACGAGTAAGGAGGACCTCGACCCGTCGACGTGGCTGGAAGGAAGTACGCCACGGTCGAGGAGATGGATGATGATGATTGGTTTGTCGGGTGCTCAACTGTGTGGTCATCAACGTCCGTACAAAGTCCCAATCTTTACAGTCCAATCTAGCCGCTTTGACGAATGATGATGAAATGATGAGGGCCATACAAAAACCCAGTCCCCGGATGGAGAAAATCCCCAACCTGACTGCGAGTCGAACCCGGGACCCTGTGATACTGAGGAAGCATCGCTAGCCACTAGACCACGAGCTGCGGAATACGAGAGAGATGCTACCATACTTCCCTGGCGCGCTCCCGACGATAATTTTGTCTCCGATGAACACTTTCCTTCAAGGACGACGTACTGACCTCTGTTACTTAAAAGTGTTCGAGCCAATCACATACCTGACAACCTATTCCGAATGACTGGACTTTTGTTAACAGTCGACAGTGTGCAACTGTGCCAGACGTTTTCTGGAAAACTAGGGATATGGAATCTGCCTGATGCCGTTCATCCATGGTTAACAGGATATGGTGCGCATGAGTGATGCTTTCGAAATCTGTGTCGATTTAGGGATGTAGGCTTTCCTTCCTCAAGGAAATTTATTAAAATATGTTCAATAATTCTACAGCAGGGATATGCTAAGGATATGGGCCTGTAATTTTGCGGTTCCATTCTTTTATCTTTATTGTATTCTTGCCTCGCACCATTCATTCGCGGTTTGGACGGGAAGGGATGGGTAGCTGTAGCACCCTCTACGGGATTAGACCGTAGTAAGCAGCGCGCCTACTGTGTGTTGCAGGCAAGCGGTACCTGGAGGACGCGGCGGCGCTGCAGCAGCTGAGCGACAGCTTCGTGGCGGCGGTGTCCCCGCAGCTGCACCTGCCGACGCCGCAGCAGCGCGAGGATGCCGCCGTGCAGCTGCGCCACTTCTACTTCGGGCACCAGAACATCACCGCCAGCGACGCGCAGGCCCTCGTCGACGTAAGCATTTCGCGACGCAAAGCTGCGAGCTCCTGCAATACGCACCACACGTCTTCTTTTAGGCGCATCACAGCTTCATACTACAATTTTTACCCTTATTGGTCATCAAATGCTACCGAATGCCTGTGGAGGCATCGTATACTGACTCAGCGTTAGTAAAAATTACGCTGGCTTGCTATAGAGGGGGTAAGATCGACTGTACGTCTCACACATACAGAGAATATTCAATGAGCACATGGAACACGCAGTAAAGAAAACCAAAGAGAGTTTTGGGATGGGAGTTAAAATTCAGGTAGAAGAATTTAAACCTTTCAAATTTACCAATGGTGTAGGAACATCTGTTGAACGGAACTGATAGTACTTATGTGCGTTCCACAGCAGTTCCTTGTGCAGCGACCGTTGGATATGCAAGCGGAAAAAAAACAATGCTGCGATCAGCCACAAATAGCCTCAATTTGTTGCAGATCCATTTTGACTAGAGAATAGCCATAATCAGTGCTAGAGCTAACAGAAATATCCATTTTGACTAGAGAATAGCCATAATCAGTGCTAGAGCTAACAGAAATAATAAAATACAAGACAGTGCACCGCAGAAAAAATACAAACGAGAAAAATATATACCAAATATCTGTCAATATGATCACATCAAATTTGTGCTTAAACACATATCTCTTTCAGATTTGAATACATGTCACACCTATAAACATATGGAGAAAAAGAACCTGCATACATGACAGAAAACGAACATGAACTGGAGTTATTGTTTACAGATTACAGCAACACCAACAGTTTGGCCACCTCTACCAAGAGAGCCCTCAGTGTGGGCAAATAATGAAGCTAAAGTTCATTTTTAAGAAATAGGGGCATGCCTTACATCGACACAGACAAATATAGATGTGACAAAAACTGTTAATGTTAGAAGTTACCAAAAGATTTATAAAAAGTTAACTTATAACGTTAATACAAATATAGACACATCAATGTTTCGAAAAACGAGTTACAAAAGGTATTAAGTGCCACGTATGGCGAGAGAACGCATTTGCATGCAAAAGCATCAAATTTAAAAAACATCAAATTTAAAACAAACACAAGGTTGATATGAAATTTAATAAAACACCAACCTTATCTAAAATATAAAAGAGTGACACACAAAAGGACAAGGATGTAGAACACATGGCCATCTTCTGCTGCCAGGAAAACGACTACATGTGAATTCTAATCTATGTGCGAAAACTAACAGATGGCGATAACGTTATACGGTAGCTTCTCACATTAACGTCGTGTGTTACGTCTATATTTACCAATCTAGCAGATACAATATGCATCTATCTAGATATTTTTATAAAAATAAACTTTAGCTTGACTATTTTTTCACATAGGAAATTTTGAAATTTGTGGTAAGTTCCTATGGGACCAAACTGTTGAGGTCGTTGGTGCCTAGGCTTACACACTACTTAACCTAACTGAAACTAACTTACGCTAAGGACAACACACACCCATGCTCGAGAGAGGACTCGAACTTTCGACGGGGGCAGACGCGCGAATTGTGGCAAGGCGCCTGAGGCGTTGGCTGTACTCCCAAGGGATATAATGCCAGATTTTGCCCATCTGGCGCGACACATCGTCAAAATCCCAAGCTGGTTGCAACGCCCTGTTTCAAACGTTCTCATCTGGGACACCGAGCGAGGTGGCGCAGTTGCCTCGCATTCCGGAGGAGGACGGTTCAAACCCGCGTCCGGCGATCCTTGTGTAGGTTTTCAGTGATTTCCATAAATGGCGTCAGGCACATGCCGGGATGGTTCCTTTTAAAGGGCACGGCCGACTTCCTTCCACATCCTTCTCCAATCCGACGGTACCGATGACCTCGCTGTTTGGTTCCCGTCCTCAACCAACCAATCAGTTGGGGAGAGCTCCGGTAACCATTGTGGCCAAGGTTGTGTTTGGAAAGCACGAACGCAAGCAGCAGAAACTCTCGCTCTGTGCAGGAGGCCATTATCTTGCTGAAATGTAAGGATTGCCATGAAGGGCAACAAAACGGGGCGTAGAGTGTCGTCGACGTATCGCTCTGCTGCCAGGGTTCCGCGGATGAAAAGAAATGGTGCCCCAGACCATCACTCCTGGTGGGCGGGCCATTTGGCGGAGGACACTTAACGCCGATATCCCACTGCTATCCAGTGCCTCTTCAGACACGTCTTCGGCCTGGAATCTCACTGAAATTGAATCGACTTCAGTGACGAGCTCCGCTTCGAAATGGGCACCGATGGCCAGCGAAGACATGTCTGGAGACTCTCCGGACGTCAGTTGATCGACATTTCTTCTCCACTGAGACCAGAAAAGGAGAGCATAGCTCCACCAAATATTGTGATGCTAATTGCACTGGTCATAACATCGTTAAGATAGCAAAACCACCTTTTTTCAGATGTATGTATTTTATAGGAAACAAAAATAGAATATCTAATATGGACGATTTTTAATATTAGCACTTTGAAGAGGTGGTGTGCCATACACTAAAATTACAATATCTGCTATTTTGTGGTATGTATGATCTTATTTGCTAAGATACGAGATTTTGCCACGAAACTTTAACAAGCAACAGCTCACGAGTTTTTGCATTCAAATAGTTTTTAATGTTACTAACAGAACTGAGTATACAAAGTATACAAATAGGTTTTTGCCTATTTGAACTCAATTTTAGTTTTGAAGGTTTTCACACAAAATAGTAATGGATAAGTTTTTTGTTTTTTTCTCCAAAATGTGCTTGACATCATTTCTAAAGAAGACCTTGTATTGTCTTACAATAACCGATTTTAAATACGTGAAATCGCAATACTGTTGAGCACAACGGCAACTGGTGCGGTGAACAGATTTTTTAAAATTGAGATGACTGTGTCCCTCGAAAGTAATTTCGAATACACCTCAAAATCCAGTTTATTTTCAATACCCACAGATGGATTACACCTCAGAGCTAAAATATCTGAAACATCTTCTACTTTTTTCCTAGAACGAACTGATGTATAACACAGAACTTGTAGGGGGACTTAATTATAAAGAAAAGACTAATATTAATGAAGAAGAAAATTTTACTAGATGTGTGACCGGTTACGAAGTCTCGTAACCGGTTGGCCCTGACTAGTATTAGCACGCAATCTAACTGCATAAAATAAAAATAAAGGATGACAAGGAATTTCCATTAACACAATTGATTAATTAAGTCCCCTGCAACTATAAAGGCCACGAAACAACAAAGCACAAGTGTAATTGTTCTGTGTGTGGTAGTGTGACTCAACGTACATGTATCTGGCTCGTTTCTTTCTGAATACGACAAAACCTGTGAGCAGGAGAGATTGTTATTAAAGAAAACTGTGATACCTTTTTACCGCATTATATATTGACGAAAATATTCCATTACACCAGCATCATAAATCAAAAGTCCATCTCTTTTCTCAAATATATTCTGACAACTGCATCTTCTTCCATCTATACATTACACCAACCGACCAGCCAACGTTTGAATCAACACTCAGATCGTCTACTCCCTCGCCCAACAGAACAACTGCTGCTGTTGACACCCTCTGAACTAGTACTGCGCCCAGTGGAGGCGGCGGAATAATAATCTTTGGTGCAATCTCTGGCGCTGTGACTCAGTGTAGCCACCTTTCAAATTTCAGAGAAGTCTTTAAAAAAAAAAAAGGCATGACATATACATTATAATGATTTGTTTGCTTTGTCACATCAAAATAATTAGGCAGAGAATAGGACCCCTTTCTATTTCTCTGGTCAGTAGTGGAATACACGTTATCGCATTCCATTCGGGTGTATCCTTTTAGTAAATATTTTTGAATGATTCTCATGTCAGTTGCTATGCTGTAATGTTGTAACACATTGAAGAGAAGTAAATTTCTGTTCTGAGAAAAAAAAGACCCGTGACTATAAAATATTTTAGCATTACTTTTATCTCAATCTTTCGTTTCTTTGTCTAAAAAAATCTAATGAAGCTGGATATATATTAGCGCCTAGCCCTCCTCCTTCATGCCGAACATACCACTGAACCGTCTTCTCAATTATAAATAGTGAAATGATGGCTGAACGGGGTTTCAGACACTAACTGCACTGCTTACATATCCATGGTAAATACATAACACTTTCCTACTGCATTCTTTTTTAGCACTTGAATTCTCCTGTCTTGCCTCCCCCCTTCCTTCCACCTACCCCACCCCGTCCTCCACTGCCTCATCCTGGAGCATTGTACTGACACACTGGAATATTATGTACCTTGTAAGAGAAACAGAAAGCTCATTCATCATTCTTTGGGAAGAATAAAGTAGGGTTATGTTCTTTTACTTATTTTCGAGAATTGCTTCAGTACTGTTGCTAACGCAATCAGTTTTGAGCGCACTGGACAGCTCGCTAAGTGACGAAAAATGTGACTCGAAACAGAACTTGGAAATAGGACTGCATTAATGGGAAAGAAACTTTAGAATTTTATCTAAAAACTTAGGAACATTTTCTTTCAGTGCCTTACTTTCCTCTTTCCATTTCCTTCCAGTTGAGGAATAATTATCCTTTTTAACCTAACTGCTGATTGACCATTAAAGACGCCCTGGAGTTGAAAAAGAACATTTCTTACACATGTGTAACATATCACCTTGTTCTTTTAAGTTGCACAGAATACTAGCACAGAAGTCTAGATTTTATTCTTGATTCTTCTACTTTGCTTCATCGTCTAACTTATCTCCCTGAACTAGGTTAGCGATCACTTCCGTTTGTTCCTAATTCATCTTTAAGCAGAAAGTATGAAATATTAAAATGCTGTTATGAAGAAAATATTCTCGTGTTCTCTGATTTGCAACAGAATTTCAGTGAGCGTCATGAACCCATTTTCTGAGGTTCTCATGTTATTTCAGCTTTTTCTACTTTTTTCTTACCCATAGTGTTTTTATATTTTTTGTCTTACATTTTAGAAATTTTAGCTTTTCTTATTTTCCATGAAGAAGGATCTCCTTTACCTTTCTTAATACACTTTCTTGTTGTTTCACTGCTTCATTCACATGTTCTGGCTCCACAGCAGTATTCAGGATGTTTAGTAGTAAGCTTAGTTTTTTCGCTGATGTTAATTTTATTGAATGTTATACATAGCGTCAATAATTTTTAAAAAATTATTAAATTTTTACCTCATCAAAGAAAGCACGGTGACTTTTCAAGGAGGAACTTTCTTCTGAGATAAGATGTTTCATACCATAAAATTTTAACGTTCTAATATACGAGGTTCTGATACGTTGCTACAGAAGCGCTCAGAATGTATCAGAATGCGGGGATTTTTACTTTATACAGGGCAGATTTCTCAGCGTGTAGAAACGTGTAACACATAACTGACAATTTTTGAGTTACGAGGTATTACTATCTGAACGACGATAAATATATCATGACCCGCTTATTTCTGTAAACAGCATCGAAATCGCTATCAGATGATCAGCTTCAATCCTGATGTGCCAACAGCAAAAGCTGCAGGTGTGTCTACATGCTACATGTCGCCACCACCAGGTAATGGCCAAACTTTTCCTGGTGTGTGGAAGTTTGAAGATACGAGTAACTGTCTGTTCACTCACTCTCGCAAAGTGCGGTCCGTAACGCAGCGGCGAAGTCTTTTCTTCCATTTTCACTGACTTTGACTTCAGCTTTGACGGCAACATTTTTGACCTTGCAAACATTCGCAGAGCTAACCAACTGGAAAGGGACAGGGTTGATATTCACAAGAATTGTAAGCAGTAACGACCACATACAAGATGGCCATCAGACTCACACTCTATGCCGCAGTGTGACTCATGGGACAACAGTGACCAAACGCTGGTATGGAAACAGATGAACTTACAGGCACTGAGATGACATGAACACACCAGCATCACCAGATATGGGTACATACATATACGACATGCTAACAGATCGCACGACTGCAACAATACTGCAAGTAATGTAAAGGGTGAAGAAAAATTCGGGTACATGAAATTCCCAGCACGATTCCCCACAAACTGGCAACACAAATTTCGTCATGCGCATATTTCGGCCGGCAAATGGACGTTCCTGAGTGGCACTCTGGCAACACTGTAATCTCGTGTGTAGTACCTATGGCTATCAGGATGTAGCAGTATTGTTCTGCAGTTGGTATAGTGAACAGCGTTTTGGGTAAATGTGGCTGGTCCGTGTGGCCGTGCGGTTCTAGGCGCTTCAGTCTGGAACCGCGTGACCGCTACTGTCGCAGGTCCGAATCGTGCCTCGGGCATGGATGTGTGTGTTGTCCTTAGGTTAGTTAGGTTTTAGTAGTTCTAAGTTCTAGGGGACTGATGACCACAGATGTTAAGCCCCATTGTGCTCAGAGCCTTTTCTTTCTTTCTTTTTTTATTGTTTTGGTTAGCATGCAGGAGGTCGAATGTTCTATTCTGGGTCTCGGTTTATACGTTTTTATTTGATAAAGTAGTCTGCATGATACGGTATCCGGCGTCTTAAATGTCGTACAGTGAGTGTAGTGGGTCTTCTGCAAAACATTTGCAGTTACATACTGCAAACACAGAAATGGAAGTACAATTGTTTTCGTTGTTCAGCTTTTAAAGAAGTCTTTTGCACGTCGTGGAAGCGAATTGTTCCACGCCACTGCACCTACCAGATTCCCAACCTGTTTCTCCGCCCCCTCCCTCCACCCCCCTCCAAATACTCCCATCGAAATTAATTGCAAAGCACGTTACCAAACCTACTGGTGATGTAAGTCTCTAATGAAATGCAATGGACCTGAACGTGGCAAGAATAATAGTTGGTATTAATCAAGTGGACCACTGGGGGAGGGTTCAAACAGAACAAGTTTTAGTATACATATGGTTACAGAGTTGCCAGAGTTCCAATCTTTTAGGTCTATTTGTGCCCGAAATATGCGCAGGACGAAATTTTGTGAGAGACATCTACATCTACATGTACATGACTACTCTGCAATTCAAATTTAAGTGCTTGGCAGAGGGTTCATCGAACCACAATCATACTATCTCTCTACCATTCCACTCCCGAACAGCGCGCGGGAAAAACGAACACCTAAACCTTTCTGTTCGAGCTCTGATTTCTCTTATTTTATTTTGATGATCACTCCTACCTATGTAGGTTGGGCTCAACAAATTATTTTCGCATTCGGAAGAGAAAGTCGGTGACTGAAATTTCGTAAATAGATCTCGCCGCGACGAAAAACGTCTTTGCTTTGATGACTCCCATCCCAACTCGCGTGTCATATCTGCCACACCTCTCTCCCCTATTACGTGTAATACAAAACGAGCTGCCTTTTTTGCACCCTTTTGATGTCCTCCGTCAGTCCCACCTGGTAAGGATCCCACACCGCGCAGCAATATTCTAACAGAGGACGAACGAGTGTAGTGTAAGCTGTCTCTTTAGTGGACTTGTTGCATCTTCTAAGTGTCCTGCCAATGAAACGCAACCTTTGGCTCGCCTTCCCCAGAATATTATCTATGTGGTCTTTCCAACTGAAGTTGTTCGTAATTTTAACACCCAGGTACTTAGTTGAATTGACAGCCTTGAGAATTGTACTATTGATCGAGTAATCGAATTCCAACGGATTTCTTTTGGAAGTCATGTGGATCACCTCACACTTTTCGTTACGTTATTTAGCGTCAACTGCCACACCATACAGCAATCTTTTGTAAATCGCTTTGCCACTGGTACTGGTCTTCGGATCACCTTACTAGACGGTAAATTACAGCATCATCTGCGAAGTACCTAAGAGAACTGCTCAGATTGTCACCCAGGTCATTTATATAGATCAGGAACAGCAGAGGTCCCAGGACGCTTCCCTGGGGAACACCTGATATCACTTCAATTTTACTCGATAATTTTCCGTCTATTACTAAGAACTGCGACCTTCCTGACCGGAAATCACGAATCCAGTCGCACAACTGAGACGATACCCCGTAGGCCCGCAGCTTGATTAGAAGTCGCTTGTGAGGAACGGTGTCAAAAGCTTTCCGAAAATCTAGAAATACGGAATGAACTTGAGATCCACTGTTGATAGCGGCCATTACTTCGTGCGAATAAAGAGCTAGCTGCGTTGCACAAGAACGATGATTTCTGAAACTATGCTGACTACGTATCAGTAGATCGTTCCCTTCGAGGTGATTCATAATGTTTGAATGCTCCAAAACTCTCCTGCCAACCGACGTCAATGATACAAGTCTGTAGTTCGATGGATTACTCCTACTACCCTTTTTAAACACTGGTGCGACCTGCGCAATTTTCCAATCTGTAGATACAGATCTATCGGTGAGCGAGCGGTTGTATATGATTGCTAAGTAGGGAGCTATTGTATCAGCATAATCTGGAAGGAACCTAATCAGTATACAATCTGGACCTGAAGACTTGCCTGAATCAAGCGATTTGAGTTGTTTCCCAACCCCTAAGGTATCTACTTCTAAGAAACTCATGCTAGCAGCTGTTCGTGTTTCAATTTCTGGAATATTCCATTCGTCTTCCCTGGTGAAGGAATTTGGGAAAACTGCGTTCAATAACTCCGCTATAGCGGCACAGTCGTCGATAACAGTACCATCGGCACTGCGCAGTGAAGGTATTGACTGTGTCTTGCCGCTTGTGTACTTTACATACGACCAGAATTTCTTCGGATTTTCTACCAAATTTCGAGACAATGTTTCGTTGTGGAACCTATCTCGCATTGAGGTCCGTGCCAAATTTTGCGCGTCTGTAAATTTTAGCCAATCTTCGGGATTTCGCGTTCTTCTGAACTTAGCATGCTTTTTCCGTTGCCTCTGCAACAGCGTTCGGACCTGTTTTGTGTAGCACGGGGGATCAGTTCCATCTCTTACCAATTTATGCGGTATGAATCTCTCAATTGCTGTTGCCACTATATCTTTGCATTTGAGCCACATCTCGTCTACATTTGCATAGTCAGTTCGGAAGGAATGGAGATTGTCTCTTAGGAAGGCTTCTAGTGACACTTTATCCGCTTTTTTAAATAAAATTATTTTGCGTTTGTTTCTGGTGGATTTGGTAGGAATGGTACTGAGCCTAGCTACAACGACCTTGTGATCACTAATCCCTGTATCAGTCATGATGCTCTCTATCAGCTCTGGATTGTTTGTGGCTAAGAGGTCAAGTGCGTTTTCGCTACCATTTACAATTCGCGTGGGTTCGTGGACTAACTGCTCGAAATAATTTTCGGAGAAAGCCTTTAGGACAACCTCGGAAGATGTTTTCTGCCTACCACCTGTTTTGAACAAGTATTTTTGCCAAGATATCGAGGGAGGGTTGAAGTCCCCACCAACTATAACCATATGAGTGGGGTATTTATTTGTTACGAGACTCAAATTTTCTCTGAACTGTTCAGCAACTATATCATCGGTGGCTGGGGGTCGGTAGAAAGAGCCAATTATTAACTTAGTTCGGCTGTTAAGTATAACCTCCACCCATACCAATTCGCACGGAGTATCTACTTCGACTTCACTACAAGATAAACCACTACTGACAGACACAAACACTCCACCACCAATTCCGCCTAATCTATCTTTCCTGAACACCGTCTGAGACTTCGTAAAAATTTCTGCAGAACTTATTTCAGGCTTTAGCCAGGTTTATGTACCTATAACGATTTCAGTTTCTGTGCTTTCTATTAGCGCTTGAAGCTCAGGGACTTTCCCAGCACAACTACAACAATTTACTACTACAATTCCGACTGTTCCTTGATCCAGGCACGTCCTGTATTTGCCATGCACCCTTTGAGATTGCAGTCCACCCCGTACTTTCCCGAGGCCTTCTAACCTAAAAAACCGCCCAGTCCACGCCACACAGCCTCCGCTAACCCGTGTAGCCGCCAGCTGAGTGTAGTGAACTCCTGACCTATTCAGCGGAACCCGAAACCCCACCACCCTATGGCGCAAGTCAAGGAATCTGCAGCCAACACGGTTGCAAAACCGTCTGAGCCTCTGATTAAGACCCTCCACCCGTCTCTGCACCAAAGGTCCGCAGTCGGTTCTGTCAACGATATTGCAGATGGTGAGCTCTGCCTTCATCTCGTAAGCAAGACCGGCAGCCTTCACCAAATTAGATAGCCGCTGGAATCCAGAGAGAATTTCCTCAAATCCAAAGCGACACACGTCACTAGTGCCGACATGTGCCACCACCTGCAGCTGGCTGCACCCTGTGCTCTTCATGGCATCCGGAAGGACCCTTTCCACGTCAGGAATGACTCCACCCGGAATGCACACGGAGTGCACACTGGATTTCTTCCCCTCCTTAGCTGCCATATCCCTAAGGGGCCCCATTACGCGCCTAACATTGGAGCTCCCAACTACCAATAAGCGCAGCCTCTGTGATTGCCAGGACCTTGAAGGCTGAGAATCATCCTCTGAAACAGGGCAGGCAGCTGCATCTGGCTCAGCCAGAGACGGTGCCTGAAACCTGGTTGTCAGACGCACCGGGGAGGCTTTCTGATCAGCCTCCGGGGTCGTCTTTCGCTGCCTGCCACGCCTTGGAACGACCTCCCAATCAACCACAGGCGGGCAGCAACCGGGGCAACCACAGCGGCAGACCGATTGGAGACAGACGGGACGAGGTTGACATCCCCGTGATACCCAAGTCCGGCTCCCCACAGTGGTGTCCATTGGCAACAGCCTCAAGCTGAGCGACCGAAGTCAGCGTCGCTTGCAGCTGTGAGCGAAGGGATGCCCACTCAGCCCTCATGCGAACACAGCAATCACCGTCCCTGTCCATTCTAATCGATGTTGAACAACAGTTACTGAAACACGAGTCCGTGCCTAGATAACGCAAGGGAAGCACGCGAAGAATGTATTAACTAACCCGTACAAATGCCTAACGACTGCGCTACAATCTGCCTGAATTTACGATTACAGTAACTAAAACTCGAAATTACACCTCCTATACGAAACTCACACGCAATTTAAGTAAGAATCTACAAAGTAAACACTAAAGCGCGGTGCTACAACTCTCAAATACTATAATATGCCCGAAATTTATGAATTAAACAATGCAAGTACCCAAAAACACGCGAAGAAATTAAGAATTAAACTATGTTACAAATAAATGAGCTAGGGGTATACGACTTGCTGCTCGCAGCTGCTTATCCACACATTTTAGTATTGCTAGTATATGAGAAATTGCGCTGAGAATTTCGAGTGCGATTACTTTTCTTCATGCTGTATAACGGAATTCAGGAGTAAATTAATAGAAAGAAATAAAACAATGAATTTTCTTGTGTGTACAATGTAAAAGAAGTAACTGTTTATTTCTTTGGATCATTATTTTTTAACATTTAATTGCTTAGTATGTAAACTGTATGAGATGCAAATTATAAAACATATGAACATTGTAATATTGTACATAAAAATACATATGCAGCATAGTAAGACTCATCTACACAAACACGAATGCACAAGAAGGATAAGAAGTGCTCTTCGGGAAGACGAGCGTAGATATCACCATTCCGAGGTGCTGGCAGATGGAAGAGGTAATTGTAATAACAAATAGTGCTGTGATACTTCACACATAAACTACGTACAACTGATCTCACAACACACGTATATATGGTACTAACCTAGTAGAACAGAATATTACATTTCAGGTGAGGCTGGCTCGATGTGTTTACAGAAACCCTTACACTTGCAATAGTCAGGTAAAGGGGCGTCTTTTATTATCTACATCTTTCCTCTCGTCTATTACTTCCACCTTAAGAATATAGTAAAATTTGTTTTCGTTTTCCAAACTGTACTTTATGCATCACATGTTTTTTAAGTTAATTGTGTAATTACGTAAAAGAGAAGAAAAATAACAACACTGAGCAAAGCTGTAGTAACAGACGAAGAGTATATCTCTGCAGCTTGTTAGTGTTTTTTTCGTAGCAAAGGATACGTCAGTTACCAAGGCGGCAAATTACTTTGTAAATTTAAAGAAAAGATTAATAAATAACAAATAACTAAATTAGCGTACTGTTGGTTGGGGTTGTTGAAGTAATTAAATACAGCTTGCATGATCTGCGGTCGAATGTCGAACTTCCATTTGATACTAATCGGCGGGAACTCTTCTGTGACCACAGTGACCCCAGATTGCTTGGCAGATGCCGAATACTTCCGTCACAATTTGTGGCAAGAGACAGTTCACCCTTCTTGCTTTGTTGCATTTACTCCACAATAAATGCGTGGAAAATCACCCCAAGACTTTTTTCTGCGAATGATAAGTCAGTGAAAATAGACGTCACTTATTATATTAAAATTCCGTTTTGTTGAAATTTGCTGCAGGAGGAATGCGATGATTAATCAATGATTGATAGCATCTTGCGCATCATTTTCCATCAAAAAAGACAGAAAAATTGCTATCTGCCACTCGCTAACGAATCCTACTACTATCCGCACGCCACACTAAAAGACTGAAAAACATTTGGCGATCTAAAACGCAGCAAGATTAGGTCGGGACTTTTCTCACTACTCTTTAAGGTAATTCCGCGCTCCTGGACAATCTTGTCTGTTGTCACCTTTCGCACATGCTTTTGTGGTCGGCCTCGTTTACGTTCTTCAGGTGGTGCTTGAGACATTCTACTGCTGAGTCGGCATGAGGAGACATCTGACAACTAGCAGCGCTGTCTGCCTGCACTGACGGCTGCAGCACAAAGAGCTGTCATTTCCTGAGCTGCGACAGCGCTGAGTTGTTACCATGGAGACGTTTACAAAATCACTTTCCTTGCGTCTCAGAATGTCCTGGTTCGAAGGAAGCCATCTTGACAATTAAATATCACAACAACGCAATATTTAATGTCCATTACGCATAGGCCTCGAGGAGATGAACTTTTCGATATTTCATTTTACATTTTAGCTGCAACTGTCCTTGATATATTTCAGGTTTCCCGCTAATCACTAAGTTTATCTTAGCTAATCGAACTTCTTTCAAGCATGTCCATTATAATTATCCGGGCTGTTATGCCGTGGTCGGTTGATGAATTCTGTGTCGATTCCCAACATTTCGTCTCCGACTGCGGGAGACATCTTCAAGGGGGTCCGTAGCTCGATGGAAGGTCCAACACACCCACTGGCTCGCTACTGACTGCCGCTATATTCCGTGTCCGCGCGCTCCCGCGCCGCGGTGTGACGTCACGTGTTTTGAAAACGTCGGCGCAATTGGCCGCTGTCCGTCGCCGTCGATCGCCGTTGCCATCACCTAGTGGTGGACGGGTGGTACACATCTTCTTTAACACCGGCATCCATATACCGTTTAATTTCACGCTCTCCTCCTTTCGGTTGAAATTTTTTGGGTGTTTAGCGGTTTCGATTGCCTCCCTGTAGAGCCTTCCGTAATATCCGCTTGTGGCCGCTAGTACTTTCGTCTCCTCGAAACGAATATTGTGGTTCCCTGGCTGGAAAGCATGCTCCGCAACAGCTGATCGTTCCGTTTCTGTTCTTTTACAATTTCCCTTGTGCTCTTCCAAACATTTGGAAACAGTTCTTTTAGTAGTACTCACATAAACATCACCACAGCTGCATGGAATCCTATACACTACAGCCTTTTCCAATGGTTTGCGAGCGTCCTTGGCAGGTTTAAGGTATTCCTGTATCTTCCTGGTGGGCTTGTCAATTACGGTAATATTCCGCTTCGTCAAGATCGTCCCTATTCTTTCCGTTACATTTTTAGCAAACGACAAGAAAACCTTAGATTTTGCAGTAGCCTGTACGTCAGTATGATTTCTGCGTGGCTGCCTCAACGCACGTTATATTTCGGCGGACGAATATCCGTTCTTCATTAGTGCATTTTGGAGATGTTCCATCTCAGCGTCGAGCAACTCAGGTTCACAAATATTTCTAGCTCTGTCCACTAACGTCTTGATAACACCCCGCTTCTGTTGTGGGTGGTGGTTCGAATCCCGGTGCAAATAACGGTGCGTGTGCGTGGGTTTGCGGTATACTGAGTGGCCCAAACTACCATTTTCGTTTCTAAAAACAAGCACATCGACGAAATGTAATTTGCCGTCTACCTCCTCCTCCATTGCAGACTGAATTGTCGAGTTTATACTGTTCAGATGTTCGTGGAACCGGCTTAGTTCCTCCCTGCCATGTCTCCACAGCACAAACGTGTCATTCACGTATCGGAAACGTACATTTGGTTTTTTGCTGGCAGTACCTAAGGCCTGTTCTTCGAAATTCTCCATAAAGAAGTTTGCAATTACGGGACTTAGGGGGCTTCCCATAGCCACGCCATCCGTTTGCTCATAAAACTGTTCATTCCACTTGAAGTATGTGGTCGTCAAAGAACACTTAAACAGTTCTGAAATATCGACAGGAAAAATTCGATCCAGCTGTTCCAATACATCATTAAGTGGAACCATGGTAAACAGCGATACCACATCGAAGCTGACCAATATGTCCTCCGGCTGGACCACTATGCCATTCAATCTGCTGATGAAACGTTGGGAATCGACACAGAATTCATCAACTGACCACGGCATAACAGCCCGGATAATTATAATGGACATGATATTTCCGGCCGTGAAAGTCTACATTTCTTTCAAGCAATTACATCTTTTTGTTTTGCAAACTACAGCCCACGCTGGTGTATTTGAAACTCCGTCCGTCCACGTCTCACTCTTCGTTTAATTATGAAATTTCGGACAAATAGTTTCCCTCAAATCACCATTTGATTTCTTCTTAATTACCACTGCTACTTTCAGCCATTTAATCGCAGTTTTGCGAAACTGCACATCACACTCGTCTGTTTGATACCCCAGTTTTTTAATTCCCACTCTTCATTTGGCTATGATAATTCAGACAGGAAGCCATTTTGTAATTTGTAGGGAGTCGTGGTTCTGTTGTGAGGTACCCGCGCGGCCAGTTACGCAGCCGTGTTTCCTACAGCCGCCACCGCGGCACGAGGGCGCTGCCTGCCACGAGCGATTACGCCGCTGCCGATGAGATGCAAGCACACCCAGTCTGGTGCCCACTCATGTACAGAGCCCGTTTTTTGTGTTTGCGAGTTTCATAGTGGTCAGGGCTCGACATTTTCTGATTAGGTATGGTATTGAAGAGTGACGGATTAATAAATTTTTGTATCTGTATGTATTTTTGTTTTCAGATCTGTTAGCAACTGACGCTTAAACTTCAGCATCAAAGTTATGTATTATTTTTACTATTTGTTATTAGATGTGGAATAAATTAATATCTGGATTCTCTGTTCATGAACCGCATCTGTTCCTCACTCCTATACCATCTAAAGAACCACATTGTGTGCAAAGAAAGACATAACAAATTACACTCAGATATTTCACCATGAAGAATGCTGAACATTAAAGAGATAGATCGAATAATTGATGACAATATGCTCCCTTAATCTGGGAAAAAACTTAAAGCAAGACTTCAGTAGCAACTGAGCTATCCAAGCTCGAGTTACGAATTGTCCTTACTGCTTTACTGTAGCCAGTGCCTCATCTCCTACCTACACAAGAACTCCTTACCAACGTTGTGGCCAACATGGGAGCACATTTCAGAGTATGCATGATCATACACCCTATTAAGAAGCATGCCCCGCCGTTTATAATGTCTAGGGAACCATCATAAATCGAGCTGACTTCAGTGTGTTTATTGTCTTTGAATAAAAGCGCCATTTCTGTTCGTCTCATTACGTACTTCTTTCAGTTACCTTCTGCACTACGCCGTAGCTCGTCCAAGCCTCATCGAGTCGTTTTCCTTGGCAGTGGCACAGCATGCAAACGTTACTTCCGTCCTCAAGTTTTGCACACTAGTTTATGTAGTTGTAGATGTGAGGATCTAAATCCAGAATGAACTGTTTTGACCCCAATGAGACAAAGAGCGGATTAGAGACGCATATGGCAATCTACGCCGTCGGATTCCTTGCGAGACCCTTCCACACAAGAACACATATTCTACGGTTTATTGAAGCCTTCGAGAAAAGTGACTACTTTGTTCATAACATATAGACTATGCAAGGCAAAATGTAACAACTTCTATTTTTGAGGCTGCTGTGACAGAGAGGTTTAGTAAGGCTCGTATAAATAGTATGTATGTGTGTATCAAACCGGGGACCTAGAAACGATGGTGAGTCTTCGTCCCGCCGTAGCCCTTAGTGGTTTACAACGCCACAACATGTCACAGCAGTCCACTCACCCCACCGCCGCCCCACATCGAACCCAGCGTTATTGTGCGGTTCGGCCCCCAGTGACCCCCAGGAACGTCACATACCAGACGAGTGTAACCTCAAATGTTTGCGTGCTAGAGTAATTATGGTGCACGCGTACATGGAAATAGTGTTTGCACAGCAATCGCCCACACAGTGTAACGCCTGAGGCGGAATGGGGGGAACCAGCCCACATTTGCCGAGGTAGATGGAAAACCGCCTTAAAAACCATCCACAGGCTGGCCGGCACACCGGGCTTCGACACTAATCCGCCAGCGGATTCGTGCCGGCGACCGGCACGCCTTCCCGCTCGGGAAGCGGCGCGGTAGGCAGCGCGGCTAGCCGGGCGGGTTTCCTATGAATACTACTTGAATACCACTATCAGAATCTAAAGGCACTAAGATAATTTGATTCTGAGCGATGTAAACCACTTTACAGTAATTTCTTCATGAAACTGCTAACGGTCCTGGCTTTGGCACAGCAGCAGCAATCACAGATGAGATTGACATTTGCGTCCAAAATTAAAGTAACAAGCCGCTGTTTCCCCTTCCTATGTCTAATTCACTATATAATGATACAAACTGCCAACCAGATGCCTGTACGATTGTCTTCTGCACGGAAGATGGCATTCCGGTCAACGGGCAACCAAGCCACCAGCGACGTCAGGGCATCTATGAAACGAGGTATTTTTTTATGGGTAACCCAACATCCACAATCGTTGAGTACACAGTCTCAGAGGGTGCAGTATGGCAAAGAGAAGGTGTCTACCAGACTCTCTGCGGTGGAGGTACATAGGAAGAAAGGAACCAGGACAGTAGCAAACTTATTTGGCCTGATGGCTTAATGTGAATCGTTTTGTTGTTTATGATGTGTGGCGACGGTTTAGAGAGACCGAAACTGTATCCCGAACACCAGTCAGGGCCAACCGCCTATGAATTCAGAAGAGAGGACCGTTATTTGACTGTAAGGGCATGACATTACCGCATAAGTATTGCGCGGGAACTGGTACGTGAGCTCGCAGCATCCACACGACGTGTTGTGTCGAAGCAAAACATGTGCAGAAGGCTTCGGCAGAGTGGCCTTTATTGTCAGAGACATGATGTGTGTCTATCTCTGATGCACCTTCACAGAAGGGAACGTCTAGAGTGGTGTCATCAACATGTCATCTGAATGGTCGAGCAGTGGACCACTGTTGTTTTCACAGATGAGTCCCGACTTAGTCTGGAGATTGATTCGCGATGGATTCGCATCTGGAGAGAATGTAGAACCCGATTTCGGGACCCAAAGATTGTGGATAGAGACCGATATCGAGGAGGATCCCTAATGGTGTGTGCAGGGATTATGTTTAGTCAGCCGCAGTGGCCGAGCGGTTCTAGGCGTTTCAGTCTGTAACCGCGTGACCGCTACGGTCGCAGGTTCGAGTCCTGCCTCGGGCATGGATGTGTATGATGTCCTTAGGTTAGCTAGGTTTAAGTAGTTCTAAGTTGTAGGGGACTGATTACCTCAGATGTTAAGTTCCATAGTGCTCAGAGCCATTTGAACCATTTTGATTATATTTAGCACTCAAACACCTCTTCATGAAATTGTATGGGTGAATCGGCAAACTGTTGTCAGGTATCGTGACGAGGGCTTGTGACCTCATTTGCGGTTGTTGCGAGGTGCCGTGGGCCCAGAACTCGTACTGATGGACGATAATGCTCGACCTAATAGAGTACGGGTGGTTGATGATTTCTTGGAAATGGAAGAGGCTGCACGCATAGCGTGGCTTGCTCGCTCTCCAGATTTGAATTCCATACAGCATGCACTAAGCTTGTATCACGTCAGCGTCCACCGACCACTCTCCAAAACTGCCAGCAGCTGTGCAGGAAGAACAGGCGTTACTGCCTCAACGTGAGGTTGATGACATCATTCACAGCATGACCCGTCGTTGTCAGGCTGTGTTGCTGCCAGGGGTGGTCACACCCCATACTGAGCACATTAACCAGTTGTCGGCATGTGTGTGCAAATCCGTTAAGTTAGAAGAAAGTAAGAACATTTTTGTCTAACGTTAGGCATATTACAGTCTGTATCTTTAACATTGTTTGTACTTTATTATCGCCTTCACAGTCAATAAAATTATTATCACCTGTTTGCATTGTTTTGTGGCAAAATAAACACAACCTTCCAAAATTTCCATTTTGAACACTAGAGTAGTTAATATGAACTGGTTACTTCATTTAACTTAACTCCGTCCGAACAGGCCTTGGAAGGCCCAACGCTACCGACCGTCCACCGTGTATCCTCAGCCCACAGGCGTCACTGGATCCGGATATGGAGGGGCAAGTGGTCAGCACACTGCTCTACCAGCAGTATGTCAGTTTCCCAGACCGGAGCCGCTACTTCTCAATCCAGTAGCTCCTCAGTTTGCCTCACAAGGGCTGAGTGCACCCCGCTTGCCAACAGCGCTCGGCAGGCCGGATGGTCACCCATCCTAGAGTTAGCCCCGCCAGACAGCGCGTAACTTCAGTGATCTGAGGGGAACCGTTGTTACGACTGCGGCAAGGCCGTTGACGGTTATTTCATTTGGCTCTGTAAAATTAACATCTTTTGCTATTATATTTCTCTACCGGTTGTTTGGACATACGTTTGGCCTGGTATACTTGTAATGACACTTCAGAATAAGTATTCCAGTTAGCACACTTCAGTGGAATGGCTGGCTATCAGTTCTACATAGCACACTCGCTAATGCGTACTGAGTTAGCTCGGATAATGTGCTGTTGGCGCAATAGTGTTAATGCCTTGTTGGAAACTGGATATGTTGAGCATACGTTTATGCATGCCCAGTGTAGCGCGACCCTGAAAGTGATGAAACGGTGCATACGAGTGCGTGACAATAAGTATGTATCAATCCGTAATGTGCTATTTTATTTATCGAGTAAGGTCATAATTTAACAACAATAAACATTTATGTGTATTTCTGGAGAAAGAGAGAGGGAAAGAGAGATAGAGAAAGAAAAAAGAGAGCAAGAGAGACCGAGAGGGATTGAAGGAGGCAGAGGGGCAGACGGAGGGAGGGAAAGATGATGAGAGGGAAAAACGTAGGGAGGATGGATGGAGAGTGGGATATAGAATGAGATGGAGGGAGAGAGACCGATAGGGACGGAGATTGAGAAGGAAGGAAGAAGGGAGAGGAGAGGGAGTGGGAGGTAAGAGGACAAAATAGGAGAGGGTGGGAGGGAGGGTGAGGGCAGGAGGGAGGTAGAGAGAACGAGAGGGGGATACAGAGAGACAGGGAGAGAGAGAGAGATAGAGAGTGAGAGAGAGAGGGAGAGAGAGACAGGAAGAGAGAGAGGGAAGGATGGAGGGAGAGATAGGGAATGGTGGGACAGAAACAGATAGAGACAGAGGTCAAGAGGGAGGTGGATAGTGAAAGTAAATCATTTTATTTGTCAGTTGGAAATGTGTTTTGAATGAGTTTTGTGTTCTGGCTTCTTCCAAAAATATAAATATTAAATTTCACCAAATATCGATGATTGTCACGTATGATACCTTGTTTCAAGGTCGCCACCAACAGTAGAATACTTTTTCTGGGTGGTTGTCAACTTACAGATCTGCCCACTTCCCGCAAATTTGGCATTAATTTTGCCACCAAATAGCGGTATGATTATTTGGATTAACATTTAAAGGGAGCTACCATTCATGCATCATACCAAGTGGAAATTCTATCCAAGACTTATGGATGTCGCTCTATCTTATCCTTCTCCTGTGACTGTATTAAGAATTGTGGTCCTCTCGTGATTCAAAACATTTGACTGAAAGGTTAGCTCTGTCACTCTGGGCACTATTTACCAGCTGATGATAAAAACAGAATATTTAGTCGTGATTATGATCACAAATGAAACTCATAAAAGGATTAATAAAGGTACATAAAATCACCTATGTTCTGCCATTGTTTCTATAAAAATAAATACTTTGTGTAGAGCAGTGGTTCCTAACCCATCTGACACCATTGCCCCTTAATGTAATCAGCTATTAACTGTGGTATCCTGTATAAATACCACCCCGTAGGTGTCAGACAGTTGACAACGCGATTGCAAGTTTCCGCAGACGCCGATAGCGGAATCCAGTGGACCCAATGGAGCACACCCGCTGAGTCACGCCTCCAGCAGTACGCTACTACAGAGGCACTCTACCGCCGCAATATAGGACGGCTGGTGGCAGCCAGACGTGCTAGAGAAGCCTCTCCGCTACGTGACGCTATGCAGACACTGCCTACTCGAGGCTCCAACACCATTGTTCGGGCTTACATTAGGGAGCCTCATCCTTGTTAGCACTGTGATAGCTGGACTCTGTTTCTCGCTGCTTTATTTGTGATGAGACTTCGTACTCTCCGCAAATCAATTTAAGTAAATCTTCGTTCTGTGTTAACTTGTTCGAAAATCATTTCTGCTCCTGTCGAGCTTACCTACGACGAGCTGCAACACTACTCTGTAGACCACCTTTTCTTACCGTCCGGCACGGTAGCTCAGCGTGTTCGGTCAGAGAGCGGGTTGGCCTCTGTAATAATAATAATAAAAAAAAACTGAGTGAAACGATCAACAAACGAACTTGACTGGATGTCATGTGACGTCCGCAACGAACAAACACAACGATATAAGAAAAAAAAGCCAGCTCGGTAGTACAGCGTGTTCGGTCTGAGGGTTAGTTGCCCTCTGTAATAAAAAAACTGAGTTAATGGATCAACATCGAACTTATACGGATGTATTACGAGTTCCGCTCCGAGCAGATACAACGAACAAAAGCGACCAGATGAGATAAAAAAGCCGGCACGGTAGATCAGCGTGTTCGGTCAAAGGGTTGCGTGCTCTCTGTAATAAAAAAAAAAAAAACTGAGTCAAGGAACCAACGATCAATTTGAACGGATGTCTTGTGACGTCCGCCCCGACCAAACGCAACGAACTATATCGAACAAAATGAGAAAAAAAAAGTTGTCAGCGTGGCAGAATGTCAAGCCTAAGGGCCCGGGTTCGATTCCCGGCTGGGTTGGACATTTTCTCCGCTCAGGGAGTGGGGGTTGTGTTGTCATAATCATCATCATTTCATCCCCATCAAAGCGCAAGTCGACGAAGTGGCGTCAACTCGGAAGACCTGCACCAGGCGAACGGTCTACGCGACGGGAGGCCCTAGCCACACGACATTCTTTTATTTCCTTACCATTGTGTACGAAGTCGTACGCAACATTAACTGGTATCCCCCTGCATCCTCCCTCCCCTAAAGAATATCAAAATAAGCACCCAATTGAATTTTAGAATAAAAAGATTGTTTTTGAACACTTATTTTTAAACTGTCGAAATGTAAACACTATTTAATTTTTCTAAGTGTTTCTTTGAAAGATACAGTGTGATACAGAGTGATGTAGCAGTTCTCAACTTCTTCTACCTCAACTCCTTCTCAGAAAAGGAAACTAACCATCCACAATGAGGCTAGGCACTTGTTGCAAAGCATGCTCGCTCTCCACCGCTGTTGTCCTTAGTCAGAATTGGTTCACATATACCCTGCATCCTGATTTCGAATCAATCCAGTTGAAATATGTGGACTCATTGCTCGTAAATCACTTCATTAGAGGATTCTTGATCCTGAATTGACAGATATCGGAAGACTTCACTTTGCCAGTGCCATGGATCCTTCCACTGCCACTAATGACAATAGCAAACATCGTGTATGTGTAGTGAGTTGACTATGTGAGGAAGGAAAAAAATGTACTTAATGGTGACTTATGTTGTCAGTATTACAATCTAATGAAGTAGTGATAATAGTAACGATTACATGATTGTGTGGTGCCTATTTTTTTGGACACGGACGGAAGAACAGACACCACACAAAATCCGCAGCTGCTATACATTGTATGTTAATTGAAGTTGGGGGGGGGGGGGTGAGAGTAAAAGAAAGAGAAAGGATTACTAATGTCACCTGCATCGTGACGTTACGCGGAATCGATGGCAGTGAGTGAAACACATGCGGGACACCGTGTTTATCGCAACTAGACGGGCTATCTCGACACGTCTCACGGCCGACCCACGCTCCCTCCAAGCGCCACCTATCCGCTATCTACTCTGAGGTTCCAACGGGAGGTCGGGCGAACTTGTGCAACCGCTATGAAGAAGGTGGATCCACTGCTCATCTAGGAGAGCCAATTATATGAATGCGTGACGTCTGTTTATTAGGACACACGTTTCCACTCGTAGCCGCTGATTCCGCGTAACGACACGATGCAGCTATCAGTAATTCTTTCTGTTTCCTTTACTTTCTCCCCCCTCCGCCTTCAGTTTACATATAATACACTCCTGGAAATGGAAAAAAGAACACATTGACACTGGTGTGTCAGACCCACCATACTTGCTCCGGTCACTGCGAGAGGGCTGTACAAGCAATGATCACACGCACGGCACAGCGGACACACCAGGAACCGCGGTGTTGGCCGTCGAATGGCGCTAGCTGCGCGGCATTTGTGCACCGCCGCCGTCAGTGTCATCCAGTTTGCCGTGGCATACGGAGCTCCATCGCAGTCTTTAACACTGGTAGCATGCCGCGACAGCGTGGACGTGAACCGTATGTGCAGTTGACGGACTTAGAGCGAGGGCGTATAGTGGGCATGCGGGAGGCCGGGTGGACGTACCGCCGAATTGTTCAACACGTGGGGCGTGAGGTCTCCACAGTACATCGATGTTGTCGCCAGTGGTCGGCGGAAGGTGAATGTGCCCGTCGACCTGGGACCGGACTGCAGCGACGCACGGATGCACGCCAAGACCGTAGGATCCTACGCAGTGCCGTAGGGGACCGCACCGCCACTTCGCAGCAAATTAGGGACACTGTTGCTCCTGGGGTATCGGCGAGGACCATTCGCAACCGTCTCCATGAAGCTGGGCTACGGTCCCGCAGACCGTTAGGCCGTCTTCCGCTCACGCCCCAACATCGTGCAGCCCGCCTCCAGTGGTGTCGCGACAGGCGTGAATGGAGGGACGAATGGAGACGTGTCATCTTCAGCGATGAGAGTCGCTTCTGCCTTGGTGCCAATGATGGTCGTATGCGTGTTTGGCGCCGTGCAGGTGAGCGCCACAATCAGGACTGCAATACGACCGAGGCACACAGGGCCAACACCCGGCATCATGGTGTGGGGAGCGATCTCCTACACTGGCCGTACACTTCTGGTGATCGTCGAGGGGACACTGAATAGTGCACGGTACATCCAAACCGTCATCGAACCCATCGTTCTACCATTCCTAGACCGGCAAGGGAACTTGCTGTTCCAACAGAATGCACGTCCGCATGTATCCCGTGCCACCCAACGTGCTCTAGAAGGTGTAAGTCAACTATCCTGGCCAGCAAGATCTCCGGATCTGTCCCCCATTGAGCATGTTTGGGAGTGGATGAAGCGTCGTCTCACGCGGTCTGCACGTCCAGCACGAACGCTGGTCCAACTGAGGCGCCAGGTGGAAATGTCATGGCAAGCCGTTCCACAGGACTACATCCAGCATCTCTACGATCGTCTCCATGGGAGAATAGCAGCCTGCATTGCTGCGAAAGGTGGATATACACTGTACTAGTGCCGACATTGTACATGCTCTGTCGCCTGTGTCTATGTGCCTGTGGTTCTGTCAGTGTGATGATGTGATGTATCTCACCCCAGGAATGTGTCAATAAAGTTTCCCCTTCCTGGGACAATGAATTCACGGTGTTCTTATTTCAATTTCCAGGAGTGTAGTACCGATATTTTAAAATATCTTAGTGTCGTTGCCCCTTTGTTTTTACCCATCATGAAATTTAATTTTATCCACTAGTGGGTTGTTATCCCACTATGCGAATCACTGTTGTAAAATAAGATGTTATTGCATCTAATATCAGTCGAATATCTGTAAACATTTACCCAATGCCGTTTCAGAAGAATCAGAGCAGTATTTAGATTTAATTTACTACACTTGCGTATGGGTTACCTCGAGAAAATAGCAGCATGATGTATGTAAGGAACGTAACTTTTTACGTGTTTCGTTTGCAGCGTTGCTGTTGTTTCAGATGCTCACCGACCTTGGCTTCGGGGAGCCAGTGGACTCGACAGTGAGGGTGGTGGCCAACCACACGGACGCCGCACCCGTCTACTACTACCTGTTCGACTACAGGGGGGAAGAGCTGGGGAACACTACATACGGTCAGTCACTGCAGTGTGTGCAACTCCAACATACATGTACAGTTGTAGCTCAATATGTTATATCGAGCAGCGGTCTTTTAAGCCCCGGTTACACCTGAGCCAACTGAAGCGAACACATGCGAACGAGCATCCACAATCAATTCGCCAGCGGTAACCACCATTCGCTTGTCTCCGTAAGCAAACGTTTGCACTGCGGCGAACGGGAGAGACACACATGAGGACAACGCGACTAGTTACAGCCATGATGCGAAAGTGCTCTATTCACATTCGATTTGTGTTGTCGTCCGAAGAGCGGGGTGCCAAAGCAAGGTTGGCACCTCGCAACGAAACCACAGCCGAGTATAAGAAACGCTAGCGTACTCACGTCTCCTAAACCAACTGTGTTTGTTATCTTTATGTGGACTTTTTCTAACTGTCCCACATGAACGTCTCCGTGTAAGTGTATATTTTAACCCCCACTGTCTGCCCTTATTATGTTCTTATTTTTTTCGCCTTTTATATGTACCATTTTCATCTTTTGAATAAACGTATTCCTCGGCATTGTGCCGCTGCCAGCCCTTCCCTCCCGATATGGGGTAGGGTAATGAAATCACAATAACTGAGTAAAAAAACCACGCCTCCTAGAGCTTTTCTACGCCACCGCAATCGCTTGTCTACCTTCGGCTGAGTAGAGGACCTCTCGACTCAGTTCACTGCCAACGATCAAGGCGCCAGCATCGTCTTAGAAAGGCCGCCAGTGGTGTAAATGTCTTAGCCAGGACTTCAGTGTGAGCATTATCTCAGTTATACCTCAAGTAAAGAGTCTTTTACATTTGTCTGTATCAAATGACACTTTAATATCCAGCTGCACAAAGTTAATTAAATCTTCGTACCCACATTTTAGTAACGCGAACTAATATTTTATACACGGAATTTATTCGCAGTTGCGAATATGAACTATTGAAGTGTCTGTGTTGTTAGATCTACGATGCAATGTTCCGGATTCGGACACGCTTACATGTCCGAAGGAACAGTGTGTAATCTTACCCTCCCACACATCACTATTAACATTCTCACTCTTTGCACAAATTTTGAAAGCTTAGAGAGGCGTAATATACACAAAAGACTAACTTTTTACTTATTCCATTATCTCGTTGTTGTTTTCGATGGCTCGAAGACTTTCTAGGGGTACATTCTTGCAGCCGAAATTTCGATTTTGTAGGCTGTTGATGACTAAAAAAACTGATGAAGATTTGCCTGTATTATACTTGACTTTTATTCTTTGTCACATCTTTCAACATCACACAGTTTTTACATTTTCAACATTAAAAAAAAATACGTTCTGCGGTACTCACACTATTCCAAAGAGTGAACAAAGCGAAAGAATTCACAAACTTTCTTTACCAAAGAAGAATCTTCGCCAAAATATATCATTATTTCGTAAATAATCCAGAAATAAATTTAGTAATTAGAGTTAGATTGTACACATAATAATAGGAATTTCAAGTATACCACAAATTTCGTAATTTAAATTAGTTTTAAGAGTAATTATACCTGTTAGTACATATCGATTGCAACACACTAATTTCTTTTTTTAATACATTTCAGCCTGTAATATAATACATCGTACACAAAATCATATGAATTCTTTTAGTGAAACAGCTGAGATAATTTTAACCTACGCAAGAATCGATAGTATACATGGTATCGGTATGAAAAAGGTAATGCTAGAGCAGGGTGATTCATTATAACTGTATCGTTCTTCTGAACAACACTCTGAAATATCGTAATACGTCACAGTTGCGATCAATCTCCTCCCTGAAGAAACCAAAGAACACTCCGCTGTGCTGGCGAGTAGATTTTAGTACGTCACAACAGGATTGGTTTGCAAGAAGAGCTCGTTGATTATAACGAAGCAAGCAAAACATTGGAGGAAAAGTATATTGTAGACCTTGAAGGCTTTTTTTTAAGGGACCGAAGGCGTCTTAATAGCGGGGCGAGAGATCAGGGATGTTCGATTATCTCCCAGTGGAATTGGCGTCACTTCTGCGTTACATTTGCGATATGTGGACGTGCATCATCACGAAGGAGCATCCCGATTTCGAAAGCCACGTTGCCCATACTCTTTCTTCGTTCTCCGATGGATGTCTGCCGGTGTTTGTGCTTCAGCAGCCAACAGAAGAGTAACAGCACGTTGGTCCTATTTGGATGTATATGATACTAATGTCGCCGTAGTTCACCATTCCGACTTTACCACGTTGAAAAAAAATGGTTCAAATGGCTCTGAGCACTATGGGACTTAACATCTATGGTCATCAGTCCCCTAGAACTTAGAACTACTTCAACCTAACTAACCAAAGGACATCACACAACGCCCAGTCATTACGAGGCAGAGAAATCACGCACGTTCGAAAGACACGAAAGCCAAATTCCCTTTCCTTCATGTCGGTGCTTGTAGACCCGCATCGGAGTTTCGCTACGGTTCATATACGCTACAGGAACAGCCTGAAACAGAAATTTCGTGACCGCCCCTTATAGATGTCACGAATTGACGAGACACTGCTGAAGATAGACAGTGCTCGTTCATAATCATAAGACGTCGGTTACGTTTCATCAGGAGATCCACTGCAGTCGTGATGATATATACTTTCCAGATATTCTTGTTCATATTTATGTGTGCCCTCATCCCTAAATGTTAAAGCAACACTTTCGTACACTGGTCGCTTTCTTAAGAACAGCACCACAGAGCGCTAGAGGTCTACAATGAATAGACAATGCCCAATGCCTTCCTTCTGTGATCTTCTGTTTACTGGATACGACCTTGCAAACGGCACGGTTGCTGTCACACGTCACAGCGTTGCTCCAATAACTAAAAGAACTAGTCTACGCTACGAAATTATGTAGACATGTTCATCTTATAACAACAGAGGTCGAATCACAAGCTTCACGAAATAATTGTTGTACAAGGCTCCAATAAAGGCTTTATTTCAATATCTCAGTGTGATTGTGTGCAAAACAAACAAAACTAATGAATGTTAATTTGCAATTAACGGCAGATGATACGAATACTTTCAATCGCATAGTGCCTATGAAGTGAAATAAACAAGGGAATTCTATCCAAATTCTCTTTGTAATAGGATGTGCTGCTATAGTATATAGGGTAAGGAATATTGCAATAAAATCGTAAAAAATGGATATTAGAAGTATGGAGATTCTGAAAGAAGAACAGGATCTCTTGCCGTTATTTGGCACCATTCTGTATTACATATACAGTGTGGTCAGAGCCTGAAGAACTTGTGAGGGTTGTGCTGAGAAATATAATTCTTAAGGAAAAAAATCGTTAAGCTGCTCCGTTTCCCATTTCATTACTGTTGAAATTAGCTAGTCAGGTCGTTACTCGCTCAAATTCAAGCAAGCTGCCAGAGACAGTGTTGTCAAACATGTTTTTCCTTTGCTTTAATCAAACGGAACGAACGCAGTTTTTTTCACTTCCGGAAAAGACACATTTGAAGAAGTGCTAACTCATGGGTCAACAGAAGTACGGGCGTTACCGCACTTCAGCGGGTGCACGTGCTTGAGTTTGTGCGCGCAACGTCCTCACTGGCTGTCTCAGTGCTAATTAAATCGCAAGCGGCGGAACGCATCGGATTTTTTCCTAACAATTATTTCTCAGAAAAACTTACCCTGCAACACTTATATATCAAAATTTTGTGAGTACACGAGCGTCAAACTCCCACTGTTAATCCCACCCTCATTACGTTGTATTATGTTTTGCAAGTACTTGAATCTGCCTTAACACTGAAATTGCAATATTAAAATAAAATTCTAACAGCTAGAAACATGATGACATCATTTAAAGACCCTTACAAGCTTTTCATATTGTTTCTGATCACCCTGGATATATTTTCTTTTTCTGTTTATCTGTGAAGCAATGTGAAATAAGAAGTCACTCCATCTCCTATTTATGACTCAGTAATTAGTGAAGTTACGGAAAGTCTGCCTTTTAGAAACGACTTCTGATTCTGTGACTGTTCATATTAAAACCTGTACCATATATGCGATAATATGATAACGTGCCAGAAAGACCAAATCAATGACATTTCATTCGTACATTTTTCCTGTAAACATGATTGCTATGGTACATCAAAATATAAAGAAATATGGTCCCAACGAAATCATACTCTAACGTTTACTTATGCGTACCAACATACAAAGAAAATTTATAGAGAATCTCAGAATTGTTTCCTCATATTAGAAATACACATTGTTGAGAGTTAATTTTGGAGTACATACATATTTAACTACTTCTAACCAGATTTTATGAAATCAAACTCACGTGCATCTAACTTTCTACCTTTTAGGAACACCTCACGCGACCCAGAGCAGTGTCGTCTTCTACCTTCAATATCTTCCCATTCTAGCAGATCCTGAATCGACCTTCGGACGCTTAAGATCGACTATGACGAGACTTTGGACAAACTTCATCAAGTATGAGTAAGTAAGAATTATTTTTTTCTGATAAATTCTGAATTGGATGTTTTCCAACTACGTAAATTTTTCTGTTCTTTACTGTGAATGGCACTTCGCCAAATTGACTTCACTACATTTGAAAGAAGTAGAAATCACTGTCGAAAATTGTGAATCTGCACAGGAATTGTGATACTATTTTTGCACAATACTGTACGACGTACAGATTTCCCACTTTACTTACAGGGCCTAACACTCTTGCGCAAGGAAATTGAACGCAACAGGGGCACTCCTAATATTGCTTCTATCAGAAACGACCATGTTCACGTAAAAGAATTAACACCAAAAATAATTGTTGTTTAAAGCTGAAGCCGAATCTGTTGATAAAATGGCAAAAGGGAGAGGAAATCTAGCATGCAACTAATGAAATAAATATAGCATTCACGGTCTTACAATAACTATTAACAAAAATTTTGATTCCTACAAAACTTTGACTATTACACTCACTTAAGTTAAAAGCATTACTGATATTTACCAAAAAACGTGAGCAAGCTCCCACATCGGTTTCGGAGTGATATAGTGATATAGTGATATAGTGATATAGTAAGACGAGTTGTACGATTTAAACAAACTAACCAAAACGTATCTTTCAGTTTTAATGTTTTCACGCTGTTTGAAGTTTCATCCATGAAAATCATACTGTTCTTTCCTGATTCCTTGAAGTCACCTGGATTAATGGCGAACAATATATGACAACCATATTTTCTCTGCGTAATGCATAAAACAACTCGTAATTCGTCATGAAATTAGGATAAGCATTCACAGACACATTTATATATATAAAAATGAAGAAAAAATTGAAATTTTCGCTTCAATACAGGAAGTTCGAGAATGTGTAACACTGTTGAATGACAAAAAACCGTAAACTATGTCAGAAAAAAAGTTTTCACATTGATTACATATTACAATGAAAAATAATTAACGCAAAAATTACCAAACGAATTATTTAAATTATTTCGAACAAAGTTACGTTATGGTCACGAAATGTGTGGGTATCAACACCCCAAGGAAAGGAATGCTTTTAATGACGTCCTTTATGTCTCCGACTGAAAGCTTTTGTGTCGATTTTGAGCGGCAGAGTGTCTCAAATGCCTCCCTTGGCAACCCATGAGAAAATTGGGTGTTCTAAAGCTGGTTGTCGCGATTCTGACCTCCACCGAAGAGGCATCAAAAGAAGCGGTGGCCTTGAGCAGAACTGTGGTGACATTTGGTGGCAGTGGGGCATAATGAACCCACCTTACACCCAGTATGAACTTGGGAGCTGGAGCCTTTTTCTCGCATGTGACAAGACCTTGCTGTTCGCAGAGCCGTCGGAGACTGGTTTCGCATGGAGCACACTTCTGTTGTAGATGGCTTTGAGCCAAATCCCAAACTTGTGCGTCGCAGTGGGAGACAATTACGGTGTTTCGAAGAAGTGAGACTTCCTTACGCAGTGTAGTTCACAGCACGTTCTCAGTGTCAAAAATGATTCACTTAATAGACTCCTGTGTTCGAACAGTGTAACTTTAAAATCACATTTTGAAATATTAATCTACGCTTTGAAGCAGTTCACTACAGGTGTGCTATAACTTCACGATCCGCGCTATCCATCGTTAGCAGTTCACTTACCACTATCGGACGCAAATCAGCGGTCCCTTTATTTACGAGAATTACATGACTTGTGCGAAGAAATCTAATACCACATGCCTCCACAAACATACCAACGAACTGAGGGATCCCTGATACGCAGATTTAGTGATATATTTCGTTCCAAAGACGGAAGAACAAGCTATTATGCTTTGGCTCATCAGAGTACGTCCATTCACAATATGTACTGTACACCGAAAACCTTTCTAAACCTGCAGCTACAAAACAGGCCATTTGTTCGCTTGCTAGTCAACAACAACCAACTTCAGCTACTATTCACACTCACTCTGCTGTTTGATTAACATTGCTACCTATCGACACGTTACTAACCTCTTTCTCTGACACGATATTAAGAAAATTACAACTTGTTGAACTATTTCAAACTGACTGCCATCAGATACGTTTATGTTTTCAGGAAGAACAAAATGTATATGTTGACTTCTCAAACGTAACATAGATAAACAATCCACTCCATTACATTTCAAAAGCTCTTTTTCTAATATTTAGTGAGTCAGTTGAAGCTACATCACACTATAGCGTTTCTTGCCTCGTTTTAAACCACAGAAAACACAAGCGCCATAGATGTTGATCAGCCGGCAGCAAAGAATCTGTGGCTTCGCGGTCAGTCCAAGGAGTATCGATGTGTCATTATTCTCTACATAGTATTGACGTCTTTGCGACTTTACAAACGGACGAGCAGGATTTCGTGAAAGTCAAGGATGAAACATCTATTTTTGTCAGTTAAATTTTTCGCCAAATGAATTCCAAAGGACTCTTTCACCACCGCGTCCCAAAAAGGTAAATTCGACGCTAGAATGTCACGTTCATACCTCACAGACAGACTGGTATCGCTTCAGTGCTCTGGCACAACAGATTTATTGGTCTGTAGAAATCGGATGTATCCATCGTGGTCCCTACATCTTTTCCGCATTGCACGAGTCGTCTGTCCTATGTGGGAAAGGTCATACCCGCAGGGCGGGCTTTACAAGATCCCCGATCTTGTAAACAGACAAGAACAGCGATCATGAAATAATTTTGAACCATTTAGGTAATTCTGTACAGTTATAGCTCGCTTACACATGATTTCACACGAGATGAAAATACTTTTAACAGAAATAGGTGACGTAGAACGAATTCACTTAATTTTTGAAACTACTAAATGCGGGAGACAAATTTTGGCCTTGAATGATAACGATGCATGAAATAGGTGGTCTTCGAAAGAAAGCGGAGTTTTGTGTATGGAGGTGAAACGAGAAACGACGCGAGAAAAATGCTGCCAATGTGCGTGTGTTTCATGAAATATACGAAACCTCTGGTAGTTAAGTTCTGTGATTCATGTCCTCACATTTTTTTTCAAAGTCGGGAGCGGTTCAATTGGCTGCGGTTGGCACCACTGGTGTAGCACGTATGCGCCTCATTGAACAGCAAGTTTAAAGAGGGGCTAGTTTGGATAGGAAAACAAAAACACTTTCAGCGACGGCGCTTCGTGTTCGGTGCTGTATGGACTGGTTGTCGTTCTCGAACAAGAAACCTAATGCAGTGGTTGAAGTAGATAGATGTACAGGTACTGCAGTGTCGAACCATGACTGTTGGCGGAACTTTAGAGTCACGTTATGTAGGTCATTTCGTGTTCAGTGCTGCGTATACCCTCTTATAACGGCATGTTTCGTACGCGAATCTCTGTGGAAGCGGCGTGTTCAGTACGAGCAGAAATATCGATGTCGCGGTATGACAAAACCATTTCCGAAAGCCTGTAGCTTTCCACCTCTCGACCACAATGCAAAATTAATAGTATTTTAGGATCTGTCTTAGCACAGTAAGTCGTGATTGTGCATCCTTCTGCATGTTCTGCTATTCCTTGTACGTTATACAATATTTCGAGAAAATGGAAACTGCTTTATTTTGAGTACCCATAGTCGAAATACCTTAAATCTACACTTGTTTTGCTCATTACTTGAAAATACTCACAAGACCACTAAATGTTTCTTTCCAAACAAAACTGTTAATTACGCGATGTCTCAAGCATTATCAGGTTACAGTCTTGCACCTACGCAAAACTGACTACTCGAAGCTAACTAACGGCTCTGTTCAGGTTTTCTAATGTCTGAAAAGCAAAGACTGTAGGTTGGGTGCACCTCAACATAGATGCTATCTGAATAGGTTATCGTACTAACAAATATAAATTTACTATTTTCAAACTTGATTTTTTAGCGTTACGTCAATTATACACAACAGGAGAATAAATGATTTTATACCTAAAAATGTCTTAGAATTAGCGTTAAAATTAAGAAATTATCGTTCTGACAGTCATATCCAGACTAAAGTTACCGTCATCATGGTGGAAACTTCTACTTTTTTTTTTCTTTTTTTTTTTTTGGCCATCAGTCTACTGACTGGTTTGATGCGGCCCACCACGAATTCCTTCCTTTCCTGTGCTAACCTCTTCATCTCAGAGTAGCACTTATAACCTACGTCCTCAATTATTTACTTCATGTATTCCAATCTCTGTCTTCCTCTACAGTTTTTTCCCTCTACAGCTCCCTCTAGTACCATGGAAGTCATTCCCTGATGTGTTAGCAGATGTCCTATCATCCTGTCCCTTCTCCTTATCAGTGTTTTCCACATATTCCTTTCCTCTCCGATTCTGCGTAGAACCTCCTCATTCCTTACCTTATCAGTCGAACTAATTTTCAACATTCGTCTATAGCGCCACATCTCAAATGCTTCGATTCTCTTCTGTTCCGGTTTTCCCAGAGTCCACGTTTCACTACCATACAATGCTGTACTCCAGACGTACATCCTCAGAAATTTCTTCCTCAAATTAAGGCCGGTATTTGATATTAGTAGACTTCTCTTGGCCAGAAATGCCTTTCTTGCCATAGCGAGTCTGCTTTTGATGTTCTCCTTCCTCCGTCCGTCATTGGTTATTTTACTGCCTAGGTAGCAGAATTCCTTAACTTCATTGACTTCGTGACCATCAATCCTGATGTTAAGTTTCTCGCTGTTCTCATTTCTACTATTTCTCATTGCCTTCGTCTTTCTCCGGTTTGCTCTCAAACCATACTGTGTACTCATTAGACTGTTCATTCCGTTCAGCAGGTCATTTAATTCTTCTTCACTTTCATTCAGGATAGCAAATGTGTTCAGCGAATCGTATCATTGATATCCTTTCACCTTGTATTTTAATTCCACTCCTGAATCTTTCTTTTATTTCCATCATTGCTTCCTCAATGTACAGATTGAAGAGTAGGGGCGAAAGACTACAGCCTTGTCTTACACCCTTCTTAATACGAGCACTTCGTTCTTGATCGTCCACTCTTATTATTCCCTCTTGGTTGTTGTACATATTGTATATGACCCGTCTCTCCCTATAGCTTACCCCTACTTTTTTCAGAATCTCGAACAGCTTGCACCAATTTAAATTGTCGAACGCTTTTTCCAGGTCGACAAACCCTATGAACGTGTCTTGATTTTTCTTTAGCCTTGCTTCCATTATTAGCCGTAACGTCAGAATTGCCTCTCTCGTGCCTTTACTTTTCCTAAAGCCAAACTGATCGTCACCTAGCGCATTCTCAGTTTTCTTTTCCATTCTTCTGTATATTATTCTTGTAAGCAACTTCGATGCATGAGCTGTTAAGCTGATTGTGCGATATTTCTCGCACTTGTCAGCTCTTGACGTCTTCGGAATTGTGTGGATGATGCTTTTCCGAAAGTCAGATGGTATGTCGCCAGACTCATATATTCTACACACCAACGTGAATAGTCGTTTTGTTGCCACTTCCCCAAATGATTTTAGAAATTGGCAGTCCCCTCCCGGAGATCCGAATGGGGAACTATTCCGGAATCTTTTGCCAATGGAGAGATCATCATGACACTTCTTCAATTACAGGCCACATGACCTGTGGGTACACGTTACGTGTCTTCAGTGCAGTGGTTTCCATTGCCTTCTGCATCCTCATGTCGTTGATCATTGCTGATTCTTCCGCCTTTATGGGCAATTTCCCACCCCTAGGACAAGAGAGTGCCCTGAACCTCTATCCGCTCCTCCGCCCGCTTTGACAAGGCCGTTGGCAGAATGAGGCTGACTTCTTATGCCGGAAGTCTTCGGCCGCCAATGCTGACTATTTATCAAAATTTAGGCGGTGACTGGGATCGAACCCGGGACCGAAGACGGTTTGATTATGAATCAAAGACGCTACTCTTTTTTTTTTTAAGTCTGATTTTGTTCGCTTTTGTTCGTTGCTTCTGCTCGGGGCGGACGTCGTAGGACATCCGTTGAAGGCCGTTGTTAATCGATTAACTCAGTTTTTTTATTACAGAGGACAGCTATCCCTCTGACCGAACACGCTGAGCTACCGTGCCGGTTATAAATCTCATTTTGTTCGTTTTTTTTTTTTTTTGTTCGTTGAACCTGATCGGGGCGGACGGTCGTAAGACACCCTTTTAAGTTCGTTGTTGATCTATTAACTCAGTTTTTTTTTATTACAGAGGGCAGCTAACCCTCTGACCGAACACGCTGAGCTACGGTGCCGGTTCTACTTACATTTATACAATTCACGAAGCAGTATAACATTGCAATGTGTTGTTACAAATTTTGCTGAAATGTGTATGTGTGTGTGTGTGTGTGTGTGTGTGTGTGTGTGTGTGTGTGAGTGTGTGTGTGTGTTTTGGTGCTTATGGGCGCTCAACATCGTGGTAATCAGCGCCCTGACACACATTAAAAGGAACGAATTTGATGAAGTGTAAAAGTTTTTAGTACTATGTCCCTCAAGAGAGGCCGCTGTTGAATCTAACTGAACCTCCTGAATCTGAAACATCATTTTCTGGTCACCTGTACTACGAATCATCAGAGTTTACAGTCATTAGGGCTCCCTTTTCCGCGTGCTGCAGTTTTCAGTACACCGCTGCTCGGAAAGAGTTTTCACAACCATTGTGGCCGAAGAAAAACTGATTTGAATTAAAAGTAAGACTATGATTAGACTTCAGCAGCACAACGGATTAGTGACTGTGAAAATTTGTGTCGGACCAGGTCTCGAACGCTGATTTCCCGTCTATCGCGAGCAGTCGCTTCAACCCTTTCGCATATTCGTGCGACGCCTCAAGGACCGATCCAAATCTCCATATACCGTTGTGTGTCTACGTCCTTCATTCACACAGTTGCTGTGATTCTTATACAGGGAGAGGCTTTCATTATCATTGTCACTGCCTCGTCGAGAAAGTATGTGCAATGTAATGTGTTATACGATGTATAATGCAGTGTCCTTCAGGCATGGGCCGCGCGGGGTAGCCGCACGGTCTGGGGCTCCTTGTCTCGGTTCGCACTGCTGCTCCCGTCGGAGGTTCGAGTCCTCCCTCAGCCTTGTGTGTGTGTGTGTGTGTGTGTGTGTGTGTGTGTAGTCTTTAGCATAAGTTAGCTTAAGTTAGATTAAGTAGCGTGTAAGCTTAAGCCGTCGACACACGGACCGTGCATCCGAACGTTGAGCGTTGAGCGTGCCGCGTTTCTGACGTCATGGCGTGCAATAGCACGTTTGGGAGTCTTTCCGAACGTGCAGAGCGATATCTGTCACGTCAGATATTCTGAGTGTGCGTCTGAGCGTTGAACAATGGGATGGCAGAACGCCACCTACGTCACGTGCACGTCATCTTCCTGCAGCACAGAGCTGTGAGGCGTCATATGGTCATTCAGTTCAAGCCTATACGTATACAGGGTGTTACAAAAAGGTACGGCCAAACTTTCAGGAAACATTCCACACACACAAATAAAGAAAAGATGTTATGTGGACATGTGTCCGGAAACGCTTAATTTCCATGTTAGAGCTCATTTTAGTTTCGTCAGTATGTACTGTACTTCCTCGATTCACCGCCAGTTGGCCCAATTGAAGGAAGGTAATGTTGACTTCGGTGCTTGTGTTGACATACGACTCATTGCACTACAGTACAAGCATCAAGCACGCTATCATGATTTTATAGGGGATACTCCACCTGTGCTGCATATGAAGTGTCACGGAAACCATCCTCAGATCGCTAGACAACAATTTAATGAAATCGTATTAATGAGTTTTATTACGAAAAATAAATGACAATAGTTAACGTTGAGAATTACGGAGATGTGTCGCGAGCAAAGGACGACATCCGAAATACACAAGCTTTTTCAGTTTAAAAATTGTAATACAAGCGAAGTAATGAGCTTTGGCGCTTCGATGCAGATCACTAGTCTTGTGGCTCCTGTTCGACTGGGCCGCGACCAGTCGGGCGTGGCGCTTACGTCCTCGTCACATAGGGGCCGCTGCTGCCGCTTTCCCGCCCTGGAGAGGGGTCGGTCAGCGTGCAATTGCCTAACGTCTTGTCACAGCCCTCTGTGCTCTACTGTTCCCGACTGGCCTGTCGCTGCTTGATATTACGCCGTAACACAAACTTTCTCTATAATGATGCAAAAGCGTGGTCGCCTACCACGTCACCCTCAGGCTCGGCGGGAAAGGCCAGAGCTGAGACGTTCATGCAAGATGTAAGGTTCGTTAAATGCACATTGACACCAAATTTCTAAACATTTTTCTCCAACGCGACCACAGACGTGTCACACGATGGGAATATGGTCTCCCTCCTTCCCCCTTACCTACATCTCAGCCCTTCCCTTGCCATCTCTGCGATAGTGGTCAGAATTAAGATGCCCTGAGGCAAGCACTAGAGTACCAGTGTAGTGCCATTCAGATGGAAGACGTCGAGGGGTTGCCTGATCTCAGGCGCCTAGTAATTTGTAAAGCATTGCCTGTGCACAGGTACATTTTCAAAGTGCTAAACCAAGGCGCACATGTGGCAGCGAGAGTTTGGCCAAACTAGGGAGCCTTAGATGGACACTACACTGTTCTGTTTATGTACATGTCAGCGTCGCGTGACACGTGAACACGTCACAGAAGAGTGCAAAACAGCAGGGCTAAATAAGCATAAACGCCCTTTGCTGCTTTGGATAATCTTCAAATGTCGCCTAATGGTTTTGAACGGTCCCTAGTCGTCCCCCCCCCCCCCCCCCCCCCCGCATGCCAGAGTAAAAATTGCAGTTGCACTACACTCCAAAGAGGTGAGATCACATTCGATGGGGCCTCAGCCCTCGTTACGTCCTTGAGAAGGACTGATTCATCACGTGGTGTCGGCAGTGTCATAGGTAGTCAAGATAGTCGTTCTGCCGCACGTCGCACTGCAAACACTCCTTTTAGACAGTAGTATGTAAGTGGACAAAAAGTGGTTCAAACGGCTCTAAGCACTATGGGACTTAATATCTGAAGTCATCACTCCCCTAGACTTAGAACTACTTAAACCTAACTAACCTAAGGACATCACACACATCCATGCCCGAGGCAGGATTCGAATCTGCGACCATTGCACCAGCGTGATTCCCAAATGTAGCGCCTAGAGCTGCTCGACCACAGCGGCCGGCCTAAGTGGACACCCCAAGGGAGTGGGTGGTTTTAGTTATGCTCTTAATGCCACCTCCTGAGACCTCTTCGTCTCGAGTCTAAGCGGCAGAGTGTGAAATGTCTTCTTCAACCAACCATAAGAAAACCAGATGATTTCGACGCTGGACTTCCCGGTTCTGAGTTTAATTACAGAGCCGTGACGAGGTGGGGCGAGCCGTGGGTAAGGAGAGAGGGGGGGGGGGCGATTTTGATGACCTCCCCATCAAAGACAAGTCCAAAGAGGTGTTCGGCAGAACTGTGGTGAGATTTTCTGCCAGTATGACATCAGTAACACACTTCACACGTCACCTGAATTTCTGAGCTCTGGCATTTTTTTTCGCAGGTGTTGATGTTTGAACCATAGCTGAACTGAAGGGTGATGTCTCAGGGAACCACATTTTTGCACTATTAAAAGGGGCTCCAGCACATCTGAGTCAAATTTCACACTTGTGCGTCGCAGTGGGGGGAAATGACGGTGTTTGAAGACAGTGACTCTTCCAATTCAGCCGGCCGGGGTGGCCGAGCGGTTCTAGGCGCTCCAGTCTGGAATCGCGCGACCGCTACGGCCGCAGGTTCGGATCCTGCCTTGGTCATGGATGTGTGTGATGTCCTTATGTTAGTTAGGTTTAAGTAGTTCGAAGTTCTAGGGGACTGATGACCTCAGAAGTTAAGTCCCATAGTGCTCAGAGCCTTTCAGTTCACCTGCGCAATGTAAATTTGGCAAGCTCTTAATAGGCAGTCTAACATATGTCGTCTGCCGCAAGTGTGGACGATGTATGTTCGGTTGCCTATCTTAAGCTGCGCGAAATATTTTCTGGGCCAGATTTATTTTGTCCCCCATATGTATAACGATATTTTTGGATTAACTTCGTAGCACTTCAAAATTTAATATTAAAACGCGATTTCAGACGTCAGAATATTTTTGTTTGGAGAAGTATAGCACCTTTAGCCACTATTTCTTTCTTTTTGTACCAAATTTCACTCAAATGATCACTTAAGGAAATAATTTTACTTATTGAAGCAGGTGTATCACGACAGTATGGGTTTAATTTACTCTCTGGATGCGTTGTTTAGATCCGCTGTCCCTTTCATGATTAGTAGATTACTAGATTTATAATATATTTCTCTGGAATATACTAATTTGGAAATACAAAATTCAAAAATTTCTTGCCATTTAACACAGATTTCACCGATTCCTTCCTTCAGTACTTCCTAACATGAAACGAGTGATGATATATATTTCGTAACTAGAATTTCTAGTAATGAAACTGTCACCAATCATCATCCTTCTAAACCATCATGAGTTAACAATGATGTAATCAGAGATAATGGGCCAGAGCGTAACTTAAGAACAGTTACGAATTTCGTAGACCTTATTGCTAGAAATAATTGTTGGGATTTCCATTACTGATGCATAAAGGTATCTATTTAATGTGAAATACATATTCGAAACAAGTTGTAATTTCAGTTTTATTGAAACTGATCGGTTTTGTGTGGTAATCACTAAAGGCCGAAATAAAAACATAGTATACTAGTGACTTCCTCCCCCCCATGAACCATGGACCTTGCCGTTGGTGGGGAGACTTGCGTGCCTCAGCGATTCAGATGGCCGTACCGTAGGTGCAACCACAACGGAGGGGTATCTGTTGAGAGGCCAGACAAACGTGTGGTTCCTGAAGAGGGGCAGCAGCCTTTTCAGTAGTTGCAGGGGCAACAGTCAGAATGATTGACTGATCTGGCCTTGCAACATTAACCAAAACGGCCTTGCTGTGCTGGTACTGCGAACGGCTGAAAGCAAGGGGAAACTACAGCCGTAATTTTTCCCGAGGACATGCAGCTTTACTGTATGATTAAATGATGATGGCATCCTCTTGGGTAAAATATTCCGGGGGTAAAATAGTCCCCCATTCGGATCTCCGGGCGGGGACTACTCAGGAGGATGTCGTTATCAGGAGAAAGAAAACTGGCGTTCTACGGACCGGAGCGTGGAATGTCAGATCCCTTAATCGGGCAGGTAGGTTAGAAAATTTAAAAAGGGAAATGGATAGGTTAAAGTTAGATATAGTGGGAATTAGTGAAGTTCGGTGGCAGGAGGAACAAGACTTCTGGTCAGGTGACTACAGGGTTATAAACACAAAATCAAATAGGGGTAATGCAGGAGTAGGTTTAATAATGAATAGGAAAATAGGAATGCGGGTAAGCTACTACAAACAGCATACTGAACGCATTATTGTGGCCAAGATAGATACGAAGCCCACACCTACTACAGTAGTACAAGTTTATATGCCAACTAGCTCTGCAGATGATGAAGAAATTGAAGAAATGTACGATGAAATAAAAGAAATTGTTCAGATAGTGAAGGGAGACGAAAATTTAATAGTAATGGGTGACTGGAATTCGTTAGTAGGAAAAGGGAGAGAAGGAAACATAGTAGGTGAATATGGATTGGGGCTAAGAAATGAAAGAGGAAGCCGCCTAGTAGAATTTTGCACAGAGCACAACTTAATCATAGCTAACATTTGGTTTAAGAATCATGAAAGAAGGTTGTATACGTGGAAGAACCCTGGAGATACTAAAAGGTATCAAATAGATTATATAATGGTAAGACAGAGATTTAGGAACCAGGTTTTAAGTTGTAAGACGTTTCCAGGGGCAGATGTGGACTCGGACCACAATCTATTGGTTATGACCTGTAGATTAAAACTGAAGAAACTGCAAAAATGTGGGAAATTAAGGAGATGGGACCTGGATAAACTGAAAGAACCAGAAGTTGTACAGAGTTTCAGGGAGAGCATAAGGGGACAGTTGACAGGAATAGGGGAAAAAAATACCGTAGAAGAAGAATGGGTAGCTCTGAGGGATGAAGTAGTGAAGGCAGCAGAGGATAAAGTAGGTAAAAAGACGAGGGCTGCTAGAAATCCTTGGGTAACAGAAGAAATATTGAATTTAATTGATGAAAGGAGAAAATATAAAAATGCAGTAAATGAAGCAGGCAAAAAGGAATACAGACGTCTCAAAAATGAGATCGACAGGAAGTGCAAAATGGCTAAGCAGGGATGGCTAGAGGACAAATGTAAGGATGTAGAAGCTTATCTCACTAGGGGTAAGATAGATACTGCCTACAGGAAAATTAAAGAGACCTTTGGAGAGAACCACGTGTTTGAATATCAAGAGCTCAGATGGCAACCCAGTTCTAAGCAAAGAAGGAAAGGCAGAAAGGTGGAAGGAGTATATAGAAGGTTTATACAAGGGTGATGTACTTGAAGACAATATTATGGAAATAGAAGAGGATGTAGATGAAGACGAAATGGGAGATACGATACTGCGTGAAGAGTTTGACAGAGCACTGAAAGACCTGAGTCGAAACAAGGCCCCCGGAGTAGACAACATTCCATTAGAACTACTGACGGCCTTGGGAGAGCCAGTCATGACAAAACTCTACCAGCTGGTGAGCAAGATGTATGAGACAGGCGAAATACCCTCAGACTTCAAGAAGAATATAATAATTCCAATCCCAAAGAAAGCAGGTGCTGACAGATGTGAAAATTACCGAACTATCAGTTTAATAAGTCACAGCTGCAAAATACTAACGCGAATTCATTACAGACGAATGGAAAAACTGGTAGATGCGGACCTCGGGGAGGATCAGTTTGGATTCCGTCGAAATGTTGGAACACGTGAGGCAATACTGACCTTACGACTTATCTTAGAAGAAAGATTAAGAAAAGGCAAACCTACGTTTCTAGCATTTGTAGACTTAGAGAAAGCTTTTGACAATGTTGACTGGAATATTCTCTTTCAAATTCTAAAGGTGGCAGGGGTAAAATACAGGGAGCGAAAGGCTATTTACAATTTGTACAGAAACCAGATGGCAGTCATAAAAGTCGAGGGGCATGAAAGGGAAGCAGTGGTTGGGAAAGGAGTGAGACAGGGTTGTAGCCTCTCCCCGATGTTATTCAATCTGTATATTGAGCAAGCAGTAAAGGAAACAAAAGAAAAATTTGGAGTAGGTATTAAAATTCATGGAGACGAAGTAAAAACTTTGAGGTTCGCCGATGACATTGTAATTCTGTCAGAGACGGCAAAGGACTTGGAAGAGCAGTTGAACGGAATGGACAGTGTCTTGAAATGAGGATATAAGATGAAAATCAACAAAAGCAAAACGAGGATAATGGAATGTAGTCAAATTAAATTGGGTGATGCTGAGGGAATTAGATTAGGAAATGAGACACTTCAAGTAGTAAAGGAGTTTTGCTATTTAGGAAGTAAAATAACTGATGATGGTCGAAGTAGAGAGGATATAAAATGTAGACTGGCAATGGCAAGGAAAGCGTTTCTGAAGAAGAGAAATTTGTTAACATCGAATATAGATTTATGTATCAGGAAGTCGTTTCTGAAAGTATTTGTTTGGAGTGTAGCCATGTATGGAAGTGAAACATGGACGATAACTAGTTTGGACAAGAAGAGAATAGAAGCTTTCGAAATGTGGTGCTACAGAAGAATACTGAAGATAAGGTGGATAGATCACGTAACTAATGAGGAGGTATTGAATAGGATTGGGGAGAAGAGAAGTTTGTGGCACAACTTGACTAGAAGAAAGGATCGGTTGGTAGGACATGTTTTGAGGCATCAAGGGATCACAAATTTAGCGTTGGAGGGCAGCGTGGAGGGTAAAAATCGTAGAGGGAGACCGAGAGATGAGTACAGTAAGCAGATTCAGAAGGATGTAGGTACTGAGAGATGAAGCAGCTTGCACAGGATAGAGTAGCATGGAGAGCTGCATCAAACCAGTCTTAGGACTGAAGACAACAACAACAACAACAACAACTAGTGACTTGAGGAGTGATTAATATTTTAGCGTGAAAAATACTAATCACGATTAATTGAGAACTGAGATACACGGAGTGTGATCAGAGGTAGCGACGATTGCACATGCCCCTAACTGTTAATGGCTTCAATGTGGAACGGGAGAAACTCGTTAATCTACTCCTTGTTTGCTTCAATTTTTCACCGCATGTGTGTCTGAGAGCGGTTATCAGTTGATTCCTGAGCATGGGTTTGTGTGCCTGTGACTGGTGCGTGACCTAGGTATATACAACTAGAACAATCACAGCTGTTTATTTCTAAGTTAAGTAAGGACATCATCAAGAGTGCGACTGAAAATGAAAATTATGTGTATTTTGTATTAGTAGCTTGTAATAGTTTCAGGGTTCAGATTATAAAATTCATCCTACTTTGAAGGGAAAAACATTCGTGCTTTTTTTTCACACATACAAATTTTCCAGCACGGAAGCTCAGCGTGTTCTGTTAGAGGGTTAGCTGTCATATAAAAGTTGAGTGGATGGATAGACGATGAATTTAAACGGGTGTCACGAACAAAATGAGATCAATAAAAAAAAGTGAATAGCGTTCGAGCTACATAAGACAAACATGTATGAGACAACGGTTCGACTCTCGTTCAAACTTAATTTTTATAGTACGTTTGTCAATTCTGTGATATTTAAAAGATTTGCACCTACACTGCTCATTCTCGCTAGATTAGCAACTTCTCACTATTACGCAGGTTAACTGCCACATGGGGCCTGCCTCTGTCTTTGCTGCTCGATGTGCAAAGTAGTTGCTGGTACCTTAACAGGCTGCATGTATAAGGGATTTCGCAAATCACGACAGGCTTACATTTTCAGGAAAATTATATGCATTTCTTCATTTACTTGTCGATAGCTATAAATATGTTTGTTCTAATAATTAAATTTAAAATAGTAAGTAGTCAAATAACATGAAATTCACTAACACTTCACCCAAATACACGTGTTCTTTTTAATTGTATTACTTCTCAAATGTCATATAAATTAAATAATATGACCAGTGATGAAAAAATATAGATTAAAAACTGAGTGTGATCGGGAGCCGCAGTGTCGCCTCGTAGAGGGTCGTCTCACGACGCTTTATTTTCTTCGTTATTGTTCGTTGCATTTGGTCTGGGCAGACATCACAAGACACCCTTGCAAGTTCGTTGTAGATCTTGCCACTCAGTGTTTTTTTATTACAGAGAGCAACTAGCCCTCTGACAGAACACGCTCAGCTACCGTGCCAGCATACGGAGCTCGAACACTAACCATTTGACCACCATATCTCTAACGTCTGGCACTTTCGCACAGATACATACGCAACAGAACAGACGCTTAAAACCTCTCTCACGATTTCCTCGGATTTTCCAGAGTAGTGCACCTTACAACTTGCCTATTGTGTTGTTGTAATGGCCTACTAAAGCTGTACAAAGTTTGAAGTAAATCTGTGATCCCAGCGCCGTGGTCTCCCTTCGTCAGAGGACACGTGATTGCGGTTTTTGTTTCTACATTCGTTACGAAGGTATGAGAGGTAGTGCATCTATTTTAAATAGCATTCTAAATTTTTCATTCGATAGTTCACTTTCTCTCCTGAAGACCTGCTCAAAAACGTATCATGTAAATATGACGTAACACACAGTGCAGATAGCTGGGGTAAAGGAACTCGTCCACTTGTTGGAGTGACAGTAAACAAAGGCCGACCCAAACAAAATGCACACCTGTAATTCAGTCAGCCGTTTTTGTTGCAGTTTTGTGTGGGTGTGGTGTACACCGACATAGACAAGGTAAGAGTGCTGCTCCTCTATGGATAACATAAGTTAGCAGAACAGTAATTTCGATAGTGTTTTCTTAATTACAGTACGGAAGCAGTAGTGTGGTAGTTTCAAGCGGTGTGTGGCGTACAGTAAAGATAGTCCCTTTCCTCGTGTTTTCATTTATTTACTGTCAACTCCAACAAATGGAGTTATGAATTTAATAACGCGTTCACGTGAATGGTTCACTTTGACACGTGTATGAACACGGGCGTGTGGATTACCGAATAAAAGATACGGAGTGCTATTTAAGAAAGACGTATCTTCGTAATGAACAAAGTTACGAGAAAGGAAATTATTCTGGTTAATGTCTCTCTTGTAGATAAATGACTTTTTTTGGTACATTTTCTATTTTGCTGCCGGATGCAAAGCTATTTCAGTTGGTCAAGATAAATGAAACACCTAGTTTAAGAACAATGAAGTCTTATCGATAGACTGTTGATACTGAAACCTTCTATGCTACAGCGGCTGACATTATTGGAACCTTCTCTTCTGTTCCAGGACTCCGTCTCCAGAAGGCGAGGAGATAGTCTGGGAACCTTTCGACAACAGCAACCTTTACTACTTGCACATTACCGATACGTTTGAACTTAAACAAGATGTTTACAAGGAACGTATGGACTTCTGGCACCAGAACATTCCACTGTAAATGAATGTGGACGTCTGCATCAGTTATCAGAAAAGCTGCTAATTACATTGTTGCTCACCCGTATGAATTTGTTATTTTGTATATTGTAGTAATATGAATTATTCATTGAAATACAGGGTGTTTATAAAGTCACTTACCATTTTCCACTTGAACACTGTATTGAAGGCTCTTAACAACGTGAACATGATTGAGATACTTCTTGATACAAATTTAGTTCATTTCAAAGTGATGACCCTGCAAGGTAAGCACAGGTCCCATCGTTCCTACGTAATCCGAAGAATGATTATTATCACTGCTGGCTTTAATTGTTGTACGCCTTCAAAACTGTGGTTTTCCAGTTGTTGAAAGCTTATCGTATTTCACTTGATATACCTCGGACTTCACAAATCTCCCAACGAAAATGTCCACTGGAGACAAAGTGGGAGAGCGGTAAGTCAAAAGTCTTGGCAATGTTCGGGCAGTCCACCTCCGAGGAAATGTGGCATTCGGGTGGTAAGGATGTAGGCGGTCAGCAATTTCCGCTGTTCTTTGATGTATTGTATACTTTCTTTTATACTGCCTGTAGCAATGTCGGAATGTGTAACGTTAAGACAGAAGTGGTTAAGAACTTGATACACATTAGAAGAAAATGAATTTTGAGAAAATCTAGTGTGGAGTCTTACAGAGTGAAGAAGAGGTACTTGTATGTAAGAGATTAAGAACTAAATGAACCTTATGAATTACTTTACATTCACTTATGACAGACATTGCTTACAATCCTTAGATTTGCTTTCAGCATTTATACACTGAAGGGCTAAAGAAACTGATGCATCTGCCTAATATACCGCAGGGTGGCCGAGAGCACGCAGAAGAGCCCCAACACGATGTGGCATGCACTCGACTAATGTCAGAAGTAGTGCCGGAGGGAAGTGATACCATGAATCTTGCAGGGCTGTCCACAAATCCGTAAGAGTGCGAGAGAGTGGAAATCTCCACTGAAGAGCACATTGCAAGACATCCCAGATATGCTCAATATTGTTTATGTCTGGGGAGATTGGTGGTCAGCAGAAGAGTGTTTATGGAGCCACTCTGTAGCAATTATGGACGTGTAAGGTGTCGCATTGTCCTGCTGGAATTACCCTAGTTCTTCGGAATGGGCAATAGACATGAATGCAAACAGGTGATCAGACAGGATGCTTACGTACGTGTCACCTGTCGGAGTCGTATCTAAACGTATTAAGGGTCCCATATCATTCCAACTGCACACGCCAGACAACGTTACAGAACCTCCACCAGCTTGAACAGTCCTCAGCCGGTATCCAGAGTCCATGGATTCATGAGGTTGTCTCCGAACGCGTACACGTCCGTCCACTCGATACAATTTGAAACGAGGCTCGTCCGACCAGGCAACATGTTTCCAGTCATCAACCATCCAATGACGGCGTTGACGGGCCCGGGCGAGGTGTAAAGCTTGGTGTCGTACAGTCATCAAAGCTACACGAGTGAACAATTTGTGCAACGGATAAGGCAAGGGGAGGACACAAGCAACCAAAGGAGCTAGCTCATTGAAAATATTAGCACTGCAGTCAGACACGATCCTTTGCTATAGTGGCCGTACTCTTACCTAATGTCTCTGAGCACTATGGGACTTAACATCTGAGGTCATCAGTCCCCTAGAACTTAGAACTACTTAAACCTAACTAACCTAAGGACATCACACACATCCATGCCCGAGGCAGGATTAGAACCTGCGACTTTAGAGGTCGCGCGGTTCCAGACTTAAGCGCCTAGAACCGCTCGATCACACCGGCCGGCTCTTACCTAATGACTGCATTAGAATCATAATGCGGTAAAATTCAATTCAGTATTTCATTAACTGATGGGATCGGATGGTGCAAATTATTAGTCGAAACAATTATGGATTCTCATTTAGACATAAAATTTATTCCGACATTTATGCCGTATCTCAGCGGAAACAAACAATAATAAATATCTTACATGCGCTGATGGCGTACAGCGTAACATTGTCGGTCTCGCAAATTATGCATGGGACTGGGAGGAATATTATGTTGCTAATAAAATTCTGATTCACGAGTAACTTTGTATCAAGCCACACACACAAGACATAATGGCTACAAACTGTAACTACATAAAATGGCTACTGGGGGTATGCTTGATTTTGGCGGGAATAAACCGTACACGGAATCCGTAAGATAATGTAAACTGGGACAAAAGTGTCAAGCAACCAAAATTACACGGTATAACATACATACGCATTATTAATACGTCCTAACACATTCATCATACTCTTTTCCTTTCATGAAACTGCGCAAGAAAGATCACTATGTAGAATCACTGCAGGCAGTGCCATTCAGGATACTGAAAGTCAATGCCATAAAGATGTACTCACCATTATCGTTCGTCACTGGATTGAACGCAAAGTTTTATTTTCCACCAGAACGTCCGTAGCACAATGACCGTGCAGCTAACTCTACATTCGAAGTTGGAAATCAATGTCTTAAGAGTGTACTCATCACGTGGGTGGTTATTGGGTTAATAGTAAATTTTACACGCTACATACGCAAGTCCTAATTTATACAAACAGATGGCTTCTTCTCTGTGGAGTACTTCACAGGTGGCAGTAGGAAGACAATGACCATTGGACCAAGAAGTAAAATCAAATAATTTCTCACGCAACATTACTTAAATGTTTCACACTTCACTCGCGAACGCCAGACTGAAAACACTGCATGAGGTTCCCTATTCTTTGTTGCGACCATAAGTGGCAGAAGCGAAAGGTTGACGCGCAGTCTACATAGAAAAACCATCAAATACTCAGCAAAGAAGTTAACTGAAATGAATAAATGGAAGAGAGCTGAAAGAAACCTCAATAAACATGAAATGTGCTGAAGGTACCGCAGGATTAACTTCATATGATTGGACAAATCTAAGTTCTAACCGGGGATTTTACTTATAAAATGATTAAAATTCGTGGTCGCAATGCAACCCTGATCACGCCAGTGCCTAAAAATTACCTATTAATAATTTTAACTTCAATATAAGTCATCCTTTTGATATTTATCAGACAGCCTGACGGAAACCTGTTTCGAGGCCGACCACCCTCTCAGTCTCCGGAAGACGAGTGACCAAAAATGTAGGAGCGCCGCCAGCGGTCAGTCGGCTCGTCTCTAGAGGAGAGGGGGTCGGCTTCCTACCAACTCCCCAAAACGTCCAATCTATAGCTGCATTTTTGACTGAGCTCACTACGAATTTGGTGGGCGGAAAACCTCTGAACTACAGCTGATCTGCCGGCCGTGGTGGTCTCGCGGTTCTAGGCTCTCAGTCCGGAACTGCGCGACTCCTACGGTCGCAGGTTCGAATCCTGCCTCGGGCATGGATGTGTGTGATGTCCTTAGGTTAGTTAGGTTGAAGTAGTTCTAAGTTCTAGGGCACTGATGACCTAAGATGTTAAGTCCCATAGTGCTCAGAGCCATTTGAACCATACAGCTGACCTACTCACGAAATCACACTCAAAACAATCATTCACTCCATAACTGATAGCAACATAAGAGGAACGGGAAATGAATCTGTACAATAAAGCAAATAAATAAATACAGTGGTTTCCATCCCTTTGCAAGAGGCTCCCGGTATCACAATAAAATATGAATATGACTAAAGTCATCATTTATAAGAAATACAGTGTACCTTGAGGTAAAGCAGTGGGAGTAACAACCAGTCCCGCCTCAGCATGTAAACATGTACGTATCATTGACATATTAAGCAAGCACTCCATTTTCAGGCCACAAGTGGCCCATCGGGACCATCCGACCGCCGTGTCATCCTCAACTGAGGATGTGGATGTGAGGGGCATGTGGTCAGCACACTACACTCCCAGTCATTATGATGGATTTCTCTGACCGGAGCCGCTGCTATTCGGTCGAGTAGCTCCGCAATTGGCATCGTGATGCTGAGTGCAACCCGAAAAATGGCAACAGCGCATGGCGGCCCGAATGGTCACCCATTGAAGTACCGGCCACGTCTGACAGCGCTTAACTTCGGTGATCTGTCGGGAACCGGTGTATCCACAGCGGCAAGACCATTGCCATTTATATACTGGTCTTTCGTAATTCGTCCATCTACAAAATTTCAAAGGATATTGGACGTATGTCATCACTGCTTATCACACACCCTATCGGATAAAGTTAGCAAAATTTGGATTAATTAACTAGTCCTTATACCAGACTGAAATATAATTTGTGACAGACAAAATTAGAGAAATTAAATATGCCCAACAACAGCGCTAGAAAGACGAACTTGGGAAACTACAACTGATGTAAAGAGCCATTGCAATTCCACCTACTATATGATGAATTTTTTTTCAGTTTTATTTCTAGGCCATAGACTCCACCCATGCTGAATACCTTGGAACTGGAATTGGAATTTGTGTTTGAAAATGGTTCAAATGGCTCTGAGCACTATGGGACTTAACATCTGAGGTCATCAGTCCCCTAGAACTTAGAACTATTTAAACTTAACTAACCTAAAGACATCACACACATGCATGCCCAAGGCAGGACTCGAACCTGCGACCGTAGCGGTCGCACGGTTCCAGACCGAAGCGCTTAGAACCGGTCGGCCACATAGGCCGGCTGGGAGAAATGGTCCCGGTGTTAGACTGAAGTAATTTGGGTCGGCAATTTGTGTTTCACAGGAGAATTATCCACAGGAGCCTTTATCATAGCAAGCAAGGTAGTTACACTACTAAATTCTTCTCTGCAGTCAATGTTAATACGCTCTCTAAAATTAAACTTGTTCACCAACTTGAAAGCTGCTCTTATGAAAGTATTTGACTGCAGGTTTAAAGACGATGGGAAAGAACATTTCATTGTTTTGCCCGTGTTTATTGGACGCAAACCTCAAAAAACGAACGGTACCGTATAAAATCCTCATCGGCAGCTCTGATCTGGTTGTACTCTGAAGACTGGTTTGACACAGCTCTCCACGCTAGGTTACGCCGCGCAAGCCTCTTCAGCTCTGGAGAACTGCTGCAGCCTGCGACCCGTCTAAGCTGTTTGTTGTACTCATCTCTCGGTCACCGCCAACGATTTTTATTTCCACAGTCCATTTCCATACTAAACTGACGATGTCTTTACGTCTCAGAATGCTTCCCATCAACTGATCTCTTCCGCAGTTAGGTCAGAAAAGATATTATTATCGGAGTTAGAGCCTCAAATACACTGAGGTGACAAAAGTCATCGCACTGCAGAAAATCGTCTGTCACGAATTCAACACGTCGTTGGGAGTATCGAGCCATGCTTTCCCTATAGCAGACCATAACTACGAAACTGTTGGCGGTGCACAATTTTATGCACGAAATGACCTCTCAGTTATGTCTCATACCTGTTCGATGGGATTAGGTAAGGCGATCTGGGTGGCCAAATCATACACTCGAACTGTGCAGGATGTTTTTCAAACGAATCGCTAACAATTGTGACCAAATGACGAACATGAAGTCCATGAATGGTTGCAGATGGTCTATAAAGAGCCGAATGTAACTATTTCCATTCAATGAAAGGTTCAGTAGGACCAGAGAACAGAGTCTATTCCATGTAAACACAGTCCACATCGTTATTTATCCGCCACCTGCTTGCACAGTGCCTTGTTGACAACTTGGATCCATGACTTCGTAGAGTCCGCTGCCACACTGGAACCCTACCATCAGCTCGAACCAACTGAAATCGGGACTCATCTGACCAGGACACCATTTTCCAGTCGCGTTAAGGTTCAGACGATATGGTGGCGAGCCCAGGAGAGACGCTGCAGGAGACGTCGTGCTGTTAAGACGCTCGCGTCGGTCATTTGCTGCCGTTTCCCTTTAACGCGTAATTTCGCCGCACTGTCCTAATGGATACGATCGCAGTACGCTCCACATTGATTTACGCAATTATTTCACGGAGTGTTGCTTGACTATTATCACTGACAACTCCACTTAACGGTGTTTGCGTAAAAACCGTTGCCCAGTGCGCTGTCCGCGTTGAAAGGCAATGGCTGAAATTTGGTATTCTCAGCACTCGCTTGGCACTGTGGATCTCGGAATATCGAATTCCCTAAGGATTTCCGAAATGGAATACCCGATGCGTCTAGCTCCAACTACTATTCTGCGTTCAAAGTCTGTTAATTCCCGTAATGCTGCCGCACCACATTGGAAACCTTTTCACATGAACACTTGAGTACAAAAGACAGTTCCGCCAATGCACTGCTCTTTTATACCTTATGTACGCGTTACTACTCTCACCTGTATATGTGCTTGTCTATATCACCTGACTTTTGGCACCTCATTGTAGAAAAAATAACAGATTCTTCAGACATGTGTTCACATCGTACGTCGCTCGCAGTGAGCGCCTTTGTACTGTGCTGCGAGCCATGAGTTAAGACAAACATTACTTTACTTCTCACCTCCTTCACTTGTTAATCACAAAGCGAATCATTCAGAGATATTCAGAGCTCTTGAAACAAACTGTCTGTAAATAAAGAACCACGTGACTTACATACAACAAAATCAAATAATACAGGGTGATTCAACTAAGCTGTTCGCACCAAACATGTCCTAAAACGCGTAAGATGTCGTAATTCTGTTTTCACGTAGATGAATCGAAAGAAAGCCTTCACTAAACGACACGCAATCTCTTCTCATATCCATATTAATGACAGAGACATAAGCATTAATTCAGTTTCTTTCGGAAGAAACTACAGTTATTTCTGCTGCTAATACACACATCAAAAACAGTTTTGAATCACCTCGGTTCCGACAGTACAGAAAACTGGAATAGAGATCAACATAAACATCATTTCCGTCCTTTCTATTGCTCATGAAAACCACACATTGCACTTGTACCACCATACAGCGAGACCTTCGTAGGTGGTGGTCCAGATTGCTGTACACACCAGTACCTCTAATGCCCAGTATCACGTCCTCTCGCACTGATGCATGCCTGTATACGTCGTGGCATACTATCCACAAGTTCATCAAGGCACTGTGGGTCAGATTGTCCCACTCCTCAACGGCGATTCAGCGTCGATCCCTCAGAGTAGTTGGTGGGTCACGTCGCTCATAAACAGCCCTTTTCAATCTACCCCAGGCATGTTCGATAGGGTTCACGTCTGGAGAACATGCTGGCCACTCTAGTCGAGCGATGTCATTATCCTGAAGGAAGTCATTCACAAGGTGTGCACGATGGGCATGCGAATTGTCGTCCATGAAGACCAATACCTCACTAGTATGCTGCCGACATGGTTGCACTATCGGTCGGAGGACGGCATTCACGTATCGTGAAGCTGTTACGGTGCCTTCCGTGACCACCAGCGGCGTACGTCGGCCTCACATAATGCCACCCCCAAACAGCAGGGAAGCTCCACCTTGCTGCACCCGCTGGACAGTGTGTTTAAGGCGTTCAGCGTGACCAGGTTGCCTCCAAAGGCATCTCCGACGATTGTCTGGTTGAAGGAATATGCGACACTCGTCGGTGAAGAGAACGTGATGCCAATCCTGAGCAGTCCGTTCGGCATGTTGTTGCGCCCATCTGTACCGCGCTGGTTGGTGTCGTGGTTTGCAAAGATGGACCTCGCCATGGACGTTGGAAGTGAAGTTGCGCACCATGCAGCCACCGTTTGAGTCGTAACACGACGTCCTGTGGCTGCACGAAAAGCATTATTCAACATGGTGGCGTTGCTGTCAGGGTTCCTCCGACCCATAATCCGTAGATAGCGGTCATCCACTGTAGTAGTAGCCATTGGGCGGCCTGAGCGAGTCATGTAATCAACAGTTTCTGTCTCTCTGTATCTCCTCCATGTCCGAACAACATCTCTTTGGTTCACTCCGAGACGCCTGGACACTTCCCTTGATTAGAGAGCTTCCTGGCACAAAGAAACATTGCGGACGCGATCGAACCGCGGTGCTGACCGTGTAGGCATGGCTGAACTACAGACAACACGAGCCGTGTACCTCCTTCCTGGTGGAACGACTGGTAATGATCGGCTGTCGGACCCCCTCCATGGTTGGGAGGGTTTAGTGACATCTCGGAACAGTGAAAGGGACTGTGTTTGTGATACGATATACACAGTGAACGTCTATCTTGAGGAGTTCCGGGAACCGGTGTGATGCAAAACTTTTTTTGACGGGTGTATTTGTGAAAGAGGTAAATTCAACGGCGCGTGTCTCTTCAAAATCAGATTACTAGTTTCGGAGTAATTACTGTATTTACAACTTAGGATTTATCAGTTTTGAAGATGAAACGGATTGTTCTCTTATGCAAATGTGTGTCATTTGATACCCAGGTAAGGCAATACAGTCGTCGAAAAAGAGGAAACAGTCTGTTGCACCTCTGCGATACCGGAAACTGTCCCTTTCATTATGTGTGTTCAGTGGTGCTGAGTTTTATAAACTAACTGTCTTTACCTAACCAAGAGAAACTGGGTATGCTACTTACTGTTGCCCCTAAAATGTTCGGACCACCCGATAAACAACCTCGTAATAATTAAAGGAAGATATTTATGTAATTCAATTTTTTGATATATAGTAATTAGTTTTGATTTATTAAAACTCACAGTTTTATATGTTTATTTATGTTGAAAAGAGCAAGAACAACTTCCCCCCGGGAAGGAATAATTATACGCAATTGTTCAGTTTGATAAAATTAGCCATTAATTATCTGATCAAAACCCGAAAGATAGTGGCTAGAAGTGAGCGGACATTGCCCACTTCGAAAGTGGCCATTCAATTAAAAGCTATCCTCATAAGCTCATGCAAAGGCTGAACGCAGGTAGTTAGTTAAAAACTGCCACTCCGCCACGGACCGTGGGTATAAACTGAATGCGTGTCATTGACGCTTGATGCGCTGCGGTCACTAGGAAGATGGTAACATGCTACTCAGGCTGTCGCTTGTTTCCTTTTCAAATAGAGCCGACATAACTTGGGACATGTCTCTCCTTGTTCTCATTTACTGCCTTCGCCTCGTCCGGATCAGGACGTAGCAGATACGACTAGTCGTGGGGCTGACAGTCTAAGTATAAGGCGTCCGTCTCCGTCTGTTTTTACACAGATGTGGTAAACAAGTATTGGCGAGCTGAGGGAATCTAGTATTACTCGGCGCATGAAGCCACGTGGTTCAGAGTATTAATTTCACCAACCGCGCCGCGAGGTTATTTGTAACCCATCTCTGCCGGCGCTGGCTCAACACAGTGTGTCACTTCTTTCTCTCGAAAACTCGCAAAGCTGTCGTGTTCTCCCCAGCGTTTTCTATAATCTTCGGCCCTTAACAGTAACTGTATAGTGCATTAAAGTGTGTCCTTCAAGTTGGTGGTAGGCTAGGGCCACAAACTATTATTGTTGCTCTCATTACTTTACGCGCGAGGGGGACACACCCTATTCTGAATTGTAAATCAAGTCTCCTGAGGAAGGTTCATAACAATGAGAACGAGACAATACCTTTATTTGTCAGTGATTTAATTTGGATGTAATTCTCAAAGTTTTGAACGATACACGTACATTGTTTTAGCACACGTCTGGCTTATTATGTTTACTGAATCCGCTAGCCTACTGCTCCCTTATTTTCTGTTGAATAATTAATCTGGCCTTGGCCGTGTACTAGAACGAAACTCCATGACAGTAAGCAGGAAATGTTACCGATTGCGAAATGCCAGCATTTTTATTAGACTCATAGCTGCCACCTTACCTTAAGGTCTATGCGCGAAGCATACTATATCACCATCATACCTTAGCAAAAGATCTAGCAGAGAACTCTAGAAAATTCTGGTCCTATATAAAAACGTTAAGTGGGTCTGAGGATTCTATCCACTCACTTGTTGGCGAGTCTGGTGCTGCAGTTGAAGGTAGCAAAACGAAAGCCGAAATTTTAAATTTAATCTTCAACAGAATCGCTCAAATATACCGTTGTTTGACCATCGAACAGACTCCCAGATGGACGACAAAGTAATAAGCATCCCTGGAGTCGAGAAACAACTCGAACATTTGAAAGGAAATAAGTCACCAGGTCTCTTACAAAGAGAAATCTACGCCATTAGTCCTTTCCTACCTTGCAGTCCGCCCCTGGTTACTGAATGGTCAGCGCTACGGAATGTCATACCTGCCGGCTCGGGTTCGATTCCCGGCTGGGTCGGCGATTTTCTCCGCTCAGGGACTGGGTGTTGTGTTGTACCATCGTCGCTTCATCCCCATCGACACGCAAGTCGCCGAAGTGGCGTCAACTCGAAAGACTTGCAGCAGGCGAACGGTCTACCCGACGGGAGGCCCTAGCCACACGGCATTTCCATTTTACTTACCTTGCATTTGTAGCGAGTATTTCGCCCAGCGCAAAGTCCCAAGCGACTGAAAATAGCGCAGAGCCTCACATATACAAGAAAAGAAAAAGAAAGAACATGAAAAATTACAGACTAATATCAATAATATCGGTTTGTTGCAGGATCCTTGAACACATTCTCAGTTCGAATGTAATAAATTTTTTGAGACCGAGAAGCTTATGTCCACGAATCAGCATAGTTTTTTTGGAATGTATCGCTCACGCAAAATTCAGTTTGCCCTTTTCCCACGTGATATACTGCGAACTATGGATAAAGCACAACAGGCAGTTTCGTATTTCTAGAGTTCCGGAAAGCGTTTGACACCGTACTCCTTTGCAGGCTCTTAAGGAAGGTGTGAGCAAATGGAATAGATTGACAGATATGTGAGTGGCTTTAAGACTTCTTAACTAATAGAACCGCTCGAAGGTGAATGTTTATCAGAGACAAGGACATCGTCAGGAGTGCCCCAGAGAAGTGTGAAAACAACGCTATTATTCTCTATATACATAAAGGACTTGGCGGACAGGATGAAAAGCAATGTGAGGTTGTTTGTTGATGATGCTGTGGTGTACGGCAAGGTGATGTAGTCTAGTGATTGAAGGAGACAAAATTTCTGCATATACAGCAGCTACATAGAAACTTCGCAAGACACCGTAAGGTGCGTGACGGAGGGTACCCTGTATCACTACTTGTCATTTCCTTTCCTGTTCCACTCGCAGGTAAAGCGGGAGCAGAGCCTAAAATGCCGGTTCTCTAAATTTTCTCAACAGTGTTTCCCGAAAAGGAAGCCACCGTCCCTCCTGGGATTCCCATTTGAGACGCCGAAGCATCTCCGTAACATTTTTGTGCGAAACTAACGGTAACAATTCTAGCAGCCCTCCTCTGAATGGCTTCGATGTCTTCTTTCAGTCTGACCTGGTGCGGATCCCGAACACTCGAGCAGTGCACAAGAATATGTCGTACCGGCGTCCTATATGCGGTCTCCTTGACAGGTAAACCACTCTTTCCTAAAATTCTCCCAATCAACCGGTCGACTTTTCGCCTTCCCTGCCACCGTCCCTACATACTTGTTCCACCTCATTAAGCTTTGAAATGTTACTCCCAGATGTTTAAGGGACCTGACTGTGTCAAGCTGGACACTAGTAATGCTGTATCCGAACATTACAGATTTGTTCTTTCCATTCATCCGCGTTAAACTACATTTTTCCACATTCAACACACCAACTGGAAATTTGGTTATATCTTTTTGTCTTATATCTTCCAACAGTCACTCAGCTTCGACACCTTATCGTACACCAGAGTATCATCAGCAAAAACTGCAGGTTGCTGCCCATCCTGTACTACAAATCATTTATGTATATAGAGAACAACAGCGGTCCTATCACGAGGCATTCCTGACGATACCCTTGTCTCGATCAACACCCGCCGTCGAGGATACCATAATAGGTTCTATCATTTAAGAAGTCTTCGAGCCACTCACATATCTGTGGACTTATTCCATATGCTCGTAGCTTCGTTAACAACCTGAAATGGGATACCGTGTCAAATGGTTTCCGGAAATCTAGAAATATGGACTCTGCCTGCAGCTCTTCATCTATAGTTCTCAGTATATCGCATGAGAAAAGGGCAAGCTGAGTTTCGCACTAGCGATGCTTACTAAAACCATGCTTATTCGTGGCTATAAGCTTCTCAGTTTCAAGAAAATTTATTATATCCGAAATGAGGATGTGTTCAAGGATTTGGAGCAGCGTGACTGCTACGGTAGCAGGTTCGAATCCTGCCTCGGGCATGGATGTGTGTGATGTCCTTAGGTTGGTTAGGTTTAAGTAGTTCTAAGTTCTAGGGGACTGATAACCTCATACGTTAAGTACCATAGTGCTCAGAACCATTTGAACCATTTTTTTGTTGTTGTTGAAGGGTTTTGCAGCAAACAGATGCTGGGGATATTGATAAGATGAATGCTAGCTAGCTCTATATGCAGAAAAATGAAAGTGAATGAGGATGAGCAGAAAAAGCAAACCCATAATGTTAGATACAGAATTGTTAATGTCCTGCTTGACGCAGTCACGTCGTTTAAATATCTAGGCGTAACGTTGCAGTGTGATATGAAATGGAACGAGTATGTGAGAAGTGTGGTAGGGAAGGCGATTGGTCGACTTTGGTTCATTAGGAGAATTCTAGAAAAATGTGGCTCATCAGTAAAGGAGACATATAGGACGCTGGTGCGACCCATTCTTGAGTAATGCTCGAGTGTTTGGGATCAGTACCAGGTCGGATTGAAAGAAGAAATGGAAGCAATTCAAAGGAGGGCAGCTTCATTTGTTACCTGTCCCAATAATACATAAGTGTTATATAGATGCTTCGGGAACTCAAAAGGGAATTCCTGCAGGGAAAGCGACATTCTTTTCGAGGTACACAATTGAGAAAATTTAGAGAATCTGAATTTGAAGCTGACTTCAGAATAACTCTTCTGCCATCAAGATACAATGCGTTTAACGACTACGAAGATAAAATACGAAAAATTAGGGGTCTTACGGAGGCATATAGACAGTCATTTTTTCCTTCGCTCTTTTTCCTAGTGGAACAGGAAAGGAAGTGACTCATAGTGGTACGGTGTTCCCTCATTCACAGGCCCTACAATGGATTCCGGAATATCTATGTAGGTGTAGAAGTAGATGTTACCGGGCACATTGGGATTCATAGCGTCATTCATACAAACCAAGCGGCAATTCAACTCTACGTCTTCACTGAGGATGCGAAAGGAAAGCGAAGAGAACAGTTGAGCTGTACGCTCGCACGTATACTGACAGACGATGCCCAAGGAAAATGACGTTCCAGCAAATGCGCAACTGGCTGTTGCTGGAAGGGCAATAGAATACTACTTACACGTAGGGTACGGAGCAAGCCTGCATCGAGTCAAGCGAACGAAACACATGTTTCTGACAGCTGGTGCCTAGAATCCGCGAGTTGGCTGCAGAGGGACTGCGAGTGCCTCTGGAATAAGTCGGCCCAGCGCTGATCGCAGTTTTTGCACATTTATTTATTTAATTTTATTTAATCGTATGGTTAGGGCGCCCCGTCGGGCAGGCCGTTCGCCGGTTGCCGGTCTTTCAATTTCACATGCCGTAGATGATAAGATGATGATGAGGACAGCACAACACCCAGTCCCTGGGCGGAGAAAATTCCCCGACCTAGCCGGAAATCGAACCCGGGCCCAGAGGATTGACAATCCGTCATGTTGACCATTCAGCTACCGGAGGCGGACAGTTTTTGCACTGTATCATGTGTCACTTCACCTTCACATTAACTAGCGGGACTACATGGAATTCTTTCACTTGGTTTAGATCAGTAATCAATACGATAGGTTGTGAACTTTCTTTACCGATGAAGCCACCTTTACGATCCACGGAAAGATTTATGTAAGAACTGCTAAGAATCATCACTGGACGGGAGAAGTTGAACATCGGCAGTTGAGTGTAATCGTTGGTCCTTACTTCATTGAGGAAATCTTAACGGCTGACGTACAGTTTCTGGCCGACGTGCTACATGCTCTCTTACTGGGAGAACTACTTGAAACGCGTGGTCGTGTGTCTGAGCGCTTCCAGCCCATGCCCAGGAAAGTGCTGACACATTCTGTTCTGCTCGCTGGATGTGACGCGGGCCTGCGTGTTCGTCTCATCTGAGGCCACTCCACTATTTTCTCTGAGGTAAAATCAAAGATGAAGTTCCTGCAAAAATTCTGTTTACGCTAGATGCTTTACAACTTCTCACTGTTGCAGCATGCACAATGAAATCGAAGGGATATCTTCAGTGTGTCCAGAAGTCGTTAAACGTGCGACTGCACACGTGTATTGCAGTACACGGTGGTTCTTCGAGCGCTAGACGGAGTTTTGAGCAAGTCATTCTGCACACATTGTTCTGCGGTTTCCTCTTTGTTGCTGTTGACGTAATTCTGCAATGTAACTGTGTTTCTTGACATTAAACGCATGACGCCGAAGGTATCATTTAAGAATCCTTATACCTTAGATCCCCGTTTTACAAACACATTCAGTCTTTGAAATGCACATTCCTTTCAAGGCTTTGCTGTTGATAATCCTGCTTCAATGTCACTGTCATCGATTGTCTGATGTTTGTCTAATTCGCCTTTATTTTACTTTAAGTGTGTGTTTATATGATAACTTCGTAATTTTATAATAGTATGCTTTTTTGCGAATATGTTTCTTTGGCACTTTTTGTTGGCTGTATGGTCCTTCGAAAGCAAAACCAAAATAAAGAAATAAAAAAATCCATAGATCCAAAACTGACGTAGCGAAATGTTATATATATAAAGGAAATGCGTAACACAAATGCTGACTTAATGCTATTTATTTATCGGCCGGTTTCAGTCCAGGACCATGTTCACGGTAGTCAAATACATGCTATACATTTTCAAATTGTTCTGCTTGACTTTAACCATGTATCTTGGATTTAGAAAATGTATGATATGTGATGTTACTTTTATAATTGCACTTTTCACTGTCGTGAACATGATCCTGGACTGAAACCGGTCGGTGAATAAATTGCTTTAAGTCAGCATTTGTGTTATGCATTTCCTACAGTAGCGAAATGTGATTATTATCAGTTGCAAACTAAACTTCCGTACGCTGTTCTTCTATTGTGAGCAAACCCTCTTACCTGTGTGTCGCTGGAGCGGCCCATCAGCCTAATAGGGCAGTTCTGCATATAACACAAATTATCGTATAAACTGAAATCTGTTTCAGGTTCAAATCAGCAAAGTTCTAAATAGTGTAATTTATCCGCAACTACTAACCGAATTTTTAAGAATGAAATACTGTTGAATTTGTCTCTTTTAGAAATACTAGCAGCAGGAATTACTATAGTTGCATTTGAGAAAGAAAAATACATACCAATGTCTCTGTGATATACGGCTATGAAAAGAGACTATGCGTCATTTAGTGAGGACTTCTTGACAGTTTTTTTGAGTGAAGACAGAAGTACTTCAAAAGTAATGCATTTTTCAGTTAGTAATAACTCTTTTTAATATATAGGAATTACGATACGTCGAAAATACGCCTTCTATATGTCGTCAATATCGATATCGATCAGACGATTTGCCAGCCGGTGTGGCCGAGCGGTTCCAGGGGCTCTACAGCCTGGAACCGCGCGACCGCAGCGGTCGCAGTTTCGAATCCTGCCTCGGGAATGGATGTGTGAGATGTCCTTAGGTTAGTTAGGTTTAAGTAATTTTAAGTTCTAGGGGACTCATGACCTCAGAAGTTAAGTCCCATAGTGCTCAGAGCCATTTGAACCAATTTGATCAGACGATTTACGAAGTATTCTATACATCGATATACGAAAAAAAAAATTGCCTCAGGTTGAAAGAGCAAAAATTAGTTCAGTTACATATTTATAACTGTCAGTGAGTTACAGAATGGTTTTGGGTGTACATCGGCTTGCAGAGAGTCTCGAAATACAGAACTGTGTTACAAGAATTACGTGTGACGTTACTCCGAGATAAACCTGCAGGAACGTCTCTAAGAAGCTCTGTGTTTGACAACTGTTAATGTCCTTAGTGATTACCGATAGTTATATTTTCTGAAAAAAAGGACAGGGTATCATTATAATGCTAAAACAAATAAAAATGGCAGGTGGTTAACAGAGGTACAGACAGGAGTCGAACACATGGGTACACCTATATTCAGCAACCTGCAACATAATATTAAGTGTCATGTAGATAATACAACAGAGAATACGAATGCCATAATTTTTGGCTGTGAGGATGGAAACCCGTTACGTTGATCACTTAACGACGTCCGTACCTTCACTGTCATGAAATGGGCGTAGAAAAAATGGTTCAAATGGCTCCGAGCACTATGGGACTTAACATCTATGGTCATCAGTCCCCTAGAACTTAGAACTACTTAAACCTAACTAACCTAAGGACAACACACAACACCCAGCCATCACGAGGCAGAGAAAATCCCTGACCCCGCCGGAAATCGAACCCGGGAACCCGGGCGCGGGAAGCGAGAACGCTACCGCACGACCACGAGATGCGGGCGGGCGTAGAAAGTAGCACTTCCTAGAGAGTAGGACATAGTGATGTTTCCATTTATTCCGTTTATTTAAAAATGAAACGAGTAGTACCACAGCAAAAGCGCCAACGGTACCGACTGTCTCTTGTTATGAGAGTGCACTGTGAGAAGCAGACTCCTTGCGCTCGTTACAGAACTGCGAAAAGTCTCTGGTTTCTTGCGCAAAGGGGCCTCTCATTGTTCAATAATATGTCATACCGTCAATATATTGACCTTCTGAAGGCGCTTACTGACACACTGTCAATAATAGAAATGTTGACAAGTAGTATTGATGAGCCTCCAAATATTGACCGTATTTTCAATACATACCGAATGTGTAAAGCAAGTATCGACGGTTGGACAATATTCTCCAATAAGTGTAGCGAGAGATTCATGACCTAACCACATGCCATCAGTGTGTACTATTTCTGTTTTCACTTCGCCGTTGTGTACATCATACCTCAGATTGAATTTCTAGGCGATCTTTCAACACAAAACATTTTCCGTAGGCCTACGAAAGGGTAATCATTGTATATACCACTTCATGACGGTTAACGAAGGATTATGACAATGCTTACACTATTAATTCGGAAATGTAGTGTAGATAGGTGAATTGCACAGCAGTTTGGAAAAAGGCATCCCCTTCGAAAAATACGTCATTTGTAATTACTTGCAAGAGGTCTGCAAAAAGCATGCCAGTTTCGCAAAATTATCCCAAAGCGTAATAAAGTGTTTTATCTTAATGGCTCGAACATATCCTTGTCAGGCAGGTGTAATTGCTTCACAATTTTCCTTAGAATTTTACAAATTGCATTTACTGACATTACAAAACTAAACTACGAGCATCAGAATGACTCAGCAGTCGACGAAGGGTCTCTACATGAGCTTGTTCATCATTTTGTTTAACATTTAACTTAATGTACCCACCCCTGCCACCTCAGTTCTGGGCGCAAACTGTAAACTTCGTAAAAAAGAGACTGAGCAACTGGGCGCGTGTATAGTGGCCACAAGGTATATTACCTTTATTTCATCTCATATTTCACTACAATTTTTGGTAATTATCCAAGCCCCACACGCATATTCAACACATCTATGTGCGGTATTTCAGTATATACATTCTTTCCTCCTCTCACCTGATGAATGAAAAGTATGAATGAGAGGGTACAAGGCAAATTTCATTATCTAGATCTGTGGGAGTAAAAGTAGTCTGCTACTGTGGCAGAATAACCAATCCTATAACGCAAGTCCAAGGCAGCAAAGAGGTTTCTGCACGCCTTGGACGAAGCAATTGTTCAGGATGACACCACTCAGCAGGGAGTTCTCTCGGCAATTCCGGGAGAACAGAACACGTGGGCTCCAAAAGGATCCGTTCGGCAGTGTTCCGGGAGACGCGAGTCGGGCGACATCGAGTAAGTGTAAGTATGCCTATTCATAGTTATTTTTATAGAATTTCAGCTCAAGTCAAAATTAACGTCTTGCTCTCATCACTCATCGCTGGTTGAACGGTTTACGAAATTTGTCTTACTAATTTCGGAACATTATGCGCAGTTGCATTTAGCCACGCATGCAAGCCATTGTTCTGCTGTACCTCTATTCAAACATGTGGACTCGTCATGTATCTTCTCAGTTCAGTCTGACTTGGTTCGTTGTTGATCTCACGAGTATAGTGTGATTGAACAGATTTCTGAAGCCTGGCTCATTTAGATTGCAGTTCGTAATCTAATTTCCACGTGTGTTTGTAGTGTTAGCACGTGTTAAGTATGGACCTGAGAGCCTGAAGTTCGCAGATCGTATCTCACAGTAATATATCATGTCCAATTTGGTTAGCTATTCTGAATTTTAGCACTTATTTTATCCAGAATTTCTGTTTCTGACGACGACGTGTTCGCGGAGTGTGAGAGTCGTTACATGTCACAGTTACTGATTCTCGGGGTAAAACTTCCAAATTAGTTTCAGAGCCCCTTCCACGGTGGAACTATTAACATGTCGGTGCACTCAGGACAAGGGAACGACCGTTTACCAGCCACGTGCACACTGGTGAAGTTTTTCTTCATTCTTCACATTTGTTCTGAATATTTATTGCATGTGTATATGTGCGTAAATGTCGCCATTGAAAGATTCCTGTGATCTTTCCATAATTAATAATTAATGATAAATCTTGCTGGGATATCCAAGACGCAGTTGTAAATGCGACTTTGCAATTCAGCCGAAAGTCTTGTGAAGAACAGCAGTCTGGAACTGCGCGACCGCTACGGTCGCAGGTTCGAATCCAGCCTAGGGCAAGGATGTGTGTGATGTCCTTAAGTTAGTTAGGTTTAAGTAGTTCTAAGTTCTAGGGGACTGGTGACCTCATAAGAAGTCCCATAGCGCTCAGAGACATTTGAACCATTTTTGAAGAACAGCAACCATCACTCATTTGTTAGTTCTTTAGCTTATTATTTAGTTCAATTGTTCTTGAATAAACGTGATATTTTACCACAGCATAAGTTTACTTATTCCCTCCCAAACTTCCGTTTTACGTCCTACTGCGATCCGTTGTGCAATAGGTAAACATGGCCAAAATTTTTTTTCGTATTTATTCAACTATCTTAATTGTGCAAATATATCACCGACAGATACTCTTCACCAGACAGATATAATTGCTTCACAAGTATCCTGAGAATTTTACAAATTGTATTTACGGACATACGAAACTAAACTTCGAGCATTAGAATGACCCGGCAGTCGCAAGAAATCTCATAAGGTACTTTTAATGTCTCGTCAACTGCAACTGCCTCTCTCATTACCGTACTTTGCTTCTCTATTTTATCTCGTATCAGCATTATTAACTTGTCGTCCGATGCAGGGATCTTCGGAAAACAGTTTATGGCATATTTCTGTTCCGTGGCTCGAATCTCAGTCAGCAAATTAACAAGTGACCAGTCGATAATTTTTTCAGCCATCCTTGAACCCGTTTCCTCTTTTTAGTTATTTTCTGTTGATTGCAGGCTGTAACTAATACAGGGTGGTCCATTGTTCGTGACCGGGCCAAATATCCCACGAAATAAGCGTCAAACGAAAAAACTACAAAGAACGAAACCTATCTAGCTTGAAGGGGGAAACCAGATGGCGCTATGGTTTGCCCACTGGATGGCGCTGCCACAGGTCAAACGGATTTCAACTGCGTTTTTTTAAAAATAGGAACCCTCATGTTTTATTACATATTCGTGTAGTACATAAAGAAATATCAATGTTTTAGTTGGACCACCTTTTTCGCTTTGTGAGAGATGGCGCTGTAATAGTCACAAACATATGGCTCACAATTTTAGACGAACAGTTTGTAACAGGTAGGTATTTTAAATTAAATACAGAACGTAGGTTCCTTTGAACATTTTGTTTCGCTTGTTCGAATGAGATACATGTACCTTTGTGAATTTATCATTCCTGAGAACGCATTCTGTTACAGGGTGATTACCTGTAAATACCACATTAATGCAATAAATGCTCAAAATGATGTCCGTCAACGTCAGTGCATTTGGCAAGACGTGTAACGACATTCCTCTCAACAGCATATATTTCGGCTTTCGTAATGTTCGCACATGCACTGACAATGCGCTGACGCATGTCAGGCGTTGTCGGTGGAGCAAGATAGCAAATATCCTTCAACTTTCCTCACAAAAAGAAATACGAGGACGTCAGATCTGGTGAACGTGTGGGCCATGGTATGGTGCTTCGACGACCAATCCACCTGTCATGAAATATGCTATTCAACACAGCTTCAACCGCACGCGAGCTATGTGCCGGACATCCATCATGTTGGAAGTAGATCGCCATTCTGTCATGCAGTGAAACATCTTGTAGTAACATCGGTAGAAAATTACGTAGGAAATCAGGATACATTGCACCATTTAGATTGCCATCGATAAAATGGTATCCTTCCTCCCATAATGCCGCACCATACGTTAACCCGCCAAGGTCGCTGATGTTCCATTTGTCGCAGCTAACGTGGATTTTCCGTTGCCCAATAGTGCATATTATGCCAGTTTACGTTACCGCTGTTGGTGAATGGCGCTTCACAATAGCCACACATCAACACGATATCGACCTTTTCCGCAACCGGTAAACGGTCCATTTTGACACGGGTAATGTATCACGAAGCAAATACCGCCCGCACTGGCGGAATGTTACGTGATACCACGTTCTGATACGTTTGTTACTATTACAGCGCTATCTGTCACGAAGCGAAAAAAGTGGTACCACTAAAACATTCTTATTTCTTTACGTACTACACAAATATGTAATAAAAATGGGGGTTGCTATTTAAAAAGCGCAGTTGATATCCGTTTGACCTATAGCAGCGCCATCTAGCGGGCTAACCATAGCGCCATCTGGATTCCCCCTTCAAGCTAGACGAGTTTCGTTCTTTGTAGTTTTTTCGTTTGATGCTTATTTCGTGAGATATTTGGCCTGGTCACTATAATGTACCATCCTGTATAATTGCAGCACCGGCTTCCTTTTGGGTGTTCGAGATCTTGACCTAGCAAAACCCCATTAACATCTGACAATTTTTGCCAATTTTTTTTTTTTAATAGTCTGAGGTATTTTCTATATATTGATTGTTTGGCAAAATAGTATTGTCAATAAATACTGAGAGTGTGCAGGCCCTTTAAGAGTGGAGCGGCGATCACTGGAGGCCCGGAGCAGCACAGGCTGGCGGCCCCCGGCCTGCTACGCGTCCTTGGCTCCGGAGCTGCCTGCGGCGGCTTGCGCGGGTCGGGCGCTCAGGGGAACCCCCGCTGCGGGCCGATGGGAGTCCGCTGTAGTTGCGCGGCGCCCCGCACGGCGCCGCCACCGCCGCCCCGCCCCCGCTGCGTCGCTACACCAGCGCTGGCCGGCCCCGCGACAGCCGCTCGGTTGTCGGTAATGCCTGCCCGCGGTCCGTGCACGGCCGGCGCTGAGCTGAAAGCGTCTGGCAAGAGAGGAAAGCTCCGTCCCAATCGACCTCTGGCCGCTCGCGGCAAGTGCCGGCAGCGCCGCGCTCCTCTCTCACGCTCAATGCGTCCGGCTGAATGGGAGGATCGATTTCCAGTTATTAACCGGACGGCGACGCAAAAACTCCCGACGCTCGCTCTGCCTTACACTGTTTCTTTATAACCAGACATTCGAAAGTGAGATATAAAAATGACACAAATACAATATCGCTCACAAACCAGTAATTTTCTTCTTAGTAATGTCGTTGTTGTTGTGGTTATCAGTCCTGAGACTGGTTTGATGCAGCTCTCCATGCTACTCTATCCTGTGCAAGCTTCCTCATCTCCCAGTACCTACTGCACACTACATCCTTCTGAATCTGCTTAGTGTATTCATCTCTTGGTCTCCCTCTACGATTTTTGACCTCCACGCTGCCCTCCAATACTAAATTGGTGACCCCTCGATGTCACAGAACATGTCCTACCAACCGATCCCTTCTTCTGGTCAACTTGTGCCACAAACTCTTCTTCTCCCCACTTCTATTCAATACCTCCTCATTCGTTATATTATCTTCCCAACTAATCTTCAGCATTCTTCTGTAGCACCACATTTCTAAAGCTTCTATTCTCTTCTTGTCCAAACTATTTATCGTCCATGATTCACTTCCATACATGGCTACACTCCATACAAATACTTTCAGAAATGACTTCCTGACACTTAAATCTATACTCGATGTTAACAAATTTCTCTTCTTCAGAAACGCTTTCCTTGCCATTGCCAGTCTACATATTGTATCCTCTTTACTTCGACCAAATAGCAAAACTCATTCCGTTCAACTGCTCTTCCAAGTCCTTTCCTAACTCTGACTGAATTGCAATGTCATCGGCGAACCTCAAAGTTTTTATTTCTTCTCCATGTATTTTAATACTTACTCCGAATTTTTCTTTCATTTCCTTTACTGCTTGCTCAACATACAGATTTAATAACGTCGGGGAGAGGCTACAACCTGTCTCACTCCCTTCCCAAGCACTGCTTCCCTTTCATTCCCCTCGACTCTTATAACTGCCACCTACTTTCTGTACAAATTGTAAATAGCCTTTCGCTCCCTATATTTTACCCCTGCCACCTTTAGAATTTGAAAGAGAGTATTTCAGTCAACATTGTCAAAAGCTTTCTGTAAGTCTACAAATGCTAGGGACGAAGGTTTGCCTTTCCTTAATCTTTCTTCTAAGATAAGTCGTAGGGTCAGTATTGCCTCACGTGTTCCAACATTTCTACGGAATCCAAACTGATCTTCCCCGAGGTCGGCTTCTACCAATTTTTCCATTCGTCTGTAAAGAATCCGCGTTAGTATTTTGCAGCTGTGACTTATTAAACTGATAGTTTGGTAATTTTCACACCTGCCAACACCTGCTTTCTTTGGAATTGGAATTATTACATTCTTCTTCAAGTCTGAGGATATTTCGCCTGTCTCCTTCTTCTTGCTCACCAGATGGTAGAGTTTTGTCAGGACTGGCTCTCCCAAGGCCATCAGTAGTTCTAATGGAACAACAATAGATTGTTCAGGATTAATCAAAGAAAGGGGCAACCGAGAAAAAATTTAGTATTTTTAATAAATTTGATACGTGATTCCTTAATTGTCCCACACTTCCACACCATATCTTAAATACCATAAAAGAGGAAGGGGGGTGGAATCATGGTTGGTAGTCACAATTTATAATTAAGACAGTTTATTAACATTATACCTAAAAAACTGACAATTACAAATTGTGGACGAACCACTAGATAAAACTTTGCAAATACCGGTAGAAACCCAACGTACTGAGTACTCTAACAAACAATTCCAAATTAAGAAGAAAGGAGAACTTCGAACTCCCATATAGGACTTCCCTCAAAATAGATATAATGAAAACAATTACAGGTAAAGGATGACTTAATAACACTTTAACACTAGTGCCAAGCTAAGATGTCATTACCTAAGGTGATAGAACCACTTAAATAAAAAAGCTACAACCGAAATATTTTGTCTGCAAAAAATAAATGTTCACGTGCCCAGACGTGGTAATAAAAAATTACTAGAAAAAGCTGCACAAGGAACTCAGCAGATGCTATATAGTTTAAGATTTAGCCAGTTGCCAGACCCTAACATTTAAGAAAACAAATTCATATACAAACAGGTTACATACAATTTCTATATCACCCAGCTTAACCAGCCTTGACGGAAGGCAGATAAATACAAAACTTTGGAAGGCGGTATGTGAACAACTCCGGTAGTGGCCAGGTTCATAAATACTGCCTGGCCTAGACCTCGGATGACATTTCACTCCCCGCCAAGGCGCTGGCACAGTGAAAAGTTCCTGCCCGAATCACAAAGACATTCTAGTAACTCTGAAACATAGAAACACTCGGCAGAACCTTTGACTCACTTACGCCTGGACAACTGTATTAATAGACTACAGGCTTTAAACACGGCAACACAAAATCATTTGATTGCAAAAGACGGAAAGCACTAGCAAAAATTCTGAGGAAATTTTCAAATAACGGCCACCATTTAACTAGGCCAACTGAACTCTTCCACACCGTCTTTAAGGTTCGACTATGAAAGTCTGAGTGCGTCGGTGAACAAACACATTTACGACGACTTACTCCATATCAGGTACACAGTACGAGGGAGCCGGTTCCACAGATTCGCCGCTTCCCTTCAAATTTTGTTCCCAGCGAAGTCACAGAACTTGTATCTCCAAGTTGCCCATGTCGGCAAAACGCCCAACCAATTTCACACCACAACGTGTAACGGTCATGACGCTTGTTCGGCAGCTGTTGACACTCATCTCCCCACAAATGTCACGATATCTCCACGGTTACCCGTCGAAGGCTAACAAACAACCTGCTTCGCCCGCCAACCCGGAAGAGAAAACACGCGAAAAGCAAAGATAACTTAGCTCACCCACAATCGATCTCAACGCTACATGACCAAATAACACTGGCGCCAGCTCACCACGGCTCAAAATTTATTTGTGCCATGTAACAAGAAAAATAACGCGATTTGAGAGTATATAAAGGAATTTCTTGAACATGGTATCTTGCAAGTGAGCTCAATTTTTGTGCAGACATTCCTGCAGTCTCTTACATAAATTGCCCGGTGTTGGAAGTAACATTTCAACAAGAATTTCGAACATTGCTTCTCAGATTTCACCTTCAGAATCTTCTGTTGCAGTAAGTCGACTACGATACACTTCAAGACAACCCGTAAGGAGAGATCGCTCATTTACGTATCAGGCCATTTTATGTGGCCATCGAAAACCGTTTCTCTAAATTATATGGCTGCCAGACAACAGGTGTGCTGCAGCTATAGACATTCCTGCTCTGTGTGACATTGATCAATCAAGGCTCTACGCAGCTGTTGTCAATAGTCTGTGGAAATGTCTGTAGTTCTTGCGCTTAACGAAAATTTTGTTTATTTACAAATCCGGCAATATGGAATGGGCTTCTTCCGTCATCCAATGGCTGTTAACAAACTCATAGTGTAAGTAGGCTGTTTAGGTTTTTTTATTCGTAACGCCATGTAGCGCTCTGTATCAAAATCATTTCGAAACCTTCTATTCTCTTCTTGTCCAAACTATTTATCGTCCATGTTTCACTTCCATACATGGATACACTCCATACAAATACTTTCAGAAAAGACTTCCTAACACTTAAATATATACTCGATGTTAACAAATTTCTCTTCTTCAGAAACGCTTTCCTTGCCATTGCCAGTCTACATTTTATATCCTCTCTACTTCGACCACCATCAGTTATTTTGCTCCCCAAATAGCAAAACTCTTTTACTACTTTAAGCGTCTCATTTCCTAATCTAATACCCTCAGCATCTCGCTACTTAAATCGACTACATTCCATTATCCTCGTTTTGCTTTTGTTGATGTTCATCTTATATCCTCCTTTCAAGACGCTCTTCCAAGTCCTTTGCTGTCTCTGACAGAATTACAATGTCATTGGCGAACCCCAAGGTTTTTATTTCTTCTCCATGGATTTTAATACCTACTCCAAATTTTTCTTTTGTTTCCCTCACTGCTTGCTCAATATACAGATTGAATAACATTGTGGAGAGGCTACAACACTGTCTCACTCCCTTCCCAACCACTGCTTCCCTTTCATGCCCCTCAACTCTTATAACTGCCATTTGGTTTCTGTAAGTATTGTACCAAAATTCTTCGGAAGGGCTGCTTAGGACAACAGCACGAACAGCTTCGATATTTTCTGGAGTACGAAGCGCTCACAGACGGCCTAGAAGTTTTGTTTTCGTTGCTGGACTTGTCTCCTCAAAATTAACCTCCACGCGTTAACTGCACGTGCTGATGGAACGCGATCGTGCCGTCTTAAACTGAACAGATGGTGAAATTCTCTGCAGGTAGACTCCACACTGTCTTTATTTTTTGTAAAAGTTTGATGGCAAAAGCGTGTTGTGCACTAATCCAGGTATCTAAGTTAAATAAATAGAAAGACTGCATGAACTAGTTTTTCGAATGCTACTCAGCGTTAAAATTTCTCAGACTATCAACGCAAAATTCAGAATTTTCCGTTTCTCTGCATCACCATATACAACAAAACCAGTAGCAGTTTAACATATTGACTTAGTACAACGGAGTTTCACCTTTAACGCTTCCTCTTGTACAACATTGGCTTTATTGGTCATCTGTGTGATGTTGCTATAGTCCTCTGACAAGGATTAGCAACATTACGTAACGCAGGATGATCACTGTGCAACGTGATATAAATGGTGTAGCTGATAGAAACGTCAGTTAGAAAGGGCGTTCAAAACGTTTTGCACAGCCGTCTCTAATTTTTTTATTTTTTGCAGGAGGAGAATGGAATTTTTTGTGAGCATACTTGGAACATTCAGCTATACATTGAGCCTACTCAATATAGGCTCCGTCAGCTGTGACGCATCTGCCCCAACGTTCTTTCCATGATGTAAATGCATTTTGGTAAAGTTCTGGGGATTGACTGACACCATCGCTTGAGACAGGAGATAAGGTCTTTCTCACTATCAAATGTTTTACCGCACAGGTGGGACTTCAGAAGACGAAAGAGGTAAAAATCAGACGGAGCCAAGTCCGGGCTGCAGGAAGGATGAGGAACAATTCTCCAACCCATTTTCCTGATTTTCTCCTGCGTCATAAGCGCTGGAGTTTGGAATTGTCATGGTGTAGTCTGATGAGCTGAACCTTAAGCTGTGGTCTGTGGGTCTTGATGGCACATCGCAGCTTGTCCAATGACAAATAGTAACGGTAGCGGTTACTTGTGGAGCCAGGTTCCAAAACGTAAATGAAAATGACACCACGCTGATCCCAGAAGATGGACTACCACCTTTCGGCCTGGTGTTCGTGAAAGTCTTGGCTTCTTCTTCCGAGGGGAACCGCATAGATTGGGTTTTACCCTCTGGTTCGGACAAAAGCAACCATGTTCCATACTGGGTAATAACGCCGTCAAAACACTGTTTCCACTCTTCAGTAATGGTCTTCATGAGACACTCGCACACTTTCATCTTCATAGTTTTCATTTTTCTTGTCAATAATCTAGCCACCCAACGTGGACCAATTTTTCTGTACCCTAGTGACTGTACCAGTGATACCACACTACCCAATGGCAGTTATTTCAGCAATCTGTCGTGTCGTCACACATCTGCCATTCTGGATGATTTGATCCGTGGTCTCCTTATCCACTCACTGCCGTCGATGGTCTACCGCATCGTGGATTGCCCAGTAGAGAGAGAAATCACATTCTTTAAACCTCTGTAACCACCGCTGGGTACTACTGCGATCCCCTGAGTCCTCCCTATAAACAGGGAGCAACTTCCTGTGAATCGATGTGGCAGAGTCATCGCCGGTCTTGAAGAGGAACTCCATCACCGACCGATGTCGTAACCTGACACCTACTTCACGGCCCAATATGGCTCATTTTCAAATAAAAGAAAGTACTTTTACATACCAACTTATAGCTAAATGTTCCAAGTATGTTCACCAAAAAAATTCATTCTCTTCCCGCAAAAAAATAAAAAAAATTAGAGAAGACTGTGCAAAAGTTTTTGAACGCCGTTTGTACATCAGCGCTTGACTCTCCAGGAACAGATTAACTCGTAAACGTAACAAAACGAAATGCATACAATTTCTGACGAAGAACACGCTTAAAACTGAAATTTTACTGTCCGAAGATGGTGAAACTGTGGGTGAAGTTGACCATTTTAAACTGTTAGGAGTAAGGTTAGAGGGAGTGTTCAAGATCTTTTACAGAAACTGAATACTCCTCCCTTCGCTATAACAATGATCTCATTGTGGAGTTTAGCGACGAATGCTTCTTTATTTTGTTTGCTTTCAATTACCTCGTACGGTGTTATGTTTTGGGGCAACTTTGTTCGCCGAAAGTACTGTAAGGCCACGCTTACTCCTGATACTGGCTGTCAGAATGAGCTGCTGTGTTGGTCTGCTAGCATCGTGTAGGCTGTTTAGATTTCTTACGTTATAAATCCAGTCATGGATCACAAAAAATTATGAACCAGGTAACTAACTTTGGTCTGCTATGACCATCCTCAGACCTGCGTGTATCCAGCACACTACATAAAACGTGTCATTGCGTATATATTCTGACACAAAAAATTCTCATTACCAACAAATAATTAACGTACAGTAATGATTCCAGAATGAGATTTTCACTCTGCAGCGGAGTATGCGCTGATATGAAACTTCCTGGAAGATTAAAACTGTGAGCCCGACCGAGACTCGAACTCGGGACCTTAGCCTTTTGCGGGCAAGTGCTCTGCTAATTGAGCTACCGAAGCACGACTCACGGTCGGTACTCACAGCGTTACTTCTGCCAGTATCCGTCTCCTACCTTCCAAACTTTACAGAAGCTCTCCTGCGAACCTTGCAGAACTAGCACTCCTGAAAGAAAGGATATTGCGGAGACATGGCTTAGCTTCGGTAGCTCAGTTGGCAGAGCACTTGCCCGCGAAAGGCAAAGGTCCCGAGTTCGAGTCTCGGTCGGGCACACAGCTTTCATCTGCCAGGAAGTTTCATACAGTAATGATGTTTAGCGAGTACTACCCTCTAGATAACATATGTAAATGATTAATATTGCAAATTCACATGGAATGTATTCGCGATATAAATCATTGCAAATATGAAATGGTGGTACATTAATAACCAGTGTAACAGTCAGAATATTCAATGCAAGCATGCAGACGTGCATACGTTGTGTTGCACAGGAGCCTGATAGTTTGCAGCATGGAGTTTCATGCCACAGGGACGGTTAATGTTGTTTTTGGATGACACTGGAGTTGTAGCCCGATGACGTGACATATGTGCTCGACTGGAGATATATCGTGTGGTCGAACTGGCCAAGGCAACATGGTGACACTCTGTTGGGTTACAACAGCGGTGTGTGTGTGCGATCGTTTATCTGTTGGAAAACACGCCCTGGAATGCTCTTCATCAATGAAGCACAACTGGTCGAATCACCAGACTGAGGCAGATATTTGTCGTTAGGGCGCGTGAAACACACGCGAGTGCTCCCGCTGTCATACGAAATCGTACAGCAGACCATAAATCCAGGAGCAGGTCCAACGTATCTAGAATGTGGATAAGTGGTTACAATTGGCGTACTTCTAACCAACACCGACATTACTGGCCCCGAGGCAGAACAATCTTTCATCAGAAAATGCGACAGACCTCCAGCCTGCCGTCCAACGATTTCTCACTTGACACTACTGAAGGAGCAAATGGCGATGGTTTCGGGTTAGTGAAATGCTCGATATAGGACGCCTGGCTACGAAAGTCCTTGAAGTAACCGATTTGCAAGAGTTCGTTGTGTCAACTGCTGCTCAAATTTCTGCTGCAAATGCAGAATGAACGTCCAGAGCCACACACTGAACACGACAGTCTTCCCTTTCAGTAGCGTCAAGTAGCTGTCCAGAGCCTGGTCTTCTTGAGAACGTACTTTCTTGAACCGTGATTCATTTTCAAAGAATATTCTTAAGAATTTATTGTATTTACTAGCGATTCATCAAGAACATTAACACATTTACTCACACTATGTAAGCATGGAAATAGTTGCCAGGGAATATCTGATGAAATCATAACCAAATTCCTTTTAACAAATGGGAATTTTATTCGCCTTAATAGTGACTAAAGCATTTTTTAAAAAAGGAACAGATTTAAAATTATAATCAGAAGGCACCCTCTATATATCAAAGTTACAATTTATTCAGAGGCAGAAAGAAACAAGTTTTGACTGTATGAGCTTTCGGGCAGAGAACCTTGCCGCTCCCTTTTGACACGGCCGTAATGACGACCGCTCACTACAGCCTCTGGAAGACTACACTGGTGCAAATCTGCAGCACACCAGATAACTTTAAACTAAGAGTTTTAACAATTTACATAAGTACACAAACTATGCACTCCCTCCCGTAGAAGGGATGGAAATGGTCCAAAACACTAACACTTAAAATATTGACCTTCTCACCGAAGGTGCAACTTGATTCTAACTTCTAAGAAAAGTCTTATGGTGAAAGGGTGTCAACTGAATACACTAAAATGATCATTTAAATCAAAGTCCATGAAATGCAATCTTATATAAAATTCTAGAAGGTTGGCCAAACAATAGTTAAGATGTTCTACGGTACACAGATACTGCCTCTCAAGATCATAGGCAATAATATCAAAGTTTCCAAAGTTCAAAACATATTTCAGGTATAAGGCCGTCACACTCCAAGCAATAAATTCGTTAACACACCAAGTCCGACAAACATGACAGAGGCAGCTACTAACGTACGGTAGCTTGATAGGGAGATTACCGAACAACCAGAACCGCAGGTTGCTCTAACCCGCCCCTATTCCACAAGCGAAAAACGGACCACCCAATTTATAAACAACCATCTTCCCGCGGGTGGGCAAACGGAGAAGAATGGTGGGACGAGCGCAAAGCAAAACAACTGGTGACCTCACCATGAAAACAAGTAGAATTTAACGACAGTAAATGAAACAACATATCACCAATCACTTAACTTCTTATAAACTGCGATTTCTCGAGAAGGCCTGGCGCAGCACCCCCAAATCGCTCTCCCGAACCGTCCGCTGCCAGCCGCTTCAACGGACGCAGGAAGGCGCGCCGATCTCCCATCTCACGGCGTCGCAGCTCGCCCCGGCCAGACTGATGTCGTGGGTTGACTCCTGCTGCTCTCGTGTCGACCACAAAGCCACTACCCCTCGCTATACGCCGCGGCCCACTGGTCTCACGTGGCGACCTCACAAGCGCCGACGCTCCAGGCGGACAAGTCACCTCGTGTCTCTGTGCGCCACCGACCAACCCATCCAACTCGAGCAGACTGGCGGCCTAACGCGCAGACTCACATGCAGGAACTCAGCCTCGACCGGGCTCAAAAATGGTTCAAATGGCTCAGAGCCCTATGCGACTTAACTTCTGAGGTCATCAGTCCCCTAGAACTTAGAACTAATTAAACCTAACTAACCTAAGGACATCACACACATCCATGCCCGAGGAAAGATTCGAACCTGTGACCGTAGCAGTCGAGCGGTTCCAGACCCCACCGGGCGACCACTTGCTGAGTTCTCTCACTGGCGGAGACGAAAGATTCTCATTTTGCTGGCTTTATAGGTTGATCCGAACGGCAAACATACAAGCACTACGAACGACAGACAGACACTAACTGCCTAACAAATGCACATGAGAGACAGAGTAGCAAGCTGGGGATGAGAGGCTGACCCAGACTGACTGACTGCCGAGCTAATAGCACCCCTTAAATGCACGTGAATAGGCAACCTTTCCCCTTTTCCCACCAGAGGGAGACACCAAAGCTGCGACTGCCGCAGCGGCGCTATCTCCAGAAATTGAGGGCGACTCCTTCTCACTACGCGCTGCGGCGCAGTCTTCAAAACAGCAGTTTTTACCACGGCTCAATTCTCTTGACCACCATTGCCGCTAAGCATGAAAAGTAATTACAAGTAGGAGGGTAGCGTGCGTTCTGCACCACTTCCGATATCAAAATAATTATGCAAAGTAATTAATCGACTAATGAATTATCGCCCACCCCCTGATGACATCATGGGTTTTCGCAAGCCGGCACATGGGTCCCTGTCCCCAAACCATCACACCCCACTCCTCCCTCCCATAACTCTCGAAATGGCAGGAAATTTATGCACTACTGGCCATTAAAATTGCTGCACCACGAAGATGGCGCGCTACAGACGCGAAATTTAACCGACAGGAAGAAGACGCTGTGATATGCAAAAGATTAGCTTTTTGGAGCATTCACACAAGGTTGGCGTCGGTGGCGACACCTACAACGTACTGACACGAAGAAAGTTTCCAAACAATATCTCATACACAAACAGCTGTTTGATAAAGGTCGGATTGTAGCCTATCGCGATTGCGTTTTATCGTATCGCGACATTGCTGCTCGCGTTGTCCAAGATGCAATGACTGTTAGCAGAATATGGAATAGGTGGATTCAGGAGGGTAATACGGAACGCCGTGTTGGATCACAATGGCCTCGTATCATTAGCAGTCGAAATGATAGGCATCTTATCCGCATGGATGTAACGGATCGTGCAGCCACGTTTGCAAGACAACAACTATCTGCTCGAACAGTTCGACGACGTTTGCAGCAGCATGGACTATCAGTTCGGAGACTATGGCTACGGTTACTCTTGACGCTGCATCACAGACAGGAGCGCCTGCGATGGTGTACTCTGCGATGAACTTGGGTGCACAATGGCAAACGTCATTTTTTCGGATGAATCCAGGTTCTGTTTACAACATCACCATGGTCGCATCCGTGTTTGGCGACATCGCAGTGAACGCACATTGGAAGCGTGTATTCATCAGCACCATACTGGCGTATCACCCGGCTTGATGGTATGGGGTGTCACATGTTACACGTCTCGGTCACCTCTTGTTCGCATTGACGGCACTTTGAACAGTGGGCGTTGCTTTTCAGATGTCTTATGACCTGTGGCTCTACCCTTTCGATCCCTGCGAAACCTACATTTCAGGACGATAATGAACGACCGCATGTTGCAGGTCCTGTACTGGTCTTTCTGGATACAGAAAATGTTAGACTGCTGCCCTGGCCAGCACACTCTCCAGATCTGTCACCAACTGAAAACGTCTGGTCAATGGTGGCCGAGCAACTGGCTCATCACAATACGCCAGTCACTATTCTTGATGAACTGTAGTATCGTTTTGAAGCTGCATGGGCAGCTGTACCTGTACACGCCATCCAAGCTCTGTCTGACTCAATGCACAGGCGTATCAAGGCCGTTATTACGGCCAGAGGTGGTTGTTCTGGGTACTGATTTCTCAGGATCTACGACCGCAAATTGCGTGAAAATGTAATCACATGTCAGTTCTAGTATAATATATTTGTCCAATGAATACCCGTTTATCATCTGCATTTCTTCTTGGTGTAGCAATTTTAATGGCCAGTAGTGTGTGTTGGCAGGAAATTAAAAAATTGCGGAAATTTGAGATTTGTTGGCGGAATGTCAATTTTTGTGTGTTCACCTTGAGGTTCAGAGACCAACTGACATAGTTAACAACAACAACGCCAACACAGAGCCCGCCCCACTTCCCCCCCCCCCTCCCCTCCCCCATCCACCACCTGGAAATTGGTGAGAAAAGGACTCAATATATGCGGGCTGTTGGATAGGATGTATTTAAGTCTTTATTTTGTATGGAGTGCGGAATATTGTTTCATTTAAACATATTCGAGTTCCTATTATTCGAGCACTAGATAGCAGCTCTGTCCAGTTTCGTTAATAACTGCTGAATTTTCGCCAATAGTGTAGCACTATAGAGCTGCTCCAGCCAATAGCCCTGTATGGGAAGGATGGGTAATAGTGATACAATAGTAAGCTAACATTGAAATACAATGCTGATCTACAAGTGAATAGCTTCTCTTGGGAGGAACATAAGGATGGGTAACAATAACACTAGAACAGCAACTCACTGTCCCAGTGCTCCTGTCTTTTTTTTTCGTTGTTGTGATTTCATTCCCCTGTCCAATTTGGGCCACAATCCGCTGCTCTTCAGCCGAGTCATACAGTTAATAAAATGAGGAAAATGATACATATAGAGAGCGGCAAAAAATGGGGACATAGGAACATAAAAATGGAGACAAAGGGGGTTAAAATAAGCACTTACATGGAGATGTTCATTTTGGGACAGTTAAAGAAGACCACATAAAGATAAAAAATACAGTTGGCCATTTGAGCAGCATACACTGAAGTCACACATGCAGGACAAAAGCAAGCCACAGTACTAAAACACACCAGAACGATGACACTTTAAAACCACTGCACGAGAGGCAGAGCCCACATGAGGAAGAATAAAAACAGACAGGAGGGACCTGCTAGGGAAGGGGCCTGAGGGGAGGGAAGAGAGGGGAGGAGGCAATGGGAATGGATGGCAGGATGTAGTGGGATGGAAAGAACCGGGGTTGGGGGTGCACCAAGGGGAAGGAGACGGGCACAGTTGGAGAGGAAGACGGAACGCAAATCAGGAGGGAGTGCAGAGACACAGAGAGGGGGCGTAGGAGGGAGGTAAAAACCGCTCAGGGGAAGGGAAAAGGATGGATGGGAGGAGGAGCCCTGAGGAGGGGGGATGGTGAGGTTAGAGTTGGTAGGAGGAGTAGATATCAGAGCGAAGCTCATCATTTGGGAGGGGGAGGCACTGGAAGGTACATTGCTAAAGGAGGTCGAGGGCGTGGAGATGGAGAGAGGGCAAGACACAACAGTAAAGGCATGAAAATGGAGTAGAGAGGATAGGAGACAGCAGGGGGTGGAGGATTGAGTCTGCAGACAATGTACAGCATGCGGATTTGTTTGAGCAAAAGGAGAAGATGGAAAGGTGATGAGATCATAGAGGATCCATGTGGGGGACGGGAGGTGGATATGGAAAGCGAGGCAGAGTGCATGGTATACGAGGATTTGGAGGGCTCTATTGATTCTTGGTGGGGTGGAAATCCAGGTGAGACTAGCATAACAAAGAATGGGTCAAGGTTTTGTAGGTGTGAAGAGTGGTGGAAAGATGCAGTCCTCAGGTCTAGCCAGACAGGTGTTTCAGGAGGTGGAGTCTATTGTAGGCTTTGTGTTGGATTGTACAGAGATGGCGAGTCCACGTGACATGACAGTCAAGGGTAAGGCCTAGCTGCTTCAGGGTAGGACTGAGGGGGATAGGATGACCATAAATGGCAGGGTAAAAGTTGTGGAGCTGGAAGGAAGGAGTGGTATGACCTATGATGATTGCCTGGGTCTTGGACGGGTTGATACAAAGCAACCACTGCTTACACCAAGCAGTGAACTGATTGAGGTAGATTTGATAGGTACGTTAGGACCATTGAAGGGTAGGACAGAGGGTCAGGAAGGCGATTTCATCAGCAAATTGGAGGAGTTGAACAGGTAGGGGAGGTTTGGGTATATTTGGAGTATACAGGAGATAGAGAAGAGGGGAAAGGATGGAACTTGGGCCATGCGAATGGTGGGACAGAATGTACAGGAGTTGGTATCGTCGATAGTGATGTAGGAGGGAGATGGACGAAACTGATAGGAAGGCCATTGGCCTGGAGTTTCAAGAGCAGCCCAGGGTGCCAGACACAGTCATAGACGATCTGGAGCACAAGGGAAACAAAGATAATTAAAAGATGGGAGTTAAGCTGGCGGAAAAGAAGGTTGGTTAATGTTAAGGAACTGGTTGTCGACTGCGAAGGGCTGGAAGCCACATTGGATAAGTAGAAGGAGGTGGTGTTGGTTAAGGTGGTGATGAATATGTCAGGAGAGGATGGATTGAAGACCTTACTGAACACAGAGGTGAGGCAGATGGGACGATAGAAAGAGGTATCAGAGGGGGTTTGTTGGGTTTAGGGAACAGCAGGATGTGGAAAGTCTTATACAGGTCAGCGTGAAAGCTGGTGGGGAGGATTACATTGTACTAGGTAGCGAGGACAGCCAGGAAGGATGGGGGATTCCTTGAGGTGACCAGAGGGGGTGTTGCGTTTGGAGTACGAGTTTGATTTTGGGTGCTGTAATGTGAGTGTTTAAATCTGAGGGGGTAACTGATCCAAGTACTGGAAACTGGGGCGAGTGGCACGACAGAGGTATCAGAGTGTTCAAGGACTGTGGGGAAGAGGAAATAATGAAAGTGAGGCACATCAGGAATGGAGAACACCTCAGAGAGGTGGGATGCAAAATGGTTAGCCATTCTAAGGTAGTCAGGAAGTAGCGGTCGTCATGGACAAGGGGGTAACATGGGTGACTACAAGTAAGGCAGTGGAAGGCAGGCCAGTGCTTGGAAGAGTTGACAGGGAGGGCGGGGTTGAGGCAAGTATATGTCTGATGCCAGTCCCAGCGTTACTTCACTGTTAAGAGGTTGTGGATGTGTTGTTGTAATTGGGGAGGAATGTGTCTCGGTCACAGGTGCAGAGGAAGGAGCAGTAGACCCTGCAGGATTCATGGAGTAGGATGGCCTGTGGAGGAAGAGCATGGTGGTACAGGTGGATATGTTTGGTAGGAACATAGGCCTTCAGGGAGTGAGTGAGGTTATTCTGGAGGAAGAACAAGGCATCGGTGATGCGAGCAGAATGGTGAAGGGTGAGTGAGTTGCTTTTGGCGTGTCAGGCAATGGATTACCAGTAGGCATCCCAGTTGGCTCAGCGGTAGTCATGGATGGACTTCAGAGGGGCAGCAGGGAGAGGGTCAGGAGCTGGACGACGGACTGAGGAGAAGGGCTGGGAGGTGGTCACTACCAATGGGTCAAGGACGTCTCCTGCAATATGACCAAGGATGTTGGCAGAAGCAATGTCAACATCAGGGGTGGAGTTACTTTTGGGATGGGTGTGCTGTGGTAGGGGAACACAGTCACTGTGGAGGGTAGTGAGGAACTGCTGCCACTACCGAAGGATGGCAGAGTTGCAGCTGTGGATGTTGATGTCTGCGGCATCACATAGGTGAAGAAGGTGCAGTGAACATGGGAGATAAAGCCATAGGGGAGAGGAGCTGCATGACTGATATAGATAGTGACACAGGTGATGGTTAGGGAGGGAAAAAGACGCTGTGAGGTTTTCAAAAATAATGGTTCAAATGGCTCAGAGCACTATGGGACTTAACTACTCTGGTCATCAGTCCCCTAGAACTTAGAACTACTTAAACCTAACTAACCTAAAGACATCACACACATCCATGCCCGAGGCAGGATTCGAACCAGCGACTGTAGCAGTCACGGGGTTCCGGACTGCGCGCCTAGAACCGCTAGACCACCGCAAGCCGGCATGAGGTGTCCTGTTGGGTCACTGAGCAGGGGTTCTGGTGGGGCAGGGATATGCTTGAGGTGTCCAAAAGTGACCCAAACATGTGTGAGAGGAAGGGGTTGTCAGTATGGTGAAGGAGGTAGGGTGAGGTGCCGACAACATAGTGAGCTTGGAGGAATGTTTCATTAAGGTTAAGAGAGTTGACCTGATACTGGGACAGGATATGCATGAAGAAGTACTTGTTGGCATGGAGGGAGCAATTGTTTAGATATAGAAGATGATACTGTTGATGTGCCAGCAGTGGGCAGGGGGAAGGGAGTGGAGGGAGAAGGAGAGACACTTAAACGTGGGTGCTGAGGTGAAGTGGGCCTGGTTGTGGGAGTATGTGGCGTTGGTATTCAAGTGGAAGGTGCAGCACGCGGCAAGGGAGATCTGGTGCAAGTTGTGGGAACATTGGGAGGGATGGATATTCTGGACGATGATGGTCATGAAACGGATTATGTCTTTGGTCATAGGATGTGGGTGGAGGGAATTTTTGGGGTAGATGACGCGCATTCCATCGAGCTTTTGTGCCCCCCTTCATCGCTCCTTCTTAACAGTATCAGGCGCAGTATATCCATTTCCATGATTCTCAGCTGAAATACATAGAAATTTTTACAGTTTCCCTGACCGCATATTTCCAAGCATGCATGATAACGATAGCGTATTTGACTGTATTCTGCAGATTGTCGCAAATGCCGCATTATGTCGTCTTATTCTCATTCACACTCACTTTGTGTTTTGGATTTTACGTTTCCAAAAATGAGTTAGGAATAGTGTGTAGTACCACATTGTACTAATACATCCATAAAAACACCCGAAAAATTGATTCTGAGAGTTTCAAAGAATAAGAAGATAAACATAATGTGGTTTTAGCTCGCTCCAAGAAATCAAAATGATTAAGTAGCCCACTTCCCTACATGATACGTCAACGATTTGGGTCTTAAAAAACAAAATTGAAAAAAATGCATTTTCGACAGCTCCCGCAGTTCGTCGAAGTTTATAACATGCATCTCATGAATGAAAATGTTTCATATATGATGCTACAGTCTAAAACTATTACGGAGGAGATCTTTCATCTCTGTGTACTGCTGTTGAGTATTCGATCGCAGATGAATACTTGTGACAAGCAAGATTATGAAGATGACTGCTGCTGGTTACTTTCACAGTAATTTAAGTTGTGCTCTTAGATTCCTGTCTAACCACATACTCGGAAATCGCTACAGATTCGGAAGAAATGGTGAATTATTTCTGACAAGAAAAAATATAAAGGTCACCGTCGGTTGTTTCATTCACAGCAATTTCATCTCCAGCAATTTCATATATCGTTTTGTAAACACATAGAAATCACGCAATCATTACTGAAGAAGTGCACTCTTACATGTAAGTAAAAACAAATATTGCAGAAAAATCTTATCATATACCATTCCTGTGCGCTAACCACTTGGCCACTCCAAACAACACAAACACATTGCTCAATTGTTGTACTATTCCGTAGCAGAGCGAAGGCTGACGTCGTTGCCAGACGGTGCTGCGTAAGTCATAAATGCGTGATAGTTTGGTTTTCCAATATGAGGCTTCACATAATTGCTTTCTATTGTTACTGGAGAGATGTAAACACGTTTCGATTATAACTAACTAAACCATTTGTGGGAAAAAGTACACAAAGTCACTAGCAACGTCAGATTACACTCATGTAATACACGTAAGTAGAGCTGATGTCTTGATATTTAATGATGTTTAAACTCTTATTTGCATAAAAATAACACGTATTTTGAAAAATATTGATCGAAAGCTTTTTTTATGTAATCTGTGGTGTCACCGCCAGACACCACACTTGCTAGGTGGTAGCCTTTAAATCGACCGCGGTCCGTTAGTATACATCGGACTCGCGTGTCGCCACTATCAGTGACTGCAGACGGAGCGCCACCACACGGCAGGTCTAGTCTAGAGAAATTCCCTAGCACTCGCCCCAGTTGTACAGCCGACTTTGCTAGCGATGGTTCACTGTCTACATACGCTCTCATTTGCCGAGACGACAGTTTAGCATTGCCTTCAGCTACGTCATTTGCTACGACCTAGCAAGGCGCCATAGTTACTATTCAGACCAGATAATATTATGAATTATGTACCGTCAAGAACGACATTCATCATTAATGGATTAAAGTTAAGTATCAAACTAAAATTTCGTCCACTTTCTGAATTCTCATTCCTTGTCATGTTCCAGACCTCACGTCAGTATAGTTCTTCCCTCCTCACGGCAGCCTGCGTGAGCTAAAACGCGTGCCTTTCGGCCTCCTCTCGTAACACGGTGTTGGCTCTTCCACCAACAGAACATAATCATTCGCAGTAACAACCAAACCTAACCATATTTCTGACAAAGGAAAATAGTCTAATATGAACTCACTTTCCAACTGGATGCATCGTCTGGTGATTCTTTAGTAACAAAATCACTAATCCAAAGCTAAAACGGCTAACTATGTTTCAATTAATAAATTATAGGTGTACATAAAACATAGCTCACCGATCGAGAAGGCCACATCGAAATCCAAAACCTCTCAGTACAATTGTTGTAAAATAGGTGGGAGGACTGTTCGGTAACAGGTCTCAGAAGCTTACTGAATAGGATATTTCGATAAAGAACTGAAAATGACGTCACTACCGAGACTAACCTACTACACCGATCGGTATGAACGATACAGAACAGGGCCCCTGGGAAGATGAACGCTAGTGCAGTCCGCTGTCGATCGCCGAAGCCTCTGCGCGGCCAGCACGCGCACCCGATCACGCCAAGTTCCTAAGCGGCAGGAAGAAGAGCCATTCCTGACCTTTATAATGCTTTTTGGATTACAGAGTCCCAGAGGTTAAATGACAAAATGAGCATGGAATTTCTCATTAGAGCATGCACCATTAAACGTGCACAGGGAACAATCAAAAGTCAGTGCGGCTGCATACACACGAAATGAGTACAGCCCAGCGGATGCAGGAATCCTGCATCGCCGCTCTAGTGGAGGTGACCTGCCGTTGTCTTCGTTTGAAGTGTTATGAAGTGTCAAGTGTGTAGTCTGCCCGTGACGACTGGATGAGTGTGATGAGTGGGTGAACAGTACAGTGTCCTGTTTGTGATGTTGCGGATGAAGGGAAGGAAGAGGCTGAAAACCGATGGTGCACACAGTCTACACTTCTCCAATAGCACCAAGGGCACCCCTGAGCTTCACGTCCCCATCCGTCGGACCATTCACAGTGTCACATGCTCTGCGGAGAGTTTGAAATTTAATGAAGGGGGATCGGTACAAACACTGATGATCAGGAACTTTACGCCATCAACTCTCTTCCCCTTTCCGGCCAAATACTGGCATTTAAAATTTCCCACTACAAGGATTTTAACCGGCTTACATATGAGAGAACCAGATGCTGTTCAGAGTTTCAGAGAGAGCATAAGGGAACAATTGACAGGGACGGGGGAAAGAAATACAGTAGAAGAAGAATGGGTAGCTTTGAGGGATGAAATAGTGAAGGCGGCAGAGGATCAAATAGGTAAAAAGAGGAGGGCTAGTAGAAATCCTTGGGTAACAGAAGGTCTATAGACTTTAATTGATGAAAGGAGAAAATATAAAAATGCAGTAAATGTAGCAGCCAAAAAGGAATACAAAAATGATGTCGACAGCAAGTGCAAAATGGCTAAGCAGGGATGGCTAGAGGACAAATGTAAGGATGTAGAGGCATATCTCACTAGGGGTAAGATAGATACTGCCTACAGGAAAATTAAAGAGACCGTTAGAGAAAGGAAAACCACTTGCATGAATATCAAGAGCTCAGATGGCAACACAGATCTAAGCAAAGAAGGGAAAGCAGAAAGGTGGAAGGAGTGTATAGAGGGTCTATACAAGGGCGATGTACTTGAGGACAGTATTATGGAAATGGAAGAGGATGTAGATGAAGATGAAATGGGTGATATGATACTACGTGAAGAGTTTGACGGAGCACTGAAAGACCTGAGTCGAAACAAAGCTGTCGGAGTAGACAAAATTCCATTAGAACTACTGACAGCCTTGGGAGAGCCAGTCTTGACAAACCTCTACCATCTAGTAAGCAAGATGTATGAGACAGGCGAAATACCCTCAGACCAAGAAGAATGTAATAATTCCAATCCCAAAGAAAGCAGGTGTTGACAGATGTGAAAATTACCGAACTATCAGTTTAATAAGTCACAGCTGCAAAATACTAAAGCGAATTCTTTACAGACGAATGGAAAAACTGATAGAAGCCGACCTCGAGGAAGATCAGTTTGGATTCCATAGAAATGTTGGAACACGTGAGGCAATACTGACCTTACGACTGATCTTAGAAGAAAGATTAAGGAAAGGCAAACCTACGTTTCTAGCATTTGTAGACTTAGAGAAAGCTTTTGACAATGTTGATTGGAATACTCTCTTTCAAATTCTGAAGGTGGCAGGGGTAAAATACAGGGAGTGAAAGGCTATTTACAATTTGTACAGAAAGCAGATAGCAGTTATAAGAGTGGAAGGGCATTAAAGGGAAGCAGTGGTTGGGAAGGGAGTGAGACAGGGTTTTAGTCTCTCCCCGATGTTATTCAATCTGTATATTGAGCAAGCAATAAAGGAAACAAAAGAAAAGGAGGAGATATTAAAATCCATGGAGAAGAAGAACTTTGAGGTTCACCGATGACATGGTAATTATGTCAGAGACAGCAAAGGACTTGGAAGAGCAATTGAACGGAATGGACAGAGTCTTGAAAGGAAGGCATAAGATGAACATCAACGAAAGCAAAACAAGGATAATGGAATGTAGCCGCATTAAGTAGGGTGATGCTGAGGGAATTAGATTAGGAAATGAGACACTTAAAGTAGTAAAGGAGTTTTGCTATTTGGGGAGCAAAATAGCTGATGATGGTCGAAGTAGAGAGGATATAAAATGTAGACTGGCAATGGCAAGGAAAGCCCTTCAGAAGAACAGAAATTTGTTAACATCGAGTATATATTTAAGTGTTAGGAAGTCGTTTCTGAAAGTATTTGTATGGAGTGTAGCCACGTATGGAAGTGAATATGGACAATAAATAGTTTGGACAAGAAGAGAATAGAAGCTTTAGAAATGTGGTGCTAGAGAAGAATGATGAAGATTAGGTGGGTAGAACACGTAACTATTGAGGAGGTATTGAGTAGGATTGGGGAGAAGAGAAGTTTGTGGCACAAGTTGACTAGAACAAGGGTTCGGTTGGTAAGACATGTCCTGAGGCATCAAGGGATCACAAATTTAGCACTGGAGGGCAGCGTGGAGGGTAAAAATCGTAGAGGGAGACCAAGAGATGAATACACTAAGCAGATTCAGAAGGATGTAGGTTGCAGTGGGTAATGGGAGATGAAGGAGCTTGCACAGGATAGATTGTCATGGAGAGCTACATCAAAGCAGTCTCAGAATTGAAGACCACAACAACAACAACACGTAAAGAAATATTAATTTTTTAGTTGGACCACTTTTGTCGTTTTCTGATAGATGGAGCTGTAATAGTCACAAATACGTGGTATCACATAGCATTCCGCCAGTGCGGACGGTAATTGCTTCGTGATACATTACCCGTGTTAAAATGGACCGTTTACCAATTGCGGCAAAGGTCGATACCGTGTTGATATATGGCTATTGTGATCAAAATGCCCAACGTTCGTGAGCTATGTATGCTGGTCGGTATCCTGGACGACATCTTCCAAGTGCCCGGTCCGTTCGCTGGATTGTTACGTTATTTAAGGAGACAGAAAGTGTCAGCCACATGTGAAACGTCAATCACGACCTGCAACAAATGATGATGCCCAAATAGGTGTTTTAGCTGCTGTCGCGGCTAATCCGTGCATCAGTAGCAGACAAGTTGCGCTAGAATCAGGAATCTCAAGAACGTCGGTGTTGAGAATGCTACATCAACATCGATTGCACCCGTACCATGTTTCTATGCAAAAGGAATTGCAAGAGAAATTACGGGACGATTACAGATTTTTTGACGCGTTCTATTTCGCGACGAAGCGTCATTCACCAACAGAGGTAACGTAAACCGGCATAATATGAACTATTGGGCAACGGAAAATCCACGATGGCTGCGACAAGTGGAACATCAGCGATCTTGGCGGGTTAATGTATGGTACGGCATTATGGGAGGTAGGATACCATTTTATCGATGGCAATCTAAATGGTGCAATGTATTCTGATTTCCTACGTAATGTTCTACCGATGTTACTACAAGATTTATCAGTACATGACAGAATGGCGATGTACTTCCAACATGGTGGATGTCCGGCACATAGCTCGCGTGCGGTTGAAGCAGTACTGAATAGCATATTTCATGACAGGTGGATTGGTCGTCGAAGCACCGTACCATGGCCCGCAAGTTCACCGGATCTGACGTTCCCGGATTTCTTTTTGTGAGGAAAGTTGAAGGATATTCGCTATCGTGATCCACCAACAACGCCTGACAACATACGTCAGCGGATTGTCAATGGATATGCGAACTTTACGGAAGGCGAACTACTCGCTGTTGAGAGGAATGTCATTACACGTATTTCCAAATGCATTGAGGTTGACGGACATCATTTTGAGTATTTTTTGCATTAATGTGGTTTTTACAGGTAATCACGCTGTAACAGAATGCGTTCTCAGAAATGATAAGTTCACAAATGTACATGTATCACATTGGAACAACCGAAATAAAATGTTCAAACCTACCTGTTACCAACTGTTCGTCTAAAATTGTGAGTCATATATTTGTGGTCCAACTAAAACATTCATATTTCTTTAGGTACTACACGAATATATAATAAAAAGTTGGGGTTCTATTTAAAAAGTTGATATACGTTTGACGTATGGCAGCTCCATCTAGCGGGCCAACCATAGCGTCATCTGGTTTCCCCCTTCAAGCTAGACAGGTTTCGTTCTTTGTAGTTTTTTCGTTTGACGCTTATTTCGTGAGATATTTGGCCCGGTCACTATTAATGGACCACCCTGTATATGTATGTATGTAAGTTCCAAATCTCCTCCTAAATCACTGGACTGGTTGCAGCCAGATTTGGTACACATATCGTTTACTGCCTGGCAAGAATCACTGTGGGATTAAGGACCCCCATCTATGAAAAGGATGGGGAGTAGAGATGGAATTCAGCATAGTCCACTAGACGAAACTACCCATAACTCAGTCATCCAGTATTTGCGAATGGGAGCACTTAGAGATTTCCAACAAAGTTTACACACAATTTCAAACTTTCGCTTATCTTTTTGTAGGTGACAACCTCCACAAAATAATGAAAGGAAAAAAGTTCCTCTTTTACTATATTTTGACTGTTAAAGCAGTAAAACTGCCACATGAAGTATGATATTTTAATTTATGACTTATTTACTACTCACTGTATGCCTGAAATTTTGCAGAGTGTTCACTTATAGCACTGAATGTAACAGAAAAATTACGTAATTGTACAACACCTACTACAGCGGATACGATGTCGTAAACACTCAAGGCCTGAAAACCTACCGGATGATGCAAGACGTTTTAATTCATTACTTCACTGCTACCAACTCTAATCGAAACTGTTTTCACAGGCAGTATCCACATTTGCCGTTGAATGTACCGAGGAAAATATATCACTCTACGACACATAATTAGGGATATGACGTCAAGGACTGATATGCGAGAAGAACTGTTGCACCATGCACGACCTTTTAGTTTATTATTTCTTAGCCACTAAATCTGTTTACAACTCGTTTCGCAAGCAGTACCCTCGTATGCCGCTGGACGTCCCTAGAAAAGTACATCATGCTACGGCGTACAGTTCAGGAGATATGACGTGAAATACTGAGATGCTTGTAAACCTAAAATTTATTACTTCTTTGCTACCAACTCTTTCCGCGACACTTTTCATGGACAGTCCCTAAATATGCCGCTGAATGTATCTAGAAAAACATATAATTGTACGACAAATAGTTCAGGAGATGCGACGTCATAAACATTTAGATGCGTGATGAATGAATTTTTAATTTATCACTTCTTTACTACTATACTCTATTCATAACACACTTCGCAGACTGTAAGCACATACAGCGCTGAATGCACTTGAAAAATTATATCATTGTACAGCACATTCTTCAGGAGATACGATGTCATAAACATTAAGCTGCGTGAAAATGAAATTGTAGGGCGAAATTTGCGAGACACACAGGTGAAATATGTTTACAAATACTCGTGAAATACGTTAAGCATGCGTGAAATGTAAAAAAATGGTCCAAATGGCTCTGAGCACTATGGGACTCAACTTCTGAGGTCATCAGTCCCCTAGAACTTAGAACTACTGAAACCTAACTAACCTATGGACGTCACACACTTCCATGCCCGAGGCAGGATTCGAACCTGCGACTGTAGCAGTCGCACGGTTCCAGACTGTAGCGCCTAGAACAGCTCGGCCACTCTGGCCGGCCGTGAAATGTATTTGACGTGTGAGGATGCTAGCAAAGCCTCGGATAAAAAGCTCATCCTAAGCCCTGGAATGACTTCAATCAAATTTAGTACAAATATTGTTTACAATCTGGAAATAAATACTATAGGGGTAAGAACCACCAGCTTCCCGTTGGGGGAGGGCGATAAAGTGGAGAGAGAAGGGAGGACGAGAAGACAGGCACAGATAGGAGGAGGAGGAGGAGGAGATGGACAGATAGGGGAGAGGAAAGTATATAAAAGGAGGAGCAGAAGGTGGACATGGACAGAGTGAGGCGAGAGGAGGAGATGAACACAGAAACGAAAGGGGAGGAGGTGAACAGGGAGAGAGGGGAGGAAGAGATGGACAGAGAGAGGGAGCAGAAGATTGACGAAGAGAGGGCGAGAAGGAGATGTAATTAATTGGGGAGGAGAAAGGTAGGAAGAGACGAACAGAGGGTGTGAACTGGAGATGATGGAAAGAGGGAGGGGTGGTGGAGGTGGACGTAGAGGAGACGAAGGAGCAGACGGACTAATGGAAGATTGAAAAATAAAATACATGTGTGGGCAACACCATGTGCTCCGTTGGTAGATAAATAAAATTTATATGCTTTATTACTGGTCGTGGTCACACGTGTCAAAAATGGCATCCGTTTGCGGTGGTTTTATTCTTATCGTTAAGTATTCTGTCGTCAGATGGGATAAGAAGACACCAGTGAAGAACTGATTTACAAGATTTTGTCTCGTAAAAGATTTCAGTTTTTACAACCCTACTCATTCGTATGTCAGTCATGTTCCACTGTAAATATTTGTCTCAGTGGTGCAACTTTCCATAACTGGAAGGAAAGAAGTATTTTTCTTATTTTTAATTTTGGTTCTAATGTCCGATAGATTATGAACATCCAAAAATAGCGTAAACTTAATTTGAAAAAGAACATTCACGTTTTCTTCTTGTTCTGTTTGATCTCTACATCCATTTTAATTACTTTCGTCTGTATGGGGTTTCAATATGTTTTGTAATAACACGAACGCAAGACTGTTATAACGACCAGGAACCATACTCGTATACGACTGTTCTCAGCTAAAACATGACACTACATAACGCTTGTTTCTCTATTTATGACAACGACTAATTTGCTTTTTACTGGAGAAGCCATGTATTGTCACCTCCTTCTGTAAATCACATTTCTGCGGATACTGTAGGAAGTAAAATCTCGCGGACGATATGTCTCTTAGAAAAATAGCAGTAAATTTCGTATTATTTCATCTGTTTTAAATATCGTACTTATTTGGTGTCCACTGTTAAATGTAATTCTAGGGTGCGATATTTAATTTGTAATAGAAGGAAATGCATTTTTTAAATGCCAGGACGTACTTGCGATGGTTACTACTTCCGTAATCACTCATCCAGGACCAAAGAAAACGTACTGTATTAAAGGAATAGCTCATCACATAAGTGTATAGGGTCGTATACTTCTGACCTGCATCACTTACATAGAATGGATCACTTCTTACTCCAGTCTCAGCTGGTGACACAGTCTTCATGCAGCTAAGGACAGAAATATCATTACTTCCTCGTCAGCTCTAACGTAAAACTGCAATAAAAGATTTCACTTTATCGTCGACCAAAACAAGTGAGTAACCATCAAAATTATGACGACTGCCCTGGTGGAAATGAAATATGGGGAGCTGCTGGAAATTTAGTAGCGTGACATGTGCTGTTCATAGCGCCAAGTGACTTCATTTTTAAAAATCAGTGGTCCTATGTCAAAGCGGTAGGTGGATCAAAACAAAATGTCCAGATACTCTGTGACCAAAATGGTACTGAAACAGAGGATGACAGTCTGAAGACCGAAATACTAAATGTCTTCTTCCAAAGCTGTTTCACAGAGGAAGACTGCACTGTAGTTCCTTCTCTAGATTGTCGCACAGATGACAAAATGGTAGATATCGAAATAGACTACAGAGGGATAGAGAAACAATTAAAATCGCTCAAAAGAGGAAATGCCGCTGGAGCTGATGGGATACCAGTTCGATTCTACACAGAGTACGCGGTGTACCGTAGGTCTCTAGAAGAGCGTAGCGTTCCAAAGGATTGGAAAAGGCACAGGTCATCCCCGTTTTCAAGAAGGGACGTCGAACAGATGTGCAGAACTATAGACCTATATCTCTAACGTCGATAAGTTGTAGGATTTGGAACACGTATTATGTTCGAATATAATCACTTTTCTGGAGACTGGAAATCTACTCTGTAGGAATCAGCATGGGTTTCGAAAAAGTCGGTCATGTGAAACCTAGCTCGCGCTATTCGTCCACGAGACTCAGAGGGCCATAGACACGGGTTCACAGGTAGATGCCGTGTTTCTTGACTTCCGCAAGGCGTTTCACACAGTTCCCCACAGTCGTTTAATGAACAAAGTAAGAGCATATGGACTATCAGACAGATTTGTGAGATTGGACTGAGGAGTTCCTAGATAACAGAACGCAGCATGTCATTCTCAATGGAGAGAAGCCTTCCGAAGTAAGAACGATTTCAGGTGTGCCGCAGGGGAGTGTCATAGGACCGTTGCTATTCACAATACACATAAATGACCTTGTGAATGACATCGGAAGTTCACTGAGGCTTTTTGCGGATGATACTGTGGTATATCGAGTGGTTGCAACAATGGAAAATTGTACTGAAATGTAGGAGGATCTGCAGCGAATTGACGCATGGTGCAGGGAATGGCAATTGAATCTCAATGTAGGCATGTGTAATGTGCTGCGAATACATAGAAAGATAGATCCCTTATCATTTAGCTACAATATAGCAGGTCAGCAACTGGACGCAGTTAATTCCATAAATAATCCGGGAGTTCGCATTAGGAGTGATTTAAAATGGAATGATCATATAAAGTTGATCTTCGGTAAATCAGATGCCAGACTGAGATTCATTGGAAGAATCCTAAGGAAATGCAATCCGAAAACAAAGGAAGTAGGTTACAGTACACTTGTTCGCCCACTGCTTGAATACTGCTCAACAGTGTGTGATTCGTACCAGATAGGGTTGATAGAAGAGATAGAGAAGATCCAACGGAGAGCAGCGCGCTTCGTTACTGGATCATTTAGTAATCTCGAAAGCGTAACTGAGATGATAGATAAACTCCAGTGGAAGACTCTGCAGGAGAGACGCTCCGTAGCCCGGTACGGGCTTTTGTTAAAGTTTCGAGAACATACCTTCACCGAAGAGTCAAGCAGTATATTGCTCCCTCCTACGTATATCTCGCGAAGAGACCATGAGGATAAAATCAGAGAGATTAGAGCCCACACAGAAGCATACCGACAATCCTTCTTTCCACGTACAATACGAGACTGGAATAGAAGGGAGAACCGATAGAGGTACTCAGGGTACCCTCCGCCACACACCGTCAGGTGGCTTGTGGAGTATGGATGTAGATGTAGATGTAAATATAGAATTAAATAATCATTTATGTCTTACTAATTACATCCATTTCACAACAATTCGCCGCAGCCTTTTCCATACAGCATTACTTTCCTGTTAATAAATAGCATTAGCTGAAAAAAAACTCTTAGCTCTTACACATGTTATTACACTAGGATCTACTAGTTTAATAATACCCATTTCAGCGAGCTGACGTGATAATTCTCTAATTACTAAAAATTAGTTGCGGTGCAAGGAATCGTACGCAGATGAAGAATATGTGTTGACCGACGTAGAGTGCAGTGTAACCCGAAATAGGAATACGATCAAACTAAATGGAGATATTTTTGTATTATCATAGATGATGTGAAATCGGTGATTAATTCTCTTTGTTAGGCACAGCACGTTAATGATAATGGAGCTAATTTTGTAACAACTCACCGAAACTGATTTAAATTCCCTTTTTTTAATTCAAATATGTTGAACTCCTTAATCAGTGATTTGTACATTTTCACTGTCCCGTGATATCGAAGCCTTCTTGGTGTGTTTGGTATTCAGATGTCTAAAATTTGGTTTGAATTGAGTCGACCTTTTTATTATCAGGTTGAATGGCTGATAGCAGCAATATTATTATTGCGTGGAGAAGAAGGCAACAGTAAAAAGTTTCAGGTCGCGCTACAATGAAGGAGTCACAGGTTTCTCTCTCTCTCTCTCTCTCTCTCTCTCTCTCTGAGGATGTTTTACATTTATTTCTTGGGTATTAATCCTACAATTATAAAGTTGGGTAGTTTAAAGTGCGTAAAGTGTTATCTCGTGCCGGTGCATTACAAGATGCGCAAAAGAGCCTCCTGCTCTGCGTTTATCAGGGCCGACGACAGAAGTATCCCCTTACTTATGCTGACTATGCTACTGATGCTAAGGTCGCAAGAGTGGAAGAAATGATGTTATAGAACTGAAAGAATGGGATATCAAACGCTTACTGAAAGAATAAGATATCAAACGCTTTGACGATAGTCACTGTATCCAGAAATCTACGGTTATAGGAATGAAACTAGTGCCGTTTAAAATTCTCTTGTCTTAAGCCACGTAAGTTTTACTTTCATACTAATACCCGTTCCTAGAAAATTTTGTTTGACAACTGTACTGTTTATACGATAATTCATTAGAAACAGTGGGTCACTACATGTAAATTACCATAAAAGTAGAGACAACTAATTTTGCGTGGATGTCCGAATCGCACAGAATTACCAGGGATGACGACGGAGTGGTTAGCACACGGGAGTAGGAGATGTATGTGAATCCCACTACCATCATATAGATCCAGGTTATGTGCCGCGTGGCTGTATACCGGCAAGTGAATTCTGATATGATTCCTTAAACTTCCTGCCGACGTGACGTGAAACTCTTTAACGTTCCCTCCTTCACTGCGGAAAACTTCGAATTATAAATTAGATTTCCGCTTAGATGACATGAAATTTTCTGTCTTGCCTCATGATTTACTTGCGTGTAAATTCTAAAGACTAGCATCACTCGGTAAATTTAAACTGATCACGCCAGACGTCTTCCTGTGGTTGCTTCACAGTGCATGGAAGAACTCGATGAAAGCTTTCAACAACAGGAAAGATCGAAACGGACAGTTAGTCAAAGGCACGTTCAGTATGGTATGGACGTAAAACAAGTGAAGTGATCAAATGAGCAGAAAATCTGGACTCTTACGTGGGAAGCTCGAGTCTGATATCTGGATGAGATCCGCATCCTTTAGATTTCCTGTGATTTTTCGCAATTATTGCAGACTATTTCGGAACGATTCCTTCAACAACACAGTTAATATCTCTCCAGTGATACGGGGTCCCCCTCTGGTGAGCTCACTATTAACGGAACAGTGTACTCGAACTCTTCACTTCTCAAGATGTGAAAACGTAACCACTGTGTGCGACTTACCGAAAGGATACTACAGAGGCGCTCGGGAAACGAGAAAAGAACAGAAACAGCCCTTCGCTGTGGGTATCTAATTTTATGATCGCAAATACTTACTGGTCACTTTTTCTACATGAAACAAAATAGTTTACATTTTTTTGTTGAAGTTTGGGGTTGGTTAAGAAAGTAAAGAGCCTCGTATTTTGACCCAGTTTCTTATTTCCTAACTAAATTAATCATTAATAAAAGGTTAGTGCTAACCTAGTCGTACTAATTCAGATTCCACACCTAGATTTTTCTTCACGGCCTTGTCTAAGAACTCTGACTTACCTGAACCTCTTCCATTTTGGAATTCTGAATGTGATTCTACTCCGTGTCTATCTGGTAATGTAATAATTTAATTATGAAATACTACTCAGGATAGCGAATGTTATTTCTGGGTCAACAACATCGGTGTTCAACAGCCGGCCGTAAGGTTTTATTACATGTGTAGGCCTACCGCTACCTACCTTGTACTTCGGTACCAGTAGGGCCGACCCAAAGTTGCAGACATGCTCCTCTTTCCGCTTTCTAACATTTCTGTTACTTTCCTATTTCGTACACACCTTGAAAGTAAATAAATAAACGACATCTGAAATGTGATGCAATGACTTCAGTATACTGTAAAAAACAAGCTTGTTATATTTCCCTACTCTCCTTTTCAAATATTGCAGCAATTCAGGAAAAAAAACACAAATTTTCCCTTTGTAGGACTACATTATGTTCCTTTCATCTGGTGGCGCATTCCAGCAGTAGTCCAAGGTACACTGACGGAAAAATCTCAATACCAAAAAATCATTAACGTAGAGTAATGACATGTCGGTGATATACCCTCCTAGGTAACATATTTAAATGATTAACATTGCAAATTCACAAGTTAATGTTTGTGCGAGATGAGCTATTGCAAATGTGAAGTGCTGGTACAGTAATAACAGGTGTAAGCGCCAGAATGTTAAATGTAAGAATGGAAGAGAGCATTCAATGTGTTCCACAGGTGCCGGATGACAGTTTTTGGGATGGAGTTCCAAGTCTGTTGCACTTGGTTGGTCAATACAGGGACGGTTAATGCTGGTTGTGGATGATGCTGGCACTGTCATACGCTAATGCTCCATATGTGGTGCTTGATAGGAGACAGATCTGAGTATTGGGGCAACACCCAATCTACCCCACACTGCACTGATGCCAGATGTATCAAAGATAGCGGTCTGTAGACTTGGCAACAGCACATGACATCATCCAAGATGTCGGCTGTGACGTCATTCAAGATGGCGAATTTTGGCGGGAAGTTTCAATTTTGGTGGGAAAGTGACCCGCCCCCTCCCCTTCCCAAGATAAATGGTAGGAGGTTCAAATTACAACAGGAAATGCATCACACCAAGGTTATCTTTACTAAGCAAGGAAAATCACGTGAAAATAGCTCACTTGGCCTACCTCCACTAACCTAAGCCACCCGACCGCCACTTCCTCCAACGAACTGTGCCAAGTTTGTCACTTGGGGTTTCGCTACCAACCTAAGAAAATTGGGGGAAGATAGGTCACTTGGGCTACCTCCACTAACTTAAGTCATCCAACCGCCACCTCCTCCTATGAACTGGCGCCAAGTTTGAATTCCAACAGGATAATGAATCACACCATGGTTATCTCTACTAAGCTAAGAAAATCGCGTGAAGATAGTTCATTTGGCCAATCTCCACTAACCTAAGTGACCTAACCGCCACTTCTTCCTATGAACTGGCGCCAAGTTTGATTTTTGTGGTAAACAAATGTCAATTCACATGTCTCTACTAAGCTAAGAAAATTTCGCGAAAGACAGGACACTTGTACTAACCTCAGTCACCCGACAGCCACCTCCTACGCATTTGTGGGAAAAGGACATAAGTCTTTATTTATACATTTTCATGCAGTACAGCCGTCCAGTGTGTTCACCGTGAGTTGCAGCGTCTAACTGACACAGTACACTTCGCCACCACCAGAGGGCACTCTCATCTGTGACATAATCACATATTAGTGGAGGTAGCCCAACTGACCTCTCTTCACGCAGTTTTCTGAGGTTGGTAGCGAAACCCCAAGTGATCTTTGTTCACTGCCAAAATTCAAACTTGGTGCCAGTTCATAGGAGGAAGTGGCGGTCAGGTGGCTAAGGTTAGTTAGGTGGGTGAACGATTTTCGCGTGATTTTCTTTGCTTAGTAGAGATAACCTTGGTGTGATGCATTATCCTGTTGGAATTTTAACTTCCCACAATTTTTCTGGGGGAAAGGAAGGGGCTTGGCACTTTCCTGCCAAAATTCAAACTTCCTGCCAAACCCGCCATCCTGAATGACATCACAGTCGCCATATTGGATGACATCATAAGCTGTTGCCAAGTCTACACACCGCCACCTTGGATGACGTCCATGACGTCATCTTGGATACATCTGGCAACAATGTACAGTGGAGTTGAAACGTTGTTACAGCAATACTGATCTGGTGATTGAGCAGGCCTAGTCAACATGTCGACAATATGTAGAGCCTGTTGGGTATAGTGCACAGAAAGAACTAACACCTGTGTCCCGTACGAGCTCTGACTTCCCTTATTTTATTATGGTGATCGTTTCTCCTTATGTAGGTCAGCGTCTACAAAATATTTCCGAATTCTGAGGAGAAAGTTGGTGGTTGGAATTTCGTGAGAAGATTCCACCGCAACAGAAACCACCTTTATTTGAATGATGAGCCCCACCCCCCACCCCACCCCATAAATCCTGTATCATTTAGTGACATTTCCCCACTATTTCGTGATGATAAAAAACGTGCTGCCCTTCTCTGGACTTTTTGAATGTACTCCTTCAGTGCTATCTGTTAAGGATCCCACACTGCGCAGCAGTATTCCAAAAGAGGGCTGCGTGGAGTGGCCGCGCTGTTTAAGGCGTCATTTCACGGCTTCCGCGGCGCCTGTCGCCGGAGGTTAGAGTCCTCCCTCGTATATGTGTGTGTGTGTGTGTGTGTGTGTGTGTGTGTGTGTGTGTATCTTAGCGTAAGTTAGTTTAAGTAGTGTGCAAGTCTAGGGAACGATGACCTCAGCAGTTTGGTCCCTTAGTAATTCACACACATCTGAACAGTTTCTAAACGAGGATGGACAAGAGTAGTGTAGGCAGTCAAGTACATTTGTTACATGTTCTAACTGTCGTGCCAATAAAACTCAATCTTTGATTAACCTTCCGCATAATATTGTCTATTTGTTCCTTCCAACTTAAGTTGTTCGTAATATTAATTCCTATGTATTTAGTTGAATTTACGGTCTTTACATTTGACTGTTTTGTAACGTATCCAAAGTTTAACAGATTCCTTTTAGCATTCACGTGGATGACCTCACACTTTTCGTTACTTCGAGTCAATTGCCAATTTTCGCACCATCGTTTCGGAATTTGTTTTTATCGTCCGATGACTTTACTAATCGATAAACGACAGCGTCCTCTGCAAACAGCCTAAGACGGCTACTCAGATTGTCTCCCAAATCGTTTATATACGAGGGTCGTAACTTTAATAGTGGCAACTATTTATTTAGAGCTCGTACACAATAGATACGAGTTTCAACGTTTTACTGACCTTCAAAGTAGTCACCAGCATTGTGTAAACCCGTTGCCAGCGATGTGGAAATCGTAGGATACCCTTAGCAGTGCCAGTTGTGTTGACAGTTCTAGCGGCGCGGTCTATTGCACGACGAATTTGTAGCAGTTCTCAAGCGAATGCCGCGAAGTGTTTCCTTCAGTTAAGAAATCGAGTTGAACTCACGAGGGCTTAAGTCAGGAGAGTGCAGTAGGTGGTATAGCAGTTAGCAGCCCCATCAGTCAAACAAATCAGTAGCAGCTTGCACTGTACATGCTTGAGCATTGTCCTGCAAAATGATGGTCAGGTCCTGCAGAAAGTGTCATCACTTCTGTCTCTAAGCTGGTCGTAGGTTGTGTTCTAAAAACGAACCTAAGTGGTACGCCACCTGCTGCACTCCCCTGACTTAAACCCTCGTGAGTTCAACTCGATTTGTAAACTGTAGGAAACACTTCGCGGCATTCATTTCAGAACTACTACAAATTCGTCGTGCAATAGACCGCGTCGCTAGAACTGTTAACACAACTGGCACTGCTAAGGGTATCCTACGACTTCCACATCGCTGGCAACGGGTTATACACAATGCTGGTGACTACTTTGAAGGTCAGTAAAACGTTGAAACTCGTATCTATTGTGTACGAGTTGTAAATAAATAGTTTCCACTATTAAAGTTACGACCCTCGTAGACAAGGAACAGCAATGGGCGTACAACGCTACCTTGGGCAACGCCAGAAATCACTTCTGTTTTATTCGATGGCTGTCCGTTACTACGAACTGTGGCCTCTCTGACAGGAAGCCACAAATCCAGTCACAAAACAGACGATATTCTATAAGCACGCAGTTTCCTACAAGTCGCTTGTGTGGTACAGTGTCAAAAGCCTTCTGGAAATCCAGAAATACGGAATCGATCTGTAATGCCTTGACAATAGCACTCAACACTTCATGCAAATAAAGAGCTAGTTGTGTTTCACAAAAACAATGTTTTCTAAATCCGTGTTGTCTGTATGTCAATAGACCGTTTTCTTCGAGGTAAGTCATAACGTTCGAACATAAAGACTGGAAGACTGAAAAGTTTCACAGATTACACCAATATTCAAGATAGGTAGTAGGAGTAATCCACTAAATTAAGGGTGATATGCAACAGGATTTTGGAACCAAAATTACCTTAATTGTACGGTAACTGTTCCATCCAATTTCCGATACAGAGTACGACATGTCCAGTTATGAAGAACGACCAGAACAGATGGTTTCATTCACAAGTAACAAACTTGAAATGACGAGACATAAATCTCTATGTTGGACCGTATTTTGACACAGCACCGTATCATATTGGTGAATAAGCACAACCAGAGCCCAGCAGTAGCGAGATGTTTGAACCTGGCTATCCGACATTGAGCCTGAGACCTATAGACGTTGATCCCTATCCAGGAAAGGATTTTAAACAAAGGTTCATCTTTCAATACCGAGATGTGCGCGTGTTTCTGCTGGAAACAACGTCATAAACAGTTCATTGTTTTCTAGGAGTCGAAACCTGCACGTAATGTTGTTGACTATTCAAGACGAGACGTTACCTGTCGAATTTTGTTTTCATCGATAGCTCGTATTGATATGTTTGAACTCTAAATGACTGGAGGAAAATTTCTGTTTTATGACTGGCAGCCAAAATCGTCACCTATCGCAGTTGTCAACGTACATGGAGAGATGTTAAAATCGAAAAATTTTTCACCAGCAATTAGCTGTGCATATGCTAGAGCTTGAAAAGACATGATGAAATTATTTCATCCGATTAGGATTAGAATCCATAAACGTGTCTTACATGAAGGCCTTCAAACAAACAACTTATTGATGGAGCTCTGTTGTCACAAAGTGATCTAAGGTCGTGAAAGGGAAAATCCAAGACCTAAATCTAGTCCAGCACCAAAATATTCAACATATTGAAGTTGAATTAAAACATGGAATAATTGTCGAGTGAGCTTACATGATTATTGGTTGATTAACTGAAATAAAATTGCCAATGTAATAAGGCTTACTATTGACAGCGTTCCTACATACCACGACTTTTACCTCTGTCATGGCTCAACTTAATCTGTAGTCGTTAACAAATGGACATCTTATTTAATGTCGCTTAGGAACTACAGTGCGATCTTAAATTCTTCACTTGATTTCATCAGAGATGAGTAGGTTCTTTTTGTGCCTATTTAATTTCGAACCCAAACCTGAGGCATATCAGGATGATCCGCCATGCCGCTGAAGTTCTCATGTGAGTGGATCATATGCACTGATGACCAAAGAAACTGGTACACCTGCCTAATATCATATAGGACCCCCACGAGCACGTAGAAGTGCTGCAACACGACATGGCATGAAATCGACTCATGTCTGAGGTAGTGCTGGAGGGAATTGATACCATGAATGTGCAGGGCTGTCCCTAAATCCGTAAGAATACGAGGGAGTGAGATCTCTTCTGAATAGCAAGTTGCATGGCATCGCAGATATGGTCAATAATGTTCATGTCTAGGGAATTTGGTGGCCAGTGGAAGTGTTTAAACTCAGAAGACGGTTCCTGGAGCCACTCTGTAGCAATTCTGGACGTGTGGGGTGTCGCCTTGTCCTGTTGGAATTTCCCAAGTCCGTCGGAATACGCAAAGGACATGAATGGATGCAGGTGATCAGACAGAATGCTTACGTTCGTGTCACCTGTCAGAGTCGTATATAAACGTATCGGGAATCTCATATCACTCCAGGTGCACATGCTAAACGTCATTACAGAGCCTCCGCTAGCTTGATCAGTCTACTGCTAACATGCGGGGTCTACGGATTCATGAGGTTTCCGTACACGTCCATCCGCTCGATACAGTTTAAAACGTGGCTCGTCCGACCAGGCAACATGTTTACAGTCATCAACAGTCCAATGTCAGCATTGATGGGCGCAGGCGAGGCGTAAAGCTTTGTGTCGTACAGTCATCAAGGATACACGAGTGGATCTTCGTCTCCGACAGCCTATATCGAAGATGTTTCGTCGAATGGTTTGCACGCTGACACTTGATGGTGGCCCACATTGAAATCTTCAGCAATTTGCGAAAGGGTTGTACTTCAGTCACGTTGAATGATTCTCTTCAGCCCTCGTTGGTTCCGTTATTGCAGGATCTTTTTCCGGCCGGAGCGATGTCGGAGATTTGATGTTTTACCAGGTTCTTGTTAGTCACAGTACTCTTATGAAATGGTGGTACGGGAAAATCCACACTTCATAGCTACCTCGGAGATGCTGTGCCCCATCGCTCATGCACCCACTATAAAACCACGTTCGAACTCACCTAAATCTTGATAGCCTGCCATTGTAGCAGCAGTAACCGATCTAACAACTGCGACAGCCACTTGTTGCTTTATATAGGCGTTGGCGACCGCAGAGCCGTTTTCTACATGTTTACGTTATGTCTGTGTTGGAACCCGCATGCCTATACCAGTTTCATTGACGCTTCAGTGTATTTCTCACAACGTAAGCGCACCACAATGGATGAGAATTCTGCAATATCACATGTTCTTAACTTCACTGCCTACTGGTTACTGAATGTAGCGAAAAATGTTATGATGGAAAAAATTTCTGAAGATTTCTATATTGATTTCCGAAGTGTCCCGTAGCAGCTCTGTCACCGAGGAGGGACAAACGCCGGTTTCCCATGAGACTGGAACCTAGACTAAGGCAACCTTAAGTTTATTCCATTACGACGCTCTTGTTATGCGAAGCAACATGCGGTAAGACCTACAGCATTTTGAACACTCAAAACTGCCTCATAATGCTAAAATCTCTCCAGAAATTTCGGTTTTTAATACCTTAACTAATGCCTGTTTCTTTCCACCTACCATTCGATTCGCTGTATTTTGGAATCGAGTCTAGTAACAATGTCAGTAAGCTGTATTGGAATTTCTGATGCCTCTTCCTTCACAAAACTCTCAGATTTACTAAGCTTTTTTACTGTATCGCTTTGTTTACTCAAAATAGATACGTTAACCTCTGTTTTGTTAAAACAGACAATTCTCTAGTTTCTCAGTCTCTGCTTTCAGTTCCTTCCTATTATTAAAGTTTACCTCAAATTTCTTTTTTTTTATTTTCACTTTTTCGTTGGTCTGTCCAAACTGATTTGTGAAATGAATGTTTATAATGCCCAAGTTACTACACTCCTGGAAATGGAAAAAAGAACACATTGACACCGGTGTGTCGACCCACCATACTTGCTCCGGACACTGCGAGAGGGCTGTACAAGCAATGATCACACGCACGGCACAGCGGACACACCAGGAACCGCGGTGTTGGCCGTCGAATGGCGCTAGCTGCGCAGCATTTGTGCACCGCCGCCCTCAGTGTCAGCCAGTTTGCCGTGGCATACGGAGCTCCATCGCAGTCTTTAACACTGGTAGCATACCGCGACAGCTTGGACGTGAATCGTATGTGCAGTTGACGGACTCTGACCGAGGGCGTATAGTGGGCATGCGGGAGGCCGGGTGGACGTACCGCCGAATTGCTCAACACGTGGGGCGTGAGGTCTCCACAGTACATCGATGTTGTCGCCAGTGGTCGGCGGAAGGTGCACGTGCCCGTCGACCTGGGACCGGACCGCAGTGACGCACGGATGCACGCCTAGACCGTAGGATCCTACGCAGTGCCGTAGGGGACCGCACCGCCACTTCCCAGCAAATTAGGGACACTGTTGCTCCTGGGGTATCGGCGAGGACCATTCGCAACCGTTTCCATGAAGCTGGGCTACGGTCCCGCACACCGTTAGGCCGTCTTCCGCTCACGTCCCAACATCGTGCAGCCCGCCTCCAGTGGTGTCGCGACAGGCGTGAATGGAGGGACGAATGGAGACGTGTCGTCTTCAGCGATGAGAGTCGCTTCTGCCTTGGTGCCAATGATGGTCGTATGCGTGTTTGGCGCCGTGCAGGTGAGCGCCACAATCAGGACTGCATACGACCGAGGCACACAGGGCCAACACCCGGCATCATGGTGTGGGGAGCGATCTCCTACACTGGCCGTACACCTCTGGTGATCGTCGAGGGGACACTGAATAGTGCACGGTACATCCAAACCGTCATCGAACCCATCGTTCTACCATTCCTAGACCGGCAAGGGAACTTGCTGTTCCAACAGGACAATGCACGTTCGCATGTATCCCGTGCCACCCAGCGTGCTCTAGAAGGTGTAAGTCAACTACCCTGGCCAGCAAGATCTCCGGATCTGTCCCCCATTGAGCATGTTTGGGACTGGATGAAGCGTCGTCTCACGCGGTCTGCACGTCCAGCACGAACTCTGGTCCAACTGAGGCGCCAGGTGGAAATGGGATGGCAAGCCGTTCCACAGGACTACATCCAGCATCTCTACGATCGTATCCATGGGAGAATAGCAGCCTGCATTGCTGCGAAAGGTGGATATACACTGTACTAGTGCCGACATTGTGCATGCTCTGTTGCCTGTGTCTATGTGCCTGTGGTTCTGTCAGTATGATCATGTGATGTATCTGACCCCAGGAATGTGTCAGTAAAGTGTCCCCTTCCTGGGACAATGAATTCACGGTGTTCTTATTTCAATTTCCAGGAGTGTATTTGTTGCATTCATACTCCTGTTCATGGTGTTCATGTTAACACTTGTACTCTTTGAAATTTGCGTTATTTCAGTCTCAGAAAATTGCTACTCATCTACTACGCTCTGGTCCTGTGCTTCATTCTCTGGTTCGTAAGTTCGTAGTTTCGTTTTCACGTCAACTGGATGTGGAATGTCACACCTTCTTTATCGCGATTTAATTTTCTATTTAGACAACCTCTTCCTGCCTTGCTGTTACGCAAATGCACTCCAAGATAATTTTTAGCAACTGTTTGGAATAATGTTCTGTTACTGTTTTGCATATTTGCTACCTTAGAGTTAACCATTTTTTTAGCAAAAACACTTATCTCGAGAAAACAACGTCTTGGATGATTCCTTGAATATTTATTTATCATGGCAACAGAACCTTCAGGTAAGTCCTGTCACAGTGAAGAACAAATGTGACCAGACTACCTACGGAGCTGAAATTTTAGCGAGTCCTCTCACGGGAAAGTCACGTAAAAGTAAATCAGTTTCAATTTGCTCTTCCATCTGCGTACAAACGCATCAAGTTTTTGGCGTACCAGTCTCTAAAATACTGACACACTGAGATCAACTGGTCGGATACTTCGTTTGTTTCGCCTAATAATATCCTGTAAACATGCCAAATGCGGGCAAAATTTTTGTACTGAGAGACATACGGCATTGTTTTTAGCGTGTGGTCGCTACGCGCAAAAGCGGATGCTACACTAGCCGTATGCACCTACGTTGACTGAGAAGCAAGTTGTAAAGTTTGCTTTAGCAACAGCCTTCGGCCAACATAGAAGCTTTACCATATCACTCTATGGAGTATTTTTACTCTTATGTTGGCAAATAACGATACTAATATCACCGTTTATTTTATTTGAGTGTCATATGTTCTAACTGGACTGTTATTTGGAAAAAAAGGCTACTGATTCAAAAGTAACTGGCGAATATAGCCACCCGATCGTATATGTCACTCACTATCACGAATGCACTGTCCTAAATTTTATGTTCGCCAATCCAACAGTCGTTCCTTACACGCACAGGAAAAGAGACGTTTGTGACTCATTTTATTTAATGATTCTGAAACAAATGTTGTAACTATGTTTTTCGGTTTGCAAAGTTCCGAAGGAGCTAACTGACTTTATTAATTCCGAAATTTAGTGTGAATTAAGTACATGTACTTCATAATAGTTTGATTCTGCAAAGATTTAAGATTATGCAGATATGATTTTTGACATCGTAATTTTAACAAAAGTCACTAATTACAATATATGACGCAGGAATTAGGATCGTGACTTGTCTGTATGTTGCAAGAAATTTGAGTTAAATTGAATAATGAATTATAATGTTCAAATTGTGTCCAGTATAACACTTTTACTATTATGACGGTCACTCCATTACATTCATAGATCTACTAAACAATTGCTTTCTCGTACTTTAATCGTAGAGAAAGCGGTGGCCAAGAACCTTACTCAGCTTCTTCATTTCTCTAACAAAATGCTGAAACATCGACCCACGTGACGCTTTCAAGAGCCGATGGTCTCACTGCAGCCATGGCTCAATAATTTTTATTGTATCGTAAGTCCGTAATATCTCGCATTCTTGACTTCAGAATTTCAAAGACAATTTAGTAGCTTGCACATGAATGCCATACAATTTTAAAAATGTTTTGACAAACTGTTCACTGCAAAATTAATTTTTATGTGCGCCGCCGTTGACTATGCATCCGTCTCGCTACCATCTTCTTTCTTGCTATTGTTGTGCACGCCACCACCGAACGCGCCAAAGCCAATAGTCCAGTCAAAATATTTGAGTCTTGTGGCAAAGTATTTAATTTTGATTTACTCAATATGTTAACCCTTACAGTAGCGCAATAATTTACCCTTATAAAACAACGTTTCTGTTTGCTTCTCTTTTCAACGTGTTATATAACATACAAAATTGTTCATTTCGTAAGTAATAGACACATCAACATTTTAAACACACACGTATCGACATTAATCTATCTACAGTTCCATCAAAGAATAATTTTGTAGTTCTGCTATTTAATGTGTTAGTATTGTTGTTCCTCTGTAATCCACGGACGTAACTGCTTTCTTTTGCTGGTGGACTTGAAGACGGGATATTTTGAAGAGGAGGGTGGAGCCGGGATGGAGGAACATCTGATGACCTGGCCGGTTGGTTGATTCAGGGGAGAGGACCAAACAGCAGGGTCCTCGGGTCCCATCAGATTAAGGAAGGATGGGGAAGGAAGTCGGCAGTGTTCTTTCACAGGAATCACCCCGACATTTTAAGTGAAGTGATTTGGGGAAACCACGGAAAATCTAAATTAGGATGGCCGTACGCGGGTTTGTACCGTCGTCCTGCCGAATGCGAGTCCAGTGTGTTAACCACTGCGCCACCTCGCTCGGCGATGATGAACCGGACGAGAAACTGCTGTTCCAAAGTGAGATTTCGTATTAGATAAGTGACAAGCACTGTATCAACAAACATGGCACAATTAACGACCGTAATCCCTCTAAACGTCGTGTTAGATTGTTTCCTGTACGAGTTAACTACACTGATATTTTATACATAGTATGACTACAGTTAACTGTGCCCTACAGAAAAGAGAATCGAGAGACAGTTCGAAAAAGAAACAACCACAATTGCAAGTTTAATTTTTATTTAACTGATGTCTAGTTTCGGGTTATCTGAACCCATGGACCTTGACGGTGGTGGGGAGGCTTGCGTGCCTCAGCGATACAGATGGCCGTACCGTAGGTGCAACCACAACGGAGGGGTATCTGCTGAGAGGCCAGACAAACGTGTGGTTCCTGAAGAGGGCAGCAGCCTTTTCAGTAGTTGCAGGGGTAACAGTGTGGATGACTGACTGATCAGACCTTGTAACACTAACCAAAACAGCATTCCTGTGGTGGTTCTGTGAACGGCTGAATGCAAGGGGAAACTACGGCCGTAATTTTTCCCGAGGGCATGCAGCTCCTATGCGACACCCTTACACCATAGCGGTAGGTCGACGACATACTACGACGCGTAGTATAAGGTATGAAACGACAGTACAATGTCGGAGATGTCACTTGACCCAAGTCGATTCACGTAAAAAGCCATCTGGCCTTACATTTCAGCAACATAATGGCCTTTCAACGCTCACATGCGATGAGATTTTCTACGGCTTGTCTTCTTGCTTACGAAACTATCTTGACCAGCAAGGTCGCCGGACTGTTGAGAACGTTTGGAACATTAGGTGCAGAACCTTCCAACCATCTCGGAATATTGACGACGTATCGCCTCATTTGGACGGAATTTGGCATAATATCCCTCAGAACATCCAACTACTCTATCAATGAACGCCAAGCCGAATAACTGCTTGCCTAAGGGCAAAACGTGAACCAACGCATTGCTGACTTGTTCAATTTGTCAAATTCTTGCTCCCTAACAAATCATCCAATTTCTTCTGAAATTGTCTGTACATATGTATCACATCTACCGATTTCTGTCCTACTCGGACCATTCGTTCGTGGTGCGTCGTTTCTTACTAATATTAGATTGTATACATGTTTGTTCTGTCACTGTTCGTGGTTAAGTTTACTTTGTCGTACGTGTAAATATAATCTTGAAATGGCTTGTATGCTGTTTCGGAAAATACTGTTTTGGCTATGTGTATGATTTGAAAACTGGTTCAGGAAACCTGAAACTGCCGGCCGGGGTGGCCGAGCGGTTCTAGGCGCTACGGTCTGGAACCGCGCAACCACCACGGTCGCAGGTTCGAATCCTGCCTCGGGCATGGATGTGTGTGATGTCCTTAGGTTAGTTAGGTTTAAGTAGTTCTACGTTCTAGACGACTGATGACCTCAGATGTTGAGTCTCATAGTGCTCAGAGCCAAACATGAATCTAATCACTATTTGGATAAAAAGCGAATCTCCCAACAGCGGCTGCTCCTATATCGAGCTGACTAGCACAAGTTTCTGTCTTGCAGTTAATCCAGTATGCTGGAAAACCGTAAGTACGCATAATATTATACTTTGACAAAGTAATAGATTCCTGAGGCATCGAGGGATCGTCTGTCTGATGGTGGCAGTTAAGTGTAGGGAGGGGGGATAATACAATAGTTCAGGGAGACCATGAATTGACTACAGAAAAGCAGCAGAAGGGAGCAGCAATTATGTGGAGATGAAAAAGCTTGTACGGGTTAAGCCAGTGTGTACAGCTGCACCAAATTATTCTGAAGACGAGAGCAACAACAAAATAACATTCGTGAAGCCTTCTTCACCTTCTTTCTCTTTTTCTCCTTCACTTCGAGGACTAGGCATTTAAGACTGTTCTGTGCCCAAAATTGCCTCCCATCTCTTGCTAAGCCGTCCTGTGTTCCTTCTCCCATATGTTTTATGGTCTAAAGCTTATTGTGGAAGCCGTTATTATTCCATCCTTTGTACGCATTCACTCTACTTTTTGCGGTACTTATTCATTTTCTATTAAACTGACTCCACCTCTAGTTTTTACTGTACTGTTTCATATTATAAGTTCTGTTCTAGAGTAACAACTAATTCTTCTTAGAAGTTTCATTTCTGCACTGTATTCGACTTAATGTCCAATGTTTTGGGGTCCATATTTCGTTGTCATAAGACAGAAATGGTGGAATCATAGTTTCATTTACAAACGTATCTTCCTTGTTTCATCCTTGAACTTTCTGCGGCTAGTTCCACATATATGTTCACACCTGTGCCGTCTTTCAAGATCTTTATTAGTATCATGCACAATTTCGCAATCAAATTAGATTTATGATGCTTGCTAAAGTATCAGGTGAACTAAAACACTTTTATTTCGTGCTGGATATTTGCCACAAATTACCATTGTCTGTGTGTTAGCTTTAGAAATTACTTCATGGTGTTCCTTAGATATGCTGCTTAAATGATACAGTGTGCGCTTCAAATCATCTTCTGAGGTTCTACATCCACACTGACATGGCAAAAGTGTGGGATAGAGGTATACACATATACAGGTGGCGGTACATAAGGTATGAAAGGACAGTACAATGGCGGAGATGTCACTTGAACCAAGTCAATTCACGTAAAAAGGTGTCCGACGTGATTACGGTCGCACGACAGGAATTAACAGACAATTAACTGGTAGTTGCAGTTAAACGAATCGGACATTCCATTTCGGAAATCGTTCAATATTTCGAGATCCATAGTGTCAAGACCGTGATGAGACTACCAGATTTCAGGCATTACCTTTCATCACTGACAACGCAGTAGCCGTCGACCTTCACTTAACGACCGAGAGCTGCGACGTTTGCGTAGACTTGTCGGTGCTGACAGGCAAGCTACACTGCACGAAATAACCGCAGAAATCAATGTGGGATGTACGACGAACGTACCCGTTAGGAAATTTAGCGTTTACGGGGTGTAGCAGCAGACGACAGACGCGAGTGCCTTTGCTAACAGCACCACATCGCCAGCAACGCCTCTCGTGTCTCATGCCAATATCTGTTGGAACCCAGACGACGCGAAAACCGTGGCCTGGTCAGATGAGACCCAATTTCAGTCGGTAAGAGCTGATGGCAGGGTGCGATTGTGGCGCAGACCTCACGAAGGCATGGATCCAAGTTGTCAACAAGGCACTGTGAAAGCTGATGGTGGCTCCATCATAATGGTATGGCTGGGTTTGCGTGGCATACACTGGGTCCTTTGGTTCAACTGAACCTATCATTAACTGGAAATGAATATGTTTGGCTACTTCAGCTGCAACCATTCAAAAACAAACGGAATTTTTGTAGATGGCAATGCTTCATGTCAATGGGCCCCAACTTCATGCGATTGGTTTGAAGAACATTCTGGACAGTTTTTTTTTAAGTGCTTTATCTGAAAACTACCTTGAGCAGTTAAACAGAGAACCGACTCGTGGCTATAACATATTAGACCTTCTAGTGACAAACAGACTCGAACTATTTAAAACAGTTAACGCAGAACAGGGAATCAGCGATCATAAAGCGGTTACTGCATCGATGATTTCAGCCCTTAATCGAAATATTAAAAAAGGTAGAAAGATTTTTCTGTTTAGCAAAAGTGACAAAATGCATATTACAGAGAACCTGATAGCTCAACACAAAAGTTTTGTCCCAAATACAGATAGTGTTGAGGATCTGTGGACCAAGTTCAAAACCATCGTACAATATGCGTTAATGAGTATGTGCCAAGCAAGATAGTAAGACTTGGAAAAGAGCCACCGTGGTACAACAACCGAGTTAGAAAACTGCTGCGGAAGCAAAGGGAACTTCACAACAAACATAAACATAGCCAAAGCCTTGCAGACAAACAAAAATTATGCGAAGCGAAATGTAGCGTGAGGAGGGCAATGCGAGAGGCGTTCAATGAATTCGAAAGTAAAGTTCTATGTACTGACTTGGCAGAAAATCCTAAGAAATTTTGGTCTTATGTCAAAGCGGTAGGTGGATCAAAACAAAATGTCTAGACACTCTGTGACCAAAATGGTACTGAAACAGAGGATGACAGACTAAAAGCCGAAATACTAAATGTCTTTTTCCAAAGCTCTTTCACAGAGGAAGACTGCACTGTAGTTCCTTCTCTAGATTGTCGCACGGATGACAAAATGGTAGATATCGAAGTAGACGACTGAGGGATAGAGAAAAAATTAAAATCGCTCAAAAGAGGAAATGCCGCTGGAGCTGATGGGATACCAGTTCGATTCTACACAGAGTACGCTAAGGAACTTGCCCCCCTTCTTGCAGCGGTGTACCGTAGGTCTCTAGAAGAGCGTAGCGTTCCAAAGGATTGGAAAAGGGCACAGGTCATCCCCGTTTCCAAAAAGGGACGTCGAACAGGTGTGCAGAACTATAGACCTATATCTCTAACGTCGATAACTTGTAGAATTTTGGAACACGTATTATGTTCGAGTATAATGACTTTTCTGGAGAGTAGAAATCTACTGTGTAGGAATCAGCATGGGTTTCGAAAAAGACGGTCGTGTGAAACCCAGCTAGCGCTAGACACGGCTTCACACGTAGATGCCGTGTTTCTTGACTTCCGCAAGGCGTTCGATACAGTTCCCCACAGTCGTTTAACGAACAAAGTAAGAGCATATGGACTCCCAGACCAATTGTGTGATTGGATTGAAGAGTTCCTAGATCACAGAACGCAGCATGTTATTCTCAATGGAGAGAAGTCTTCCGAAGTAAGAGTGATTTCAGGTGTGCCGCAGGGGAGTGTCATAGGACCGTTGCTATTCACAATATACATAAATGACCTTGTGAATGACATCGGAAGTTCACTGAGGCTTTTTGCGGATGATACTGTGGTATATCGAGTGGTTGCAACAATGGAAAATTGTACTGAAATGCAGGAGGATCTGCGGCGAATTGACGCATGGTGCAGGGAATGGCAATTGAATCTCAATGTAGACAAGTGTAATGTGCTGCGAATACATAGAAAGATAGATCCCTTATCATTTAGCTACAATATAGCAGGTCAGTAACTGGAAGCAGTTAATTCCATAAATTATCTGGGAGTAGGCATTAGGAGTGGTTTTAAAATGGAATGATCGTATGAAGTTGATCGTCGGTAAAGTGGATGCCAAATTGAGATTCATTGGCAGAATCCTAAGGAAACGCAATCCAAAAACAAAGGAAGTAGATTACAGTACACTTTTACGCCCACTGCTTGAATACTGGTCACCGGTGTGGAATCCGTACCATATAGAGTTGATAGAAGAGATAGAGAAGATCCAACGGAGAGCAGCGCGCTTCGTTACAGGATCATTTAGTAATCGCGGGAGCGTTACGAATATGATGGATAAACTCCAGTGGAAGACTCTGCAAGAGAGACGCTCAGTAGCTCGGTACGGGCTTTTGTTAAAGGTTAGAGAACGTACCTTCACCGAGGAGTCAAGCAGTATATTGTTCCCTCCTACGTATATCTCGCGAAGAGACAATGACGTTAAAATCAGAGAGATTAGAGCCCACACAGAGGCATACCGACAATCTTTCTTCCCACGAACAACACGAGACTGGAACTGAAGGAAGAACAGATAGAGGCACTCCAAGTACCCTCCGCCACACACCGTCAGGTGGCTTGCGGAGTATGGATGTAGATATAGATGTAACATGTCGATAGTCTGTAGATCATACCGGGTTGCAACAGCGGCATGTGGGTGAGCGTTATCTTGGGAAACACCCCCTGGAACGCTGTTCATGAATGGGAGCACAACAGGTCGATTCGTCAGACTGACGTTCAAATTTAGAGTAAGGGTACATGTGATAACCACTAAAGTGCTTCTCCTATCATAAGAAATCGCACCCCCAGTCCGTAGCTCAATGTATATGTCCAATGTGTCTACCACGTAGACAGATTGGTTCCAGGACCCATACTCTTTTCCTTCTAACCAACAAATTTCCGTGACTGGCAGCGATGCAGACCCAGCTTTCATCGTAAAAAACAGATCTGCACCCTGTCCTCGAATGAGCTCTCTCTTGACACCCGTGAAGTCGCAAATGGCGGAGGTTGAGGGCCTGTGGAAAGCACGCTAGCCAGTGTTTGGCTCGGAGCTATCCTTGAAGTAACCAATTTTGCCAATCCTTAATGTACGCCGTTGTTGTTGTTGTTGTGGTCTTCAGTCCTGAGACTGGTTTGATGCAGCTCTCCACGCTACTCTCTCCTGTGCAAGCTTCTTCATCTCCCAGTAACTACTGCAACCTACATCCTTCTGAATCTGCTTAGTGTATTCCTCTCTTGGTCTCCCTCTACGATTTTTACCCTCCACGCTGCCCTCCAATACTAAATGGGTGATCCCTTGATGCCTCAGAACATGTCCTACCAACCGATCGCTTCTTCTAGTCGTGCCACAAACTTCTCTTCTCCCCAATCCTATTCAATACCTCCTCATTAGTTACGTGTTCTACCCACCTAATCTTCAACATTCTTTTCTAGCACCACATTTCTAAAGCTTCTATTCTCTTCTTGTCCAAACTATTTATTGTCCATGTTCACTTCCATACGTGGGTACACTCCATACAAATACTTTCAGAAACGACTCCTTGACACTTAAATCTATACTCGATGTTAACAAATTTCTCATTTTCATAAACGCTTTCCTTGCCATTACCAGTCTACATTTTATATCCTCTCTACTTCGACCATCATCAGTTATTTTACTCCCCAAATAGCAAAACTCCTTTGCTACTTTAAGTGTCTCATTCCCTAATCTAATTCCGTCAGCATCACCCAAGGCAACTCGACTACATTCCATTATCTTCGTTTTGCTTTTGTTGATGGTCATCTTATATCCTCCTTTCAAGACACTATCCATTCCGTTCAACTGCTGTTCCAAGTCCTTTGCTGTCTCTGACAGAATTACAATGTCATGGGCGAACCTCAAAGTTTTTATATCTTCTCCATGGATTTTAACACCTACTCCAAATTTTTCTTTTGTTTCCTTTACTGCTTGCTCAATATACAGATTGAATAACGTCGGGGATAGACTACAGCCCTGTCTCACTCCCTTCCCAACCACTGCTTCGCTTTCATGTGCCTCGACTCTTATAACTGCCATCTGGTTTCTGTACAAATTGTAAATAGCCTTTCGTTCCCTGTATTTTACCCCTGCCACCTTAAGAATTTGAAAGAGAGTATTCCAGTCAACATTGTCAAAAGCTTTCTTTAAGTCTACAAATGCTGGAAACGTAGGTTTGCCGTTCCTTAACTAGCATCTAAGATAAGACATAAGGTCAGTATTGCTTGACGTGTTCCAATATTTCTACGAAATTCAAACTGATCTTCCCCGAGGTTGGTTTCTACTAGTTTTTCCATTCGTCCGTAAAGAATTCGCTTTAGTATTTTGCAGCCGTGGCTTATTAAACTGATAGTTCGGTAATTTTCGCATGTGTCAACACCTGCTTTCTTTGGGATTGGAATTATTCTATTCTTCTTGAAGCCTGAGTGTATTTCGCCTGTCTCATATATATTGCTCACCAGATGGTAGAGTTTTGTCAGGACTGGCTCTTCCAAGGCTACCAGTAGTTCTAAAGGAATGTTGTCTACTCCCGTGGCCTCGTTTCACCTCAGGTCTTTCAGTGCTCTGTCAAAGTCTTCACGCAGTATCATATCTCCCATTGCATCTTCATCCTCTTCCAATTCCATAATACTGTCCTCAGGTACATCAGCCTTGTATAGATCCTCTACATACTCCTTCCATCTGAATTTCTCCTCTCTTCGTCCCTTCTGTGTTTATAACAACCACTGAATCCTTGACCTGACTCACAGCTTTTGTCACAGGTCGGGATCTAGTACGGAGTGTTTAACACCGTTTGTCTGAAGCAACATCCGTCGCCGGCCATCAGTTCTCGTTGCCGAGAAGGCGACAGAGCCGCGACGACGCACGGGTGAGACGGCCAGCACCTCGGGGACCGTCGCTGTCCGAGCAAGTCGTAACTGCGGGCGGAGCGCTCCGCACAAAAAAGTGCTTCGCGAGCGCATCACGGTAATTGGGTAGAGTACTCCGACCCGCTCAGCAACTCGCGGACAAGTCCGAGCGCGTGCCGCCTTCTGCAAACTGCGGGGACTATCCAATCTGGCTAATTATCTCAAAAACTCGCTCGTGCAGACCTGGCTGCTCAGAGCAGTGTGGCGGTTAGTGGCTTCATTTCGCACCTGCACCGTTAACGCGCAACTGTTACACGCGTTTGTCTAGTTCCCTATTGCAAACTTTACGTCATCCAGTATTTTTGTTCACGGGCCTCTGATTATGCGTTGCGAGCGCCATTGTACTCATCCATCGCAACCTGTAATAATGTTTATTTCTCTCTGCCAACATGTTTGTAAATAAAGAAATCCTGAGTCGAAGCAAAAATTTAACAAATACACCAGAGATATCTGTATCTGTAGGTGATCAAAGGACTGACGTGGTTTGTAGGCAGTATAAATAATAAATGCTTCAAATGGCTATGAGCACTATGGGACTTAACTTATGAGGTCATCAGTCCCCTAAGAACTACTTAAACCTAACTAACCTAAGGACATCACACACATCCATGCCCGAGGCAGGATTCGAACCTACGACCGTAGCGGCCGCGCGGTTCCAGAATGTAGCGCCTAGAACCGCTCGGTCACTCCGGTCGGCTATAAATAATATCTAACAAATTATGAATGATAGTAAAGCTGTAATGAGGTTTTCACTCTGCAGCGGAGTGTGCGCTGATATGAAACTTCCTGGCAGATAAAAACTGTGTGCCGGACCGAGACTCGAACTCGGGACCTTTGCCTTTCGCGGGCAAGTGTTCTACCAACTGAACTATCCAAGCACGACTCACGCGCCATCCTCACAGCTCCACTTCTGCCAGTACCTCGCCTCCTACCTTACAAACATTACAGAAGCTCTCCTGAGAACCCTGCAGAACTAGCACTCCTGAAAGAAAGGATATTGCGGAGACATGGTTTACCCACAGCCTGGGGGATGTTTCCAGAATGAGATTTTCACTCTGCAGCGGAGTGTTCGCTGATAAACAACTTCCTGGCTGTGAGGACGGGCCGTGAGTCGTGCTTGGTTAGCTCAGATGGTAGAGCATTTGTCCGAAAAAGGCAAAGGTCCCGTGTTCGAGTCTCGGTCCGGCAAACAGTTTTAATCTGCAAGGAAGTTTGATACTAAAGCTGTGTATCAGGGTATGACAAGTGGCTGTAGTTTTCTTTGCCGATACATCTCCGCCACTACGGCAGTAGCTATCGTCTGCTATGTTAGGCAAAGAGCTTTGTAGCTGAACTGACACCTGGAGTGCAGCGCTGTGACAGGCCTGGTGAGGTTGGTAATAACTGACATCATAGGTTTTTCGGCCACGCTGACGGACAGACTGCTGTGAGAGCGTGCGCGCACACGCACACACACTAACACATACACACACACACACACACACACACTTGCATCTGCTCGCCGCTATGACGACTAACCTCTCCGTGCTGAAAGTGAGAGGCGCGTGCAAAAATTTACATCTACATCTACATGATTACTCTGCAATTCACATTTAAGTGTTTGGCAGAGGGTTCATCGAACCACAATCATACTATCTCTCTACCGTTCCACTCCCGAACAGCGGGCGGGAAAAACGAACACCTAAACCTTTCTGTTCGAGGTCTGATTTCTCTTATTTTATTTTGATGATCATTCCTACCTATGTAGGTTGGGCTCAACAAAATATGTTTGCATTCGGAAGAGAAAGTTGGTGACTGAAATTTCGTAAATAGATCTCACCGCGACGGAAAACGTCTTCGGTTTAATGACTTCCATCCCAACTCGCGTATCATATCTCCCACACTCTCTCCCCCATTACGTGATAATACAAAACGAGCTGCCCATTTTTGCACCCTTTCGATGTCCTCCGTCAGTCCCACCTGGTAAGGATCCCACACCGCGCAGCAATATTCTAACAGAGGACGAACGAGTATAGTGTAAACTGTCTCTTTAGTGGACTCGTTGCATCTTCTAAGTGTCCTGCCAATGAAACGCAATCTTTGGCTCACCTTCCCCGCAATATTATCTATGTGATCTTTCCAACTGAAGTTGTTCGTAATTTTAACACCCAGGTACTTAGTTGAATTGACAGCCTTGAGAATTGTACTATTGATCGAGTAATCGAATTCCAACGGATTTCTTTTGGAAGGCATGTGGATCACCTCACACTTATCGTTATTTAGAGTCAACTGCCACCTGCCACACCATACAGCAATCTTTTCTAAATGGCTTTGCAACTGATACTGGTCTTTGGATGACCTTACTAGACGGTAAATTACGGCATCATCCGCGAACAACCTGAGAAAACTGCTCAGATTGTCACCCAGGTCATTTATATAGATCAGGAACAGCAGAGGTCCCAGGACGCTTCCCTGGGGAACAACTGATATCACTTCAGTTTTACTCGATGATTTGCCGTCTATTACTACGAACTGCGACCTTCGTGACAGGAAATCACGAATGCATTCGCACAACTGAGACGATACCCCATAGGCCCGCAGCTTGATTAGAAGTCGCTTGTGAGGAACGGTGTCGAAAGCTTTCCGGAAATCTAGAGATACGGAGTCAACTTGAGCTCCCCTGTCGACAATAGTCATTACTTCGTGCAAATAAAGAACACACAAGAACGATGTTTTCTGAAACCATGTTGATTACGTATCAATAGATCGTTCCCTTCGAGGTGATTCATAATGTTTGAATACAGTATATGCTCCAAAACCCTACTGCAAACCGACGTCAATGATATAAGTCTGTAGTTCGATGGATTACTCCTACTACCATTCTGAGACACTGGTGTGACCTGTGCAATTTTCCAATCTATTGGTACAGATCTATCGGTGAGCGAGCGGTTGTATATGATTGCTACTATCTTTACTATCTTTTCACGTATTCGTTAATGCACTGTGACCCTCACTAAACATAATTATGACACATATAACCCCTACTCTTAGTACATCTAAGGTTGGTTCGTTGATTGATTATGGGGAGGCGACCAAACAGTCAGGTCATCGGTCCTATAGGATTAGGAAGGGACGCGGAAGGAAGTCGGCCGTGCTCTTTCAGACGCACCGTCACGTCATTTGCCTGAAGCGATTTAGGGAAATCACGGAAAACCTATATCAGGATCGCCGGATGCGGTTTTGAACCGTCGTCCTTACGAATGCGAGTCCAGTGTGCTAAGCACTGCGCCACTCGGTTCATCTAAGGTGCAACATCTCAGGTGAAGAAGTGTGGACAAGTACGAAGCAGTCAGACGTAAGGTCATGGGCCCTTTCTTACGAGGTCTGGAACTTAAATAGTGGCAACTGTTTATTCACAACCAATTCAAACAAGTTACATGTCTGCACCTGTTACTGTCCTTCAAAGTAGTCACCAACGTTGTGTAGAACCCGTTGCCAGCGATGTGGAAGGCGAATTATTCTGACAGCGGAACCTGTTCTGTTGATAATTTCAATGCAGCGGTCTACTGCCTGTCGAATCTCTGGAACAGTTTTGAAGCGAATGCGACGAAGTGGTTCCCTCATCTTCGGAATCAAATCAAATCAAAGTCACAAGGACTTAAGTTCGGGGAGTATGGTGGATGGTGGATGGTACAGTACTTCTCAGTCCCATCGACCGAACAGAGCAGCAACAGCTTGTGCTGTATGCGCCCGCGCAATGTCGTGCAAAATGATGGGTGGATTGCGCAGAAAGAGAAGGCTCTGCTAACGGTATACTATACCTTCCACATCGCTGGCAACGGTTTCTAAACAACGCTGGTGACTACTTTGAAGTGCCAGGTGATCAAAAAGTCAGTATAAATTTGAAAACTGAATAAATCACGGAATAATGTAGATAGAGAGGTAAAAATTGACACACATGCTTTGAATGACATGGGGTTTTATTAGAATATATATATATATATATATATATATATATATATATATATATATATATATATATATATATATAAGTTCAAAAAATGTCCGACAGATGGCGCTTCATCTGATCAGAATAGCAATAATTAGTATAACAAAGTGAGACAAAGCAAAGAGGATGTCATTTACAGGAAATGCTCAATATGTCCACCATCATTCCTCAACAATAGCTGTAGTCGGGGAATAATGTTTTGAACAGCACTGTAAAGCATGTCCGGAGTTATGGTGAGGCATTGGCGTCAGATATCGTCTTTCAGCATCCCTAGAGATGTCGGTTGATCACGATGCACTTGCGACTTCAGGTAACCCCAAAGCCAATAATCGCACGGACTGAGGTCTGGGGACCTGGGAGGCCAAGCATGACGAAAGTGGCGGCTGAGCACACGACCATCACCAAACGACGCGCGCAAGAGATCTTTCACGCGTCTAGCAATATGGGGTGGAGCGCCATCCTGCATAAACATCGTACGTTCCAGCAGGTGTTTATCAGCCAGGCTGGAGATGATGCGATTCTGTAACATATCGGCGTACCTCTCACCCGTCACGGTAGCAGTCACTGATGTCTTGCTGTCCAGCGCCATCTGCCGGAAATTTTGTGAATTTCGTTTTTTGTTTTTTTTGTTTTTTGGTTCTAGTGAAACCCCATGTCATTCCAAGCATGTGTGTCAATTTTTACCTCACTATCTACATTATTCCGTGGTTTATTAAGTTTTTAAATTTATATTAACTTTTTGATCACCGGGTACAATAACAGGTGAAAACATGCAACTATTTTATATCGGTTGTGAATAAATAGGTGCCACTATTTACGTTCCAACCCTCGTATATATGAGGTCCATCCTACTCTGCGTAGCCTTCACTAGCGACAAATAAAACCGTATGGCGAATGAATATCAACCATACGTTATTTTAATTCCACTTTCTTATGCTGATCAGAGATTAACTCGGGCAAAGAATATCGCAAAAATGAACTTAAAACAAAGAAGGTTACGCATGGTGAGCCATTCAATCTATTATTGTCCATATCCTTCGTAGTACACTCACACGGCGTGTACTAGTTTAACGCTACAACGATAGTGGCAATCAAATGGGTAAACATAGCGGGAATTGTTTCTTGGAGCTGGACGCGAAACAACATGGACGCTGCTACTAGTTATTTGAACACCGCGAACATTATTCTTTCTAGGATCCACTCTCGGACGGAAATACATAATTTTCTCCTTAATTTATACTAAAACTTGCCTCTTGCGAGACTCTTACAAATTCTACATTAATTTCTCCCAATACAACTGATCTCTTACGAATATTAATTCTCTCTAGACGTTGAAATTTCACAAAATCTTCTCTTGACAGGAAACAGTTAACTTTCTTACTTTCTCTATATTCCAATAAATCTCCTAAATGCAATGTTAATTTGCACGTAGATGGGCAAAAGGATGTGTACTCATTACTCACGCGAAAGCAGACAATTTATAACTCACTAACTCTTCATACGTCCCTTGCGGACTGCAACACCGTGCAGGAATGAGTATGCTCCCAGATCAAGTAAAAATTTTAACCTCGGTTTATGTGAACCTACCAGATCGTTAATCAGTCTAAGACAACTTGGTAATTCTGGCTCAGTCCCCACCAGGGCAAACACTTTAACACGTAAATTCTTGTTTTCAGTTTAGTGATATATTATCATTAGTATTATTTCGCAATGTAACATTTTACATTTTTCGGTACCCAAGATCACACATCTAATTTGATTTTCATGCTCCATTTTTTTCCATGCGTCCATAAATTTTCTTCAATATTTCTTCTTCTCATAGATATCTGAATTCCGAGAGTTCATGTGTTCGGTGGTCTTCGTCTTATCTGTCTTCTGGTGGCTCCTATTCCACAATTCTATGTGGTAATCCCTCCTTTGACATCCATACAATAACAGTCCTCCAAAACATGATCAACAAGCAATTTAGACAAGCCACACGGTAGATATTTTACCATAACTGTTGACTAGTTAATCTGGTTTGAAATCGGATCAAGCACGTTGTCTCCTCATTGTCTGTGCAACTAGCGACAACGAGATTCACTACAGACAATGAATTTTAATGTACTCACTCGCTGTGTGTGCTCGTCCGTACAAACTAATACACACGTACACTATGTGATCAAAACTATACGGACACCTCCATCGGTAATGCTGGAATTCAATATGGTGTTGGTCCACACTTAGCATTGATGGCAGCTTTCATTCTCGCAGGCATACGCTCAATCAGGTGCTGGAAGGTTTTTTGAGGATTGGCAGCCCATTCTTCACGGAGTGCTGCAATGTGGAGAGGTATCGAAGTCGCTCGGTGAGGCCTGGCACGAAGTCTGCGTTACAAAACACCCCAAAGGTCAGGACTCTGTGCAGGTCAGTCCTTTACAGGGGTGTTATTGTCCTGTAACCACTCCGCCATAGGCCGTGCATTATGAACAGATGCTCGATCGTATTGAAAGATGCAGTCGCCATCCCCGTATTGCTCTTCGGCAGTGGGAACCAAGAAGGTCCTTAAAACATCAATGTAGGCCTGTGCTGTGGTAGTGCCACGCAAAACAACAAGGGGTGCTAGCCCCCTCCATGGAAAACAAGACCACACCATAACACCACCGCCTCCGAATTTTACTGTTGACGCTACACACACTGGCAGATAACGTTCACCGGATATTCGCTGTACCCACACCCTGCCATCGTATTGACACATTGTGTTCGGTGATTCGTCACCGAACACAACGTTTTTCCACTGTTCAATCGCCCAATGTTTACGCTCCTTACACCAAGCGAGGCGTTCTTTGTCATTTACCGGTGTGATGCGTGTCTTATGAGCTCGACCATAAAATCCAAATTTTACCACCTCCCGCCTGACTCTCATAGTATCCTGATGCAGTTTGGAATTCGTGTGTGATGGTCTGGATAGATGACTGCCTATTATACGTTACGACCCTCTTCAACTGTCGGCGGTCTGTTGGTCAACAGACGAGATTGCCCTGTACGCTTTTGTGCTGTACGTGTCCCTCCACGTTTCCACTTCACTATCACATCAGAAACAGTGGGCCTAGGGATGTTTAGGAGTGTAGAAATCTCGCGTACAGGCGTACGACACAAGTGACACCCAATCACCTGACCGCGTTCGAAGCCCATGAGTTTAGCGGAGAGCCCCATTCCTCACTCTCATGATGTCATGAGATCGCTGATATCGAGCGCCTCCCAGTAGGTGGCGGCACAATGCACCTAATATGAAGAAAGTATATTTTTGGGGGTGTCCGGATACTTTTGATCACATAGTGTATGTAATCGCAGCTTAACGTAGCACACTGAGAAGTCTAATTCAACAAAGGAGGCCCACAGTTTAAGAGAAAGAGCCACTGTGTAATCAAGTCGTCTGCTCAATTTAATTAATTAAATGCATGAAAAATATCTCGCTCTTGTCTAACAACAGGTTTATCACCTGAAAAAGAAACGATAAGTGCGTAGTTCAAGCTAAAGAGTCCACATACAATACCCTAGTCGAGGACATAATTCACGGAGCACATACAAAAGTCAACCGACCATCTCCAGATTCAGTGTTCGAGTGGCCAATATGGCGGCACCAGAAAAAGTGATGGGGAAGAGGACCGTCTATCAACCATGGCCTCCCCAACCTCAAGATACCCACTCATCTTCGTCCCTAATGCCTGCTACCCAGGAAGGAAAACTAAAGTTGGCAAAATTTTGAGACTGCACAAGCAGTATCTATGAAGACGTCTAACATCTGAGCACACGACTCACTCCATGCCATTCAACTTTCGAACCATTCTCCAGAAAGAGACAAAAAGAATCCCACGAATATTCTCACTAATACGATGAGGACTCTTGAGGAAAAGGAAGGGATTGTCAATGCAAAATAATATAACAGTTCAGCCATCGTTCGTCCATAGCTCATTAATACAACTATTCCGGAAAACGTTATTGCTATAGGCAGAAGTCTCGGCGTGCATGTCCATCACTAGTGAACAAAAGTGAAAGGTCTTTAAGATCTTTCCAAGTGTAAGAACGCTTTTCCACCTGCCATAATCTCTAATATGATTACGGCAGAATACTATTGCTGCGAGTCATTTTCTGATATCAGATTCGTGGTTAAAAGCTCATGGGCTCGATAGCTGCTTCATATTACCCCTCTTACCTCAAAATTAAGCTAGATAAGCCTATTTGGATCAGCAGCTCGATCACATATTAGAGCTTATCATTATAATAATTTCGTTGAGTCAGATTTTCATTCTAAGCAGCTACTGTTTTGGTTTGGTGTGTTTAAGTGGTAGCCAAATGCTGCGGATTTTATGAAACACAAGTTAACCGACGCCGCCTAAGTTCCCCGCCGTTTGGTATTTTTTGTCTTCTCCCCTTCATTCTGAGTGCGAAACACACTTCTTGCAGAAATGTTTCTAACAGTGTGTGTATTAGCATGGATTTTTCTAAGCCATGCTTGCTTCCTCATGATCATGACTGACACTTTTCGCTAAAGAGTCATGCAGTTGAAATTTAAAATGTAATTGGATCTATTTAGCCATGTATTTGTTTTTGTAGTTTCAATGTAAATGTTTTAATTCATATTACTTCACGTCTCCACATTTCTGATTTTCTGTTGCAAAACCACCTTGTACAGATTAAATTCACACACGTTACACAGCATCATGGTTTATTTGAAGTTATATATATATATATATATATATATATATATATATATATATATATATATATATATATATATATAAAGTTATATATATATATATATATATATATATATATATATATATATATATATATATATATATATATATATATATATATGTGTGTGTGTGTGTGTGTAATGTCCAAAATAACAGAGACCACACATATACCGGTTTTGAGCGACGTTGATGGATGCTTCAAATCTGTTGATGTCAGGATAAATTCCTGAACTGGTGCATACGAAGGTGGATATTAGAATTGTAAGTCATTTCCGCCTTAAATTGCTATCATATAATTTTATACACGCATTGGTGAAGACTTGTCTGCTTAGTGTTGTTCAAAATAAATGTTACTTATTTCTCAAACGTAAAAGAAAGAGGAATAACATGGAAATAGAGCGGATGGTACTCTAGCAGAAGAACTACAGGAGGTTTTGAACAGATGGCAAGAATATATTGAATGTCTGAATACGGGGGATGAAATGCAAAGCGAAATGAAGGTTGAAGAGGAGCAATATGTGCCGGAAGATGGAAAGGGATTTACCATCTTGGAAGCAGAAGTACAAAAGGCGCTGAAAGAGATGAAGAATAGGAAGGCATGTGGAATAGATGATTTGCCAGCAGAACTGTTGAAGAGTCCGGGAAACAAGACAAGAAATAGTCTACCTCTGTAACGAGATATATGACATAGGGGAATGGCCTGAGAACTTTGCTGCAACAGTTATGATACCAACAGAGAAAAAGAGAAATACTAAAAAATTTGAAGAGCTAATAAGATAAACACTCTAATCAACGGACATGCACCAACTAACACCACTAAGAAAAACAAAGTAGAAGAAGTAGAAGAATTCTGGAACCAATTAGATAATATTCTCCAAAAAATCCCAAATAACCATGTCAAAATCCTTATGGGCGATTTCAATGCACAAATCGGTAAAGAAAAGCAATATCGACATTGAGTAGGTAAATGGTCAGGGCATACACAGACCAACCGGAATGGCATGCGACTCATTGAAATCTGCAAAAACCATGACCTATTTTTCAAATCAACATTTTTCAAGAAAAGAACCTCGAAAACAAAAACTTGGATCTCACCTAATCCATTACTAGGTGAATATCAGTTGGATCATGTAATGATCTCCCGTGTAAATACAGCAGAAATGATGAAACTTAAAGTCCTTAATGGACTAGACCTAGATTCCAACCATTACCCAACAAAATTCTCCCTAGATATCATTCCAGAAAAAAGAAAATTCACTAAGAAATATCCACACCGTAAATATGATGTACAAAGATAAATGGCAATGAACAATTTACAAAAGAAACGCAAAATTTAAAACCACAAAATTTTCAACAACTGTAAGCAGGACTTTTAAAAGCAGCTGAAGCTGCAGCACCGCAAACAAGAACACGTAAACAAACACCCATGGTGGACAGATGAGTGTGGCCAACTAATGAATCTCAGACAACAGGCGTGGCAAAATTGGTTGTGCAACAGAAATCAAAAGACCGTGGAAGATCTCAAAGATACCAGGAATACAGTCACAAAAGCAATACGAACAGTCCGTAAACAACACGAAGACAAAAAATTGCAAGACGTAGAAAATGATTTCAAGAAAAACAGTTCCCGAAACTTCTACAGAGTATTCAAATAAAAATTAACAAAGTACTCACCTCCATCACTCCAATTCAAAAATGACTATGGGGAAATGGCTCATACCAACACCGAAAACTGTGAAATTCTTGCAAAATACTTTTCTAAATTACTGAATTTTGAAAAGCCTGCAGAAACATTTGAGTTCCATCGTAAACAACGAAACCCAGACTCAAAGCCACAAAGTACACAAGAGATTAAAGAGATAATTCAGTCACTGAAAAATAACAAAGCATCAGGAGAAGACCGAATCATCGCAGAATTATGGAAGATTGCAGGAGAAAGTCTTATTGCAAAACTCATAGAAATTATACATGAAATCTGGAAAACTGAAAAAATCCCCACAGATTGGAAGACTGCAATCATACATCCTCTGTACAAAAAAGGAAGTAAAACAGATCCCAACAACTATCGTGGAATCTTTATTGTCAATAACATACAAAATACTGTCTAAAGCCCTACTAAACCGCGCAGAACCTCAGCTGGATTCAAAACTAGGCGAACACCAAGGTGGGTTCAGAAAAGGTCGATCATGCGTAGAACAAATCCTTAACTTGAAAAACTCAATGAAATATTTACATAGTACTTCAAGCAAAAGTTATGTCATCACGTTCGTCGACTTTTAAAAAAGCATATGACAGTATAGACTGAGAATCGCTTTTTGAAGTGTTAGCAGAATTTGGACTAGATCAAAAGACAACAAACATCGTAAAAGAAACACTCACGGAGACCAAATCCAAAGTAAAATTTATGGGAGAATTGAGCACAGAATTTGAAATAGACACAGGAGTACGACAAGGGGATGTACTGTTCCCAGTGGTCTTTTATTGTCCTCTTGAAAAAGCTGTTAGAGAATGGAGAAAAGCAGGTGCAGCAGTACACAGTCTGGGACCAAGACGTAAGGGCATAGATCAGACTGGTCAGCATTTGCTGACGACATGGCACTGATCGCACAAGACATTACCGATGCACAGTAACAGCTAGAATTATTACAAGAACAAGCAGCTAAAATAGGATTACAAATTTCATTTGAAAAAACAAAATTTATGACTGACATCAAAGATGCACCTACTGATCTCAAAATTGGCAATAACTACATCTCTCGAGTAAAAGAATTTAAATATTTAGGTGAATGGATTGCAGAAAATTGTAATGAAAAGAAATCTGTCAGATCAAGAGTCCAGAAAATGGAGACGGCGTTTCAGTTAACAAAAAACATTTACAACAAAAAGAGTCTGTCGTGGAACTGCAAAATACGACACTATACAACAGTAATTAGACCCGAAGCTCTCTACACATCTGAGACACTAAACCTTCAACACAGAACACTAAAAGAGGAATTAGACGTGAAAGAACGTAAGATAATGAGGAAAATCCTAGGACCAAGAACTAAAGATGGGGTGCATTATCCAAAACCCAATGTAGAATTATATAAAAATGTCTCCAAAATAACGGCCACAATGCGCACGAGAAGAATCCAATTCATGGGGCACTTAGAAAGAATGAACTCAAACAGGTTAACGCACAAAATCCATACATTTTTAAAGAACAAAACTACAAGACCGAACTGGTACAAACAGACAGAAAAAGACCTGAGAGAATTAGGGTCTCAAAATCTACATGATGGAAATGAAATCAGAAAAATCACAAACACACAGGGTTTTGAGAGAGAAGAGAGAAAAACCAACCGACATACGTGGTCTACGCAACGAAAGCTAGCCCATTCGTTGTTTATGAAGGAATACTGGGCGAAAAGGAAGACCAACAAATGTTGATTACGCGTGGTACTAAGTGATCCATCCGCGAAGAAGAAGAAGAAGAAGAAGTGAAGAGCACCGGACCATCAGTCTAATTTCTCATGCAGCTGAAGTCTTGCTGAGAGTGTTGAATAGAAGGTTATATGGCAAGCTGGATAGAGGGATTGCAGAGGAGCAGTTCGGATTTAGAAGAGGAAAAGGAACAGGAGATGCTATTGGCCTGCTAAGAACTACAGGGGAAAGGTATATGGTAAAGGATAGAGATATCTTTGCTGTTTTTATACATTTAGAAAAAGCTTTTGACAGAGTTCAGTGGAACAAGCTGATGGATATCTTGAAGAGGAAAGGAGTAGATTGGAAAGAGAGACGACTGATACAGATTCTATATTTAGACCAGAAAGTAAGGATAAGAATTGGAAATGAAATGTCAGAAGGAAGGAGCATTGGACGAGGTGTTAGACAAGGTTGTTGCCTTTCCCCACTGTTGTTTAACGTATACCTTGAAGAGATTATTGCGAAAAGTTTAGATGGGAACAGAGGAATATGTATTGGTGGAAAGAGAATAGAAAGTATAAGATTTGCTGATGACTTGCTATTAGTGGCAGAAAGTGAGCGGACAGTGAATAACATGCTAAAAGATCTGAATGAAGCTTGTGTGGAATATGGGATGCAAATAAACACAGCAAAAACAAAGAGTATGGTCATCAGTACAAGACACAGACTGTCCAACATTAAAATAGGACAATCTACCATTAGCCAGGTAAGTGAATTTAAATATCTTGGAACCACAATAACTGGAGACTTCAGATGTCAGCAGGAGGTGAAAACTCGAATTGCCATAGCGAAGGAGGCATTCAACAGAAAGAGGAGACTCTTGTGTGGCAAATTAGATAAAGGACTAAGGAAAAGGTTTGGCAAATGTTTTGTCTGGAGTGTGGCACTATATGGGGCAGAAACTGAGACGAGAGGATGAAAAAAGGTTAGAAGCATTTGAGATGTGGATGTGGAGGAGAATGAAGAGAATAAGCTGGATGGAAAGAGTGAGTAATGAAAGAGTATTGGAAAGGGTTGGTGAGAGAAGATGTCTGCTGAAGGTTGTAAGAGAAAGGAAAAAGAACTGGTTGGGACATTCATTGAAAAGGGAGTGCTTGCTAGTAGATGCTTTGGAAGGATTGGTTTGTGGGAGAAGACTGAGAGGAAGAAGGAGATACAAGGTGATAGACGACATAAAGGGAAGAGGAAATTATGCATACCTGAAGAGGATGGCAGAAGACCGGACAGCCTGGAGAACTACCATGTGAAAACCTCCCTTTAGGCAGAACACTGAAGATGATGATGATGATTTCCCAAACTTTAATATCGAACGTTGTGATCCCTAAATATGGTATGGCATCAGTACTTCTTTAGTTGTAATGTACTCTAACGGAAGCCATGTTCTGTCGACAGAGGGCAGTATGTATAGCCTGAAGCAACCGTGTCACTGGTAAAAACTGCAGTCCTTGTGCTGTGTGACGCCACGAGAATTTTGTTGCTTCAGGATATTTTGGACTACACTAATGTTTGATCAGAGGCTCAGTATAGCCACTCTAATGGAGCAAGGAATGAAACCAGTGGACGCCACAGCGAATGTCGCTGCGAGTCAAAGTGATGTCTGTCCAATTTGGAACAAGCATCTAGGACCAGTTTCAGGATCTGTTCAGTACCGTCAGAGAAATGGCCTGCGTGTAACAGCAAGTAGAAGCACTCAACACAATGCTGCATGTCTACTGCGGTAGTTCCAAAAACCTACAAGAGTGCAGGTGTCAACATAAACGATACGATATGATACCCCTCCATGAGCAGTGATTACGTGCCAAAAGCCCTCCTATAAGTGATGTTTGGATAGAGGCTCGTGTCGCATGGGCACGAAACCATTCTTTTTGTGATAGACAGCAGCGAGACACAAAACTCTTTTCTGATGAAATCCTGACAATACAGATGCGTACAGGCATCGAAGACAGCGTTCATGTTCTAGTTGCATTCTATACCGCCACCCTTACCAAGGCGGTTCAGACACGTTTTGGGGTTGTATCACGTGTGGCCGCAGGATATCTCTAGTGTCAATATCTACATCTACGTGATTACTCTGCTATTCACAATTAAGTGCATGGGAGAGGGTTCAATGAACCACCTTCGAGCTATCTCTCTACCGTTCCACTTTCGAACGGCGCGCGGGAAAAAATAGCACTTCAATTTTTCTGTGCGAGCCCTGATTTCTCTTATTTTATCGTGATGATCATTTCTCCCTATGTAGGTGGATTCCAGCAAAATGTTTTCGCAATTGGAGGAGAAAACTGGTGATTCAAATTTCATGAGAAGATCCCGTCGCAACGAATAACGCCTTTGTTTTAATGATTGCCATTCTATTTCAAGTATAATGTCTGTGTAACTATCTCCCCTATTTCGCGATAATACAAAATGAGCCGCCCTTCTTTGAAATTTTTCAATATCATCCGTCAGTCCCACCTGATAGGACCCACACCGCTCAGCAGTACTCCAGAATAGGACGGACAAGAGTAGTGTAAGGAGTCTCTTTAGTAGATCTGTTACACATTCTAAGTGTTCTGCCAATGAATCGCAGTCTTTGGTTTGCTCTACCTACAACATTATCTATGTGATAGTTCCAACTTAGGTTATTTGTAATTGTAATTCGTAAGTGTTTAGTTGAATTGACAGCCTTCCGATTTGTGTGAATTGTCGCTTAATCGAAATTTAGCGGATTTCTTTTAGTACTCATGTGAATAACTTCACACTTTTCTTTACTAAGGGTCAGCTGCCATTTTTCGCACCACTCAGATATCTTATCTAACTCATTTTGCAATTCATTTTGGTCACCTGATGACTTTACAAGATGGTAAATGACAGTATCATCTGCAAATAATCGAAGATGGCTACCCAGATTGTCTCCTATAACACATCCTTGGGAAACACCGGATTTACTCCTGTTTTAGTTGATGACTTTCCGTCTATTACTACGAACTGTGACTTTTGACAGGACATCACGAATCCAGTCGCACAACTAAGACGATATTCCATATGCACACAGCTTGGTTAGAGAACGCTTGTGAGGAACGGTGTCGAAAGCCTTCTGAAAATCTAAAAGTACAGAATCAATTTGACATCCGCTGTTGATAGCCCTCATTACTTCATGAGTATAAAGAGCTAGTTGTGTTCCGCAAGAGCGATATTTTCTGAGTCCGTGCTGGCTATGTGTCAATAAGTCGTTTTCTTCGAGGTACTTCATAATGTTCGAATACAATATATGTTCCAAAACCCTACCGCACTTCGACGTTAGTGATATGGGCCTGTAATTCAGCCGATTACTCCTATTTCCCTTTTTGGGTATTGGTGTGACTTGAGCAACTTTCCAGTCTTTTCTTACGGAACTTTCTTTGTGCGAGCGGTTGTACATAATTGTTAAATATGGAGCTATTGCATCTGCTTACTCAGAAAGGAACCTGACTGGTGTACCATCTGGATCGGAAGCCTTGCATTTATTAAGTGATTTAAGCTGCGTTCTTACATCGAGGATATCTAATTCTATGTTTCTTATCTTCGCAGTTGTTCTTGATTGGAATTCGGGAATATTTACTTCGTCTTCTTTGGTGAAGGAGTTTCGGAAAACCGTGTTTAATAACTCTGCTTTGGTGGCACCGTCATCAGTGACATCATCGTTGTTATCGCACTGATTGCATCTTGCCACTGGTGTGCTTTATATATGACCAGAATCTCCTTAGGTTTCTGGTGGGATGAGTGGTGTGAAGAATAAGGACGACACCGTCGTTCACATTGTGCCTCCAGTTGGTGACTGTTTTGGGACATGGTTCACGGCAGTGCACGCCCCAGTTGTTGCAATGTTGCAATCGTCCTGTCACACCAGAGACGCTAAAGGGCATCACAGAGGTCGCTGTGGGCGATTGGAACAGCATTCCGCGAGCTTATCTGAACAGATTGGTAAGCAGTATGCCACAGCGTATTGAAAAGTATCTCCAATTACGAGGATGGCCAGTTGGTCCATCAACGACGTTCTATGCAAGATGACAGTGAGAGAAAACTGTAGTGTTTGCAGTGGAATCTTTTGTAAGATTTTGTGTTTGTCCTTTTGTTTATGCTTATCAAATGGCAGTTTCTTTTCTTATGACTGCATCTTACAGAAAAAAATGAGTTTTGTTTCACATATGTCCAGTATTGACAATAAAGAAATACGCAACATTCATTTTGATCACTGTGGAATTAGTGGAATTACTATCTTGAAACTATAGTAGCATATAATTTTACAATAACTATTAATCTGTAACTATTAATTTGTACATTAATTTTTATGCTTCTTACTATCATAATAATACACTCTCTAAACTACATCCTAGTTTACGCATTTATTAATTGAAAGCTCAGATTGTTGTACCCAATGACAAATATTATATTTTCCACTATCTTCATCATTAGGTTGATTTATGCTAGTTAATAATGCATGACTGTTTTGTATGTACGACTTTTCTGTTGTCTGTGGCACTGTCTGGCAGTAGGAGACAAAGTATTTTAGCATAAAGCTCAAATGTATGTGGAATTTTTTACTGTGCATACCTTCTAGATTCATTTACAGATATATTTTTATGAGCGGTAATCAAAAAGATTTTATTATAGCCCCGAAGAAAACAAGCTCTTGTCATGAAAGGCGTTGGTCCTACTCTACGTATTCACTCTTCAATGCCACACATTTTTCCCAACGATAGACAACTCGGTGGAGAAGTTGGTTGTAAAGATCTGCATTTTGCCCATTTAGCTAAAGTTTCATCTCGAAAATCATCTTGTAGTCTTTTTGGGAATGCCTTCTTCATCCTAGGACAGAGGTTTTTTTTGTTTTGGGGCGCAAAACGGCTATGGTCATTAGCGCCCGGTCTGTGACTTAGGAAACGGTAAAAAACGAAAATTGAAAGCAGCAGCAATGGGAACGGAACTCAAAAAATTGGAGAAACTAAAAGCAGAAGGAAAACTTAAAAATCCACTACAGACAGGGGTTGGTTGTCCTCAAAAAGAGCTTCAAATTACTGACGTCATCTCACTGGCACTAATAAACTCGAGAACGCGATCGGCCGAGCGCGTGTCATCTGCTAAAATGGACGATATATCAGGCGACAGCTGTAGACGGGCGAGTAACGGAGTAAAATAGGGGCACTCAATTAAAAGGTGTCTTACCGTCCACAGCTGAGAGCAGAGTGGGGGAGGATCGCCACTTAAAAGATGTCGATGGCTAAAAAGACAGTGCCCTATCCGGAGTGTAGTTAAAATTACCTCCTCCCGACGACGCGTTCGGGAGGAAAGGTCCAAGCACAGGGAAGAGCTTTCACGCCCCGCAATTTATTATTGGGAAGCGTCGACCAATGTGCGTGCCATAAAAGAACAACACGACGACATAAAACGCTCCGTAGATCGGCGAAGGGAATCGATCGAATAGCTGGCCGAAGAAGAGAGACGGCAGCCTTGGCCGCTATATCGGCCGCCTCTTTTCCACAGATACCAAAGTGTCCTGGGAGCCAGAGGAACGCCACCGAGACGCCCCCCAAATGGAGTAAGCGCAGGCAGTCCTGAATCCGGTGGACCAGAGGATGGACAGGGTAGAGACATTGGAGACTGAGGAGAGAGCTGAGAGAATCGGAACAGATAACATACTGTATACGCTGATGGCGACGCATATATTGGACAGCCTGGAGAACACGTAAAGCTCCGCACTCCCTACACCTAACGATGTTTTCGAGCCATCACTGTAAATAAATGTGGCTTCCTTCATTTGTGCACAGAGAGCAGCAAATGCCCGACGATAAACAAGTGAAGGGGTACCATCCTTGGGAAATTGACAAAGGTCACGGAGCAGGCAGATCCGGGGACGGAGCCAAGGCGGTGCTGTACACCAAATTGTCAAGAAGGTTTTAGGAAAGCGGAAGGAAAGAGAATGGAGCAGTTGACGGAAGCGGACTCCCTGTGGTAGTAGGGAGGAAGGGCTGCTGCATACCCTACATCCAAGGAGGCGTCGAAAAAAATGTCACGGGCCGGATTGGCAGGCATGGAAGACAGATGGCTGGCATAACGACTCAGAAGGGCAGCTCGCCGATTGGACAGCGGAGGTTCAGCAGTCTCAGCATAAAGGCTTTCCACAGGGCTGGTGTAAAAAGCTCCAGTCACTAAACGTAATCCACGGTGGTGGATAGAGTAGAGACGCCGAAGAATAGACGGCCGAGCAGAGGAGTAAACTATGCTTCCATAGTTCAATTTCGAGCGCACTAAGGCGCGATAGAGGCGGAGAAGGACCACTCGGTCCGCTCCCTGGGAGGTACCATTCAGGACACGAAGGGTGCTGAGGGATCGCAGACAGCGAGCCAAAAGATAGGAAACGTGGGAGGACCAGTACAGGTTTCTGTCAAACATAAGACCCAAGAATTTAGCGACGTCCGAAAACGGAAGGTTGACAGGTCCTAGATGTAAGGAAGGTGGAAGAAACTCCTTACGTCACCAAAAATTAACACAAACGGTCTTACTGGGAGAAAAACGGAAGCCGGTTTCGAGGCTCCAAGAGTGGAGGCGATCGAGACATCCTTGAAGACGTCGTTCAAGAAGGCTGGTCCGTTGAGAGCTGTAGTAGATCGCAAAATCGTCCACAAAGAGGGAGCCCGAGACATCAGGCAGGAGACAATCCATAATCGGATTTATGGCAATGGCAAACAGTGCAACACTCAGCACGGAGCCCTGGGGTACCCCGTTTTCTTGGGAGAAAGAACGTGAGAGAGTAGTGTTCACCCGCACTCTAAATGTGCGCTCTGCCATAAATTCGCGAAGAAAAAGGGGCAGCCGACCTCGAAAGCCCCAAGAGAACAGTGCGCGGAGGATGCTTGTCCTCCAACAGGTATCGTATGCTCTCTCCAGATCAAAAAATATTGCTACTGTTTGGTGTTTCCGGAGAAAAATGTTCATGATATAAGTGGAGAGAGCAACAAGATGGTCAGCTGCAGAACGATGCTTTCGGATACTGCATTTGGGCAGGTGTTAAAAGACTGCGGGACTCCAGCCACCAAGCTAAACGGCAATTCACCATACGCTCCAGAACCTTACATACTCTACTCGTGAGAGAGATGGGGCGGTAGCTAGAGGGGAGACGCTTGTCCTTTCCAGGTTTCGGAACAGAAATGACGACAGCTTCCCGCCATCGTCTGGGAAAAGTACTGTGGGTCGAAATTCGATTATAAAGGCGAAGGAGGTAACGCAGACTATGGTATGATAAATGCAGCAACATTTGGATGTGGATACCATCCGCTCCTGGGGTGGAAGAGCGAGAAGAAGAGAGTGCATGTTGGAGTTCCCGCATGGAGAAAACAGTATTATAGCTTTCGCGATTTTGAGAGGAGAAAGTAAGAGGTCGCACTTCCGCTGCACGTTTCTTCGGGAGAAACGCTGGCGAGTAATTTGAAGAGCTCGAAATCTCAGCAAATTGTTGGTCCAATGAGTTAGAAATTGCGACGGAGTCCACTAACGTATCATGCGCCACAGTGAGCCAGGAGACCGGGGAGAAACTAGGCGCGCCTGATAACCGTCGAATCCGACTCCAAACATCCGAGGAGGGAGTGGACGTGTTAAATGAGCTAGTAAAGAATTTATAGCTTGCCTTCTTGCTATCGCGGATGATGCGACGGCATCGCGCACGGAACTGCTTATAGCGGATACAGTTGGCCAAATTAGGATGGTGGCGGAAAACGCGAAGGGCACGTCGCCGCTCACGTATTGCGTCACGACATGCGTCGTTCCACCAAGGAACTGGGGGGCGCCTGGGCAATTCGGAGGTGCGTGGTATTGAGCGTTCCGGAGCTGTAAGAATAACGTCTGTAATGTGTGTGACCTCATCGTCGACGCTAGGAAAGTGACGGTCGTCGAATGTCGCTAGAGACGAAAAAAGTGCCCAAACTTCCAGCGTCGCGGGCGCATATATGGCAGTTGAGGCTGCAGTCTAAGGATACACGGAAAGTGGTCACTCGAGTGTGTATCATCAAGGGCGAACCATTCGAAGCGCCGAGCTAGCGGAACAGTACCGACCGAAAGGTCCAAATGAGAGGTCGTGGAGGCAGACAAAAATGTGGGGTCCCCACCAGCAAATAGGGGGGTGGAAGCTGACCAGGAAGGAAAAGTGTTTAAGGGGATTGGGTGATAATGGAGAGTATCATGGAGAAGAATCATGAGTCCTCCGTGTGCTGGAGTGCCTTCAACAGAGGGGAGATCAAATCGGATGGACTGAAAATGGGGGAGACCAAAGTGGACGTGAGGAAGCTGCTTTGTTTTCTGAAGACAGAAGATGACTGGCGAGTAGGATCTTAAGAGGATCGACAATTCATCCCAATTGGTTCGAATGCCGCGGATATTCCAGTGGATAATGGACATAGGGTGAACAGAAAATGGAGGAATCTGACCAAGGTTGTCGCAGCTCAACGACTGCTCAGAGCTTGCAACCGACAGCATGGAATGGCATTCAGCCGAAGGCAGAAGATCCTGATACATAGGTTGTTCAGGAGCAGCTACTGCCACCAGCGATCGGCTGGTTGATCGGCCACCAGCAGTGCGCCTCGGCTATACAGAAGACGGCCGAGGGCGGTTACCGCCAGGTGGTGCTGTAGATGAGACACGCCTTGGCGGAGAAGGAGATGAACTGGGTTTCTTATTAGCCTTCTTGGAAACATGATGTTTAGGTGAAGGAGGAAGCGATGGTTGTGAAGTTGGGGTACGTAAAAAATCTTCACGATTATGCTCTTGTTTAGAAGTCTTGGTGTCTGACTTGTGGGCTCGAGATTTAGCAGAACCCAATGAAAAATGAGCCATATAATGGGCAAGCGAAAGTGGGGAGGTTGAACAGGCGATCTTTGCGCTGGCCGATCTGACGATCGTGGCACTAAAGGTGAGGTTACAAGTCTGCATAGCCGCCTCCTTTGTTGTCCGAGGAGAGGCAAGGACAGTGCTGTATTTTCCTGTCGGAGGCACAGTGGGCTGTCGACTGGCGAATAATGTTCGATAACAAAGGTCGACACCTTTTCCTTCACTCTGATTTCCTGAAGGAGCTTTTCGTCTTTAAAAATGGGGCAATCTCGAGAGGAGGCAGCGTGGTCACCCATACAGTTGATGCAATAAGGGGATGGAGGTGGACAACCACCCTCATGGGCATCCACGTAACACATTTGGCCGGATTGAACAGGACTGGCTGGTGTGATTGAACCGCTGACACTGATAGTAACGCGTAGGGTTTGGGATGTAAGGGCGAACGGAAATTATCTCATAGTCTGCTTTGATTTTCGATGGGAGTTGAACTTTGTCAAATGTCAAGAAGACAGTATGGGTTGGAATGATGTTCATGTCAACCCTTTTCATGACTCTATGAACAGCCGTTACGCCCTGGTCAGACAGGTAGTGTTGAATTTCCTCGTCGGACAATCTGTCGAGGGAGCGTGTATAAACAACCCCACGTGATGAATTTAAAGTACAGTGCGGTTCCACCTGGACAGGGAATGTGTGTAGCAGCGAAGAACGCAGCAATTTTTGTGCCTGGAGGCACTGACTGTTTCTAACAACAAGGTGCCATTTCGTAACCTGGAACAAGACTTTACAGGACCTGCAATTGCGTCGACACCTTTCTGAATAATGAAAGGGTTGACTGTGGAGAAGTCGTGACCTTCGTCAGACTGAGAAACAACAAGGAACTGTGGCAATGATAGAAGGACTGTCTGTGGATGAGACTCATTGAACTTACGCTTGGTAGCTGACATAGTAGAAGATGAGGAAACCATTGCGAAAGTATCCCCCATGATTACCGGCGTCTCTGATGGCGCGCTCCTTCCTTGTGGGAGCCCTCTCTGAGGGCACTCCCGCCTTAGGTGATTGCTCACACCTCAGGTCACACCTCCCAACAAACGGACAGAGGGACCAATCGGCACTTTCAGAAGGTATTAGCTCGGGTAATCACCCCTCCCTGGGCCTGGCCGTTACCAGGGTGTACGTACGTGCCCTACCTGTCTACCCGGGGCGGGGAATTACGAGTTACCCCGTCACCGGCTATGCATGGAAATGCGTGGGTCAGCGTTCAGACACGCACAGGGAGAATAAAAGAGAAAGAGACAGGAAAGAAGAGAGGTCTCAAACGCCGCAGCGGAGAAAAGGGCAAAGAGAAGGACAAAGGAAGGGCGAAGACTTGCAAGCAGAGAAAGTGAAGAATGTGTTACAGTTTCGAGCGTCCGTCTCCAGACGTAGGCACAAAACACACTCCCAGAAGGGGAGAAATGGATGGAAAGAGGCGGAGGTGAGGGGGGGGGGGGCGAACATGTAGGATGGGGAAGGATGCGGAAAGAGAAGGTATGCAGCCCGGAAAGGGAAGAAGACCACATTAGCTCGGGGTCCTGTGGTCACTACGCACGTATCCACAAAAGAGTTGTGGACCCCCTGGGGGGAAGGACAGAGGTGAAGTACCTGGCGCCATGTTAGGAGAACACAGAGGATGAAGAAAAATTTTGTAGATCGAAGTAGCAACATTTGCGAGTGTGTGTTGTGTAGATTGAGCTGGGGCGTGGCCGTGGGGCAGAAACACCGCCGTGGACAGTTTACCTCGACGCTCCTTCATCACCCGTCCTCGTCAACGGAGTTCGATGGTATGCTGATGCGGCGGTTTGCCCCTTACGTTCCTAAACGATTAGCGCTACACCGTTACGGTCTAAAAACCACCCATTATAATCTTTCCCGAAGATCACTGGATCATTAGCTGGCCAAACACGGTCGAATTTCTGCGATTGGCTAGAACCTCACGCCATTTCTACGGATATTTTTAACGGGTCCAGCCCGTCGATCTCAGACCCACCGTTTTCCACTAACCTTCAGGCCTCGTACATCGGGTCTAGCCTTTCAGATCTGCCTGGCGGCTGAGTCCCTTCATGTGTGGTTTTAAGGTGACGGATTTTCGCAACTTATATGTGGTCCATGCTCAACAGACCAGAGGCCAAAGGCGACGTATATCAGGAATTGTAACTGTTTCTCGCCGAAAGTAATTTTTACAGTGACGTATTTTTAATATATTATTTGATTATTGTACAATATAACCTTTATTTGTCTAGATCACGAGTTTATAAAATGGTATGACTGGTTTCGATTGTGCTAGCAAATATGTTATGGTCATGAATTATCGCTACAGAGTGTAACACCCTACATTTTCTACAATCAAGTACTGAATAATGACTCTTGTAATCCATGGATGAGAGGGGGACATCTGATGTAAGGAAATATTATTATTATTATTATTATTATTATTATTATTATTATTATTTCTTTCCTTTCTCAGACGTTATGTCTGGTTAAAAATGGAAAGTGATGCGTACCTTGATCAAGTGTTTCCTTTTAACTGTACGGTATATGTTACATTGCACATTGCATTTAGGAACTTTCGGGTAATTGAACATGTATCAATAATTGAAGATTCCTGTAGCTGTATATATATATATATATATATATATATATATATATATATATGTATTTGATGTAGCTGTATTGCGTTGATGTACTGCTGGATATTGTGTGTTATGACTCCTGTAGTTGATAGTACAAGTGGTATAATGTCAACTTTATCCTGATGCCACATGTTCTTGACTTCCCCAGCCAGTTGGATGTATTTTTTAAATTTTTTCTCCTGTTTTCTTCTGTATATTTGTTGTATTGGGTAAGGATATTTCGACTAGTTGTGCTAATTCCTTCTGTTTATTGGTGAGTATGATGTCAGGTTTGTTATGTGGTGTTGTTTTATGTGTTATAATGGTTCTGTTACAGTATAATTTGTATCCATCATTCTCCAGTACATTTTGTGGTGCATACTTGTATGTGGGAACGTGTTGTTTTATTAGTTTATGTTGTATGGCAAGTTGTTGATGTATTATTTTTGCTACATTGTCAGGTCTTCTGGTGTATTCTGTATTTGCTAGTATTGTACATCCCCTTGTGATGTGATCTACTGTTTCTATTTGTTGTTTGCAAAGTCTGCATTTATCTGTTGTGGTACAGAGATCATTAATAATATGCTAGCTGTAATATCTAGTGTTTATTGTTTGATCCTGTATTGCAATCATGAATCCTTTCGTCTCAGTGTATATATTGCCTTCTCTTAGCCATGCGTTGGATGCGTCTTGATCTATGTGTGGCTGTGTTAGGTGATAAGGGTGCTTGCCATGTAGTGTTTTGTTTTTCCAATTTAATTTCTTCGTATCTGTTGATGTTATGTGATGTAAAGGGTTGTAGAAGTGGTTATAAAATTGCAGTGGTGTAGCCGATGTATTTATATGAGTGATTGCTTTGTGTATTTTGCTAGTTTCTGCTCGTTCTATAAATAATTTTCTTAAATTGTCTACCTGTCCATAATGTAGGTTTTTTATGTCGATAAATCCCCTTCCTCCTTCCTTTCTGCTTAATGTGAATGTTTCTGTTGCTGAATGTATGTGATGTATTCTATACTTGTAGCATTGTGATCGTGTAAGTGTATTGAGTGCTTCTAGATCTGTGTTACTCCATTTCACTACTCCAAATGAGTATGTCAATATTGGTATAGCATAAGTATTTATAGCTTTTGTCTTGTTTCTTGCTGTCAATTCTGTTTTCGGTATTTTGGTTAGTCTTTGTCTATATTTTTCTTTTAGTTCTTCTTTAATATTTGTATTATCTATTCCTATTTTTTGTCTGTATCCTAGATATTTATAAGCATCTGTTTTTTCCATCGCTTCTATGCAGTCACTGTGGTTATCCAATATGTAATCTTCTTGTTTAGTGTGTTTTCCATTGACTAAGCTATTTTTCTTACATTTGTCTGTTCCAAAAGCCATATTTGAATTATTGCTGAATACTTCTGTTATCTTTAATAACTGGTTGAGTTGTTGATTTGTTGCTGCTAGTAGTTTTAGATCATCCATGTATAGCAAATGTGTGATTTTGTGTTGGTATCTTCCAGTAATATTATATCCATAATTTGTATTATTTAGAATGTTGGATAGTGGGTTCAGAGCAAAGCAGAACCAGAAAAGACTTAATGAGTCTCCTTGGTATATTCCACGCTTAATCTGTATTGGTTGTGATGTGATATTATTTAAATTTGCTTGGATATTAAGTGTGGTTTTCCAATTTTTCATTATTATGTTTAGGAACTGTATCAATTTAGGATCTACTTTGTATATTTCCAATATTTGTGGTAACCATGAGTGGGATACACTATCAAAAGCTTTTTGGTAATCAATGTATGCGTAGGTTAGCGACCTTTGTTTAGTTTTAACTTGATATTTCACCTCTTCATCTATCATCAGTTGCTCTTTACATCCTCGTGCTCCTTTGCAGCAGCCTTTTTGTTCTTCATTTATAATTTTGTTCTGTGTTGTATGTGTCATTAATTTCTGTGTAATGACTAAAGTTAATATTTTGTATATTGTTGGTAAGCATGTTATGGGGCGATATTTTGCTGGGTTTGCTGTGTCTGCTTGATCTTTAGGTTTCAGATAAGTTATTCCTTGTGTAAGTGTATCGGGGACTGTGTATGGGTCTGCAATGTAACTGTTAAATAATTTAGTTAGATGTGAATGTGTTGAGGTGAACTTCTTTATGTTTTCCAGGGGCTTTCCAATTGTGCGTAGAACTGATTGCTCGGGTGACTTCATGTTGCAAAATTATCACTTCAGGCATTTGTGGTATCATCTTGTGTGCGTCTGTTTCTGCTTGTATCCACCGTGCATGTCTTATGTTGTACCAGGTATGACCATGTGTTGCTCCAGAAGTGTTCCATGTCTGTTATGCTTGGTGGATTGTCTATTTTAATGTGTGTATTATCTATTGTCTGGTAAAATTTCTTTTGGTTTGTGTTGAATGTTTGGTTTTGTTTCCTTCTATTTTCACTTTTTTGCATCTTCTAAGTCGTTTGGCCAATGCTTGTAACTTCTGCTTCTTTTCATCTAATTGCTCTATCGCTTCTTGTTGTGAGATTTTACCTAACCTTTTTCGTTTTTTGTCTGACATTTCATTTCTTATAAATTGTGTTAGCTGTCCGATGTCTTTTCTCAGTCTTTCTATTCTCATCTGTAGCCTGTGTTGCCATGATGGTTTTGTGGGATTCTTCTGTGTGTTGGTTGGTTCTGACCTCTGCCTAGTGTGTATATTTAGTGTAGTGAGTGCTCCTATATAAACCAGTAGCTGTAACTCTTCCATAGTTGTATTTTCATTTATTTTGTCGTGTATGATTGTGTTGATAGTTGTTATTGTTGTTTCAACTTGTGGGTTGTTTGGTGGTCTGTACAAGAATGGTCTAATGTCTGTATTTGTCTCTTTGTATTCTATATATGTCAGCTAAATTTTTCTTTGTGTTCTATTTGTGCTTGTTCTGGTGGTTGTCGTAAGATTTCGTTTTCCTCTGATTGTTTAATTATAGCGTGTTGTTCTTTGATTGTTTGCTCTGGGATGTTTGAGTCCATTTCTCTATTTTCTTCTTCTTCTGACTGCACATTATTTTGTTCCAGTATTTGTTGTACTTGTTGTCTGATGTTTTCTAGTTCTGACTGGGGTATCCTGTTATTTTTTATTATTACACGGATCTGATCAGCTAGTCGTTGTTCAGTTAAAAAATTTAATTCTGCGTATCTGGTAATAAATGTTGTGTATACTTGTGATCTGTATCCAGTTGTGTTGGTTCCTACGTTTTTTGCTTGGTAATAACAGAACATGAGGTGTCTGTTAGCTTCATCTGACCATCTCATCCTCTGTCACATGTTGCTTGGTAATAACAGAACATGAGGTGTCTGTTAGCTTCATCTGACCATCTCATCCTCTGTCACTGTTTTCCTTCTAGAGTGGTTGCAGGAAGCATATCCCGCAAAACACCTCTATTTGGGTGTAAATCATTTTCCGTGTGGTTAGCAGTGTCGTTACCATTGTGGATGGGCATAGGGTTCAAGCGTCATCCCCGACCATGACAGCGCTTCTCCGAGGCTTTATTAGTTCCATCATGAACATATAATCACACTAAAAGGGGGTTAGCCCTATTAGTAGTTCGTTCTTTTCGTCGCCTTTTACGACTGGCAGAACATACCGGAGGACTATTCTTCTTCTTCTTCTTGCTCTTATTATTATTATTATTATTATTATTATTATTATTATTATTATTATTAAGCATCAGATTGAGAAGGGGAAGCAACATATACTTGCGTGGCTCCCTTTCCCGTCTAGAAAGCGCCGCGAACCATTGTGGAACATTGAGGCTTTGTGCGAGCGATGTGCGATTAGAGAAGTAAAGTATGCTAAGAAATTCCCGGACTTTACTCGTTTTAATACATACAACATGTTAACACTTACGTCAATAACAACAGAGCTTGAGTGGTTTGAAAAGTATAGAAATCACGTAGAAATGTCCATTCATTAACCACTCTGAATTTTTCACACATACTAGTCCCACATGCAACAAAATGACAGTATATATCTGTAGGGTTTAACGAATTACAAAACTAATAATGGCGTCTATGTAATGGTGCGTCCGTATTATACGAGACATAAAAAGAGAGTGATATCGTCCTGCAGTGGACGATGGGTTGCGCGCATGTTTTCTCTTTTAATATTCAAATGCGCGCTGAATTAGTCTACAGTTTCTTAGGCGCGTCAGTGGCGCTGGATTCATTTCTCCTTGTAAATCGTCAAAATACATCATTACAGTGCGTAGTTAAATATTATACATTGGCACGTAAATGGCTCTTGGCCCTTTTCGTTAGTCAAATCAGTGTTTTATGTGACGAGATGTGGCGGTGTGAAAATACAGCAGACATCAGCCGGACATGAAGTACTCGAATAACGATATCAACTGCAATCCCATGTCATTTATTCGAAACATGATACAAGTTTCGACGCCCCCCCCCCTATGTATGGAAACAACATAGCATGAGAGTATTGCCAACAAGAATCACAGTTCTTAAACAAAATGAGGATAAATTACACAATAAAAACATACTATAGTTACCCATACAAAACAAAATTCAGTATTTAATTTATATTACTTAATTTTTATAATAAAATATGAGCCCGAATTACACCAGCAAAGCAACCAAAGTCACATATATGTCTAAACGGAACACCTACGAATGTGAGATACACCAATAATAAAACGAAACATCCTAATAACAACACCCAACGGCTGGAGTAAACAAATACAACAGAAACATAATGCACAAACGTTCATTGGATAAAAAATGTCTCTGAGAACTATGGAACTTAACATCTGAGGTCATCAGTCCCCTAGAACTTAGTACTACTTAAACTTAACTATCCTAAGGACATCGCACACATCCATGCCCGAGGCAGGATTCCAACCTGCGACCGTAGCGATCGCGCGGTTCCAGACCGAAGCAAATAGAACAGCTCGGCCACATCGGCCGGCATTGGATAACAGAAATTCACAGAAATAACTACATATACTCTAATTACCTCCAATTTCTAAACAATGTAAAACCTGGTCTAAAACCTAGTATACAAACACCGCTGATGTCACATAAAGCTATGAACACATGTTCCACTGAAATTACTATGCAGCAACCCATTCATATTCCTAAGGTCCTCGACCACTCTTGCATAGAAAATGTGTGACTTGAGTAAGTACCGAGCGAGGTGGTGCAGTGGTTAGCACACTGATTTATGTTTTCCGTGATTTCTCCACATCGCTTCAGACAGATGCCGGGATGGCACCTTTGAAAGGGTACGGCGGATTACCTTCTCTAGTGCGAGCTTATGCTCCGTCTCTAATGACCTCGTTGTCGACAGGACGTTAAACACTGATCTCCTCCTCCTCCTTTCTATTATTTCCATCTTTGATTTTTCGTTGTTTGGACTGAACGGTAGGAACAAAAGATTTCAGCTCTGTTCTGCATCCTTTCTAATGGGAGCATTGCGGTCTTTGTCTTCCATTCTCATTATTCACTTTTTGTTTTTATACATATTCTATTTTATCCGTCTTTCCCTCCAGTTTACTCCTGCGAATTTCCAACATATTTTACCATTTTACATTGTTCAACCCTAAATACAATACCTCCGAAGTAACTACAAAAAAAAAAAAAAAAAAATGAAATCGCCAATGTTGCAACTAATTCCAGGAAATGATGTACTGGATGAAAAACAATGTTGCCAATACTAGTAACATCAACCGTTAATATCTACCCACAGGATTAAAAGTAGTATACGTGATACAAATCAACGAACAATTGCCGAAGAACAAATCCGATATTTATATGGAAAAAAAACTGAGTAAAACCAAGAAACACGAACGTATTAACACAGAAAAGCAAGTCAATGAACTCCGAAGAGTCCAAATATCTGGAAACGAGACAACAGCACACTCAAACGTCACAAAGGCCGAGCACTTTCTTTCCATGTCCTAGCTAATGTAGAAAAATGTGGTGCCATGTGTCCCATACACAACTGAAATCCACATGAAGTAATATTAGACAAAATTCAGATATTAAAGTTCTGCACACCTAAACTACACTGTGGTAGCGGAACACCAGTGTAAAGCAAAATTGAGCTCCCAAAAACCCTTCGTACAGAAAACATAAAGATTGAAACCGCTCATAGTTAGTAATGAACCAAACTCAATCACACAGTTAAATCAAACCAAAAATGCCAGTTGAAGTCATTCATTATACAGCGCAATATCAACTACAACAGAGTCACAAACTAACACTGCACAAGCACACAGAAAGTAGAGAGAGGAGAAACTAATGCACGAAACAGACGACACGCTCACACACCTTAAAAACAGTAAGTGGTCGTTAAATTTGCAGATCAGATGGTCCAAACAAGCACTCCATTACCACACAGGGACACTTGTGCGTAACACACCCAGTAGCCATAAACTACGAATGACCTCGGTAGCCCCTTGAAAACAACCACAACTATTGTACATATATATGTTAACTACCAGGCATGACAGAAACCTCTAAAAACATATAAAAGTCAGAAAACTTTAAAAGATAAATACACATTCATATCGGGAACGACAAGTCACATCACGTATTTGCTCAAAAGCACAGAGCGGTCAACCATTGGAATACCTGCAAAGCATTAGTGGCATACACAATCAACCGTAGCAATAACACAACATTAATAAACAACTGTAGCAATAATACAACATTAACCTCAAGTGGAAAAATTATTAAAGAAGTGGATACTTTCAAATGTCTAGGAAGTAAATTAACGAAGCAAGGAAACATCAAGGATGAAATTGCGGAGAGAATAGAAAATTTTTCGAAATTTTATTATTGTGTATCGAACACAATTAGAAATTAGAAAATACCTGCCAGACCAAAGATCATGACGTAAAAGTCACATTAACTATCTGTTTATACCTTTTCACGAGAATGTTGGACTTTGACAAAGAAAGATCTAAGCAGATTAGGAGCAACAGACATGCGCTTTCTGCGAGAGATCCTCGATAAGACGAGGGCAGAATAAGGAACGAAATAATACGAAACACATTGCAGATCAAGCCCCTAATAGAAAATATGGGGAGTAGTAGGTGTAATTGGTTTGGCAACATTGCAAGAATGGGACCAGATGGACTTCCGAGAAAAGCTCTTGAGTGGACAGAACCTGGACGAAGACCAATTAGAAGAGAGACCATGTCAAGGACGATATGAATCAAAGAGGACTCTGGGAGGAGATGCTGAGTAATAGACTGAGGGAGAAAGGGCTAGCTTGGAAGAGGGTCTATCAACGTTTGAGTAGGGAGAAGACTATTTCCTTTCTCGTGTACTTGTTTTACTTGTGTGACATCTCAATCCTTAGGCAGGGATCGTTCGTCGAGCTTCCCATTGAAAACTTCATCCGCGTTACCCTGTACAAAATTTTTACCTCTATGTAGTTATGTTATTAAGAAGGGCCCCCACACCACAGGATGAACACAAAGATATTTTTTTATTTAAAACAGTGGAACGGGTCGTTAGTTTGCGTCCTAGATATGCCGCGCGTATACAACTAAACCCGCTTGATGGAGTACGTGACACGTGTGAGCGCAGTGGAGCACACGCGAGCCCTGAAGCCGTAGCCAGTGGTAGCGAAGAACAGGTGTCATCCGGGGTTAGCAGGCTTCGCTAAGCCACCGCCTGCCCGCCGCCGGCTAACCGAGCAATTTGCAATCTCGCCGAATATCTCGGCCGCGCAAATTGAAAATAAACAGGATTAGGAGCGGAAATGGCTTCTAAATATACGCCGGCATGAGACTAATTGCCCGGGGAAGGTTTCAATTAGTCACCGTAAGAGGCTAATTGGATATCGGAATGCGGCGACGGCCCCGCGGACCATGTAGCGTGCAGCACTAAAGCCCGCCCTCGGCGCTAGGAAGCGAGATACTTCGGTAGGAACTGCAATTCTTGTTGTCTAGTTCCTGTTCAGCAACCGCCATCCACTGAATGGATCTTTCATACTGCGCTGTTGTGAAACTCACTGAGAGCATAATTTTTTGCCGGACTAGGGCTGGAACCCATCTCAGCAGTCATTGCTATTATTATTATTATTATTATTAAAACAGTAAACACGACAAATGAGATCACTGTGCTAGAATCACTAGTCTGACACTTCCCAAGAGCCTAGTACTTCGTGACGTATCGGCAGGTAACGCGTGCAGACCGTGGTATCTGCATCACACGCCACAAGCCGCCTAATGGTGCGTGGCAGAGGGTGCTTCTGGTACCACTAACTGATCCCCCCCTAGCTGTTCCACTCGCGAATGGCGCGTGGGAAGAATGATTTTTGGTAAGCCTCTGTATTGACTCTAATTTGTCGAATTTTCTTGTAGTTGTCATTACGCGAGATATATGTTGGAGGATATATGTTGTCTGAGCCTTCCCGGAAAGTTATGTCTCGAAATTTCTGTAGTAAAACTCTGCGTAATAAACGATGGCTCTCTTTTAACGTCTGGGAATGGAATTTGTTGAGCATTTCGGTGACGTTCTCGCGCCTATTAAACGATCCCGTGACGAAGGCGGCCTTAAGCCACTTCCTTCGTGGATGAGATACATTTCCTTAAGATTCTTCCCACGAATTCATTCTATGAATCTGCTCTTCCCAAAATTTGTTTTATGTGGTGATTCTGATTAGTTCGCTCTGGATAGTCACCCCTAGTAAATACTACTTCCAGCAGTTTGTACAGTAGTGGCTTTCTTGTCCTATGTGTGTGCAATATGTTACATTTATTTATATTCAGGGTCAACTGCCAGAGCCTAAACCATCTATTAGTCCTCTGCAGGTCATACTGGAAATAGATACTGTCTTCTGGCTACATTTCCATAGACAATCGCACTATCTGGGAACAGTCTTAAACACCATGTGATGCTTTCTAGATCACCTGTACAGGGTGGTTCATTGACAGTGACCGGGCCAAATATCTCACGAAATAAGCATCAAACGAAAAAACTACAAAGAACGAAACTCGCCTAGCTTGAAGGGGGAAACGAGATGGCGCAGTGGTTGGCCCGCAAGATGGCGCTGTCATAGTTCAAACGGATATCAACTGCGTTTTTTTTTAAATAGGAACTCCCACTTTTTATTACATATTCGTGTAGTACGTAAAGAAATAAGAATGTTTTAGTTGGACCACTTTCTTCGCTTTGTGACAGCTGGCGCTGTAATAGTCACAAACGTGTAAGTATGTGGTATCACGTAACGTTCCGCTAGTGCAGACGGTATTTGCTTCGTCATACATTACTCGCGTTAAAATGGACCAATTGCGAAAAAGGTTGCTATAGTGTTGATGTATGGCTAAAGGTTCATATAGTGTTAATGTATGGCTATTGTGATCACAATATCCAACGGGGGTGTGCTATGTACGCTGCTCGGTATCCTGGACGACATCATCCAAATGTCTGGACCGTTCGCCGGATAGTTATGTTATTTAAGGAAACAGGAAGTGTTCGCCCACATGTTAAACGTCAACCACGACCTGCAACAAATGATGACGGCCAAGTAGGTGTCTCAGCTGCTGTCGCGGATAATCCGCACATCAGTAGCAGACAAATTGCGCGAGAATCGGGAATCTCAAAAACGTAGGTTTTGAGAATGCTACATCAACATCGATTGCACCCGTACCATATTTCTATGCACCAGGAATTGCATGGCAACGACTTTGAACGTAGTGTACAGTTCTGCCACTGGGCACAAGAGAAATTACGGGGCCGGCCGCGGTGGTCTAGCTGTTCTAGGCGTTCAGTCTGGAACCGTGCGACTGCTACGGTCGCAGGTTCGAATCCTGCTTTGGGCATGGATGTGTGTGATGTCCTTAGGTTACTTGGAGTACTCCGGAAATTACCTTTATATCTGTCGATTTTGTTCCGTTAGCGGTGTCATGCCGAGTTCTCTCTGCAAGGAAGTCTTGAATCCAGTCGTGGATCTGGTCCGATACTCGATAAGCTCGCAGTCTGTTTCGCTAAACGGCAATGACGGACAGTGTCAAATGCGTTCCTGAAGTCGAAGAACACCGCAGCAATCTGAACGCCATTGCTTACACCCCTGTGGATCTCATAGCGGAACAGAGCGAGCTGAGTTTCGCAAGCTCTCTGTTTTCGGAATCACTGTTGATTTTCATACAGGATATTTTCGTTCCCAAAAATATCATAACTTTTGAGCAAAGAACATGTTCCACAATTGTACAAAAGTTTGACGTCAATGATATAGGCCTATCATTATTTACTTCTGTTTTCTGACCCTTCTTGAAAGCGGGAGTGGCCTGTGATTTTTTCTTAGCGCTAGGTATTCTTCGTTGCTACAAGGAGAGAAAGTTCTTTCACGTAGTCTCTGTAGAATTTTACCGGTGTGTCATCACATCCCGATTCCTAGTAAGCGATTTTAGTTACTTTTCTATTCTGCGATAGATTATCTCAATATCTGCCATTTCGACGTTCGTTCGATGATTGAAAGGAAGGACTGTGTTATGGTACCCGTTGCGAAAAAAAAAAATTGGAAGACATAATTCAGTATTTCAGCCTTCTCTCTGTTATCTTCCGTTTGGTAAGTTGGCTTTTTGTTTTATATTTCGCCTAGGCGTAAGCGGAAATATAGCTGTTTTATAAGGTCACTCCAGATGACTTCTTTAGACGCCTAATCACAATGGATGAGTGCTGGTTGTATCACTGTGACCCAAGCATAAAGGAATGGAAATGTCTTGAAGTATGTTGGTCCACTATCGCCGAAGCAGACAACAGCTGGCCACATGCGAACGTATTTTAATGACGAGCTACGGATATTTCGCCACGGATTCTGGAACACCTGCAGTCCCCGCCGCTGCAGCAGTGTAGAAACGACAGCCGGGTTGATACCAACAGTTCTCCGATCTGGCAATCCAATTCATTAGCTGGGCACACACGTGCGGATTTCTGCGACCGGTCTCTTTCAGGCAGTACGTGGCTGTTGGTCCAGCTTTCATTTGGCAGCAACTTCCAGTTGCTTTCAGCATACCAATCGAAAAACTTACAGTTGTGCCGCAAAGACATGCTTTGTGGAAAGTGACCCACGAAAAGACATATGAAAGATACGGCGTATGAAGAGATGATTGACACATTTCTTGACGATCTTACAACTGTGGACCAAAGGGTAGAAAAAACTAAGTTACAAAAATTGAGCTGAAGTTTCAGGAAGGAGCTGAGAAAGAAGCGGGAAAGGGGAAGGATGAGTTGCACAAACTTATAAAAAGGTTGCTTGTTTTATGTTCATTTTTATACTACGCATTACTGTGTTACGTACGCTATTTTACAAGTACTACGAGTTACTTCTCTCTACAAAGGATGAAGAACACCCTCTTCCTAGCATATTGAACCTTCGCGATTATCAGAATAGTACCAACAAATCACCAGCCATATCTTCGTGCTGGTGAAAAGCTTGCACGCATCGCTGCGTCCTGTTCCTGTAGCATGGAGCCAATCAGGCAGCGAGTACACACAACAGAACTACTCGCGGCGTCGAATATTGTGCAGGAAATGGAAATAACTCTGACAACACTCGAAAGTACAACAATAATCATTAAAATACAGTTTGCTGCACCAGATACTCTACATCAATTACAGAGTTCTAAAAAAACGAAATATACCGACCTAAATGCTTAGTGAATGACTGATCTAGGTTCCTTGCTACCGCCTATTATTGCTTTCTAAGGGGTACCGGGGCTGTAGGGTTTACCAGTACTTATTACTGATCGTCGGTGGTATTACACACATTTCTTGGTAGTATGAACACAGTTTTTCCCTGGATTTCGATGTCTCATTTGCGAAGTGGTCACATATAGCTCCTGCAGTACAGGTGTATTAGCAACGATTACGTAGACTTCTATTTATTATTAACGATTAACAGTCTTACCTATACGACAGTGGTCATTTTTGTGCACTACGGATAGTGCTTTACAGCAGTTAGCGCCCCCCCCCCCCCCCTCGATAGCTGAGTGGTCAGTGTGATGGATCGCCGTCCTACGGGGTTGGGTTGGGTTCTTTCGGGGAAGAGACCAAACTGCGAGGTCATCGGTCTCATCGAATTAGGGAAGGACGGCGAAGGACATCGGCCGTGCCCTTTCAAAGGAACCACCCCGGAATTTGCCTGGAGCGATTTAGGGAAATCACGTAAAACCTAAATCAGGATGGCCGGACGCGGGATTGAACCGTCGTCCTCCCGAATGCGAGCCGTCCTACGAGCCCGGGGTTCGATTCCCGGCTGGGTCGGAGATTATCTCCGCCCAGGCACTCGTGTTGTCTTCATCATCATTTCATCCTCACGGGGAGCGCAGGTCGCCCAATGTGGCGTCCAATGTAGTAAGACCTGCACCAAGGCGGCCGCACCTGCCCCGCAAAGGGCCTCCCGGCCAATGACGCCAAACGCTCATTTCCATTACCATTTAGCTTTACATCGACGGCTATCACTGTATTTTACAGTTGTACCAATAACGGCGATATTGCGTTTCCGCTTGGAGCAGCTGGGTGTTTCCCGAGTTGAAGATGTGTTTGGCACCGAACCAAATGTTGGCCCATGGTGTTGGCCTATTATTCTATGTTCTATGTTGATGGCACGGTAGTTTTTTTTTTATCTGTCATTCAGTGCCGTGTTGCGGGTCGTCCTTATAGCAGGAGGTGCTATGTTACCATCTTTCATTTTTTTCACTTCTCCCGATTTTCAATTCTTCAGTTGTTTTATGCTTGTTCCATGCCTGCTTCAATTACTCTCTGCCAAGTCTTTAAACGTTCTTCCAGTTTCTGCTAATTTTCTTCTCCAATCACATCTGCATATGCCATTACTTTCGTATCATCTGCTGTTGAGCCTTGGTGAACTTTCATTGTGATATTAAAAAGCACTGGCGGAGCACACTTGCTTGCCAAATCCCTGTGTCTTTGAAAAACCATTCCGATTTTTTGCAGTTTGTTACAACACAATTCAGACATTTTCTGTACGTGTTTCTGATTCTCAGTTTCATTGCTTTTGACGGTTCCAAAGTTATACGTGGTACTTACTGCCTCACGAACCAGCTGTACATATTCAAACGATTCGTGGCAGTCCTGCACTGGTCAGTAATATCTACACTCCAGCTCTTTGCGCATATGGTCTGATAACTTGCCCACCACGACAAACTGCCTCAGCTACCCGATGATCTTACACTGCTGTAAGGTTTCGGATAGCAGATTACTTAAGCTACCACGTGCTAACTGGTAGAGTGCGATAAGTACTACGTGATGGGGATCCTTAATGCGTCAGCATGCGACTCAGAGTTAACTAGCAGCCACAAAACCTGTTGTCAATTGAAACCTTAGAAAATATACAATCAGGAGTCCACTGGCATCAATCTGCTGTAGGATTTCGGAATAATGTTTACTAACATTTTGAAACACCTAGAAGGAAGTGAATAGTGAGTGCTATTGATGGGGGTTACGAAGTTGCTTCTAGATTTCCAGGTGGCTTTTGGCAGCGTTCCTCACAAGCGCCTTCTAATCATATGCCTGTGTAATGTTGTCTCAGTTGTGCAAATGAATTTGTGATTTTCTGACAGAAAGGTTGAGGTTCGTAGTAATTGTCGCGAATTCATCGAGCGAAACAGAAATAATACCTGTGCTTCCCGAAGGAAATGATGGATCCTGTGCCCTGGATGCTTACAATCTATAGCAGGTCCATAAACGATTTAGGAAACAGTGTGAGCAGCCATCATAGATTGTTTGTAGATGATGCTGTCTTTTACCGCCTAGTAAGGTCATTAAAAGATCAAAATGAAATGCAAAATGATTTACACATCATATCTGTATGGTGCGAAAAGTAGCAATTGATCCCAAAGAGTACGAAGTATGAGGCCCTGCACATGAGTACTAAAAGAAATCCGTTACATTTCGGTTAGTTGGATAATTACTTAGTTAATTAGTTAAATGTTTTATACATAATTTGAACGATTCTTTTACTGAAATAAGATGGAACGAGTAAATTTACAGGATATTAATGAACACTTTATCATTTCATTTCTTCTCACACAAATACGCTTAAATACAAGGTTGTCCCTTGTTTTTACACGATAAATCACACAAATTTAAAGGTTGTCCATTCAACTAAGTGCTTACCGAATACAATCAAAACCAACGAACAACATAAACTGGAACCACCACACAGAAAATGTCGAAGGAAGGCGAGCGAAAGGCTGCATTTTATTGGAAGAGCAGTCAGACGATGAAACACATCTTGTAAAGAGACTGCAAGCATTGTCCTTGTCCGTTCTGTTCTGAATATCGCTACACGGTACAGCATCCTTACCTGATAGAGACCTGTTCGAGACCTTCATCTTAGGAATTTATCGTAAAAATTTGAGCCATTTACTGTGCATAACCGTCTTTGAATCCTCCGCTCGGGTTTGGTATGAAAAAATGGAAAAAGGTTTTTTGAGGTTTTTTAGGAACCGCCCGCGAACTAATGGTGCCTCCACAAGACCTTTAAAGCCCTCCGTAGACCACTTAAAATGTAAAAAAGAACCAAACGATTAGCTCAGCTTTTCGTAAGCAACAGCATACTTTGACCCTGTATTGCAGGATGGTGACACTAAGACTATCGTTCTGTTGGACAGAGAAATGATGCCCAACCCAAGAGCCACCCAAATCACTTTACCCTATGTTTCCCTGACCACCAGACCCCGAGATATGAGCCCCGGAACAGTCCCGTTTTTAGGCTCAGCATTTTGGAATATCAAGCCCAGTTTAAAGCCCAAACTATACAAGCGGTCATTTGAGCACCAAACCGTGAGGTGTCCCTGGTGCAAAATTTGTAAACAGTGTATCATAACCAGCCGCGTTAACAATCCATTTCCACGGGCAGTAGATTTAGATTTATCTTTCAATCTGTGGCTTGGTTCTAAAAGGGCCAATATCAAAAATCTTAGTTTTAAGTTACAAGCTTCTGAATATTTTCTGTCATTTTCTGACAACTATTAACAATATATTCGGGACTATTTGTTACTATCATTATAGTAAGTTAACTAAAGCTAATTTTAAATGAAAAATTTCTAGAATTTTCAACTTCAAAATTTAAGGACTCACGAGGCCATTGGAGCTATTTAACATCACGAACTCTCTTAAATTATTTGACATTGGCCCTTTGGGCATCAGGGTCAGGTACACTGAATAGCCAGAAACAGGTAATTTTAAGACAAATATTTCGTTTTACTCATTAATTAAATCACTTTATTAATTCCTCAAAAATTTAATAACTGATAGCAACTGTTATGTGTTTCAAAAATCACATTTTATCACCGGAAATCATGAAAACACTGTTTGGTTTCGTAATCTGGAGGAAACTGTTTATTCACATTTCGTAATATCAGACAAATAATTTGCATGCACTATGGTTGTTACTGTAAAAGGGGAGCGAAAAATATAGCACTCGTTTCCGTCATCATCACCATCCTCTTCCTCCCCTTCTTTCATGTGACTGTGTATTGGCTCTCTAAGTGATTGTTGAACTGCATGTAGAATGGAAGACTGCTTACATTGATGTCTGGAAGGAGATCCCTTAAGTCTCTTAATTTCTTTTCTGAAATGGATATGATGGCATCAGATACAGGTGCAAGTTTTGCATAGACAAGCGTCGAGCTTTCTTTATGTTCAGATCTATCATCTTGAACTGTTATTCTGAGGAGTAACTGTGTTTTTTATCTTGTTTCAAACACTAGGATTCCCTTCTGTGTTAATTTTATTGTGCAGATAATGACTTCTCATCAAGACTTTAATGTTGTTGAAATTCTTTTGTTCCACCTCTATTGCAGTTATAGGTGACTTTCGAGGTACCATACGTATAAATTTCACCCAGTCTCTTGGCAGTTCTACTTCAACAGTTTATGTTTTCTTTGTCATCTCAATGGTTGCGTGTACTGAGTCAGCTTCCAACTGAGTATGTTGAACTTCAAGATACTTGTGGTTGATTTCCAAACGTCTTCCCTGAAGCTTGAATTCTTCCACTATTCTCAGGAACATGATGGCAACAAAAATATTTCTGTTTTGTCCTGTACACGAATCGTTGTATAGGTGTACCTCAACAATTTCGACGTCCAGTTTCATCAAATAATCATATGGACAGCCGCGTGGAATTAGCCGAGCGGTGTAAGGCGCTGCAGTCATGGACTGTGTTGCTGGTCCCCACGGAGGTTCGAGTCCTCCCTCGGGCCTGGGTGTGTGTGTTTGTCCTTTGGATAATTTAGGTTAAGTAGTGTGTAAGCTTAGGGACTGATGACCTTAGCAGTTAAGTCCCATAAGGTTTCACACACACAATCATATGGACAAGAACCTATTTCTTGACCACCTCTTCCTGTCACTTTTTTATTCCAAATCTAATATATATTGGAGAACTTTCTTGATGTCTTTTAGGCCGGCCGTTGTGGCGGAGCGGTTCTAGGCGCTTCAGTCGCGAACTTCGCTGCTGCTACCATCGCAGGTTCGAAAACAGTGTCGGGCATGATATGTGTGCTGTCTGTAGGTTAGTTAGGTTTAAGTAGCTCTAAGTCTAGCGCCCTGACAACCGTCGGCCGTTGTGGCCAAGGCATACATTGGAATTGTGCTCAGCTTTCTTTCTGATCGTAAGCAGCTTGGGCTACATCCAAATGTTGCTGTCGTTCCACTTCAACCTTACAACGTTCAGCATCATCAGTACAATTATTGAGTAACATGACGCATGTGTCACATTTTTCACAAGTGTCAGTCTGTGGTTTAGGAAGCTAAGATTGAAACAGGTCACAAAAACTCTTCGATAACACGCTTCACTTCTTGGCTTCATACCTTTGTCTTGGCTAAATACTTGATAGAGCCGATACATTGCTGAAATACTCAAGGCTGGAGACAAATATTGTTTAGAAGAATGAGATCGAGAATATGGCTTTCATAGGAAGGAAACATGTTAATGTGTTCCTTTACTAAACCAATATCGTCTGATGAACTTTCGGATGATTAGAATGTTTACCACGTTCATCTTCAGAACATAATTCTCCTTCAGAGCCACGTCTTTTCTCCACATTTGTTCTTACCTTCTCCTTTGTTAAAGCGTACAAAGGAACATATTCTGACAGACTATTTAGTGTGCAAAGAAGGACTGTAAAGAAAGTACTTCCTGGAATATTTTCGCCTGCTTGCAGTTCCTTCAGGAAGGTTTGCTCCTTAAACGCTCCACATGTTTCCTTTCTTCACACACATGATTAGAAATGAACTGTTTTTCAGCTTCTGGGGACGATTTGCAATATTCTATGAACGTTTTCTCTCTCTCTCTCTCTCATCGTCATTGACTTTTCCTCCGCAATTTTTCCTGCACTTGCACGATGATTTCAGATCTTTAGCAGGTATAACTTTTCCTTTCGACGTCACGTATTCCTTTCCTGCAGTTTTCATTTCTTTTCTCCGATTTTTCGTTTCGCTTTCTTTTTGTGGATGAATCCTGTGGATCACATTTCTTAATCCCTTCCACTGAACTTTGTTGTTTCATTGCCAGGCTGCTGTTGAATTAAATCAATTTCTTCAATCCTTGAAGATCTTTTAACTGTCTTTCGTACAGCTATATTCCCTTCGTCATTGCTTTCATCACTACTTTCGCCACCACTAAGAACATATTCAACAGAATATTCAAAGACATCTTCAGCAGAACTTGAAATAAATGTAATAAATTTTATACGCGGTTGATAATATTTTAGATTGGCATTAAGTAGAGATACCAGTCAATATGGTCTTGTGTTGGAAAAATTAGTGATAAATTCTCCTGACACCAGTTTATTTGAGTAAACTTACCTTCAAGGTAAAGTGACGACTTCAGCTGTGATGTTTCAAGTGGAGTTTGTTCCTCAAGGTCTTCCTTATCGCCTCTGTGAAACATGATGTTTGTGCTTACCAAACTGTCTAGAGTCCTCACTAACAATGCGCCGAATGGTTAGAGGAATTATGAAAGGAACAACTCTTATTATTGTGTATTCTCGCCAGATTTAAGTCCAATGTCACAGCATTGTTTCAGATGTTGAAAGCATCTGTCAGCCAAAAAGGCCAATGTCGACGTTCGCCCTTCTTACAACAAATGTAAAATAAGAGGGAGGGCCAGTGCCAAGATAGGCCCTTTTATACTGAATGGAAACTTGATAAAACAATTTGGGGCTTACATCATGGAACCCCAGTATCTCTCATCCTACGTGGCTTAGACATTGGCCGCTTTAACATTACGAAGGTTCACGTGAAACTTTATGGTGTAGCCCAATAAAACCAGTTGTGACAAATATTGACATCGGACCTTTTAGAACCAAGTCACAGAAATATCTTACCAAGAGCTCGATGAACGGCACCCAATGTATGAGGAACAGAGGGAAAATAGGTGGCGGGAGTGGATCGATTCTGTGAAAAAATAAACGGCGTTATGGTGACAGATGCTTGTGTGGAACCGGCCCTGCCTCTCAAGCTCCGCATTCCCTATCGTGAGATTCAAAGTTGCGTCAGGTCAAACGTGTGCCACTTCATTGGCCAAAACCGCTCAGCCTTTTAAGAGAACGTTTAATGCCATTTTGTCATTTTTAAATGAGTTAGATTTCGCCAAAATCGACTGAGCCGTGGGGGGAGTAGCTGCCGCCAGTGATTGTCTCATGTGGTAGGGGCCACCTCGTTCTGGCATCAGCGTTTTCTCTTGAGTTTTTCTGTTCTGGCCGCTATTTAAGCGCGGCGGGTAGATTGGGCACATGTTCTGTTGGCGAGTCTTGGAGTGACGGAGAAGCGTCGTGTTATGATTTGAGGAGTGTGTCGGCGGCGGGCTGGTGGAGATGGCGTCCAATGCACTAACAACTGTGTTTATTACACTAACGGATGCTGGTTTCCTATGTATGCTAAGTGGATTCTCTTCGTTTGATGCTACTAACGGTGGGCATCAGCTATTTCTTTGAAATTGGGTTTTGTGATCAATCTGATCGTAATTTGTGTTCACAGCCCGAAACAATGATTTCTATATGAGTATCCCCGCCTTGGCTGGAATAACGTATTCACTCTTAGTTCCGGTATATGTTGAGTAGTGCTGTTAAGATCGTAAAACATTGCTCAGTGACTGGAGCACTTAGTGTGAGTAACGTGAAGGCTGCACGACTCCTTCTAGTACAGTGTGAAGGCCATTTGTAGTGTTGAGACAATGTGCGTGTAATGTAACTGCATTATCTTATGATTTATTCTGTGGCCTTGATTGAAATGTGTTCGGACGGCGTTAGCTCTGCCAGCTACGTCTTGGTAACGCTCGGCGCTACTTGGCTGGATCCCGTCAGAGTCGCTGCTCGCCCCAGTAGTCGACAGAAGTCGCGTATTCTCTCTCGTAATTGTTTGGTGATTCCTCTCGTTAATGTGTTCGGGCTGCGCCAAGGTGCGTCCCTTGTTCCAAGTAGTTTGGTCACTCTTGTCTTAGGCTGCATCATCCGTTGGGTTGTGCCCGCCGTTGAGTGGAACTTAAACTGACTATGAAGATAACGGTCCTTTCTGCCTAAATGTTGTTATACTTGAGAGGGATTTCACGAATGAGTTCAGTGGAATAAATCACTATATAATTGGTGGAATTCCGTTGTTCTATGATCTGTCTATTGGTCTAAGATTCCCGTTGGGAATTTTGCTCCTTTACTTGAAATTTGTTATTTAATAGTCTGTACTGTTGCTTGTTTTACCAATGTTTTGCCTTTCCTATATGCTGAGTCAGTCCTTCCGACAATCACTGCTTTTTCGATATCTTCACATTTTTCACGCAGCCATTTTGTCTTAACTTCTTTGCACTTTCTATTTATTTCATTCCTCAGCGACTTGTATTTCGGTATTCCTGAATTTCCCTGAACATTTTTCTACTCCCCATTTTCATCAATCAGCTGAAGTATTTCTTATGTTACCCATGGTCTCTCCGCAGTTATCTTCTTTGTACCTACGTTTCTCTTTCCAACTTCTATGATTACCCTTTATAGAGATATCCATTTCTCTTCAACTGTACTGCCTACTGAACTATTCCTTATTGATGTAATATAGTCTTAGAAACTTCAAGCGTACCTCGTCATTTGTTAATACTTCTGTTTCCTGCTTCTTTGCCGATTGATTCTTCTTGACTAATGCCTTAAACTTTAGACTACTCTTCATCGCTATTATATTGTGATCTGAGTTTATATCTGCTCTTGGGTACGTCTTACAACCCAGTATCTGATTTCGGAATCTCTTCCTGATCATGATGTAATCTAGCTGGAGCCTTCCCGTATCATCCGGTCTTTTCCAAGTGTACCTCCTCCTGTTGTGATTCTTGTACAAAGTATTCCCTATTACTACCGGAAATTTATTACAGAACTCAATTAGTCTTTCTCATTTCTTACTCCTTGACCCAAGCCCGTATCCTCCTGTAATCTTTGCTTCTACTTCTACAGGTGCATTCCAGTCCCGCATGACTATTACATTTTCCTGCTCCTTTAAGTACTGCACTACATTTTCAATATCCTCATATAATGTACCAATACAGCATTAGTAGTGCCCTCTTTACACAGCTACTTTGCTTAAATACACTACTGGCCACTAAAATTGCTACACCAAGAAGAAATGCAGCTGATAAACGGGTATTCATGGGATAAATATATTATACTAGAACTGCCATGTGATTACGTTTACACGCAGTTTGGGTGCATAGATTCCTTCATTCCTTCATTCATCTTCTATTTACAATACGTTATTTTCTAATATACTGTCTTATGTATCAACACACATCTCAAGTGAGCTGTAAGGTGCAGTCGACTTGAGACGCCTTCACAGCGTGAAACTATTATTCAACATCCCGCCGTTGAAAAAGCTGTTTGGACAGATCCACCAGATGAGATGGCGAGCTGTTACGAAAGATTGGCTACAGAAGAGTAACATATCTGTGGCAGAGACGACTGCCAAGATTAGTGTTAAAATAAGAAAGTGCTGCTGCTAGGTTGTAGCCATGGTCGAGGTGTAGACCCTCAGTTACAGGAACGTTTAGGGGCAGCGTACCAGGCCACCAGTATCTTCAAGCCAAATGCACGGCTAAGTCATGTGAGAGGACTTAGGGGCTTTATGTAAGGACATTACAAAAGAGGACCGTATAGTGATAGAGGGGCATATGACACAGGTGGTGACCTGGACAAGATAGCTTCCCTGACTCATAACACCAACGTACACTTTGTTGAGTCTGCTGGCGTCATGATCGGCCACATCTTGATGGAACTATGAGGTGAATCAATGTCGGGTTAGGGATGGCTCTGAGGGTAGCCAACTTTGCTCATGTTTCTCTCGTGACCGTAGGGACTATCAACAGATAGGGTTTCACTAGGATGGCCTACACCTAAACAGGACTGGGAAGAGAAGATTGGTACAGCTGATTCATGATAGTATGGGGGGTGGATCTCGGGCCACACATGGTCAAATACCCGCTCTCATGGGTAGAAAAAGTAAGTAGGGTAGGATAAATCCAGACAACAGGTTGCCCTGCCTAAATAATGTCTCCAGCACTTTACAAAATACTGACACAATCACTCACAAGTCAGATTTTAAGACTCCAAATATCACACATACCAGATGCCACAAAGAAAAACAAACAATTGGAAAGAGTAACATAGGGCATTTCAGAGACTTCACAATCCTCCATCAAAACTTGCAATCAATAATAAATAAAATACAACTGTTAGAAGTTGAGCTCAAATCTTTGAAGTGCACAGTAGTTTGTGTTACTGAGCACTGGTGTAGAGAGACAGAAATCCAACATGTAGTATTATCATCATATGAAAGGGCGAATTATCACTGCAGAACTGCTTCAAGGGATGGAGTATCATGCATTTATGTTAGAAAAGGAACACAGTTCAAATCAAGACATAACATCAGTACAGCAAGTAAAGACAAACACTTTGAAATATCAACTATGTAATTAACAGGGCTTGATATCACCAATAGATTAATCATTTTATGTGTATATAGATCTCTCAGTGGTAGTATTGACACTTTTTTCAATAAAATAACAGAAGTTCTAGATAAAGTCTCAAGTACAAAGGTCAACATAATTCTGTGTGGGGAGATTAAAACCAACATTAATATCATAAATGGATTCAGCAGCACATGTGATGTCCGGAATTAAAAAAAAAAGGGGGTGGTAATTCTTTGTTTTTTTTTTGTTTTGTTGTAAGGAAAGAAAGAAAACAGGGTGAATAAAGGTGAAGGGAAGTGGTTCTATTTTTACTGGAATGAACTTATTGATGGACATCACAAAAATTTATTTTACCTATATTTTTTTTTACTCATCGAAGAAGACAACACAACACATATAAAAGAAATCATCACACTAATATTATCCACAGAATGATCGTTTCACAAGACACTTTCTAGCTCGACTGACTCTTAAGACTGAACAAGACTCGACTGACTCTACTCTCTCTCTGGACCACAGCCTCTTCACGTCCCTCTGGACCAGAGATTTCAACTGTGATTAGCACGCCGATTATTTAATTAATCGTACAGCCACTGGGCGCGCGCTTGGCGCGTCATTTAAATGGGGTTAAACGCACACCGCGAGAGGCGTGGGCTAGCGGTGTCTTACAGGTATCGCCACACGGCCCCCTCTACTGGTGCGTAAGTTTTTCAAACTTCGCGGCAGTACCAGATTTGAGTTGACGAACAAGGTTGTGCAGTGTTTGCACCAGCATTATACAACATTTTCAAACATATGACAAGTACATACATGTATATAGAATTATAGCCTAAAGTACAAAGTTTAAGTAAATATACATAAATTGTTGCACATTACAAAATAGCCACTTTGAAATTGATCAATGGATGATTCATTTTTTTTAGAGAGATGCCTGCACCGTTGGCAGTCCTGTTATTAAAACAATAGCTGCTACCCTGTATTCACAGTTCTTATTGTGTCGACCAGTGAGTACTATGCTTTGCCTCAGTTCAGTGTGGTGCGTCGTGCGAAGCACAGTAAAAGTCACAGCACCACAACTTTGTTTACTTTACAGTTTGCACATCAGGACAATAGGTAATGAATCTGCTTACGACAAAAGAACACAAAAGGTCATACAATTTGGTTTTAAGTTGTCGATGACAACAAAGTTCATGTCAGTATTGTTGGTGTTTAAGAGTGGCTGTGCGTGCACGAGTGCAGTAATTTTGATAAAGTGGTCCATCCACCACGCACCGCGGCACTGCTTACAGCCTCGCGCTCTGGTCCGCTGTTGAGGTATAATAGGCGGTGACACGTCTGGCGGCGCCACCCCTTACGACGGACGCGACAGTACTGGTAGCCGCATCCGAAGACCGTACAACGCAGACTTCCAAGCACTTTCCAAGGTAGGGATCACTGTGATACGCATCATTGCACTTTATCGTAGAATTTGAGATTAAACTTATCACTTTGTACGGAAAACACTTTTCTATCATATTTTTACTCTTGACTGGTTGATTTCTCTTTATCAACACTATTTGATTTTTTTTTACACTGTTCAGAAGGGAGGTTCGACGTCCTGTTCCTTCTGAGAACACATTTTCACAGACACTTCACTTTTGAGCAAAATTACACTTTGCATCTTTTCTCCTTTCATATTAGGTGCACATAGTAAGACTGTTTTGTGTGTAGCCTTCACAAGAGGACATTTACGTTTTGAATAGGCAAGTTCAAAATTACATAGAAAAAATGGACATGTACATATACATAAAATGATTACCTACTATAGACATGAAATTCAATATACATAATACAAATGAACTTCTTCGTAGCTAAGTTGCTACATAGCCATTGAAATACTTTGCTAGTCGTGACCTGTGAAACTCTCCCAAAATTCATATTTATATAGAGAATACTAGTTGTTTACATCTTCAAAAACTTACAATTAGACATGTTTTGCTAGTCGTGTCCTGTGAAACTCTACAAAATTCAGATTTATATTGAGATTGCTAGTTGTTTACGTTTACAAAATTTTACAATTAGACATGACATGACATATTTATGTACACGAAATTCAGGTTGTGCCATCTATTTCTTGCTGTGCATGTGCACTAACGGAGTACTATCTCCTTCTTTACAGAATATTGAAATCTATGGCATCTGCCATCAAGAATTCTGCAAAACTCGACGAGAGACCCTAAGTGCTGCAAATTATGAATGGACAAAATATACAAAAGAATAGTGCAAAAACCTCACTACCCCACTATCCATCGTCCAGCAGTGGGCAAGGAGGTGGGAGTAGGATCAAGATAGAAGGATTGGGTTATATTCATATTTACAAAATCTTCATCAATACAGTAGTGTTTTCACACATGTGTGCGACGAATAGTGTATCTGTTTGCGTAAAGTATGCATCATAAACTTTGCCATTGCGCAAGTGTCACTGACTTTAAGCCAATTCATGTTGTATTCAGTTTCATCCTTTAAAGTTGATCCGAATTGCTGTTTAAGAAAAAAGAAATTCAATGATCATTGTCAATCACTTCCCGTAAATCAGTCAAAGATTTTTGCAAGAATCAATGTGAGTACCGTATATGGTTTAATTCACTCGTTGAATCAGTCATGTTTAGGTAAATACGCGCTTAATGACACGGTAGTTTATATTCCTGAAAAAAATTCGGTCAGTAAACGTACTAATAAATGACTATAGGATCCTTCCATAAGAGGTGTACTTTAGTGAGTATCACGTAGTAAAATAAATATATGAATTTCCTGTAGGTAAAGGAAAATGAATGCGCTTTAGTTTCCATAAAGACAAGAAAATCACTGTGTCCACGAAGACAGCTGCGTCGTACTGCTTCACACACAAATCTTCAAAAACTTATCCACTTTGCTGAAAGAGAAAGAAAAATCTCATACACTAAAGTATGTTTTCTTGTAATCGTGAATTGTACGTCGTACCGGTAGTTGTGTAGTTTTTGTTTCCTGGTCGAGAACATGAGCAGAGAGCGGGAGGCTTCGTATCCTAACAATTGTTTTATGAGAGTCGCATTTTCTTAACTCTGGTCCAGACAGAACGACATAAAATTGCATAACTTATATACTATCCCACTTACACAAATACATATGTCCATGTCCTCACAGTATCAAGTAATGAGTGCTAGATTTCACCTAAATTACATCACAGGATAAAAACATTTTTTTAAATAGTGTTTATGTTAGTGAGTTCATAAGTTCGTAACCATTAAACACGACCTTCGTAAATGTAGAATACGAATCTTACGAAGGCAGCCTACATGCATGGTACTACACAATTAGCCTGTGTAAAGAATGAGATTCTATAACGACAGCAATTTTTATTCGCTACGTAAGCAGATTATTTATTTCGCTGTGGCTGATAAACATTTTTCCTCCACAATGACCTATGTACAAAATTTACGTTTGTTACGATGGAGAGCACACAAACTCTTTATGCCAAGCGTGAGATAATGGTTTTTTAAATAGGGCACATACCAAATAAGTTTTTCTTTCTCCTTTTTTTATTGCCTACACGGCGAATCATTTCTCATTAACATCTATCAGTATTCATACACACGTATCGGTTTCATTCATACAGCTTCATATAATTAATATTCACCTTTCTTCTCATAGAACAGCTTCAATATAAATCGCAAATCATCAAATAATACTACGTGGTGGCATCATTGGCTCACACACAACGAAATCCTCATCATCATCATAAAAACTACCTTATAAACTAAAATTCACATTCATTCTTTCACACTCATTTCAGCACAATCATTCACTCATGCTGGCGTATAGTATAGCATTCTGGTGGCTCTCAAATTCATCACAGTTATTAACATAATAAAATCTTTTTTCTTGTACATAGTTTCCTGTTCTAGAAAATGTCTGTTTAAGGAGTAAGTTTGGTCACTAACTTCGTTGTCCTTGGCTAGTAGTCAAATTATTCGTAGCATAGTAAATATAACGTAGATTAAATAGTTCTTGGATTGCATGTAATGTTTAACGTAGATTTGCTATAGTTTAATGCGTTATGATTCTTTGCATTGACTAACAATTAACACTAACATTTTAGCTGTAACTAGCACATCCTTTCTCTTTCTCTTACTTTACATACTGCTTTAAGTGGTGGTGGGCGTAAAGTCCTTTAACTTTCTGTGTTATAGGGTATGCTAATAAATAACATCCAGGGTGAGGAATATCGACGATCCGGTATGGACCTGAGTAAACTAATTGCCATTTCTTAAGCAAACGTTTTAGCCTCGTAGATTTGGGATGGGTTGTGAGCAATACCAAATCATCAATTTCGAACGCACGTGTCGGTCTGACCCGTTTATCAAATTTTTTCTTCCGGAGCTCCGCAGTGTGTGCCAGGGTAATGGCAGCTTGCCTTACCTTTTCCTGCAAAGAAATATCGTTCGAAGACAACTTAGGCAGGGGACTTGACCATGAGTTTTTTTCTGGTTCGTCTGATAATAACTCGGCAGGTGAGAATCCGGTTGAACTATGTGGCAAATTGTTCACAATGTACTCGAACGGAGCGAGGTATTCTATCCATTTGGAATGTTTTGTAGAAGAATGGATGCGCATAAATTGATTAAATTCTTTAAAAATTCGCTCAACGGGGTTACCCTGTGGGTGAAATCGGGAAGTAAGAACATGTTTAATATCGGAATCTTGCAGAAATGATTTCCACTTTGCACTCGTAAAGTACGATGCATTGTCCGTTAGGACAGCGACAGGTTTTCCGACGCGGGCTAGGTAGTCGGCCGAAAAGCGTCGAATGATAGCCGCAACAGTGGCTGTGCGCAAGGCGTACAATTTCACATACTTAGTAAAAACGTCCAATATAGCCAAAATGTATTTAGCACCACCGCGGGATTGTGGATAGGGTCCGCCAATGTCTACGGAAATCAAATCAAGCGGTTGCTATGGAAGAATGGGATGCAATTCAATTGATGCATGTTCGTTCAAATATTTTGCCTTCTGGCAAATGATACATTTGCGAATGACCTGCAGGACTCTACGTCGCATGTTAGGAAAATAGCAGAAGCGTATGATCTTGGCGGCACATTTATTAATGCCATAATGTCCCCAGGTTTTGTGGGTGAACAAAATGAAGTCGTCAACATAAGCTTCCGGTAAACATAGCAACCAACGCTCTGACACGAGATGGGAACGATGAAACAGTACACCATTGTTGATCTTGTAGTAATTTTGAAGATTAGAATTTGAATTCTGACATAATTTTGTTTTTACTGTAGACCACCTAAGATCGGCATCTTGTAACTGTGCAAAATCCCTGCAGATTCGGTGATAGTAGCGGTTGTAGGATTCGTCATACATTAACATGACCTGAAAGTCGGAAGTTTGCTCATGCAAATCTGAAAGATTTTTCGCATCGTGCGGAAGACGAGAAAGAGCGTCCGCAACAATATTGGTTTCGCCGGAGATGTAAATAATTTCAAAATTGTATTCTTGTAACGACAAACACCAACGAGTGAGCCGGGAATGAAGTAATTTGCAAGACAGTAAAAATGATAAAGCTTGGTGGTCTGTATAGATGCGTGTATGTTTTCCCCAGAGAAAATATTGAAATTTTCGCATAGACCAAATAATTGCAAGGGTCTCGCGTTCCGTAACTGAATACGATCTCTCGCATTCAGTTAAGGTGCGACTGGCAAAACTGATAGGTTTTACTATTGTTCGATCATGTTCAACAGACAGTTGAAACAAAAAGGCCCCAAGTCCATAAGATGACGCATCGGTCGATAGGCTGAAGTCTTTTGACATGTCCGGATGACAGAGGAGTGGTGCGTGGATTAATGATTGTTTAAGTTTTTCAAAATCGGCTTGACATTCTGTAGTCCATCGCCAAAGGGAATTTTTCTTTAGAAGATTTAGAAGATGTGGGCTGTTAAGAGCTTGCTGTGTCACGAACTTTCTGAAAAATGACAAAAGACCCAAAAATGCTTTAAGTTGTTTTTTGGTTCGGGGTGCAGGAAAGTTGCGAATTGCTTCAGTCTTTTTAGAGTCCGGCCTGATGCCTTCCGGCGTGATGATGTGGCCAAGGAACTTAATCTGTTGTCGGGCGAACCTTGATTTTTCCAAATTGATTGTCACGCCTGCATCGGCGAATTTAATCAAAATTTGTCTTAGAAGATCGACATGTTCTTCCCAGGTGGCAGTCGCCACAACTAAATCATCCACATCGGGAGTGATTTGTGAAAGTAAATCTGGCCCGAGGACGTCGTCAAGCGCCTCGATAAAGATTCCTGCACTTATTCGTAACCTGAATGGCAAAACACGGAATTGGTATGATCGTCCTTCGCACAAAAATGCGGTATATTTACGTGATTCAGGATGTAGAAGAACCTGGTAGTAGGACGATAGTAGGTCGATATTAGTCAGAAATTTGGCGTTGTGAAATTTCAGGAGTTGTTCGTCCAGATTTACAGGGCGAGTATTTACCGGTATAATAATTTTGTTGATTTCGCGTGCATCGAGAACAAGACGCACGCTTCCATCGGGTTTCGAAACTGACAACAAAGGGTTGCAATACGGCGAGTGCGAATTTTCTATGATTTTCCAACGTAGCATTCTGTTAATTTCCTGCATAACCGCTGGTTTTTTAGACCACGGTATATTGTAGTGTGTACGACAAAATGTTAGGTGGGGTTTGACATCCATCTTGTACACATACCCACGTATGATACCAGGTTTATCTTGAAAGACTACTGAAAATTGTTGAAGAAGGTGAAACAGATTCTGTTTTTGCAAATCAGTTAGATGGTAGGCTTCGGCACACTTTTCCCACAGAGTTTTACTATCAGCATTGCAAGAAGAATTGCAATTGTTTGTCATAGAAAAATTAGTGATGGGCACAGATTGTACTTTCAAGTGACGTACGTCCCGATAAGAGTTGTTGTTATTAATTGTTTTAGGTAAAGGTATCAAAATTCTTTGCTTTTCAACCGTCAATTGACAGATACCATTCCCTATGTCAATCACTGCTCGATTCTGATTTAAGAAATCGATGCCGAAAAGACATGGAACTGTTAAATTATCCACAACAAGGAAATGATAACGAACATGCACGTTGGAAACAACAAAAGTTAGAAGAGCTTGTAATTTGACATTTTTTGATTTGTTTCCAGTGGCACCGATGATTCGGCAGTTCTGCACTGGAAACGTCGGAAGTTTAGAACCTTTATCTAGATCCAAGTACAAGGAACTAGAAATCACGCTTGCTGACGCTCCAGTGTCGAATAACACTTCTACAATGGATTTCTCTAACGATAAAACAGCAGTTGCCTGAACCGTTACCTTTACTTTGTCGTTATTACTAGACTCATTATTCTCGGCAAGAAGGTCATGTTCCATAGTGTGTCCGTCTTGGAATCTCAAAAAACAATTTGCAAGATTATTTGCGCCCGTGCTCACGTTCTCGACCGGGGGTTGGGCGCTTACGCCGGTCTGCTCATGTTTTCCGCCGCGTTATTAGGCGACGCATTTTGGTCATCACTTACCTCAATAATATTTATCCTTTGTTCATGGACATGTTTGGTATTCGGTGGAGTTTGATTACCGCAGTCCTGATTATTAGCATTGTTTGTTGGTACAAAGTGTCGTGCATTCGGAAACATATAATTGTAGTTGTGTGGTGTATAGTTCGGGTTTCCCCACTGCGGGGGTGGATAACTGACTAGAATTTTGACAATTTGAATTATTCTGCTGATATGGCGAATTTCTCTCAAAATAACCAGGGTTGTATCTTCCATCCTGACGTCTGTTTTGATTGTTGTTGTTTCGATTACGGTTGTTGTTGCCTCTGGAGTACTGATTGTTGTTGAAACTACCATTGCGTCTGTTGCCATTACTATTACTTTTTCGGTAAAATTGACCATTACCAAAACTGTTGTAATTGTTGGAATTTTGGAATCGGGGATCGCAAGATTGCTGCGAATATTGTGTGAAGTTGGGCTGTTGTGATTTTTGTCCCTGATTTTGAGGAAGCGGGTTTGCATTCCACATGTTACCGCTGTTGTTATTTTGATTGAAATTATGGCAATTGTTTTGGCGAGAGTTGGAATTAGCATTATAAATATGTGGAGTGTTCCCTGAATCTCCTCTAAACACAAGGTCTACTTCATTCAAATAATCTAGAAATTTCTTGATGTTAGTTTCCGGAACACCAATTAATTGTGTCCGGTAATGCAGGGGTAAATGACTTTTTAAGGTGTTAATCACATCGGCAAGATCGGCCGGTTTTGACCAATAAAGTGTTTTGTCCAGGTATCTTTCAAAATATTGACGCAAAGTTTCTTTACGAGGGTTGTATGGTTCGGGATTGTGAACTTCACGTTGAAGTTGTTTTTGCTCATGTTCTGACCAGAATTCCTGCAGAAAAGCCTCTTCAAATTGCTTGAAAGTTAAATTTTGCCTTTTTATTTCAGCTCCCCATCTGGATGCTCGCCCCCTCAACAGATTACTTACAAAAAAATCTTTTCCGCATCTGACCAGTTGTGCGGAAACACTCCGTCAAAAGACCTAATAAAAACAATCGGGTGCACCGCTTGGGTATCATCAGAACTGAACGTTGGAAAATAGGCATGTTTAATCATGTTACCGTCAACAATACCGGCAGGCACTATACGGCCTGAACTATTGTTCCCTGGTGAAACTTCATGGCACAAGGGTGGTTGAGAATTACTGTTTTGTGCGATCACTGAGAGCGGCTCTGTTTGATGTTTTTCGCTCGCAAGTGATTCGCTGTTAGACTGTGGAACAAACTGCACAGTGAAATTAGGCGGTGAACTCGTGAGTGGGGTTGTAGGCGGAACAGTAACTACGTTAGAATCGGGAGTTAATAACTGAGAAATTTGGTTTTTTAAAGTGTTGGTCTCGGTTTGCACCTGCGACATGGCCTGGTGTAAAATCTCTTTTGTAGCGGTTTCTACCCTTTGCTCAATGAGCTTGTTGCAAATACCACATTCGTGCACTAATTTTTCTGCAATGTTTGCGTTACACTCTAAAGAAAGCGATTCTGTTTTTTCCTCCAAATGGGAAATTTTTTCTTTCATTTCTAATTGTTGTAAGCATACTACGCTAACTTGTTGAGTAATACCTTCGATATCCATCGAAATTTTATTTTGTGAGGTGGTTTGATTTTGCACGAAATTCTGAACTAGATCATTGACCTGAGCCTGAGCGTTCGTGACCTGATCCAACTTGGTTTTACATGACTGCATTTCGGAATTTGTCACTGTTTGATATTTAACAAAGGAATTTTCGTGAGTGTTTACACGACATGACAATTCGTTGAAACTTTCGGTCAATTGTGTCGTTTTTGAATTAAGTTCTGAGATTTGGTTAGCCTGTTTTTCCAGAGTAGATGTTACCTCAGAAGACAATTGATCGATTTTGCTGTTTAATTCTTTTGTACTCTGCTCCTGTTTATCAAATCTAGTGTCTAGTTTATCAAACCTTTCATTAAGGATGCTATCCATACTTCGCGTAAGAAGTTGTATTAAAATTCTGTACTGATTCGGATCAATGTTTGGATCATTGTTCCTTTCACTAGAGTTGTGCAAATTAGGATCGGAGTGGGAAATCCCTAGTTGGACACGTCTACTATCGTTTTCCATAGGGTCAGGATTATTGGGTGTGTCACCTGATGAATTACTTTCGTTACTTAGTATTATTTGATGTGATACACCTGCAGTAAATTCCATAGATTCTGGGCTGGAAAAGCCTAGGAAAGGGGATGCTGATGATACAGTAGCATCACCGTTATCAGTTTGCTGTTACTGTTGTTCCATTTTTGCCAATAATTAACAAACGTGAAATATACAAATAGTACACCCAGAATGGCGATGGCTTGCAAAGTACAAAACATAAATAAAATTTAAATAGTTAGACGGTAATAACTATTACTTGATAGAATTTCCAAAAATGTCTGAATTATTATTGTGGTTGTAACCGTATTCGCGTAGCTAATCTGAAAGTGGTGACATGACGTAACAAACAGGATTGACTCATAACAATGACTTCTGCATATCTTACTGTTGAATTTCAATGTTACAATAATAGAAATTCCATTGACAAAGGGTATGATTCTTGTTTAGGGAAAGGCATGGGAAATGGGAATAAAAGTTAGCATAGGCGGGAGGCGCACGCTGGACAATGGCATAGCAGAACAAATGCTTTTGCACTACTCACCGCGCTGCGTTGAAGCTTGCAGAAATCTTGTTAATCTTGAAACAACATTAGCTCTCGTTTTCATATTGGGCATGAAAGAGAAAATTACAGTTTTTTAGCCAATGTACAAGACAATAAATATTACTACACGTATGATTTTACTTTAATTTGCCCTTGTTAAGTTCATTCCAGTAAAATCCGAAGATTGGCGTCCTGTCACGGTCGCCAGTGTGATGTCCGGAATTAAAAAAAAAATACAGGGGTTTTGTTGAAAGGAAAGAAAGAAAAAAGGGTGAATAAAGGTGAAGGGAAGTGGTTCTATTTTTACTGGATTGAACTTATTGATGGACATCACAAAAATTTATTTTACCTATATTTTTTTTTTTACTCATCGAAGAAGACAACACAACACATATAAAAGAAATCATCACACTAATATTATCCACAGAATGATCGTTTCACAAGACACTTTCTAGCTCGACTGACTCTTAAGACTGAACAAGACTCGACTGACTCTACTCTCTCTCTGGACCACAGCCTCTTCACGTCCCTCTGGACCAGAGATTTCAACTGTGATTAGCACGCCGATTATTTAATTAATCGTACAGCCGCTGGGCGCGCGCTTGGCGCGTCATTTAAATGGGGTTAAACGCACACCACGAGAGGCGTGGGCTAGCGGTGTCTTACAGGTATATCACCAATAGATTAATCATTTTATGTGTATATAGATCTCTCAGTGGTAGTATGGACACTTTTTTCAATAAAATAACAGAAGTTCTAGATAAAGTCTCAAGTACAAAGGTCAACATAATTCTGTGTGGGGAGATTAAAACCAACATTAATATCATAAATGGATTCAGCAGCACACTCACAAATATCCTTCAAAGATTTGGCATGTCTCTATTGGTCAGTACTGCAACAATGGTTCTACAATGAGTGCATCAGTAACTGAGCATGAGGCCACAAATATGGACAGGGTACATGTGATGTGGCTGTAAAATATCTCGGAATAGCAGACCATTTCTGTCAAATAACAGCATCAAAATCAGGCATACAATCATTCCATAAACTACAATCCTACAGACACCATCTATCAGAAATCAAAATAAAAGATTTTTCAAAGGAACTAGCAAAACAAAGCTGGGATGAAGTGTATAAGAAAACCAATGTGAATATGAAATTCTCTGAATTATCCACATTATTTAAATTGAACTTTGAAAAGGCATCTCCAAAAGTATGCATGTCTGTATCATCGTCCCACAAAAATAGATGGATAACAGCAGGTATTAAGAAGTCTTCCCAAACACTTAAATACCTCAGTTCCATGAAAAAGAGTCGCAATGATCCAAATTCTTACATTTCTATTATAGATACAAAAGATCTACAGGGAGATGCTGCAAAAAGTCATTTAACAACAAAATAAAATATAATGCAGAGAATAAAAGCAAAGTAGTCTGGGATGTTATAAAAAAGGAAACAGGGAGAGGCAAACAAACCCAGAATAACATACTGCTAAGGGAGGGGGATAAGGTAATAAATGATCCACAACATTTAGCAAACTATGTAAATGAGAATTTTTCAAGTAGTGCAGAGAAGTTACAGCAAAAATCCCCCAAAACAAATAATATAACACCTGTAAATAATATTGCACTAAATACAATGATGTTACTTCCAACTACAGAAAATGAAGTCAATAAAACTGTTCAAAAACTGAAAAATAAAAAGTCAGTAGACTTAGATGCAGTACCAATGTGTGTACTAAAACAATGCATAGAGGTTATACAAGACCCCTCAACAAATATAATAAATGAATCTTCCATATCAGGGTCATTACCAGAGCAGTTAAAACAGGCAAGAGTTGTACCTTTTCTTAAGAAAGGTAATGCAGAAGACATAGAAAATTACCAGCGCATTTCCCTGCTGTCACCATTTTCAAAAATAATAGAAGCAATTATGAAAAACAGATAAATGAATTACCTGAATAAACAGAATATTTTAAGCGAATAACTGTTTGGTTTCCGAAGTGGTAAAATATGGAGTCAACCATAGTAGAATTCACAAAGGTTGTAGTTGATGCTCGTGACAAAGATAAGTGTGTCATAGGCATATTTTCGGATCTTTCTAAGGCCTTTGATACGGCTGACCACAAGATTATACGAAAAAAATTAGAAGCATTAGGAGTAAGAAGGGTAGATAATGACTGGTTTTGATCATACCTAGCAGATAGGGTACAAAGAGTAGAGATCAAATAGATCTAAACATTGAGTAAGACACTTATCAGAACCAAAACACATTAATGTAGGGGTTCTGCAAGGCAGCATATTAGTACCAATACTACACCTGATAAACATCAATTACTACCAGTAGTGTAACTCGTGGTGAAATAAATCTCTTCACTGATGACAACAATATAATAGTCACTGACAAAACAAGAGAATTCCTCGCAGAGAAAGCAAATGAAGCTCTCAAGGAAGTTTACGAGTGGACAGTAAGCAATAGAGTGACATTGAACATAAAGAAAACTAATGCCATAAATTTCAGTTTGAAGTGGGAAAATTACAATGTTAAATTAAATGAAGGTGGCATCTCTATAGACTGTGTAACAAATGCAAAATTTTTAGGAATGACTATTGATTCTCAGTTGAAGTGGTGTCAACACACAAAGGTACTTGCAAACCGAACGTCATCAGCATGTCAAGCCCTCAGAATCTTATCATCAGTGTGTAACATGCAGTGTCTTTTACATCTACATCTACATCCATACTCCGCAAGCCACCTGACGGTGTGTGGCGGAGGGTACCCTGAGTACCTCTATCGGTTCTCCCTTCTATTCCAGTCTCGTATTGTACGTGGAAAGAAGGATTGTCGGTATGCTTCTGTGTGGGCTCTAATCTCTCTGATTTTATCCTCATGGTCTCTTCGCGAGATATACGTAGGAGGGAGCAATATACTGCTTGACTCTTCGGTGAAGGTATGTTCTCGAAACTTTAACAAAAGCCCGTACCGAGCTACTGAGCGTCTCTCCTGCAGAGTCTTCCACTGGAGTTTATCTATCATCTCCGTAACGCTTTCGCAATTACTAAATGATCCTGTAACGAAGCGCGCTGCTCTCCGTTGGATCTTCTCTATCTCTTCTATCAACCCTACCTGGTGCGGATCCCACACTGCTGAGCAGTATTCAAGCATTGGGCGAACAAGCGTACTGTAACCTACTTCCTTTGTTGTCGGATTGCATTTCCTTAAGATTCTTCCAATGAATCTCAGTCTGGCATCTGCTTTACCGACGATCAACTTTATATGATCATTCCATTTTAAATCACTCCTAATGAGTACTCCCAGATAATTTATGGAATTAACTACTTCCAGTTGCTGACCTGCTATTTTGTAGCTAAATGATAAGGGACCTATCTTTCTATGTATTCGCATCACATTACACTTGTCTACATTGAGATTCAATTGCCATTCCGTGCACCATGCGTCAATTCGCTGCAGATCCTCCTGCATTTCAGTACAATTTTCCATTGTTGCAACCTCTCGATACACCACAGCATCATCTGCAAAAAGCCTCAGTGAACTTCCGATGTCATCCACCAGGTCATTTATGTAAATTGTGAATAGCAACGGTCCTATGACACTCCCCTGCGGCACACCTGAAATCACTCTTACTTCGGAAGACTTCTCTCCATTGAGAATGACATGCTGCGTTCTGTTATCTAGGAACTCCTCAATCCAATCACACAATTGATCTGATAGTCCGTATGCTCTTACTTTGTTCATTAAACGACTGTGGGGAACTGTGTCAAACGCCTTGCGGAAGTCAAGAAACACGGCATCTACCTGTGAACCCGTGTCTAAGGCCCTCTGAGTCTCGTGGACGAATAGCGAGAGCTGGGTTTCACACGACCGTCTTTTTCGAAACCCATGCTGATTCCTACAGAGTAGATTTCTAGTCTCCAGAAAAGACATTATACTCGAACATAATACGTGTTCCAAAATTCTACAACTGATCGACGTTAGAGATATAGGTCTATAGTTGTGCACATCTGTTTGACGTCCCTTCTTGAAAACGGGGATGACCTGTGCCCTTTTCCAATCCTTTGGAACGCTTCGCTCTTCTAGAGACCTACGGTACATCGCTGCAAGAAGGGGGGCAAGTTCCTTCGCGTACTCTGTGTAAAATCGAACTGGTATTCCATCAGGACCAGCGGCCTTTCCTCTTTTGAGCGATTTTAATTGTTTCTCTATCCCTCTGTCGTCTATTTCGATATCTACCATTTTGTCAACTGTGCGACAATCTAGAGAAGGAACTACAGTGCAGTCTTCCTCTGTGAAACAGCTTTGGAAGAAGACATTTAGTATTTCGGCCTTTAGTCTGTCATCCTCTGTTTCAGTACCATTTTGGTCACAGAGTGTCTGGACATTTTGTTTTGATCCACCTACCGCTTTGACATAGGACCAAAATTTCTTAGGATTTTCTGCCAAGTCAGTACATAGAACTTTACTTTCGAATTCATTGAAAGCCTCTCGCATAGCCCTCCTCACACTGCATTTCGCTTCGCGTAATTTTTGTTTGTCTGCAAGGCTTTGGCTATGTTTATGTTTGCTGTGAAGTTCCCTTTGCTTCCGCAGCAGTTTTCTAACTCGGTTGTAGTTACATACTATTCACATGTACAGTCAATTCTTAGCTATAGCATTCATTTTTGGAAGACAAATGCACAAAATATGAACATACTTTTCAAACTCCAGAAAAGATCCATAAGAATCATAACCAAAAATAGTAGTCGACGTCATGGTAAAGATCTGTTCAAAACAATGGGGATTTTAACCGCTCTGTGTGAATACATTTACCAGTCAGTTGTACACATCAAAAATAACATTGGTAATTACTGCACAAACAGTTCTGTCCATGACCATTGCTTCTGCCGTTTGCCGATATATGGCGACAACGGTAAATAGCGGTCGAAAGAAACAGATCGCAGACGTCAACATAACCTCATTCAAACATTAGTCAATTTCTGTCTGCATCGTAAAGTTGTTCTTGACTGAAAATATCAGTTTACGAGCCTAATTCTCGTCATTTGCGGAAGGTGTTACTGTTTTGTTTCAATATGAAGGAAACAGCGGCTGGATCTCATCGAATGCTCTCAAGTATGTATGGTGAGGACGCTATTACTGAAAGAACGTGTCGTGTGTGAGTGGTTTCAACGCTTCAAGAACGGTGATTTTAACGTCGTAGACCGGCATAGTGGTGGAAGAGAGAAAGTTTTCGAAGATGCAGAATTGGAGACATTGCTGAGTGAAGACTCGCGTCGACTCAGGAAGAATTGGCACGATTAGTAGGAGTGACACAGCAAGCCATTTCAAAACGTGTCTGGATTAAGGGCATGGTTCAGAAAGAAGGAACTTTCGTCACGTGTGAGCTGAAACCAAGAGACGTTAAATGGCGTTTGTGTGTTTGTGAACAGTTGCTTCAGGGGCAAAAATGGAAGGGATTTCTGCATCGAATTGTTACCGAAGACGAAAAATGGGTTCATTACTATAACCCTAAACGAAAAAAAAAAAAGCATGTGGATATCCCTGCCATGCTTCCACGTCGACGGCCAAACCGAATATTCACGGCTCTGCATTTGGTGGAACCAGCTCGGCGTCGTGTACTATGAGGTGTTAAAACCAAGTGAAACAATCACAGGTGCTCGTTATCGAATGCAATTATTCGTTTGAGCAGAGCATTAGAAGACAAACAGCTGCAATACAGCGAGAGGCACGATAAAGTGATTTTGCAGCAAGACAACGCTCGACCCCACGCTGCAAAAGAGGTCAAAACGTACTTGAAAACGTTAAAATGGGAAGTCCTACCCCACGCACCGCATTCTCCAGACATTGCTCCCTCTTGAAACGTCCCCTTAGAACAATTATACACGACTGTGCTTAAACTGACACACAATATTTTTAGCGCAACGCAATCTGACTTTCAATAATCCCCACAAAAGAATGGCCCTGACTAACATTAACCTATACGTTTCACAAATCACTTACCTCACCAAAAATCTTCATTACTCGAACTACTGCAATACAACGAGAGCCACTACTGCCAGCTAACTAAAAGATTCAAACTACGGAAGTCACTAACTACTGATAGGCACAGTTAGCAAATGAAAGATTTTAATAGAGAACAAACAATGTATTTACCTTAATAGTCATAATATATATATATATATCAGTTTATGTCATCAATTCTTACAAATTTCAAAACTCCGCCATCTCTCTCCCCACGTCCACCACTGCTGGCGGCTCACCTCCAACTGCGCAACGCTACGCGCTGTTAACATCCAGCAGCCCAACACTACAATGGCGAGTATCACAACAATGCCAACCAGCCACTGACTGCACACAGCACAGCCAGTGATTTTTCATACAGAGTGCTATGTGGCGTTACCAATAAAAAAAACCTAAAACCTAAACAGCCTACTTACACTCTGACTATCGCCTATTTTGATCAATGGCCTGGCCGACCAACACTACCGATCTCATGGAGAAGTCACAAATTGGTTCGATTCGTGGATCGCCTCAAAAGATGAACAATTTTTTCGACGCGAGGTTCGTACACTGCCCCAAAGATGGGAGAAAGTAGTGGCCAGCGATGGAAAACACTTTGAATGATACATGAGTAACCAATTTGTTTCAGCAAAGCCTCAAATGTTGAGGAAAAAACGGCGAGAAAAAAAGATAAAGAAGAGTAGGGGTTTGGTAATAAAAAAGCGTTATACAAATAAGGAGTAATAATGATTATAAGACATCCAACATAACACCTTCACAATATGTTTTTTTCTTTCTTTTTTTTCCTTTTCTAGAAAAACTAACCCCCAAGCTATGCATTGCCCAGTACTAACACCTCTTCCTTTTTCTGAGCTCAACATCTCACTCATTACAGAGGGATCCTGACTCAGTTTTTCAGGATTAAAAATGGGGAGTTGTGGTACAGAAAATGGCCCAGGGATCACCAGTGTGTGTGTATGTGTGTGTGTGTGTGTGTGTGTGTGTGTGTGTGTGTGTGTGTGTGTGTCTGTGTATAGTCAGTGAAGTTCTATGAAACAATTTGAGTATAGTGCGTGGAGTGACTGATAGTGAGATACGAGTGAACAGTGTGACATTACATTATGTAATAACTTATTTGTAAAAAAAAACGGTATTGTGTACCACGAATAAATTTGATGATTGTCTCTACCTAGAACTCTGCAAATGTAGTTGCATACGAATTAACTTATTTTGTATTGGTCTGAGCTTGTAAATACTTTGACATGTCCAGTATCCTTATAAAAAGTGATCTATGGATGAAAAAAAGCTACTACTACTACTCCCACTACTAAGATACCCAGATCGTGGTTTTACAACTGATAAATGACTCGTGACAGGTCTTATGATAAAATGTACCGATTAATAACGCACATCGGAGGGTCTGTAGAGACTCCAGTAAGCAGGTGCTAAGAGAGGCTGCTGGCCCTCTAAACATTTCGCCTTTGCGCTGGAAGTTATGTAAACATTGAAACCAAGTGATGCAGGTTCTCCTAGGCAAAATCTAGAAGAAATCTGTTCTTATGTGTGTGAGTAAAGTTAGCTGTCCAAATTATGACTGTGTCAAACGCTTAGCCTCGTTATTAAGAACTTTTGTGGGAAAATGTACTCATGGCACACGTAATTCTGCAGACTTCTTCGACAAATTTAAAGGAGACTGAGCAGTTCTGATTTATCAGTCAGCTTTGATGTGGTTTCCTTATTGGTAATGGTTCCATTTTCAGAATTTTATCTCAATGGCAAAAAATAAGAAAAATAAGTAAATAAAATAAAAAGAATTCTGTTTTGCTCAGACATGTTATGACCTCGATTTACGTTTCATTTAATAACGACTTCTTCGAACAGAGTAAAAGTGTCACAATTGTATCTCTTGCTGGCCGATTTGTTTATGCAGGACTTCGAGGAAAGGGAATCTGCTAATTCGAAACCAGAGTATTCTGGAGATGTGTTGACAACAAGATTGTGGTGTGGCCCCAGAGTGAAGATAAATTATACGAAATTTTAAACAGTTGGAGTTCCATGTAGAGGAAAGTTTACAGCTGAAAACTGAAAGGAGGGATGCCTTCCTCGTGAAATGTTTTGGTTCGTTGCAGAGACGATGACACCTCGGAATTCGCTGTTTGTCAGAAACCAACTCATATGGACTTTATACTAGTGATCTGGCCCATTTTCGCACGGGTAGGATTAAGTATGTACTGAAAGACGACTTGACTGGTGTAACGTATTTTGTTTGCGGGCTGTCAACAAAATTAAGAGTATAATGTTAATAAATTGAATATCATCAGCTCACGGCTCGAAAGTCGTATTGATTGTTATGTGTTGTATGTAGAACTGGCGTTTGCATTGGCATCTCATGGCGAGGATGGGAGCACATTCTGTTGTAAGTAATATGTTAACAGACGATGTAAATATTTATTCGAACCATGGGTTTATGTGTATGTGAGTGATTAGGAGGCTGGCTGAGGTGACTTAAAAACAGACACACACACACACACACACACACACACACACACACACACACACACATAGACAGACACACACTGGCGTGTTGCCGCACACCTCTTGTGGTGGAACTTAGTGTACTCTGTAATGGATTATTGAGACTCATTTCGGCAGTTCATTGTTCGTGGACTTCTTTGCTGTGACACGCAAAGAATCGCCTCCATATCCAGGTTTGAGTCAAGAAATCAGAAAGTTGAAAATTGAATTACCTGCTACGCTGTTGAAAGTGAGTACTGTATACATACGCAGCAAGGTTTCTGAAGTAGCTTTCCGGAAATCTATTTGCTTGAAACATTGTTCTCAAACAAATGCAGAGAAAGTAAAGGTTAAAAAACTGGTTATTTCAAATTGGAGGTCTCACATCACATGCTGAGGTTGTTATCCTTTTGTTATTGGTTACATTTTGTAAAATACTTTAGAACTGAGTAACACACTGCCCCTTGTTCGAATAATGTACAAGGAACTAAGAGTGCGAATTTGGATTGACACTGTGAGAGAAGCAGAAATTGGCTATCTAAAATTGCTCTCATATTTCGAAATGCATCCCTCAACCGTCTGTGGGAGTGTTTCGAAAACTTGTGTATCCACCCGCAAGAAATTTTTGAATCCCATTCAAGAAGATCGTGCCGATGTCTTTACTGTCTGTAAGAGGCCTAAATCTATTAATCGCCAGAGGAGATACGTGAATCAGTTGTCTGTATAACTTGAAAATGACGAAAGGAACAATCTCTTCTCATCACGCAGAAAATCTTGTCTGTGTCTGTGTTTGACTGAATGAAGGCAGAAAGGTGAAAGCTGACTCACATGTTGTGCTGTTGTAAAACTTTCCTTAAATAAACAAAGGAAATCTGCAACCTATGCTTCATTTTACTTTTCCATAAAGAATTGGAGACCACAATTTTTGTATCCGCACGCTTTTTTCGTTACGCAGTTGTTATGAAACGATTGCAATCACTTAGATGTCACATAGGCGACTTGAAAGTCCCTAACCTGTTATCCAACCGGTAAAGGGGGCGCTATGGTGTAACGTGGAATCCGAGCCACGAACCGTTTCTGGCGAATCTTCACGTTATTGACAAGTGAATGCTAGGTTAAAAGGCAGAGCGAAATAAATAAACTAACAGGGATTCGAACCTACGACTTTTCAATTTCTAGCCAGCCGCTTTAGCGCTAGTCCACCACACAATATGTACGGATTTTATCACGCTTGCTGCTCTCTCGAGGTACTGATACTCTCTCAATTTATGGCGGCTGTTCACTGGGTGGTGACGCGGAGAGGAGGGCAATGGCGTCGCTTTCACAGCTTAACTGTAATGCAGAGAATTTGTGGGTAACATTAGTGAATTAGTACTGAAACCTTCTTCATGAATCAGTGTATCTATTAGTCAAAACCAGATCAAATTCCCTATAGCAATTCCTGAGATTAGGCTACATGTGCAGACAGATACTAGGAGGCGACTGCAATTTACGTGTACAGAGAATAAGAGAAGAGATGTAAATAGCTGTCACCATCCTTCCTAGACTATGAATGCCCTCAGGACTTTGGTTCACAGAGCATTGTATAATTGAACAGAGTTTTCGAAGTAAATGGGTGTTTTCCACAAGAGACATGTGAGGCACTATGAATAAAACCTAAGGTAGACATAAGGAACAACGAAAAAACCTTAGACAGACTTAAATTCAAAGTTTTTCTTCAGTATTTGGGAAGCCTGTCTTCAAATGTGTCACGAATTTTGAATCACAGCACTCAGTATTTCCTGTGCGGCCAGCTGACTACTCTGGTGTTAGTGTTTGGCCAGAGGCTACACAGGGCGGCGTTTGTGGCGCATCTATCCCCGCTACAGAGCAGGCTGGGATGAGACAAGATGAGGGAGCTTGTCACCTGCTCCGTTGTGAACGGTCAACTTCTCCTGGAGGCCAGTGCCATGACCTTGGTGGAGTGCCCAGTGAAGCCTGAGGCGCGTCGACGGTGATCGGTGCAGGGCGTTGCTGAGCTCGGGGTGACAGCCACTGTGGGTGTTGGAAGCAGACTTGCCACGGAGGTGTTGGGCAACAGAGCGGGACACACGGCGGCAGTGACTAGAGCCACTAGCAGCTGATGAGTCTGGGGTGGTGCCGGACTTAATATGGCGCGCTGGCCTTCCTCCTCTGGATGGGCGTGCCAGGCTTAGCTCATCACAGTGCTCTGCAGTTGGAGTTGTAAGAGAGTCGCAAGGCGGAGGTGAGTGGATTGGTGGCCAACACCCAAGACAGAAACGGCTGGACACGGTGTGGAGTTGGGAGTTGAATGATGAGTGGTCGACAAGGGGTGTGACCATGTGGTCGCGGATATCATCGACCAGAAGGGCAGTGGCAACTGCATCAAGATACGCAGAGTAGTTGGTTTGTTAATACTGTAAGGGTGGAGCACTAGGAGTGTGATTTAGTGGCCCACTGTGATTCTTTGTCAGCTGACTAGAGAAAGCATTCAGAGGCGTGTACGGCGAATACTGTGTACAGTGAAGGAGACTGCATATGTGTTTGCGTGCGACGGCTCATTTCCGTTATTATACTACATGGCGCGGTTCTGAGAGCAGACTAGTCCCTCTTGTATGGTGTTTCCTTACACGCTTCTGGTGTGCGATAACGAACCTCAAAACAAGTGTGCATTATTTGATTGTCACGCTGAGGGTGTATCCAGGTAGTATATAATTCTAAGTTACTGAGGTTCAAGTGACTGCTGTTGTTCATAGCGTAGTTAGATTCGTAGCCTGTTTGGTTGTAATAGTAGTGAGTATTTGGTAAAGGTAATGGGTCTTAAGAAAGTTGATTTTATTCATTTGTTATACTACATGAAGTTGGTGCCCGATTGTAAGGTCCGCTGGGCGAGAGGTTGAGTACTTTATTCTGTGATTGCTGCTTGTTTCATGCACGCATCAGGTGAACACTGGGCTGTATCTGAAATTGATACGTTTATGATATTGTTTGAAGAATATTTAATTTATTCTTCGAATATTTCATGGTAAATTTGTACAAGTACTGGGAAATATACCATTGAGCTGCCATTATTGTTTAATATTCTCTTCTAATTTGTTTACGGAAGATATATATGTTTTTAAGAAACCCTTTCTCAACGTTCTGCCCAAACGTCAGTTGATGCAAATCGTACGCTACACAAAATAGGTCGGATACCCACGAAGCACTTAGTTAACGTATGCCCCCCCTCCCCCCTTTTCCCGTCTAAAGAAGCGGGATTTTCGGGTTCCGTCAACGATGACTTGAAGCTCCCGAAGACTGGTACGTGGGTCACTCCTAAAGAAATGCACACTATTTTTGTAAAAATACAGTTTTCATTCTGCATGTGTGAAAGTTTTACAGTGTGTAGATACATCCTTCTCCCTTGTTTTCAAACCTGTTCCCGCGAGTGGCGCCATCACAGCAAATCTTCAAGATGGCTGCTTCATTTTACGTTCGTCAGAAGCAACGTGCTGTCATAGAATTCCTGTGCTGTGAAAACGAGCCGGCCGGAGTGGACGAGCGGTTGTAGGCGCTACAGTCTGGAACCGCGCGTCCGCTACGGTCGCAGGTTGGAATTCCGCCTCGGATATGGATGTGTGTGATGTCCTTAGGTTACTTAGGTTTAAGTAGTTGTAAGTCCTTGGGACTGATGACCTCAGCAGTTAAGTCCCATAGTGCTCAGAGCCATTTGAACCATTTCCGAAAACGAGATAGTGTGAAACATCCACAAGAGGTTGAGAAAGGTGTATGGAGATGCTGCTGTCGATCGCAGTACAGTTAGTCGGTGGGCAAGCAGGTTACGTGATGAATGCGGGCACGGGAATATTGAGGATTGTCCTCGCAGCGGCAAGCCTCGTACTGCACACACTCCACACAATGTGCAGAGAGTTAACGAATTGGTGACTGCTGACAGACGCATCACAGTGGACGAATTGACACGCTACGATGGGATGGGGGAAGGAAGTGTTTGCAGAATACTGAAAGTGTTGGGGTTAAAAAAGGTTTGTTCCAGGGGGGTTCACATGATGTTGACAGTGGCTCACAAAGAAACAAGAAAAACGGTATGCGGCGATCTTTTGGAACAGTAAGAGAACGGTGGAGATGAATTTCTCGAAAGAATTGTGACAGGTGATGAAACATGGCTCCATCATTTCTCACCAGGGACGAAGAGGCAATCAATGGAGTGTCATCATGCAAATTCACCTAAGAAAAAAAAATTCGAAACCACACCTTCTGCTGGAAAAGTTATGGCTACGGTGTTTTTCGATTCCGAAGAACTCTTGCTTGTGGACATCATACCAAATGGAACCACCATAAATTCTGATGTAAATGTGACGACACCGATGAAACTTCAAGCTCGACTGAGCCGTGTTCGACCACATGGGCAAAAGCAGGATATTTTGCTGTTGCACGACAATGCACGGCCACATGTCAGTCAAAAAACCATGGAAGCGATCACAAAACTCGGATGGACAACACTCTGAAACATCCGCCTTACAGTCCTGACCTGGCTCCATGTGACTATCATCTCTTTGGGAATCTGAAAGACTCTCTTGGTGGAACAAGGTTTGAAGATGATGACTCCCTTGTGCACGCTGCCAAACAGTGGCTCCAACAGGTTGGTACAGAATTTTACCATGCGGGTATACAGGCGCTGGTTCCAAGATGGCGTAAGGCAGTTGAGAGGGATGGAAATTATATGGACAAATGAAAAAATTGTTTCTAAAGGATGTATCTACACACTGTAAAACTTTCAAACATGTAGAATAAAAGGTGGATTTAAAAAAAAAGATAGTGTGCATTTCTTTTAGAGTGGCCCTTGTATTTGCAAGAACCGAACCGTACATGAATTACAGAACACTGCAGACTAACGACGCGTTCACAGCGCAAGAATGGCAGAGCACTGCACCGACATAGGTCGGTCACTATGTGAAGTATGAAAATGTAGAAATTACAGCGTCGATTTCGACTTTTTGGCACTGGGTGGTGAAAGAACAGTTGAAATTCGTTTGGCGAACAAGTCAATTAGTAGAGATAGCGGCTTCAGCAGTGACACACCATGGAAATAGACGCTCTCTTTGATAAACTTGCAAACACGACTCGACAGTGTAGTTCATAATGATACATCAATATCCCAGCATGGCCATACATAAAATGTATGCTTATTTCGTTGCAGTCAGTCCAAGTTCCTTGCACTTGTGTGTCCGTGCCTGCATGCGGAGTTGCGCGGTTCACGAATTCAAAAGGGCGGAGCGAAAGCTGAAGCTTCAGTCTGTCTGCTGACTCTGAAGACGACCCGACGGTTTGGGTCTTCTTCTGAGGTCTAGAGTCGCCTAGAACTTAGAAGTAATTAAACTTAACTAACCTAAAGACATCACACACATACACGCCCGAGGCAGGATTCGAACCTGCGACCGTAGCGGTCGCTCGGTTCCAGACTGTAGCGCCTAGAACCGCACGGCCACTCCGGCCGGCGCCAAAGGTTTACAGCAGAAATAATACACTGTCGACTCATACTGATGTCACCACCTGTTAAAACCATGAAAAGCCACGTTTTGCAGCGTGGACCGTTGCGAGACGTGCAGGGAGGGAGTCAGTGAAGTTCTGGAAGGTCTCGACGTGGATGTGAATTCATGCCTACACCACTGTCGTGGTCAGTTGCGCCAGAATTCTCGGATGAGGACAGCCCCATTGAGGTGCTCCAACATTCTCGATTGGGTTTAAATACAGGGAGTTTGATGGCCAGGGGAGCAGGGTAATCTTATCCTGGTGCTCTTCGACCATGCATGTACAATGCGAGCTGTCCTGGCTGTGCCAAGGTGGTCACGATCCCCAAGGATAGATGCAGATTTGTGTTGCAACAGTGGGAAAGACAAGATCACCCAGGGAGTGCTAAGAAAGCATCCCCAATCCGCAAGGCTCCTTCCTATTGCACGGTGTTTGGATTGGGTTGTTTTGGGGGAAGAGGCCGAACTGCGAGGTCATCGGTCTCATCGGTTTAGGGAAGGACGGGGAAGGAAGTCGGCCGTGCCCTTTCAAAGGAACCATACCGGTATTTGCCTGGAGCGATTTAGGGAAATCATGGAAAACCTAAATCAGGTTGGACGGACGCGGGATTGAACCATCGTCCTCCCGAATGCGAGTCCAGTGTGCACGGTGTTTGCCTTCAGACGTTCCGCACCGCCCACGCCGATGGCCATCTGTCCGATGCAATACGACACGTGATTCATTTGAAAAGGTCACCTCTCGTCACTCACTTTCTCGTCCAGGTGTTATACTGTTGTTGAAATTGCAGCCTTCGTCACCGATGAACAGAAGCCAGTGTGGTGCATGAACCAGATGCCTGTTGTGGAGGTCCATACACAGCAAAGTTCATTGAACGGTCGTTGACGAGATGTCGTTGGCACCCTCTGGGCTCACCTGGGCCGTCGGTTGTCCATCAGTGGCATGTCTGTTCTCCCGTACACACCTCTGCAGCCGCCGTTCACTCCTGCCATCTACGTGGTCCACCACACTTACCTGGGTGCCGATTTTGGATAGTGCCACTTGGCCACGAGCGTAATACTTTAAACATGGCTGCAGGCGAAGAGTTTATAACATTTTCCGTTTCGGAAATGCTTCCACACTTCGTCCGAAAGCCAAGGAACATGCCGTTTTGGACGTCAGATAAATCGTCCCGTTTCTGCATTACGACAACGACTGCACGGTTTTCTGTGCCACCCTGCCACCCCCTCCCCCTCTCCGCCCCCCACCACCACCACCCCACTCCCGACCCCCACCCTCCGTCACGCTTTATATATCCTCCATTTCTAGTGTTGCAACCTGCCGTATGTTATTGCACGTTGACATCGAACGTAAGCGGTGGTCACATTAATGTGACTGGTCTGTGTGGAAGGCATAGGGTTTATAACGTTGCATGCCCTAAATGTAACGGATCGCAAAGCCGCGGAGAAGCTACAACCCCGTCTCACTCCCTTCTCGACTACTGCTTTAATTTCAAGCTCTTCGACTGTTAAGACTGCACTGTGGTTTCTGTGTAAGTCGTAGATACCATTTAACTCTTTGTCTTCTATCCCGGATGAACGAAAATTTCTGAGCGCTCATTGCAGTCATTACTGTCAAAAGCGTACTCTAAATCTACAAATGCTACAAGTTTTATATTGTAGGCATTACAACTGTAGCATTTAACCATGATGATAAGTGCAGACCTCATGTTGTCACGGCGATGTATTCCAGTAACAGGATAATGTTTCCCACATTCTGGTCTATTTTAAACTGGACTATCGACCTCTTGACAGTTAAACACTTTTGTCACAATTTGGCAAAGAATGTTATCTACTGCTTATTGTAAATCTGTATCTCTGCAGATGTTGTAACGCCACGAAACAAGTTTATTTATTATTTATTTATTTATTGTTCCGTGGGACCAAATTAAGGAGAAGTCTCCATGGTCATGGGACGTGTCAATACATGAAATTATAACACGATAGTAGAAACGGATAAAATGAAATATAAGAAACATATTCAGGCGACAAATCGTAAGTTTAAATGAAGGAAAGCAACAATGTAACGCTGGAATTCGCTTAATTTTTCAGCTCTTCCAGGAGCTCCTCGACAGAATAGAAGGAGTGAGCCATGAGGAAACTCTTCAGTTTAGACTTAAAGGTGTTTGGGCTACTGCTAAGATTTTTGAGTTGTTGTGGTAGCTTATTGAAAATGGATGCAGCAAAATACTGCACTCCTTTCTGCACAAGAGTGAAGGAAGTGCATTCCACATGCAGATTTGATGGTTCAAATGGCTCTGAGGACTATGGGACTTAACATCTATGGTCATCAGTCCCCTAGAACTTAGAACTACTTAAACCTAACTAACCTAAGGACATCACACAACACCCAGCCATCACGCGGCAGAGAAAATCCCTGACCCCGCCGGGAATCGAACCCGGGAACCCGGGCGGGGGAAGCGAGAACGCTACCGCACGACCACGAGATGCGGGCTGCAGATCTGATTTCTGCCTAGTATTAACTGAGTGAAAACTGCTAACTCTTGGGAATAAGCTAATATTGCTAACAACAAACGACATTAAAGAAAATATATACTGTGAGGGCAATGTCAGAGTTCTCAGACTATTGAATAGGGGTCGACAAGAGGTTCTCGAACTTACACCACATATAGCTCGAACAGCCGGTTTTTGAGCCAAAAATACCCTTTTTGAATCAGAAGATTTATCCCAAAAAATAATACCATACGACATAAGCGCATGGAAATATGCGAAGAAGACTACTTTTCGTGTTGAACTGTCATTTATTTCAGATACTGTTCTAATGGGAAATAAAGCAGCATTTAATTTCTGAAAAAGGTCCTGAACATGGGCTTTCCACAACAGCTTACTATCTATCCGAACGCCTAGGAACTTGAACTGTTCCGTCTCGCTTATAATATGCCCATTCTCTCTGATCAAAATATCGGTCCTTGTTGAATTGTGAGTTAGAAACTGTAAAAACTGAGTCCTACCGTGGTGTGGCATCACATTATTTTCCACAAGCCACGAACTTATTTCCTGAAATACATTATTTGATACTGTTTCAATATTACACGCACGATCCTTCACTACCAAGCTGGTGTCGTCAGAAAACAGAAATATTTTTGAATCACCTGTAATACTAGAAGGCATATCATTTATGTAAATAAGAAACAGCAGTCGTCAGTACGGCCTCGCGTGCTTCTGCATTTTCTGAAACTCAAACTGATCGTCTGTAAGCTCTACTTCTACCGATTCTTAGACTCTATGTAATTAACAAGCATTTGTAGGGAAATATCATCAATGGACATGCTACAGGATGTTTAAATCTGATGTGAGGCTGAGGCAAGTTGTGACGGAGAGTGTTCAGAGGGGAGAGAGGTAGGACGGACTGAAGCAGATTGGCAAAAGAGAGGACGCAGTTCGCCAGCTAATACTGCAGGGCCCGGGGCAAGAGCGGGCGATCGCTGCGCCGTATCGAGGCCGGGAGAGGACCTGAAGATGATGGAGGGAAGGTGGGCGGGGGGGGGGGGGGGGGAGTTCCTCAGGAGCGCAGCGCAGCGTGGGCGGTGAGCAGAGGGCGGGGGTCGACCGCCTTCTTTGATGCTGCCGCCCTGACTGTGTAAACAGCCGGCATCGCCATCCAGATGCGGGCCCGCCTCCACGAATACTGCCGGCGGGGGTCGGACCAGCGTGCAATATCCCAGCACTACGTCACACAGCTACGGATGCACACTCTCGAAGTACGACTCATGTCGCAGTTTGCTGAAGTAATCTCACACTCTTGTGTGTCTAATGGAGAGCGCTCTTGGGTAAATCTCGACCTTGTAACACTGGCGTGGCAGTTTTTACGAAGGTCGTTCAATAAATAGAGCTCCAATGTATGTTTTTGTTTTCTTTTCAGCCGTTATTACACTCAGGTGACAAAAGGCACTGTATATCTCCTAATATCGTGTCGGACCTCCTTTTGCTCGGTGCAGCGCAGAAGCTCGACGTGTCATGGATTCAACTACTCTCTGCAAGTCTCCGGCAGCCGTCCACAAATGCGAAGGTATTGGCGGTGAAGGACTTATACATGAACTGACCTTTCCATTAAGTCCCATAAATGTTCGATGGGCCTCATGTCAGACCTAGCGTGGTGGCGCAGTGGTTAGCACACTGGACTCGCATTTGGGAGGATGACAGTTCAATCTCGCGTCGGGCCATCCTCATTTAGGTTTTCCGTGATTTCCCTAAATCGCTCCAGGCAAATGCCGGTATGGTTCCTCTGAAAGGGCACGGCCGACTTCCTTCCCCATCCTTCCCTAATCCGATGAGACCGATGACCTCGCTGTTTGGTGTCTTCCCCCAAACAAGCCAACCCAACCTCATGTCGGGCCATCTGAGTGGCCAAACCATTTACTCGAACACTCCAGAATATTCTTCAAACCAATGGCGAACAATTGTGGCCCAATAACATAGCGTATTTTCAACTATAAAAATTCTGTCGTTGTTTGGGCATTTCACGTCCAACAATGGCTGCAAATGGTTTTCAAGTAGCCGAACATCCTGAGGACTCGACCCATTCCAAGTACAGCCCACACCATTATGGAGCCGCTACCGGCGTGCATGGCGCCTTGATAACATCTGGGTTACATGGCTTTGTGAGATCTGTGCCTCTCTCGAGCCCTACTGTGAGTTCTAAACAACGGAAATTGGAACTCATCTGACCACGACAGCGTTTTCCAGTCGACTGGGGTACAACCGATGTGGTCATAAGCGCAGAAGAGGCGCTGCAGGTCATGTCGTGCTGTTGGCAAAGACATTTATGTCAATCGTCTGCTACCATGAAACATGTACGCTTGAAATATGATTGACATTCCGTAAGTGACAGTAGTCTCAAACACAACTGTTAGAATGGGAATGGCGTATGAACGTGTATTTTATCTCATTGCTTATGCGCTTTGCCCTGTACTGAACTTTTCTGACTGCGAGAATGTAAAAAAAAAAAAAAGAAACTGCATGAGGTTACATATCGCTAAATCTGAAACTGATGCAACATTGTTGATTTGAAATTAGCCATGGTAATAAAACAAAACTTGATCAATTTGAAAATTATGGTCCTTGTGCTAATTGAATGCTTTTTCTGAGATAGTAAAACTTCTTACCTTTATCTACGCAATGGATCTGGGAACTGGTATAGACTTGGAGTAAGTAATAATATTGCACTAAGTTTTAAACTCGTATTTTGCTTCTTTGAAAAATAAAAATGAAGACAATTAACACTCTCAAACTGATTATACATTAATAGTTAGCTTTTCAAAGTCATTTATGTGAGTGCTATACATTATCTCACTCATCACTTATGAATGCGCGCATTGCATTTGTAACAAAAATGGTTCAAATGGCTCTGAGCGCTATGGGCCTTAACATCTGAGGTCATCAGTCCCCTAGAACTTAGAACTACTTAGACCTAACTAACGTAAGGACATCACATACATCCGTGCCCGAGGCAGGATTCGAACCCGCGACCGTGGCAGCCGAGCGGTTCCAGACTATAAGGCCTAGAACCGCTCGGCCACTTCGGCCGGCTGCATTTGTAACAAAACAACTTTCTTTACCGTAATCATTTCCAACTTCTGTAGAGATTTCTTTTACAGTTAGCAAAAATCATAGTATCTTGCAAATAAAAAAATCATTACTGCCCGTAACAAGTAAGCATATATGAACCACACATCAAATACAACACGTCTTTGCACTCGAGAGTCCTCTACACATCACTCGATCGAAGGTTACTCTAACACGTTACCCATAACACCTTGAGTCAGCTATCGTTGTTGAGCAACGACGCTACTACATAGTCTATACTACATTTGACCATCTCTGGGTCAATATAATATTTTCTTACAAAACGTATATACCTTTCAGTCATAGCCCATGAACGCCAAATTTCGCAATGCTGCCCTAACAGATTCGTTCGCCGTACGCCACAAACCAATTTTTGTGGTTATTTCATGAAGTGTTGCTTGTCCGATAGTACAGACAAGTCTATGCAAACGCCGGTACTCTGGGTCGTTATGCCAAGGCCGTCGGCCACTGCATTGTCCGTGGTGAAAGGCATTGTCGCCTTATTGTATACGCATTTGGTGTTCTCGGCACACACTAGAGGGTGTGGATCACGGAATATTGAATTCCCTAACGATTTCCGAAACGGAAAACGGAATATGCCATGGGTCTAGCTGCAACTACCATCCGGCGTTCAAAGTCTGTTAATTCCCGTCGTGCGGCCGTAATCACTTCGGAAACATATTCACATGAATTGCCTGAGTACAAATGACGGGCCCGTCGACACACTGCCCTTTTTTACCTTATGTACGCGGTACTGCCTCCATCTTTATATGTGCACATCGCTATCCCATGACTTCTGTCACCTTATTGTACGTGCATACGAAAAAGTCCTCAACGTACTTCGGATTTGATGTATCTTTCGCACATGCAGAAACGTTTTAACTATTCCGAAAGATGACGGAGCCATAGTGATCCATCGAAATGGTGTCTATGCAAAACACTCGTTACAAGCCATCTGCTGCGATTGATTTCTTGGTTGCAGAAGAATAACCGCGGTGATGATTAACAAATTTTCGTTTGCTGTGGGTGGATATGATTCAGTTGATGAGTAGTAGTGTTGATCCACTGGTAAAATGATTGAAAATGTCAGAAAGCGTGGAAATTCAGCTCCATTATCGGTCACGTTCGGGACGTCCCATCGCAGCCAGTGCTCCCGGCGTGGGGAACCGTACGGATGCCATTATTAGTGCAGACCACAACTTGACATTTGGCTCTAGAGCTATCGGAGATCAATGTAAGTCCGGGCCGACCAGAAATTCTGCACACGTGCGGTGCTCTTCCTCATGTGCAACTTCCGGGTCACAGCGTGCACGCCGCAGCCGTCAGCGTTCATGTAGCGCATGTTTCTACGCACAGATGTCGCTCCTCTGTTACACAAAGTGCGTTATCGATACCTTGTATGTATATCACAACCTGGGATGTAACTGTAAGATCCGTTGCTTCATCGAGCGCAACAGGGAAAGCAACAAAGTATTTCGCCTTATTTATTCGCTGCCTGCGCAGATCGCTGGCCATAGCACTGATACGTCTTGTTACTGTTTGTTTGGATACACTGGTTTCTTGAAACCTGATAACGTTCGTGGGACACACAAGTTCTGCAGCATCAATCAGACACCCTTTCACAAACTCCCCTTCGGAAAAGGGTTTACCAGATTGTGAAATTCTTAATGCGATTTTAAAACTTGCTCGCAGTGAAGGTTTACTGTGGTTGTCATTTTGGAAAATTGAAAACAGTACATTGTACAGCGTACAGTAAAACAGACATAAATGTAACACCAGAAACTAAGAGTTAAAGAAGTATCAGTTACTTTGACGTACAGTAAAATTGAGGTGATGTGTCCCGTCCATTTTCTGAAGGACATTTAATTTTGCTTGCCGTTCTTCACTGTTGAGTACACTACACTCGTCTTTGTGATATTTATTGTAATGTCTTTCAATTGAAAACTTGCGCTGGACGCCTATTATTCGGCGGCACAGCAAAAACTGTGAATTTTCACCAACGGCTCAAAAAAAAAAATTGCAGTTCTCAGTCATTTTTAAACGACTGAGAACATAGATCTCCCGTCCTTTGCTTTTTCACAGCAGTTGCCATTTCTCAGTACTTCTCTGTTAAGGTTACGGTCACCAGGGGTAAACGAGAGTGGATATGTTGCGCTCTTGCTTGTACCACAGGGAAGTGGAGCCGCCGCCGTTCATTTAAGAGACATGTCTAATAACAAATGTCGCTGTCGCACACGTGCGCACATGTGCAGAACTTCCGCACGTCTGCACACTGTGCAGCGTTTGGCCGGCCCTGATGTAAGTGCATGTGCAGTGACTGAGATTCTTTGATAGTCAAAGGCATGCTCGTGATGAGTACTTGGAACGCTCACAACAGATCAGAAGATTCAAGTAAAAGCCATTTGATCAAAACTGTTGTAGCACTATGAGGCCGATAGAGAGACCTTCCTGCGACGCGTCGTTACATGTGATGAATCCCGTGTGCGAAAATTTGAGCAGCAAACAAAGAAGCACTTACTGGAGTCACATCATCCGCAATCACTAAGAAAGTATAAACTTAAGGCAGGTGCCTCTTTTGGGACGGTGATGTTGTCATTTTCATGGGTGAGTTGTCAAAATTGTCAACCATTAATTCAAAGGAATCTATGACGACTCTTAACCAACTCACGAAACGTTTCCAATGTTTTCGGTCTGACAAGACTCCAAAAGAGGTCTCACTCCAAGATGACAATGCACGCCCACACTCATGTCCAAGGACCCGCAAATACATGGCCAAATCGGGTTGGACATCACTGCCTCATCCACCCTACAGCGCAGATCTGGTGCACACCGACTTCCACCTCTTTCGGCTTCATTAGAATTCTCTACAAGGGGCAACTCCGAAAATAATGACAGCGCAATCCATGCAGTGAAAAAATTGCTACGAGCACAGGGCAACAGCTTTTGCCTAATCGGAACATAAGTTCTTAGAACCTATTGGAGGTAGTATTCTTAAACGAATTGTTCTCTGATGACATTGTCACATAATTGTAAATCTTGACAACAAACGAGTTCTGAGAGAAAAGTCATTATTATTGACTGAAGGGCGCTTGTAACAGTGTGAACTAAGAGTAATTGGATTTTTCATTCAAAAATTTCATTTCAGGACTTTGCATACGGGCCTGGTGAAACTCTGCTTTCACTAAATCACTAGTGTGTCAACTACCGTCATCATTTACTTCGTAAGTGAATGATCGATGTTGTTTTCAGACAAGTTCATCTGAGCTAGAGACAATCTATTATGACATCCAGCATCGACCTGGATATCGTGTAGAATCCTCTCCTCCATATCTGATGTACACACAATCCACCGCCTTCCTTCACATTCGTCTCTCGAGAAGGACACATGACCACACAAACGCCCGAAAAGGCTTGAAATGTTGTGTGATGTGGCTGCTGCCTGTTTACTTGTTTTTGTATAGCCGTGCTGCCTCTCCATCGTTTCCATCTTCTTGGCCTTACACAAACTCCATCTCGATTGTTCCCGACATGAACACCGGACCATTCTGCTGCTTACAGTACCCTGTGTCTATCACACAGCCAGCAACACACAACGAACACATGGCACTTGGACAGAGGAACTTTCATTCTTCAGCGCCATGGTCATCCTCTATTAAGGAGTTTATCACAATACATTTAAGTGATGCAGGTTTTCAGTATGTGGATTGCCGTCTACGGGCATTTGAAGAAAACTCGTAGAACGTAATCATAGGAAAGAATAGAGCTACTGTACGTGACACAGTTGGTGCCCATGGTGATGGCGCCATGGTATTGATGTGTACCACCCAGGGCTCGCGGCGGAAGAATGTCCAGTAGCCTCTCTATCCTAATCAGCAGTTGACGTATGTTCATCCACGATACCCGCTCCGTTCACCGTCGCCGTCATCTAATTTATTTTAATTTTAGTCATATTTAATCTATCTTATATTAACTATTATTAACTCGAGGGTTGGATCCCCTCAATTCCAAGTCGACGGATTATACTCCCTGGGCTACCCTCAGAACGTAATCCACGGTTTGGGAGCACCTCTTGTTGTTGCCGTCTGTCCGTCTGCCTGTCTGCCTGCCTGCCTGCTTGTTTGCTGCCTGCCTGTTTCGTCTGCCTGCTTGCCTGCCGGCCACTGTCGCCCTCCGCCCAGTGCTGTTCGCCTTCCGCCGTCCGTCTGCCGGCCGCCGCCACCCGAAGCTCGCCGAGGCCTGCTGCTGCTGTCATACGTCCGCCGGTCCGTCCGTCCGTCCGTCCTTCTGCCTGCCTGCCTGTTAGCCGCTGTCACCGCAGAGCCGCCGCCGCCGCCGCCGCAGCCCGGTGCTCGCCGCCGCTAGCTCTCCGTCCGTCGCCGTCCATCGTCGCTGCCCGTCCGTCATCGCCGTCCGTCATGAACCTTCCCACCTCCACTGTCATCTACACCTCCCCCTCCCACACTTCTACTGTCGCTTCCTACAGTGCCGCCCCTGTCCTCCCCTCCTCCCACTCACCCATATCGTCCCCTGCTCTTTACCCTCTCATCTACACCCTTCCCTCAGTCTCCATACCCGCAACTGTTCTCTCTCCTGCCCCCGCCTTCATGTACGCCACCACTGCCACCTCTGTTGCCATCCCTCAGGTGGTCAGATTCCCCTTATTCCCCCCCCCCCTAATTGCTTCACCATCTGCATCCCCCACCCACATCACATCTCGCCGAGCCACCGTCGCCACCACTGAATGCCGCATCTCCCTGCACCTCCACCGTGCCTAGGGGATTGGCCGCCCGCTACCTCCCTCTCCTCCCTATCCTTCTCCCCTCCTCCCAGCCTACACTCACCAAAAAACCCCAGAAGCGCGTCATTGCCGCTCTCGCCACTTCCCATGAAAAGTCACCACCTCCTCCCCCTCCCACCGTCATCTCCGTGAATGCTGCCTTTCCTCCTGACACCCATTCCCCAGCTCACACCCTTCATACCTTTGTCCTGTCAACTGTGGACCCTAAGTTCCTTGATGTCCGCACCCTCACCATGGAGATACATAAGTGTCTACCTGGTGCTCCCAACTCCCAATTGATTCCCCACAGGGACTCAGTCCTAATCAAGGCCCGCTCCCCTTCCTTTCACATGGACATCCTCCATAAACTCACACTCATTGTGTTTGGCCTCCCACATCCCTGACACCCTTCCTCTTCTGTTACTCTCCTCATCAGCCCCAGCCTCCCTGTCACTCCCCCCGCCCCCCCCCCACCACCACCACCTACACTGATGTGGTCACCAAGCTCAGCCTGGTGATCATGGACAATTAAGTGTTGGCGAAATCTGAACTCACATCTGGACCTGAAAATCCACTCTGCCCACTGTATCCACAATGCCTCCAGTCCCACCTATCTCATGCTGGTCTTTTTGGAGTCCTCCCCCTCCAGCGACCACCTCTTTACCCAGGGCACCCTAATTTTCCACTGCTGCTATCTTGTTGAACCTCCAAATCCCCTTCCCAATCCTATCACAGCCAGTGCTGTCCCATGTACAACAATCACCTGACCCCCAACTGCAAAACTCCCCCACCTGTCTCCATTGCAAGGCCACCCACTTTCTCAAAAACTGCCCCTACCTCGCCACACCTGCAGTGACTCCCATCCCACCTACTCCCAGAAGTGAGAAGCTAAACCTCCTCCTGCCACCCCCGAGCTTACTGTCCCTGTCTGTGCCATTGATGTCCATCCAAACAATTCCCTTCATCTACCCCCATAGCTGAAGACATCATCTGGTTCCTCAGCATAGGCCTCCAAAACAGTCACAACATTGGAAACTCCCGCACACCCTCCAACAGGTCTCCCTCACTGCCCGCTCTGTCTTTCACCCGAACACCTCGCCACTTACTCCCACAACCAAGCCCTCTTCACCTTCACCCACCTCGACACTTCAGTTTAAGTCTCTTCTCTTCACCCCCCCCTCTCTTCCCATCATGGTGCAGTACGTCTTGCATCCTATTCCAGAACATCCGCTCCTTCTAAACCAACAAATATCTACTCATGAACACTTTTTTCCACCACCTGGTCGACACCTTCTTCCTGAATGAAACCCTTCTCCAGCCCCACCATATTATCTGCACTTCTCCCTATATCCTCCACCAAACTGATGCTCCTGGTCTTTGAGTGCAGGGTAGACCTGCCATTGGCCACCTTAAACACATCCCCATATGGCCACAAGCCCTCTCAACGACCCCACAGAACACCTTATCCTCAGCGTCTTGTTCCCCTCCCTCAACATTACGTGCACCACCCTCTATGTTCACTCCGCTGCTACTCTTCTCTACAACTTCAGCTCCCACATTGACCGCACCTTCTCCAGCTGTGTGATTGCCACTGACATCAACATCCATAGCCGCTCCCCTGCCACCCTTTGGAGGTGACATAAGTTCCTCCCCACGAGCCAAGGTGACTTTGTTCCCTTCCCCAACACAACTCTGATGTTGTCATTGCCTCCACCAACCTCCTTGGGCGTATCACCATTGACATCCTTGACCCCACAGGTAGCGACCACTTCCCCATCCTTCTCACCATAATGTCCGCTCACCACCACCCACTGGCGCCCTGCCCTGCACCCCCTCCCAAAATAGTCCATTGCGCCAACTGGGATGCCTACCGGAAATGCATCACCACCCAGGTCGAAAACCACATCGTCCTTCCTTCAGAAGGCCATTACTGGGACCATGGTGGCCCATGTTTCCACTGGAACCATCCACCCCCACCATCCCACTCTCCCTCTGTGGGCTGTCCTCCTCCTCCTCGAATCTCGCAACCTCTATCACTCCTCCCTGCAACTTCTTGACAGGGATACACTCCAATGCCACCAGCAAATACAGCGACATGTAAGGAACCTTATTATAGGAAAGAAACGCTGGGACTGACGCCAGACCTTTATATAACTCAACGCCACCCTCCCTATCAACTCCTCCAAGTACTGGTCTTACTTGTTCCCATTCTGCACCCCATTACCCCCTCGTCCATAACGACTGCCCACTCCCTGACAACCTCAATAGGGCCAACCACTTTGCTTCCCATCATTCTGAGGTCTTCTCTGTCCCTGCTGATCCTCACTTTGATTATTTTCTTTTTCCCACTATGATGGAATGCGCTGATACCTCGGTCGTGTTCCACTTGCTCCTAGTCTCCAGGACTTGGGACAGTTGCCCCCTCTGACATCAACACTCCAATCACAGCACAAGACATTAAACTTTTCCTCCAGTCAAAACACAACATGGCCCCTGGTCGCGACTGTGTCACCTACTGTCACCTTAGAGAAAGTCCCTTCTCCTTCCTGACTGTTCTTGCCAATCTATACAACCCGTGGAAGACTTCCTGCATCCTCTTATTCAAATGGCTCTGAGCACTATGGGACTTAACATCTATGGTCATCAGTCCCCTAGAAATTAGAACTACTTAAACCTGACTAACCTAAGGACAACACACAACACCCCATCCTCTTATTGCTCAAACCCAACAAACCTCCTCCCATTGCCTATTCCTATCATCCCATCTGCCTCACCTCCATCTTCAGTAAAGTCTTTGAATCCATCCTCTCCCATCATATCCATCAGCACTTTAATCAACACCACCTCCTCTCCCTTACCTAGTGTGGCTTCTGACCCTCCTTCTTTGCCAAAGACCAACTCGTTAACCTCGTCCACCTTCTCTCCCTCTAGCTCAACTATTGTTACTCCACCATTTTATTTCCCTCTACCTCCAAAATGCCTACAACCACGTATGGCATCCCTATGCCCTGCCTATCAATTTTGTCGATCTGATCATTTCCTTCCTCTCACGCCATCCTTCCTATGCCACCACAACACCCATATTTTATCCCACTTCTGGCGTCCCCAACGGCTCCATCCTATCCCCCCTCTCCTCTATCTTGTTTACACCCCCAATATGCCCAAGACAACCTGTCCTGTACACCTCCTCCAATATGCTGATGACACTGCCTTCCTGGTACTCTATCATACCATTCAACAGTCCAAATGCACTCTCCAAACCCACCAGTTCGCCAATTGGTGTAACCAGTGGTTCCTTTGTATCAAACCCTCCAAATCCCAGGCAATCATCATAGGCCACACCACCCACTCCTTCCGTCTCCACAATTTCTACCTCACCATTTATGGTCATCCCATCCAGATCACCCCCACCCTCACTTCACATGGACCCCTCATCTCCTGACTATCCAGCAAGGAGCCCACTCCTGCTTCTGCCTCCAGAAGCTCCTGTCTGGCCAGATACAGGGACTGCAACTTTCCACCATCCTCCACACCTACCAATCCCTCATCTGTCCTATCCTCTGTTATACCAGTACTAGTGTTGCCTGGATCTCTGCCCCCCCCCTCCCCACTTTTATAATGTCTTACAAATCCGGCTCCACACCCTCCATCAGGGCAATTCGCCTTGACATCCACCCTTCCTTCCAACTATAACCTGGCCTTGTTCCAGCCCTCCATAGGGCCTCTCCTTTTTCTCTTCCCTCCTTCTTCCAGAGCGTATTTTCCGCCTTCTCCCTCTGAGTCCCTGCACCCCCTCCCATGTTCTTCCCTCCCCGGTCCACTTCGGCGTTTCCCCCGCCAGTCTCCCCCCCCCCTCCTCCCCTCCCTTCCTTCTTCCCTTTTCCCTTGTCTTGATGCCCCTGGCAGATCCTCTGCTTGCTCATCGTCATCAGTATGCTACGTCAATGTTGTGTGTGGTGCTGATCTCCTGTGCATCAAGAGCTGTGTTTTTAATTGTGTGATGGACTTGTACATAGTGTTACTATCAGTGATTGTTATGTGTTACGCTGTCCGTCGATCCTTTTGTGTTCCGGTCATACTTCACTTTGTGTTCTTTAATTGTCCCAGTGTTAGTGTTTTTGTGTGCGCTACTTTTTAAAGGTTTTTATCTACATTTTACAGTGGCCCCCATTTTTGTCTGTTCTCTTCCCTAACGTACGCCATATTTTCTCCTTTCTGTTATTATAAATGTTTCATTTTGTATAATTACTGTCTTTCGGCTCAAGAGCAACGCACATACTACTGCCAGCCAGCCCCAGATGGGGCATTGAAATACAATAAAGGAAAAAAAACTGTTATAATATTTTTTCTCACTAAATCTGCGTTATACTTACATTCGAGTGCATATGGTTTGAAGATGGTTAGACCGGATGCCATTAGACCGGATGCCTTTCAAACAAAAAAAGTTCTACTTTTATCAAGACTCTTTAAATTTTAATTTTAAATGTTTAATTAAGATCGCTGTTTTATTCTATATAAACATGATATCAAAAAATATTAATTAATGTGCCTAAATGTCATCTTAATGATTTGTGCAAAATACGCACCGACTCTAATGACTTCACTGCTACACTCTACTCTTCCTTCCTTTCTTTCGAATACGCAATGCAAGGTGCGAGCTTCTAGAATATAAATCTTCTCACTGCGTCCAGCGGCAGTCCCCCACTCCTCCACTGTTTATTGCTAAACACGAGCCTTAATCTTTTTTGAGGAACTTTTTGCGCATTTTTACAGAGTAATCAAGCTAGTCATACCGCTAGAATGGTGTAGGTCAGTATGTTTCGACTTCATGCGTCCGGGTGAACGGAGTCCACATCCTGCAGGACGACGGCTAAAATCCGCGTCCAGCCATTTAGGTTTTTCGTGATTTTCCTAAATCGCCTCAGGCAAATACCGGGATGGTTCCTTTGAATGGGCGCTGCCCACTTCCTTCCCTGATGTGATGGGACCGATAACCTCGCTGTTTGGTCCCCTCCCCCCAAATCAACCAACCAACCAACCATCGTACAGCAGAGTAACTTACGACGCACAGATTATCCAGACTGCAAGCAGCAAGCATTGCAGAATGAGAGAGCTTACCGGCTTCAAGAAAGCTTCAGGGATAATTTCAAATCTTTTCTAACCTTTTTCTTGCTTTCAAGGTTTTGCATGCTTTACGCCACATAAAGTAATTTGTTTTAAGATGTTTTGCTCGAGGGATTTTGATTCTTTAAAGGGTCGTGGTGGGGGAGGGGGGGGGGGGTTCTGGTACTGAGCTAAATCTCTCACCACTCGTCGTGTGAGTGGGTGTGAAACGGTCATAGGTGATTCGTCAGGTTGATTTTGCCGTTAACTGCAGCGAAACCCTCGGCAAAAGTGTGTGGCAGGGTCCACAACAACGTTTCATTTTCCCTCTTTGTAACATTCCATGTTCATTCATAAGAAAACAAGAAAACGACACACTGCACGAGATACCATTGTGGCTATTGACGGGATACTGGTGCACAAGAGACACTTCGATGAGAGTCAGTAGGCTGGTAATTCTAAACCCAGTGCCTATAGGATCTGATGCAGGTCAGCAATTCGAGACTCTCTCGTTGTCCTTGACACTCACTATCATGTAAGGAGCAGATTAAACATACTCAGGGAGCAACATAGTTTTTTGTAAATTTATTGGCTTTCGGAACGTGCCCGTACAGCCGAAATGTTATGACAGATTGTGGTTTGTTGTGAAAAATCAGAGTAGGCATTAGTTTAAGTACAAAGGACTGATTCCGATATAAAAAAAAAAAAAGTTTTGCAACTACAGCATACTGAAGTGAGTAAAGAAGACGAAAATGTAACACAGGATACAGTGAGGTAGTATAATGTTGAGATACTACTGGTAATACAGTAAGAAATGTTAAATCGCCGTTGGCATGCATTTGGGATATTTCCAATTCGATCGATATTAATGGCTACATTTCTAGAAATTTGTAGAAATTGTGGTAAGATACTATGGGACCAAACTGCTGAAGTTATCGGTCCCTAAGCTTACACACTATTTAATCTAACTTACGCTAAGGACAACATACACACCCATGCCCGAGGGAGGACTCGAACTTTCGACGGAGGGAACCGCCCGAACCGTGACAAGGTGCCCAAGACCGGGCGCCTACACCGTGCCCCACCACATATCTAAATTAACAATAAAATGTTCTTTTGTGAGTCCTACAAGAATTGTTTCAAAAGATACGGACAGAGAATTGAACATCTGAGCAGGTCTGTAAGTACCATCTAGACAACTCTGCATAACAGTTTAAAAAATCCAGAGTTGTGTATTGCAGCTACACATATAGATACATCAGTATTCAGACGCGTGCAAAGAGGACATAGGTCGTGACTTACATTTCAAGGCTGACCGTACGATATTCTACTGAGTAGCACATCAGAATAAAGTCAGTTAATTGACGTATTGTCTTCTCCTGACGTTCTGATTACACAGAACATAAGATTAACAGCAGAGAGAGCTATATCTAGATATTGGAACGGTTGACGAACTCGTAGAGTATTTTGTACTTTGCTAGGTCGTTGGATATAACACGGTTTGGACGCTACTTGGGAACTGATGACCAAGAGCACGAAGATTACTTGCAAGTACGTTTATGTGGTACATGTTCCGAGGACATTGTAGAAATATATTGGTATGGATCTTCTTCCTCTCCGCTTAGGTTGTGCCGATAGAGGTGTTTTACTGAACTTCCGATGTTTAAATTTCAGCCGCGCTATAACTGTTGTGAAGCTCCTTTATTTTTGCACCACCGGCGCCTTCACTAGACGTGGACCTATCTGTATGGGTCGTATGTGTCAGTGAGACTGGAATTCATTTGTCGTTGCGTTAGTTGGTTCTGGCATCAAACTGCAGAGTCGACGTTTCGTATGGTCTGTTGTAGTGCGCTAGAAGAAGACTTTCCTACACTTGGTACCTAACGCCTCCGCCTTCATATAGTCAGCCCTGACGGTGGAAGTAAGCAACATAGCTGATGACAATCCTTACTGCCTTCGGCTGTCAGTGAGCATTATTGCCGCACTGTTTTTCACGATCTGCAATTACAGGACGCTCTTGACGATGGGATGTTGTACGAACCAGGACGATGGAATCTAAAGGTTCATTGGAATCAGAAAAACTGCCTGCGAGCTGCTGACGTCCGTCAATTAGAGACGCAGGCGTTTCGCGGCACGCATGATGCCCTCGGGAAGGGCCGACTGTGGTCGAGCTACGTGGAAAGGCAATTCTCCCACGACCTACGAAGGGCTCCCAGCGAAGCACCTTAGGGCCAGTGGTTTCCCGCGTTCTGATGGAGGCAACTCTTCGCGCCTTAATGACCCACACACTGTTCATTCCCGACTACACCTCACCACGGCAAAGTGCTACATGTGAACCCTGCGAATTCGGATTTTGGTTTACCTCATTATAAAGAACCATCTTTTTATCGATTCATCTGGCAATGTCGTTTGTGTACTGATGGAATGTCGCACTGGTGTAACAATCTCTAAAAAAAAAAAAAAAAAAAAAAAGGTTCAAATGGCTCTGAGCACTATGGGACGTAACATCTGAGGTCATAAGTCCCCTAGAAGTTAGAACTACTTAAACCTAACTAACCTAAGGACATCACACACATCCATGCCCGAGGCAGGATTCGAACCTGCGACCGTAGCAGTCGCGCGGTTCCGGACTACAGCGCCTAGAACCGCATGGCCACCGCGGCCGGCTCTAACCATCTCTAGTCGCGTATTATCACCTTTTGTGGCTATTTCGAAATGAACATCTGCTGGGCACAGAAGCAACGTTTAAACAAAAAGAACTACCAAGTATTAAGATAACGTGGTCAAAACGCAAATATAAAAGGGAACTAACCTGGTCCTGCACTTGCCTATCTCCAGGCTGAGCATTGAGTGATCCTGATTAACGTAAACTACGGTAACAGATTTGTATCAAAAATATCCAGCCCCTGCTGTAAAATGTTAAATTAACAAAAGGGCTGGCCGGAGTGACCAAGCGACTTTAGGCGCTAGCGTCTGTTACCGCGCGACCGCTACGGTCGCAGGTTGGAATCCTGCCTCGAGCATGGATGTGTGTGATGTCCTTAGGTTAGTTACGTTAAAGTAGTTCTATGTGACTGATGACCTCAGCAGTTAAGTCCCATAGTGCTCAGAGCCATTTGAACCATTAACAGAAGGTAATTTCTAGCTAAATAGCATTGAGATATCGTAAAAGGCCACTATTTTGAGCCGTCGAACAACGATTCTTTTTTTTTTCAATAACGAAATGTTCTGTTTGCAATAGAGAGTACGCTGAAAAGAAACGGAAAAATTAAAACCATGATCTCCATTTTCACGGATAACTTCTGTAGTCCTTTGAAGAATACGTGCTGGATGTGGCAATTTCTCATCGTGATGCTCATCACTTGCACAATTAGAGGTAGAAATAAATAACACTGAGTCCCTACTCTTTTTTTTTTTTGGCAGTTTAGTTGATAGTAATTGTGGGCAGTGGTAACAATTTTTTCTTAATATACCTGATTCTTCCACTGTCTGTAAAGATGCCAGTACAAGAATACGTAATTTTTTAATTAACTGATTTTCCTAGCTCGAAAAGGGAACAGATCTTGGACTCTTTAAAAATATACGGATTCCGAGGAGGGAATTATTACAATTTTTGGAACATTTAGATAGATATGGTGGACTGGGAATTCACACAATCTGACATGGATCTTGCAGAGGTTAGGTGAGTGTTAGAAGACGACATGGTGTGGAGAATTTCAAGGAAAGATGAACTCATTTCTGGGCATAATTTGACTAAGTCGTAACCCTTACACAGTAATGCATTGCGTCATTCAAGAACTGGGAGGTAATGGATGACTGCAAGAGCGTTTTTTGGTTTTGTGGTAGTGAAGATTATGTTGGTCGGAGTGGATGGCAGAGCAGATGGAATGCTGCTAGTGTCTGTGGTATTTGATAAGCCACATGACACCCCTTGTGTCATACCAACTGCTGAGTACCGCAGAGAAATAAGTTTCTGGCTGGCTACACGTTTAGTGAACACAGAGGTCCCGAGCTACCTCCAACCGTACTTCAGCAGCCAAAATGCAACGCAACAGTAGAACATTTTGTTTCGCGGAAAGCCGTGATCTTAGCTTAACGCCTCGGCCGCCGAGGAGAGTTGAAAGCTTTACTGAATTTTTTTTTTTAAAGAAAGTGTGCTACAAACTATTACGTACTTAGTAAAAGCTATGAAGTTAATCTGTACCGACGTGAATGTTATTCAAAAAAGCATAAAATATTTCAAACTTGAGTCAAAAAATGACACTGATTCTTAAAGATCATTAAATTGCATACAATGAATGTTTGGTTTCCATAGAGCAATCAACTATGTAAAATAAATAAATTGAATCGGTGAACTGATTTTTAAACAGTTGATGTTGCAAGCTACTTCAATCTATTAAATAAGTTTCAGCATTGCTCATTGAACAAAATGAACCACAGACCTTGGACGGTGAGATGCCTTGCGCGCCTTCACCAAATTGACAGCCCTACCGTAGCCCTACCAAGGCCACACTACCTTGCAACTTTTGAAGAGAGACGCCGACTTTTCAGTAGCCTTGATGATTGAGGAACGTGGCCTTTTAGGATTAGCGAACGTGCCCTTTCTATGTCTGCACTGCTAATGGTTGAATGTAAGGAGTAATACAGTCGCTATTTTCCCGAGGAAATGCAGCTATATTATATGTTTTAGTGGTGATGGTATCCACTTCAGTAACGCATTCCTTCATTCCGATCTCTTGGCGGAAACTACTCAGAAGATTGAAATGGACAGAGTGAAGTTAGTTACGGCGGTAATTACTGATACATGTTAGCAGAAAAAACCAAATTTCTGATAAGGATAATAAAGGGTTATTTATAACAGAAAATCAAACAGGCGCTTTTTTTGTTTTTTTTTTTATTGTCATCTGTCTACTGACTGGTTTGATGCGGCCCGCCACCAATTCCTTTCCTGTGCTAACCTCTTCATCTCAGAGTAGCACTTATAACCTAAGTCCTCAATTATTTACTTCATATATTCCAATCTCTGTCTTCCTCTACAGTTTTTGCCCTCTACAGCTCCCTCTAGTACCATGGAAGTCATTCCCTTATGTCTTAGCAGATGTCCTAATATCCTGTCCCTTCTCCTTATCAGTGTTTTCCACATATTCCTTTCCTCTCCGATTCTGCGTAGAACCTCTTCATTCCTTACCGTATCAGTCCACCTAATTTTCAACATTCGTCTATAGCACCACATCTCAAATGCTTCGATTCTCTTCTGTTCCGGTTTTCCCACAGTCCATGTTTCACTACCATACAATGCTGTACTCCAGACGTACATCCTCAGAAATTTCTTCCTCAAATTAAGGCCGGTATTTGATATTAGTAGACTTCTCTTGGCCAGAAATCCTTTATTGCCATAGCGAGTCTGCTTTTGATGTCCTCCTTGCTCCGTCCGTCATTGGTTATCTTACTGCCTAGGTAGCAGAATTCCTTAACTTCATTGACTTCGTGACCATTAATCCTGATGTTAAGTTTCTCGCTGTTCTCATTTCTACTACTTCTCATTATCTTCGTCTTTCTCCGATTTACTCTCAAACCATACTGTGTACTCATTAGACTGTTCATTCCGTTCAGCAGATCATTTAATTCTTCTTCACTTTCACTCAGGATAGCAATGTCATCAGCGAATCGTATCATTGATATCCTTTCACCTTGTATTTTAATTCCACTCCTGAACCTTTCTTTTATTTCCATCATTGGTTTCTCGATGTACAGATTGAAGAGTAGGGGCGAAAGGCTACAGCCTTACTCCCTTCTTAATACGAGCACTTCGTTCTTGATCGTCCACTCTTATTATTCCCTCTTGGATGTTGTACATATTGTATATGACCCGTCTCTCCCTATAGCTTACCCCTCCTTTTTTCAGAATCTTGAACAGCTTGCACCGTTTTATATTGTCGAACGCTTTTTCCAGGTCGACAAATCCTATGAACGTGTCTTGATTTTTCTTTAGCCTTGCTTCCATTATTAGCCGTAACGTCAGAATTGCCTCTCTCGTGCCTTTACTTTCCCTAAAGCCAAACTGATCGTCACCTAGCGCATTCTCAATTTTCTTTTCCATTCTTCTGTATATTATTCTTGTAAGCAGCTTCGATGCATGAGCTGTTAAGCTGACTGTGCGATAATTCTCGCACTTGTCATCTCTTGCCGTCTTTGGAATTGTGTGGATGATGCTTTTCCGAAAGTCAGGTGGTATGTCGCCAGACTCATATATTCTACACACCAACGTGAATAGTCGTTTTGTTGCCACTTCCCCTAATGATTTTAGAAATTCTGATATAATGTTATCTATAACAGGTGTTAAACATCGTCTGCCTTATTTAACCGTAAGTCCTCCAAAGCTCTTTTAAATTCCGATTTTAATACTGGATCTCCTATCTCTTCTAAATCAACTCCTGTTTCTTCTTCTATCATATCAGACAAATGTTCACCCTCATAGAGGCTTTCAATGTATTCTTTCCACCTATCTGCTCTCTACTCTGCATTTAACAGTGGAATTCCCGTTGCATTCTTAATGTTACCACCGTTGCTTTTAATGTCACCAAAGGTTGTATGGACTTTCCTGTATGTTGAGTCTGTCCTTCCGACAATCATATCTTTTTCGATGTCTCCCCTTTTTTCCTGCAGCCATTTCGTCTTAGCTTCCCTGCACTTCCTATTTATTTCATTCCTCAGCGACTTGTATTTCTGTATTCCTGATTTTCCCGGAACATGTTTGTACTTCCTCCTTTCATCAATCAACTGAAGTATTTCTTCTGTTACCCATGGTTTCTTCGCAGCTACCTTCTTTGTACCTATGTTTTCCTTCCCAGCTTCTGTGATGGCCCTTTTTAGAGACGTCCATTCCTCTTCAACTGTGTTGCCTACTGCGCTATTCCTTATTGCTGTATGTATAGCGTTAGAGAACTTCAAACGTATCTCGTCATTCCTTAGAACTTCCGTATCCCACTTCTTTGCGTATTGATTCTTCCTGACTAATGTCTTGAACTTCAGCCTACTCTTCATCACCACTATATTGTGATCTGAGTCTATATCTGCTCCTGGGTACGCCTTACAATCCAGTATCTTATTTCGGAATCTGTGCCTGACCATGACGTAATCTAATAGAAATCTTCTCGTATCTCCCAGCATTTTCCAAGTATACCTCCTCCTCTTGTGATTCTTGAACAGGGTATTCGCTATTACTAGCTGGAGCTTGTCTTTCTCCTCTTTCATTCCTTGTCCCAAGGCCATATTCTCCTGTAACCTTTTCTTCTACTCCTTCCCCTACAACTGCATTCCAGTCGCCCATGACTATTAGATTTTCGTCCCCCTTTACATACTGCATTACCCTTTCAATATCCTCATACACTTTCTCTATCTGTTCATCTTCAGCTTGCGATGTCGGCATGTATACCTGAACTATCGTTGTCGGTGTTGGTCTGCTGTCGATTCTGATTAGAACAACCCGGTCACTGAACTGTTCACAGTAACACACCCTCTGCCCTACCTTCCTATTCATAACGAATGCTACACCTGTTATACCATTTTCTGCTACTGTTGATATTACCCGATACTCATCTGACCAGAAATCCTTGTCTTCCTTCCACTTCACTTCACTGACCCCTACTATATCTAGATTGAGCCTTTGCATTTCGTTTTTCAGATTTTCTAGTTTCCCTACCACGTTCAAGCTTCTGACATTCCACGCCCCGACTCGTAGAACATTAGCCTTTCGTTGATTATTCAATCTTTTTCTCATGGTAACCTCCCCCTTGGCAGTCCCCTCCCGGACATCCGAATGGGGGACTATTCCGTAATCTTTTGCCAATGGAGAGATCATCATGACACTTCTTCAACTACAGGCCAGATGTCCTGTGGATACACGTTACGTGTCTTTAATGCAGTGGTTTCCATTGCCTTCTGCATCTTCATGTCGTTGATCATTGCTGATTCTTCCGCCTTTAGGGGCAATTTCCCACCCCTAGGAAAAGAGAGTGCCCTGACCCTCTATCCGCTCCTCCGCCCTCTTTGACAAGGCCGTTGGCAGAATGAGGCTGACTTCTTATGCCGGAAGTATTCAGCCGCCAATGCTGATTATTTATCAAAATTTAGGCAGTGGCGGGGATCGAACACGGGACCGAAGACGTTTTGATTATGAATCAAAGACGCTACCCCCCCCCCCCCTTTTTTTAAATTTTCATCTTGTTCGTTATAATTCGTTGCAACTGTTCGTGGCGGACGTCCCTCGACTCCTATTGAACATCATTATTGATCCATTCACTCAGTTTTTTTTTATTACAGAGGGCAGCTAGCCCTCTGACGGAACACGCTGAGCTACCGTGCCGGCATCGGTATGTTTCTTTTGCACAACTGGAAAAACGCGACCGCCCTTTAGACCACGGGTGTATAGGGATACATAGTGATAACGAATGCGATTGTAGGAATAAGGTGATATACTGAGAACAGTGTATTGAAGATATTACCGTAGCAAAGACAGATACGAAACCAGCACGCATCACAGTTGGACACGTTTATATGGCTGAAACTGAAAGGGGCAGCTCGTTTAGTATTATTGCGGAATAGGATATGGTAGACGGACTGGGGTGGCAGTCGTTAGAAATTCATTTGCCGTTGCGGCAGGATCTTCTCATGAAATTTCAGTCACCAACTATTTCCTCAGAGTGTGAAAATGTTTCGCTGGCGCCCATCTGCGTAGGAAGAAATGGTCAGCGCAGTAAAATAAGAGAAATTAGAGATCGCACAGAAATATTAATGTGTTTGTTCCTCTCATACGTTTTTCGAGCGTGGAAAGGTAGAGAAGTAACTTAAAGGTAGGTCGACGAACCCTCTGGCAGGCACTTAACTTCCAATTGCAGAGTAATGAGGTAGCTAGAAATTTAAAAGACGCACAATTTTCAATTCAATTGACGAAAGGAGAAAATACAAAAATATAGCAAATAAATCATAAAAAGCGAGTAGAGACGGCTTAATAAGGAAACTGACAAAGTGCTATGTGCCAAAGCAGGAACCGCTAATAGAGAAATGCAAAGATGTAGAAACGTGCGTGCCTGTGCAGAAGGTAAATACCAGCGAGAGGAAAATTAAAGTGACCTTTGGAGGAAAGAGATGCAACTGTATGAGTATTTAGAGCAAAGTAGGTAAACCAGTACTTAACGAAGAAGAGAAGATCGAAAGATGGAGGGAATATACAGAAGAACTGTATGAGGGAAATGAACTTAGGGCCTGCATCATAGAAAGAGAAGGGACAGTAGATGAAGATATGGTAATAGACCTGTTGCTACGAAATGAATCTGAGCGAGCAGAGGAAGTCCTCTAGGTGACGACTGCGACAAGAAAAACTTGATTAAGTGTGCTTTTAGGTTTTTCCCGGCGTAGGACAATCTCTAATATTTTTCAGGAACTCAGCCGGTTGAGTACCCGAGAAGTATTCAGAACCTGACTGTTATCCACGTCCATCCTGTGTGTTCCATGCAAAAAGCAGTAGCTTGAAAGGATATGAGACGGTTTATTACCGATGTTATTCAATCTGTACAGTAATCAAACTGTGAATCTAATGAAACATAAATTAGTTCAGGGAACTGATATTTTAAAAAATGAGACTTACTCATGCAATGTATTTCTGCCATTGAGGACAAAGGGGTTATGAGAGCTGTTGAACGGAGTGGATAGCGCCTTGAGAAGTGGTTGTAAGATGAACATGAACAAAGTAAAACAAGAATAATGGATAGGAGTCGAATTCAATCAGATGATGTTTGGGAAGTTAGTTTAGGACATGATACGCAAAGAGTAACAGCCGAGTTCTGTTGTTTGGGCAGCAAAACGAGCGAAGATGTCAGAAACAAAGAGGATATGAAATGCAGATTGGCAATATTAATAAAAAAAATCTCTCAAAAAGAGAAGTCTGTCGACATAGAATATAAATTTAAATGCCCAGATCTTTTTTTGAAGGTATTTGAAGTTTAGGCTCGTGCAGAGTTGAAACGTTGATGAACAGGTTATACAAAAAAAGAGTAGACGCGTTTGAATAGTAATATTACAGGAGAATATTGAAGATTAAATGGTAACTAATGGGAGGGTACTGGGAATGAAAAAAATTGTGGCACAACTTGAATAACAGAAAAGAAGGTGGAACATACCTTGAGGAATCCAGCAATTGAGATATTAGTAACAGTGTGCGGCAGTGGTGGGAGGGCCAGGAGGGGGAGGGGGGGGGGGGGGGAGATAGTAGAGGGACGGCATAACTTCGACAACAAATTGAAAAGAATACTGAGTTGGGAGTCTTGCGAGCATGGACAGCTGTATCAAACCTGTCTACAGTGTGACGTCCGCAACAACAACTTGATTAACTGTCCCCCTACGTCTAGTTTCTGTGTAGTATGTGAAGTACGATTGCCGAAATGTATAAAATCTATCTGACTTATTATAAGTTATTTGTACCACTGCCTCTCCTATGGGTCACCAGCCCTATTTTGTCTGGTGTTTCAGCAGGTATTTGCAGCTAGAGTCGGCCCAAACAAAACTGTTCACTATGTCACTCATGCGACGACCATTTTCGATGAGAAACAAACAAAACTGTCTTTGAATCGACATTTTACGTTTTCATTCGACAGAGCGGTCCCAAGGTAGTGTAGTGCGATATACTTTTTTATCGATATGTATTAACAGGGACAACCCGACACGACGAATAACCTGTAGTCCAATAGCGACCGAGCAGTGCTACAGCTTGGCCGTAGCAGTCAATGAGGGCCAGGAAGAGACTGTCGCTACTAAAGTTTTTGTGTTTAACTGTCACTGTTAACACGTATCGATAAAAGGAACATCGCACTACACTAATCTGAGACTGCTCTGTCCAATGGGTATGGAAAATTCAGATTTGAAAATCGTTTATAACGGTACGGCAAGAAAGGAAGAATGAACCGATTGTTGGTGTTAATAACGATCATTCTCCTTTACCTCCTCTGCATTACTGCAGATGACGTGTCACTGAGCACATTTGTTCTTTGCATGCAGTACACATGAGGCGCCTAGTTAACCTGCTGTCTTCAAGTTGATGCCCCTAGCGCAGAAAACAGCAAGCAGGTCGTAGGTTCTGTATCTTGAGGCTGAATCACTTCCTTGGGATGTCGCCACTCGTGTATTTTAATATAGCCAGAGACTACGTGATCTTAATGCAACACCTTCTGATACAGCAAAGTGCATGATCAAACACAATGTTTACGAAAATGTATCTTTACACTATTTGTGGCACGTTTCTGTGCCTCATGACTACCGGAGTGAATTATTTAATACTGAATACTGGCAAACACATCCTGCCACAGACAACATGACTGTACATCTCGACTGCCTAATCCAGAGTAACGAACAGGAACTTAAATAAAAATTGGAAACACATCCTACGACAGACAACATGTCTATTCTTCTCGACTGCCTAATCCAGAGTGACGAACAGTCCGAAACAATTCGCGCGCCATACCAGAAAAGGCGTGACCCGAACGCTTCCGAAGTGCTTCGTCTGCAACTTCCTCAGTCTTTTGTGTTTGATTTAAATTGTTTTTAATAATTCTAAAATGACTGATTGATAGTCAGCTCTTGAGAGATATTTATATTAAAAGTGAATTCATTCCAATGAGTAGTTTAACTAATAATAATAACTGTACTTCAACGTTTTGACGCTTTTGCTCCGAATACAGCAGCTAATCAGAGAGCAGTAGCATTATGCAGGCGGTCTTTCTCACGGGAATGGTACCGAATCTACCATCTGTCACAGGTACCTCACACCACATTTCGTCATCTATATACTTCTTCCATCTTTACAGTTTCCTGGAGCCTAATATGATGGCTCACTAAGCCAGAAATATTACAATGGGAATCGGACCGACGCTTTCCGTCGACGCTGGGAGTCGCATGTAAGACGTGACAGGTTTTAATTGTTTGGGCTGATTCCAGCTACATTTCGCAAAAACAAAACTGTAAATATTGGTCAAAACACCAGAGAAAATCAGCCTGGAGACTCTTAGGAGGGACACCCTGCCTGTTTCGAAACTGAACAGTCTTGTTGCCGTAGCAAAAAATATTGGCTCTACGACAGTAACAGCTTCAACATCATTATCATCGTAAATATCTTCAGCGTTATGTTCAACGACGTGGGAAGCGTACTAATTACTCGAATAGATTGCAAAATTTATTTGGGCAGTTATCCAAAGTGTTACTGAAGAGACTGCTGAAGCGAGTAATACGATTGGTGGCGTAATTCAGCTGAAGCACTAATGGAAGCTAGCCCGGCGACGCGAGTGTTGTGCCCTAAATCACATCAGTGACGAGTAACCGGACGTCAAACGCAATACAGATGGCACCGTAATGTCTCTGCATTTGCGGCTTAAACCAATAAACTCTACATCTGTCGAGAAGGGGGCGGGGTCGATCGTATGTTCAACATGCTGGGAACCGGCAATCCTTGTCTCTGTGTATTGTGCGCTGGCATATCTCATTGACAGATATTTACTGTGTAGCCTTGACGAATTTTGTTCTGAGTACAACTTACTCAAGCTAATTGCTGTAGTCAACAGATGCCGTTGACATCAAACGTAAGCACGTGTCAGAAAGAGAATCTCTACCACCGAAAGTAGTCGCTGTTAGGAGGTGGCTTACTTGCACACAGCCACCGTACAGCGTCGTCAAAGGGCCAAATAGGACCAGGGAAAAGGTATGGCAAAACAGTGGTCATACAAATTGTAACAACTGACAGCAATTTATTAATATAAACTGTATAATACTTAACTTCAGAACGGAGATGATGTGTGACAATAGCTCTGTGTTCACTTGCATTCGAAAGTCTGGTCATGAGGAAGTCCAATTGGGCTATTTTTGGTTGGTTCAAATGGCTCTGAGCACTATGGGACTCAACTGCTGTGGTCATTTAGTCCCCTAGAACTTAGAACTACTTAAACCTAACTAACCTAAGGACATCACACACATCCATGCCCGAGGCAGGATTCGAACCTGCGGCGGTAGCAGTCGCGCGGTTCCGGACTGTAGCGCCTAGATCCGCTTGGCCAGACAAATCATAAAAGAAAGTCGAAGAGACTTGGACACAAGAAGATTTCAAACAAATTCCATAATAATAAGACAACGATTTCAAAAGCAGATTTGAAAATGAAACATATTTGCAGTGGCAAATGTGGACTCGACCACAATTTAATGATTATAAACTTCAGGCTAAAACTGAAGAAACTGCAAAAATGTAAGAAATTAAGAAGATGGCACATGGATAAATAGAAGGAACCAGAGTCTGTTGAGAGCTTCAAAGCGAGCACTAAGCAACGACCGACAACCGGCAGGACCAGGCCTAAGGAATTAACAGAACGCGGATGGCTGGCTTTGAGAGATGAAGTAGACAAGGCAGTAGAGGATCACATACGTAAAAAGATGAGGCCCCGTAGAAATCCCTGGATAACCCAGGAGATATTGAATTTAACTGACGAATGGAGAAAATATAAAGATACAACAAGTGAGGCAGGCAAAATGAAATACAGAGGTACGAATATTGAGATTGACAAAAATTCCAAAATGGCTAAGCGGTAATGAGTAGAGCACAGGTGCAAGCGTGTATGACTACGGGAAAGACGGAAGCAGCTTGTAGAAAAACTATAGGTACGTTTGGAGAGAAGAGAAGCACATATAAGAATGCCGTCCATCTGAAAAGCTGCAACGTGGATGTTATTCCTGAGCCGGTACCTACTGTGGCATCTTTAACTATGAATTGTAGACAACAATGCGCGTTTGACTATTCGACTACGAGTGGGAAGTCGTGCGACCATAGTGTGTCAACGACGTTGTGTCGAAATCGTAATGGAGCAACAGAGCATCAGCTATAAATCAGAGATTTAAGACGTTTTCTATGATATTTTGAACAAAAAAAAACTGTGTGCAAAGTTGGTCCGGCACCTATTCACTACAGGGCAAAAATAACGCCCACTGGATACCTGCAAAGACTTGACCGAAATACACAGCGCAGACAATTCTTTTGTGGAGAAATCGTCAGTGGTGGCGAGGCTTGGTGTTATCAAATACGAGCTTACTGCAAAACGACAAAGTGCAGGAACTTACACGTAGTATCAACGCTTTTATCTACGTGTCCGACGTTTAAGCCAATGTGACGCGTGAGTTGAGCAACATCACAAAAGGGGGACTTTCCTGGCACGTTCTGTGCGTTGCACTCAAATTGGAGGGGGAGCGGCTACAAACGGTGCAGAGCACCCGAAGAATGCCCGCCCCGATAGCTGAGTGGCGCCGTCACGGTAGCTCAGCGTGTTCGGTCAGAGGGCCGATTGTCCTCTGTAATAAAAGGCTGAGTAAAGGAAACGATCAACTTGAACGAATGTCACGGGACGTCCGCACAGACCAAACGAAACGAACAATACCGAACACCAAAAAAAAAAAAAAAAAAAAAAAAAAAAAGTGGTCAGCGTGGCGGATTGCCGCCCTACGGGCCCTGTTTCCATTCCCGGCTGGGTCGGAGATTTTCTCCGCTCAGAGACTGGGTGTTGTGTTGTCTTCATCATCATTTCATCCCCATCCGGGGCGCACGTCGCCCATTGCGCCGAATGTAATGAGACCTGAACCAAGTGGGCTGGACCTGTCCCGCAAGGGGCCTCCCGGCCGTTGACGCCAAACGCTCATTTGCATTTACCCGAAGAATTAAAACCACCATCTTAAAGTTCCTCATTTTTTTTATCCAGTCTCTAAACGTTTTGGGCTTACTGTGTGCTGAGATGGTAAGCTCATATGAAAGAATGAAGAGAGACATGACTAGTGGAGGTAATACACAGAGACGCTACATAAAGAAACAAACATGAAGATAGTGTGTGTTGTTGTACTTTTCATTCTCCACTCCAAGAAGAACGGGCAGTGTTAGATCCAGACCATTACAGGATTCTTTTCAGCCGGTTACCAGTCAGGTAGTGGGGTAGTTGGGAGTCAAATTGGAGTAAATGAGAGTGGTTTACCAGTCCTGGCATTACCTGACAACGGATGGAAACTTCGCGAAACCATATGTTTGGGCCATGTTGCTCACTGTCCCAGACAAAATCTATTACGTTGTGTATGTATGCACATGTATTTGTATGCATGTAAGTAAATGTGTGTGTGTGTGTGTGTGTGTGTGTGTGTGTGTGTGCGTGTGTGTGTTTGTGTGTGTGTGTGTTTGTGTGTGTGTGTGTGTCAGAGTGTTGTGTGTGCCGTGAGTTGTAGAAAGGAAACAGAATGTCAAAAAGGAGGAGATCAGAGATACGATACTGCGAGAATAATTTTATACAGAGCTCTGAAAGACATAAGGTGGAACAAGTCTCCTACTGTAGGAAACATTCGTTCGGAATTACTGAGATACTTCCGAGAGATAGCCAAGACAATTGTCTCTTCTAAGGAAGATATAGCAAACGGACGAAATATCTTCGGCATTCAACAGGAATGTAATAATTCTTCTTCCAAGAAGGCAGATTCTGAGAGGTGAGAATATTAGGGAACTATCAGTTACAAAACTCAGGGCTGGAAAATACTGACAAGGACTGTCCAAGAAGAACGGAAAATATAATACACGCCGATCTTGAGAAAAATAAATCTGCGTTCAGGAGAAATGTGGGTGCGTACGAGGTCATATTGACATTTCGACTAAACTTAAAACATAGACTAAGGAAAGACGTACCTAACGTAATGTCACTCCCAGATTTAAAGGTTTTAGCAATATTGACTGGAAAACCCTTTTTGAAATTGAGAAATTAGCAGGGGGTGAACATTTGTGTACAACTAATATAGAAATAAGACTACACTTACTTGAGTCGAAGTCACGAAAGGGAATCAGTATTTCAGGAGGAAGTCAGAGAGGGTTGTAGCCTCTCGTCGACGTTACTGAATCTATACAGAGAGCTAGCTGCAGAAGAAAGGAAGGAGAAATTGGAAAAGAGAATTGAAGTTCAGGAATCTGAAATAAGAAACACTGAGTTTATTCGATGATATTTTGATTTTATCTCAGACTACGAAGAACTTGCAAGATCAGGTGAATGGAATGGGTAGTGGCTTGAAAAGAGATTATGCGATAAATACAAAAAAAGTGAAACTAATCTAGTGGAATGTATTCGAATTCAGTTTGTTTGTGCTGGCAGTATTAAAAGGGTATTCGAAAAGGAGTCCACCTGTTTTGTAATAGAATAGGAAAATAAGTGGTGATAACCAAAATAGAGGTGATCCAAACAAAAGTGTTTCAGAGAAAGTCATATTTGATAATACAGAATATAAATTTAGTCTTAAGAAGTCCTTTCCGAAGATAGAACTAATTAGGACGTATTGAATCTAACTAGGGGATTTGGGAAAACTGGACGCTGTCTAAGGCAACGAGGAATCGTCAGTTTGGTGATGGAAGGCAGTATGGGAGTTGCGGGTGAGTGGTAAAAGTCGTATAGGGAGACCAAGCCAGGTGCAGTAAGCAGGATGAAATGGATTAAGTTTGCAGCGGTTATGCAGAGATGAAGAGGTTTGTGCAGGACAGACCAGTGTGGAGAGCCTCATCAGAGGGGTTCCTGGACTGAAGGCCACAACAACATGTAAGATGCACACTCCCTTATTCGTATGTGTCACCGCCAAGTTTCCCTCTAAAACCAGCTGTACTGATAAAACAACGGCGATCGGACTGTTGTTTACGCTGCACACCTTAGAGTGGTCATCTTACTCCTAAGGAACATGAAACTGAAGACTGAAAATGAGACCGTGTGCCTACTGGTACACGCGCTGGCAAAATCGCTACACTGGCCATTAAAAATCTTCACACTCAGTTACTTCTAATAGATACAAAAACGAAAGAAGATAATGCTCTCCTGGAAATGAAAGCTTTATTGTCTCCAGTACAAGGTATGGTACACGTTCCTTATGTTTGTAGACACGTACTGACGTTCACTCTTATTTCAGTTTGTTATTACTTTTCTGAGGTGTAACCAAAGCTTCTATCGATCTTTGCTAACGAGTCCGTTCTAATACTGATGAGTTCTCAACCTTGTCTACGAACACTGCAACATTTAACAGATTTATCGAACATCGCAGAGCACTCGGCCATGTATCGCCTAATCACGTCTAACATCCGGCCACGGCCCTCCAATACTCCGTGCCTTCCGCGCAATCCTTAACACATGGCGCCAAACCGTGCTTCTCAATCACTTGGGGTTCCCCTGGCTGCAGAGCTGCTGCGCTAGGCCGCTACGTGTGAGGTACAGATATTGATACTCAGTAACTATATCTACAACCTGTCCGCCCCCGGTAGCTAAGTGGTGTAAAAAAAGTCCACTTATTTACGTTTCCTAGAAATATTTTATTTTATAAAGGTCATCGTCTTATTAAAAAAACCTGACAGAAGCAGTTTCTATTTGTTATTGTTACATCATTATGTAAAAAAACGTCCATTAATTTACGTTTGCCAGAAATATTTTATTTTATAAAGGCCATCGTCTTATAAATAAATAAATAAATAAATAAATAAAGGGTGGCAGAGCAGTTGCCCGCGAAAGGCAAAAAAAGTGGTAAAAAAATGTGGTCAGCGAGACAGAATGTTAATGGTGAAGGCCCGGGTTCCATTCCCGGCTGGGTCGGAGATGGACATTTTCTGTTCTCAGGGACTGGGTGTTGTGTTGTCCTAATTTCATCCCCATCGACGCGCAAGTCGCCGAAGTGGTCTCAAATAGAAAGACTTGCGACCGTCGAACGGTCTACCCGACTGGAGGCCCTAGTCATACGACATTTACTTTTTTTTATCTACAACCTTACAAACAACTGCAATCTGTAACAGTACTCCGTTCACTGATTTCGGCGCTTTGTGTAAAGGATACAGAAGATTAGAATTTAAATGCGTTGATACAAAACTTTGAGGGAAATGTACAGTTCATGAAAACCCTATCTACCCCTCATTTTTTATGGACTCGATATGTGTCATTTGCTACGAAGAAAGTGCTCGAAGAGGAACTCAGTCTTTTAGAGGCCTCAGATGTTATAGTACCACTCGCATCTCACCCATCAGTGATTCTCATGGCTGTAATTAAAAAACGCGAAGAGTACAGTTCCGATTTGTCGCCATTTTAAATAATATATCACTGCTCAATTTAGTGTAGATGTCCATACGATTCCACTTGTCTTAGAGCTAAAGGCAAAGTTACCACCGGGCCAGTTCCATTCTACGCTAAACGTAATTGCTTCTTCTCTGCAGTCACCCTTAAGTGCAGAATCCTTGTGTTTTATGCAATCAGTACTACCTTTGGACTGTATCAGTGTAACAAGTTACGTTTTGATGTTGCAGGTGCAACTGTAATATTTTGAAAGTAATAAAATGATGCAACATAAGGGTCTGTAGGTAAATTATTATGGAAGCTCTCTCAAACTTCCGAAATATAGCCTGAATGGCACCAACAACATAAAAAACTACAAACAGAGCGCTAACAAGAACGTTCGCTTTAGAGGGGGCACTATACACCGTGTCCGACAGCAGCCCGCACGGCACAATATGCGAGTTGCGTTCCTTTTTACCAAGGAACTGTAGATCCTACATCGCTAGCCATTAAAGCTGTAGCACCATGACACATGGATAATAACGAAATTTTTATTGTTGTGGGTATAAAGTGCGCTATCGGCCGCTATCCTGTGGGCCGCCCTTTCAAATGCGTGCGCGTTTCCTTTAGCCACCACCGCGGCGCGACGGCGCTGCTACTGACGATCACGTCAGTGACAATGAGCCGCAAGCATCCCCTCTCCGGAGATCCTGTGGCAGGTGCACTTGAGTTCTTACATTAGTGCACTGACTCCATTTCGTCTGTTCGCCAGTTGAATAACATTCATGGACTTTCATAATGGCCAGCATTCCGACGGGCGGGGTAGACTATTACCCGCTATATGGCCTGACAGCCAGGCTAGAGTTTCTACTGCCTCCCTTCATGCTTGCCAAACCGTACATTGTCCAGAAGGATAGCTGGATCTCTCTCAATCGAGAACGCTTCCAGCATCATGAGCAGAGTCTTCCAACCAGCTAGGGATTTTGGCGGTCTAAGGTGCCAACTGAATAGAATTTGGCACGATCCAATAACTCTGTCACTCAATCAAGCAGAATGACTACTTGCATAAGAACCAGAGGTGGGTCAATGCGTTATTGACTTGCTTAATTTGTAAATGTTTTATTTTTCTTTATTGTTATTTTAAAACCTGTACAACAGGCAGGCTTTCAGCAGCAATCTACGCTGCTCTTCAGCCATAGAATACGCAATGAGAAAAACAGAAAGAATACACATAAGTTACAGAACGGTGGGCAATAAAACAGTAGACACATATAGACAAACACGCAGCCACTCACACTCGACGATAATCCACACTGCAAACTGTTGACACGATGCACAAACACTGAAGATGGCGATGGCACAGGTGAACGATGGAGTGCGGCGGTGAACACTGAACACTAAACACGACGGCACACACGAGACACTGATGGTGATGATCTCCATCACACAAATGTCCACTTAGCGTGTGCGGGTCCGGGTACCTGCCAAGAGAGAAAGAAGGGTGAGGTGGGGGAGAGGGGAGAACAAGGATTCCAATGGCTGAGGAGATGGGGGAGGAGGAGAGGGATAGGGGAGGGGAAGCCTGGGTAGGAGTGGGGAGAAACAGAGGAGGCAGGGGAGAGAAGGGTGGGAGGGTGCCCAAAGGAGCAAACACAGGAAGAGTGAGGGAGGATCGAAATTGGGGGAAGGGTAGATGGAGGGGAGGAGGGCATCAGGGAGAGGGAGCTGGCGGAAGCCACCTTGGGAGAGGGTAAGGAGGGTGAAGAGATGGAGACTGGGTGGGACGTGGGAATACAGGCGCGGTAGTGGGCGGGGCGGCAGAGGATGGGCGAGACAAGCAGGTGAGGAGGATCGAGTTTGCGGGAGGTGTACAGGATCCGTCTCCTTTCAAGGAAAAGGAGGAGGTGGGGGAACGGAATGAGATCGTCCAGGATCCGTGTGGGGGAGGGGAGATGGATGCAATAGGCGAGATGGAAAGCATGGCGTTCAAGGATTTGAAGGGATTTATAAAAGGTAGCGGGGCGGAGATCCATGCCAGATGAGTGTAACAAAGGATGAGGAATTTATAGGTGTGGAGTATGGTGGAGGAGTCCAGACCCCACGTACGGCCGGAAAGGAGTTTGAGGAGACTGAGTCGGGAGTGTGCCTTGGCTTGGATTGTCCAGAGACGGGGGGTCCAGGAGAGTCGATGGTCGAGGGTGATGCCAAGGTACTTAAGGCTGGGGGTGAGGGCGATAGGAAGGCCATGGACGGTGAGATAAAAATCAAGGAGGCAGAAGGAAGGGGTGGTTTTGCCTACAATGATAGCCTGGGTTTTGGAGGGATTGACCTTGAGCAACCACTGGATGCACCAAGCTGTTAACCAATCAGCATGGGATTGGAGAAGGTGTTGGGAGCGCTGCAGGGTGGGGGCAAGGGCAAGGAAGGCGGTGTCATCGGCAAACTGGGGAAGGTGGGCAGGGGGTGACGGCGACGGCATGTCCGCCGTATATAAAAGGTACAGAAGGGGAGAGAGGACGGAGCCTTGGGGCACACCGGCAGAGGGAAAAAAGGTGTAGGAATCCGTGTTATTGATGGTGATGTAGGAAGGATGGTGCGAGAGAAAGAAGCCGATCAGATGGATGCAGTTAATGGGAAGGGCGAAGGTTTGGAGCTGGAAGAGGAGACCGGAATGCCATATGCGGTCATAAGCACGTTCGAGGTTGGCCTTGCGAAGGGTGTCAGGGAAGGGTTGATCATAATGGAGAAGAGGATAGTAGGGGGAGGGTTTAGTTCTGGCAAGGCGACGGAAGGCCGACTAGAACTTGGACGAGTTTATAGGTAGGGTAGCATTTAAACGGATGCATGTCTGTCGCCAGTCCCGGCGTTTCTTAGCCACAAGCAAATCAAATGTGTCGCTGGAGTTGCCAGTGGCGTTGAAATGTGTCCGGGTCACGCGTGTGTAGGAAGGCACGGTAGAGACGGCGGGATTCACAGAGGAGGATGACGGCCTGTGGTGGTAAGGTAGGTCGGTGGGGCTGGATGGCGACAGTAGGGACGTGGGCCTCCACGGCCTCAGACAAGATCTGCTGGAGAAAGGAGGCGGCATGGCTAACATCGTCAGGGTGATGGTAGGTTAAGGGCTGTCTATCGACCTGGGTGGAGAGGGTATCCCGGTAGGCATTCCAGTTGGCACGGGAATAGTTAGGGACGTACTTTGGAGGAGGGTCATTACGAGGGTGGGGGCGGGGGCGACGACCGTCTGAAACGGTGAGGAGGACAGGGAGATGGTCGCTACCAATAGGCTCCAGGACATCCACCGTTATGAGGCCAAGAAGGTTAGGGGAGGAAAGGATAACATCAGCAGTGGAGTTGGATTCAGGACAGGTGTGCTGGGGGATGGGGATGAGGTCGCCTTGAAGGGAGGAGAGGAACCGATGCTACCGCCGTAACCGGGCGGTGGAACGACTATGGATGTTGAGGTCGGCCACGATCACACAGGAGGAGAAGGTACAGTCAATGTGGGAGAGGAATAGGGGAGTTAGGGCGGACATAGATGGTGGCGCAGGTGACAGTAAGGCCGGGGAAGAAGAGACTTAGGATCAGGTGTTCGGTGGGGTCGGGAAGGAGAGGATGGAGCCGAACTGGAATCTGGCAATGGTGACTGATGGCAACGCTGGCACGCACAATCGGAAGGGGATTATCGGAATGGTGAAGGAGGTAGGGTGAAATGTGGATGGTGTGGTGGGGTTGGAGGAAGGTTTCATTGAGGAGGAAGGCATCCATGTGGTGGGTGGCAAGGGTGTGCAGGAAGAAGTTATTGTGTGTGGGAAGGGAGTGGATGTTGTTGAAAAGGATACGGTGCTGTCACGCGATGACAGGGATTTAGACAATGGTGTCAACACGGGAGAAGGTGAAATGGGCCTAGTGGTTGGAGTAGGTGGCATACATTTTTAAATGGAAAATGGAACGAGCAGCGAGGGAGACCTGTTGGAGGGTGTGAGGGCACTGGAAAGGGTGGACGTTTTGTAGGACAATGGTGAGGAACCTGATCATGTCCTCAGCAGTGGGGCGGGGGGGGGGGGGGGGTGGACGAAAGGAATTGCCAGGAAGTATGGGGGCGTCCAGAGGACGGACAGGGACATTGAGTTCAGGAGTGGTCGGAGGGGGTCGGGCTTTACACTTTTGGGAGTAGGTGGGACGGGGGAGATTGCAGATATTACAGTAGGGAGTGGATTGAAGGTTAGGGCACTGCCAGAGGAAGTGGGCTTGCCTACAATGCGGTCAGGTGGGGGCCTCGCAGCACTCGGCTGTTGGGTGTGCGTTATAGTGCAGACATCTCTGGCAGTGCAGGGATTGAGGAGGGGAATGGGAGGGGTCGACCTTATTGCACTGGTTGAAGAGGAGGGCACCCTCCTTCAGGAGATGGTCAATGGAGGGGGCGTCCTCAGAGAAAACCTGCATAAGGCAGGTGGGGCCGGCCGAGTTGAAAATGAGGTGGACCACCCGCACCTCCAGCGTGGGTTTCCTCGAGCTCCGCCAACACCTCCTCCTCTGTGATCGTCGGACTGAGCCGAGTGATCACGGCAGTGAGGGTCGGTGGGCGATGTGGGGGTTGGGGTTGGAGGGTAGGAGATGGAGAAGGAGCAGTGGTGATTGAAGCGTTGGGGCCAAAATGGGTGATGGGGAGTTGGGAGAGGATGTCAGTATGGAGGGTGGGACTGGGGGAGGAGATGAGAACAGAATTCCGTCTGGGAGTGAAGAGAGAGTTCGGGTACCAGGGAAGTGTTAGCGGAGGAGGAGGGAGAGATTACGGGCCTAGAGAAGGGAAGGACCAGGATGGGAGAGGAGGCATTTGTATTATGAGGGGGAGGGGAGGAGAAGGAGGAGTTGGAGCGAGCAGGGCCAGGCTAGGAGACCCATGGCATCCTGGGGGGGGGGGGGAGGAGGACGGGGCGGAGCCTTTTGTGAGTGGAGGAGGTGGTGGTGCACTAGGACATTTAACGGCGGCAGAAGGGTGGGTGGTGACGTGAGGGATGGGAGCTATAGGGAGGTGACGGGAAGGGGCAGGTCCCGGCGTGGACGCAGCAGTCGGCGCTGGAGATGGTGACGGTGAGGGCGATGGCGATGGCGACAGCGGTGATGGCGAAGGCGATAGGGAGAGTTGGGCATGGGCAGTGGCCCGACGGGCCACCACGCTCGCTGGAGCTGCAGTGACAGGCTGGGGGAGTGGGGAGAAAGGATCAGAGGGAGAGGAGTGGGAGGAAGAAGCTGGAGAGCTGGAGATAGGGTGACAAAGAGCGTAGGCGAAGGGAGAGTGAGAAGAGGAGGGATGGAATGAGGGGGGAGTGACTGGGCACACCATGTAATGGTGGTGGTGGTGGTTAGTGTTTAACGTCCCGTCGACAACGAGGTCATTAGAGATGGAGCGCAAGCTCGGGTTAGGGAAGGATTGGGAAGGAAATCGGCCGTTCCCGGTACAAAGGAACCATCCCGACATTTGCCTGAAATGATTTAGGGAAATCACGGAAAACCTAAATCAGGATGGCCGGAGACGGGATTGAATCGTCGTCCTCCCGAATGCGAGTCCAGTGTGCTAACCACTGCGCCACCTCGCTCGGTGGTGGTGGTGGCGGCGGAGGGCGAAGTATATACTATGGCAGTGGTGGTAGTAGTGGCAGTGGTTGTGGGGGCTGATATGACGACAGGGATAATTAAAAAAACATAGGACGAAAAGGAGAGGAAAAAAACTGGGGACCGACGAAGACGGAGGAAGACGAAGACGGAAGAAGACGAATACGGACCAAGACCAGAGTCCCACGCTGCTGGCGCTGGCGCTGGCGCTGGCGACGGCTCTCAGGAACGCTGCTGCTGCTGCTGCTGGAGGGCCGGCCAGCTGGACCGCTGCTGCTGGCCGGGACCGCTGCTGCTCGGCTGGCTGGCTGGCACCTGAAAACCTAGCGCTTCGATTAGTGCTGGAGTGGCACAATCGAAGGGCAGTATCCTTTAGGAGTACCGCCGGAGATGATACTTAATTTGTGAAGCTCTTTCTTTTGAAAAATCATCCAATTTTACTGAAATCGTAATATTTTATTTTTCTGTAAATGTACATCGCATCTACCGATTTCCATCCCATTCGGGTAATTGCTTCGCGATACGTCTTTTTGTGTTATAAAGGGTAATCCATTGATTGTCATCGGGCCAATATCTCACGAAATAAGCGTCAAACGAAAAACTACAAAGAACGAAACTTGTCTAGCTTGAAGGGGGAAACCAGATGGCGCTATGGTTGGCCCGCTAGAAGGCGCTGCCATAGGTCAAAAGGATATCAACTGCGTTTTTTTAAAATTGGAACCCCCATTTCTTATTACATATTCGTGTAGTAAGGAAAGAGGTATGAATGTTTTAGATGGGCCACATTTCGCTTTGTAATGGATGGCGCTGTAATAGTCACAGACATATGGCTCACAATTTTAGACGAACAGTTGGTAACAGGTAGGTTTTTTAAAACGAAAATACAGAACGTATGTACGTTTGAACATTTTATGTCCGTTGTTCCAATGTGATACATGTACCTTTGTGAACTTATCATTTCTCAGACCCTATGCTGTTGCAGCGTGATTACCTGTAAATAACACATTAATGCAATAAATGCTCAAAATGATGTCCTTCAACTTCAATGCATTTACAATACGTGTAACGACGTTCCTCTCAACAGTGAGTAGTTCGCCTTCCGTAATGTTCGCACATCCATTGACAATGCGCTGACGCATGTTGTCAGGCGTTGTCGGTGGATCACGATGGATAATATCCTTCAACTTTCCCCACAGAAAGAAATCCTGGGACGTCAGATTCGGTGAACGTGCGGGCCGCGGTATGGTGCTTCGACGACCAATCCACCTGTCATGAAATATGCTATTCAATACCGCTTCAACCGCACGCGAGCTATGTGCCGGACATCTATCATGTTGGAAGTACATCGTTATTCTGTGATGCACTGAAACATCTTGTAGTAACATCGATAGAACATTACATAGGAAATCAGCATACATTGCGCCATTTAAATTGAAGTCGGTAAAATGGGGCCCAATTATCCTTCCTCCCATAATGCCACACCATACATTAACCCGCCAAGGTCGCTGATGATCCACTTGTTGCAGCCATCGTGGATTTTTCGTTGCCCAATAGTGCATATTATGCCGGATTACGTTACCGCTATCGGTGAATGACGCTTAGTCGCTAAATAGAACGCGTGCAAAACATCTGTCATCGTACCGTAATTTCTCTTGTGCCCAGCGGCAGACTGTACATGACGTTCAAAGTCGTCGCCATGCAATTCCTGCTGCATAGAAATATGGTACGGGTACAATTGATGTTGATGTAGCATTCTCAACACCAACGTTTTTGAGGTTTCCGATTCTCGCGCAGTTTGTCTGCTTCTGATGTGCGAGTTAGCCGCGACACCAGCTAAAACACCTACTTGGACATCATTTGTTGCAGGTCGTGGTTTATGTTTCACACGTGGCTGGACACTTACTGTTTCCTTAAATAACGTAATTATCCGGCGAACTGTCCGGACACTTGGATGATGTCGTTCGGAATACCGAGCAGCATACATAGCACACGCCCGTTGGGCATTTTGATCACAATAGCCATACATAAACACGATGTCGACGTTTGCCGCAATTCGTGAACGGTCCATTTTAACTATAGTAATGTATCACGAAGCAAACACCGTCCGCACTGGCGGAATGTTAAATGATACCACGCGACTATTACATTGCCATCTATCACAAAGCGAAAAAAGTGGCCCATTGAAAACATTCTTATTTCTTTACATACTACACGAAAGTGCAATAAAAATGGGGGTTACTATTTTAAAAAACGCACCTGATATCCGTTTGACCTACGGTAGCGCCATCTAGCGGGCCAACCATAGCGCCATCTGGTTTCCCCCTTCAAGCTAGACGAGTTTCGTTCTTTGTAGTTTTTGATGCTTATTTCGTGAAATATTTGGCCCGGTCACTCTCAATGGACCACCCTGTATATGTATCTGTCATCGTCGACGCAAGTTACGTAGGACTACTGAGTCCAGCATGGCGTTGCGTGTGAATCTTCTGGACGCATCGTTTCTGTTTTCACACGACAGTCAGGGTATCCTGATTAAAGGAAGCAGTAATATCGTAGAGATAGGCTGCAGCCTTCACACTCCACCATCCTACAGCTGTCGAATTCTGACGATTGCTGGTGAATGCTTCTCCATATTAGATTACACGCTCTTCTCACAAATAATTAATATCCGCGTACCATTTCCGACCTAGGAACCTACTGCGTAATCTCTGCTCCTAGGTACTTGACGTGGCTGTACTGCAATGATAATCATTTGCATATGCAAGCTCGTAGTACATTTGATGCCATTTTGATGGTGTTGCAATTTTAATGGAAAGAAATGTATCTGACCACACCTTCTTCTCATCTGGTATCGATCTCAGGAGAGGAGCAGTCGGCCAAACTGCAGCTTTGTCATGCTTCCTCGCACATGACCCTCCTACACTATCAGAGCCCAGCTGAGATGCTCCATGGTCACGGACACTGTACTTTTTTTGGACTACAGTGCCAGATACGGATAGCCCATCACTCACAGCTTCATCTGTGCAACTGTACTGCCTCCATAGTCTGGGCTCGCATATCAGGCCATTCACTGGAATGAACTCTCTGGCAGCTCACAGATGGTTTCGAAGGATTCGGAGAAGGAGCTGGATAAAAATGCGTCATCCATCATCCCAATTAGCTCGAGCCGTGCAGCGAATTTACTATTCTCAGGGTCTAAGTAGCTCCCTTAGACTAGCCCTGTCTTAGGTTAAGCGGCTGCCTCCCACACTTCCACTCACTATACGCTAAAGTTCTTCGTCTCTTATCTTGGCGGGACATCGGTACAAACTCACAAGGAGTACACCATGGAAGCCTATGGAGATAGAAACACAGTCCCCATTTTTGGAACCCCAATTCCCATCAGACGAACAAGCGAGACTTTCCACAGGCCACTAAAGGTTAATGAGCTGTTTGCAGGGACGCCCACATACCATGCCTGTGACATCTCCAGTACCAGTTTCCTTTTGATCATTGCTATGATGGGCCAATTAAAAGGGGGAGGGTCTAACATTCGGCCTGAGTTATGGAGATGGGCTTGTAGAATGGCGGCGGTATTTGTTTTAATAAGGTTTATACTTCTGTTTTCAGCAGATGCGACTCCAGAGGTAGGGCAGTTAGGCCCAAACAGAGAAAGTAATACCTGGTTCATCCATCAGCCGGAGCAGTTATCCATGTAACCTCATTTTAGCCTTAGTTACGCCTGTTTTCCAAAGCAACTGTTTCGTCGAATTTTTGAAACTGTAAACTGACTGTAAACGTTGTTTGAATCTGTCTTGCTGCGCAAGACGATAATGGCGATTCTGGCTTTGTTCATCGGTACTTATTTGGGCCGACGTTGCTCCCAGTTGTACCGTTCACTTTCTATGTCATTTTCGGTCGTCTGTTTAGCGTCAATAAACTGGTTTCGAAAAGATCGTGATTTTTACGTGCTAAGTTAGTGCCAGGCAGTGATGCAAAATTTTCATGGTATGTGAGTTCAGGAATTAGGCTAAGATTAGTTTTGATGATATGACATCTCCTTGCCTGACGGCCCTTTGAGTTCTGAATTTCTTTCTGTCGTGATGAAACATAATTGTAACTCTGACACTGACGAACGTATTCTTCATTTTGCTAACGTAGGTCTTTGCTTTATTTCTCGAGGGCTCCTGATGCAAAATTTATATGAATAATTACTTGAGAGCCCTTAGAATTAGTTTTTCTCCAGCTTCACTAGACCCCTTGCATCTACTGCGCCATTGTTTTCTTCATAGCTCGAAAGCCTACCTAGCTGAACTAATCAATTTATTTAGTGTTTTATATTTTTCATTCAGTACTTATGAGTCCAGGGCGTGCTTAACTCTGTTCTTTCCTGCCAAGTATCTCATGAGGCTGAGAGCGGCGCAGAAAATTTTCCAACTGAACATATTGACGGCAAGATTTCCAGTTGCAGCAGTCTCCTGGTAAGTAAGGGAAACCTCGTGGGAATCTTGCACTAAACTCAGGGGTTCAAACTACTTCGATTTATTTCTTCGAAAATGTTTCCTCCGCAGTGTCCGACCCAATAAGGAACACTTTTTACGTGGTACATACATCGTTTTTGCTTTTTTGACGTAAGTTCAGTATTTTAAAAAGTTTATCAATATTTTTGTTTCAATGTCACATAGCTGAAGCAGAAAAAATATGTTTTTGTATAGCTCACGTTATAATATTTTCAAAGCCCTATGTATTTTTGCAAAGAGTCTCGTTAAAAGTTACTGAACAAAGTGGTGCAGTGACCAGACAATGGAACCAAGTTCGGGAGTACAACTGTTCAGATCGCCGTCTAGCTATCCATATTTACGTTCTCCATGGCTCTCCCAAATTACTTCAGTCTAACACCGGGACCATTTCTTCGAGCCGGCCGGTGTGGCCGAGCGGTTATAGGTGCTTCAGTCTGGAAACGCGCGACCGCTATGCTCGAAGGTACGAATCCTGCTTCGAGCATGGATGTGTGTGATATCCTTAGGTTAGTTAGGTTTAAGCAGTTCTAAGTTCTAGGGGACTGATGACCTCCAACGTTAAGTCCCATAGTGCTCAGAGTCATTTGAACTATTTCTTTGAAAAATAGACGGCTGAGTTCCTTCCTCATTGTTCCTCAATAAGAGAGTGTGATCCGCCGTTAACGGTCTCGCCTCGACGGGACGAAAACCCCTATCTTCCTTTCTTTCCTTCATTAGGAGTTACGTTGGTAATTCTCCACGCAGAAATTAAACGACGAACGATAGGTATTAACGTGTAATCGTACGAAGACAGAGGGAAATAATTTTGAAGAAAAATCGGTCGGATATGAAATGATTTGTCTAAATGTAAGAAATAATATAGATCACAGAAACATTTGATGCACTTCATTTACTCTACATTATTTCGAGTATCATTCCAAGATGAGTCAGATGTTTCTCTGATCGAACACAATTCTTACATTTAGACAGACCATTTCATTAAGTTTTGACTGATCTTTTTTTTAAAAAAAATTTCGTTTCTTGTTTTCAAATTTCGTTCAGCAAGCACCATCTTATTGACACCTTATTTCCTTCGTCTTCCGTTATCGAAATGATCTGAACCTGATACCTGATTCGAAGGAAACTGTTTTTACAATTAAATTTCGCACCAAAGTAAGTTCTTGACGCAAAATTGCTAGGCCCAGAAGAGATGAACTTTTTCATTCTTCATTTACGTAGCTAGTAACAGCTTTTCACGAAATATTTCAGTGTTTCCTCAAATCATTAATAAAGTTTTCTTAATTACTCTGCTTACTTTCAAGCTGGTCAGTTTTATACATTTCCCATTAGGCATTTGTCCACTGTAATTTGGATGCAACTTTTTGCTCAGATCACTAATTTTTTTTTTCTACTTACCCTGGTTAATTTCAAGCAAACAAACCCTGTTTTGATGAACTATTCCCATTTTAGTGAATTTGATACCATCTTTACCCTTCTTCTATCCTTCATTTGGTTATGAAGATTTAGGCAAAAAGCCATAGTGTGATTTTTTTAAGTAGTGTAGATGGGCAGTATCTGGACCAGTCTGCATAATTGCAAGAATTTCCTCCCTGGCCCCATGACGTCGGTGCTGATGTCACTATGCACTGCCGAAATATTTGTCCTTCCCTCGAACTACTCTCTGACATCATAGGAAAATTGCCCTACGTATGAAAAGGTTGAAAGTTCAAAAACAGGCGAGGAAATTCAACATACCTAATTAGACAATAGGGTTTTCCAGCAATTGTGTCACATTCCAGCTCGAAGGCCAGTCGTCCTAACTGTAAACTGATAGGAAATTTAAAAATTGACAGTTCTCCTAGGATGAAAAATCCAAGTGCGGTAACTAGAGAACCCCACAGACCTGGGGTTAGTGGCCCACCCTGCAGTATTACTCAGCCTTGTGACACAATGTAAGACAGTGGACTTGTTGGATAGTGCCCCATCCTACATGGTCAACTGAACACCTGTCCAAAGTTTACAATGGTGGGAAATTCATAAATTGAACATAGTTGTACTGATTTCCGTCACTTGTACGTCTTTCGTGCTGGCACTGCAGTCACAAGCAAAGTTAAAGTGGTGGGAAATTTTTGAAAATGCAAGAACCACACTTACGGTTTAGCCCATTTTGGAAAATGACGGGATATTCCAAACTATCCTAATTTTAAGATGACCAGCAACCTACACTCTCAGTGTGGAGAGAAATTCAAAAATTGAAGTATACTTGTCCTGTGGGAGACGGTGTTTAGCTGTTCAGTAGCCAAACAGGTTCTATGTTTACAAAAGTCATCACTAAAAAATTAATATTTGGGATGTCTGACAGCCATTAAGAAGTCTCAGTTCAGTCAAACTTTTATTTTCTTTATGGTTATTTCGTACTCTTGCCCCATATGGGCGGCGAGCGGGTGCCGGTTGTAGAGAACTCTGCTCTTCTTTCTTCTTCTTTCGTTTCACCCTCTTTGGGGTACGCTGGATCAATCATTTCTTTGTGCGTTGTTCTTTTCTTAGGGTCCAGTATTTCTTCATTCTTTCTGATCTTCTTCTCCTCTCTTCTTCCGGGATGAAGGGTTTGGAGTTTTGTGTGGATTTGTCTTGGAACCTTATGTTTTCATCTTTAGTAATTAATTTAGCAGTTCGATCAATAAATGATTTTCCTGAAATCTTTAATTCCACTAGGTCTTTCTCACTTTCTTTAAACCAGTTAGGCTTCGTTTTTCGGTTACGGAAGAAGTCAAAGATTTGTTTAGTTAATTTGTTGGAATTCATTCTGAGAAGATGACCATAAAAATTTATTCTCCTTTTTCGCATAGAATCTGAAAGTTTTTCAATTTTCTTGTAGAGAGTTTCATTTTTGATGTATATAATCTTATTGTCTTGAAATTTTGGCCCAATGACTTTTCTTAAAAATTTTCTTTCCTTTACCTCAAGTTTCTCCATTTGGCCTTTGAAATTCATGTTAAGTGTTTCTTCTGCATACAGTGCTTCTGGCTTAATCACTGTCTTGTGTAATTTTGGACCCCCATGAAAGGGATTTTTTGTTGTTTGTATTTTTTGTTAGTTGGAAGGCCAATTCAAGTTTATTTTTTCTAGATTCCATTGCTTTGCTTTCCCCAGCATTCCAACTAATCCATTCTCCGAGATATTTGAATTTTTTTACTATTTCAATCTTCTGTTCTTGAACGTTGAGGTATTTACATGAGGGCTTGATGTTTGTCAATATCTTAGTTTTTTCAAAGGAGATGTGAAGACCAATTTTAGCTGCTTGTTTCTTTAGTTCAAGGATTTGCTCCCGTGCTTCTTCCATTGTTTCAGTAAACAGGGCCATATCATCTGCAAAAGCAATGCAATTTACTTTAAGGTTCTTCTTTTTGCAAACCAGTCTTATACCACTCTTAATATTTGTGTTCCATTCTCTGACTACTTTCTCAAGCGCACAATTGAACAGCAACGGCGAGAGCCCATCGCCCTGTCGCACTCCCGTTTTTATTTCAAAGGGTTCCGATAGTTCGCGCATAAATTTAACTTTCGAAAATGTATTTGTAAGGGTCGCTTTTATAATATTAGTTGTTTTCTTATCCAAACCAATTTCTTCCAGCACTGACAACTCTGCTCTTCAATCTAGAGCATTTACAAGAAATAAATGAACAAACAACAAAACATATTTATGCAAACAAAATTTAAAAAAAGTTTTAAAGTATAGTGTTGAGATGATTACAAATGCACGGTGTGGTTTTCCCCATTTAAAGTCTAGAAAGGAAATACAAAATCTGAGAGATAAAGATAAAAAGACAAAATAGACATTTAAAAACTTTGAAATGAAACGAGGATGTTTCGTAAATGGAAGCACTGCAGTTCCATTAAAAATCTGAAGGACCTGCGCCGGATGAAGAAGCTGCGTGGCGCTTAAATGTAAAGACAGTAGTTGGTATCAATTTAGAAGCCGTTGGGTAGTATCTGTAGAGAGAGGGTAGGTGGTAAGGTGGATAAAAACGGAAAGGAAGGATGAGTTTGTTGGACGGCAGGGCCATGGAAGGGAGGGATTGGGAAGGATAGTGCAAATAGTTGGTGGAAGGATAAATATCGAGTGGATTTCACTGTGGCAGGAGGGGGTTGGTTGAAGTTGCGCTGAATTAGGATATGGAGTGTGTTTAGGTGTAGGGATGGTGGGGTGTAGGCATAAAGTTGCGGCATCATATCTTGGTTAGTGATCATAGAGGAAACAATGGGGATACCAGAATCTAGTAAGCGGATAGTTTAGAAGATTTGGAGCTGTTTGACATGCGAGAGGAGAGCTGGAAATTTGATCAGATGGTAGAGAATCGATGTGGGGGACGATAGACCCGTTCGGACTGTGAAGCAGAGTGCACGGTGTACGACGATTTGCAGGAACTTACAGAAATTTCATGAGGAAGATACCCATGCAACATTTACATAGGAGTGGATGGGTCTTCGGGTCCTTGCTTCGTTGGCGGCGGCGGACAACCCACTCGTGGGACGGTTTTCTTCTCAGTCGCACCGCCCCCGACTCTGATTTTGATGCTGCTGCAGAAAGGTGGGAGAATAATGTGCTCCGGTTCTTGCAGCGGTGCCTGATGAGGCGTATCGCAAATCCGGTTGATACAGCCACTCTTCTGTTGTCCAGCAGCGCGGATCTATATGGAGGCGTCCAAAATCTGAAGACCTCCCCTGAGCCCGAAATGCCGCCATTTGATGAGATTCGACGAGTGCTTACCCAGTATTTCGACCATCAGGCTCATGTGGTAGCAGCTATGTTGCAGATTAACAAGTACCACAAACGCCCTGGGTAGTCATCATAACATGCCTATATGTTTCTTGCTTTCTCTGTGCTAATAAGATTACTTTCGTAAAAATGCTGAATTGATTGCACACTGAACAGTTATTGGAAAGAAAGGAATCTTATCTATAAAACATAAATATTTATTGTTTCAAAAGGAAGGAGTCACGCTTACATCTTGAAAGTGATGTTTATCATTTGTCTATCTTCTTCCCTCGACACCTTCCCTTCTCCTCGCCTTGGTGAGTTAAGATGGATGTATCGTTGTAAATATACTGGTGAGGGTTATTATCTATTTACAACTGGTAATGAATCTTGCTTTATTATTTCTTAACGTATATCTCTGTCTAATGTTATTAACAGGTTACCAAGTAGAAAAGTGTGTGTGTGTTGTACAATCGCTGTAGTCGGCTTTGGCGGAATATGCATACCCACCGTTGCGGTCATCTCATCAAGATAACTACAGTTGCAGTAATTGTTTAGAAACTGCTCTTCATTTAATTAGTTGTAATTCCGATTGACATGTGCAAATTAAATTATCGTACTTAAAGCATTCCAAATTCACACGGTCGCGAAAATACGAAGCTAGATCAGTTACTACGAGAGTTATATTTTGTGTCATGGTATTTTTAAATCAATGTACCTTTTGTCAAGTTAACTCACTCAGTTCTTCTTAGGGTGAGCTACACTGGCGGTCATTCGTAGGACTATTTAAGATAGATCGTTAATGTGCTGTGTGTGTAATATCATTTCAAAAGTCTATATTTCATTGTTGTTTGTTTCTTCTTCATGTCACACTACGAGATATATTAATACTGAAAGGCTCGTGAAACTTGAAAAGGGTACGACATTTATAGAAAATTAGCACGTCAATTTATAGAAAGGTGTATGAAATAAAGAAATCCCATGAAAAAATTATAACTGATAAAATTTTTGAAGACCTCATTGTTAACACCCGCACTAAAAGGTGAGACAATACCATACTCAACCAAATTAGTTTTGCTTTCCATAGCTGTAAAATTTTTTGAGGATTTAAATGCAGAGAATGAAGTCAATGTTACAACTGTAGTCAATATTACAACTTCTAATTACTACGTAATTATATTGTACATTCTAAAACAAGGCCACAAAATGACGAATTTTCATAGTTAGGCAAGCGCAGAGTGTTGTAGTGATTAGAATTTATTTTACACAGAAGTATTTTATGGTGTCAAGCTGCGTGCAGATACCATCTGTGAACTGCTTACAATTTAGCGGTTTAGCTGTATTACGATAAGTAATAAATTCGACAAACTCCATTGTATGATGGTATAATGATAACCTATCACCAGTTTGGAATGATGGTTTCTTCGCATACAGAAACTGAGTCTAATCGGATACCAGAGGGTGAATTCGCCAGCATGATAGTTGTAACGAGTGAAATTACGTTGGCGGTTAATGTAGAGACTAAACCTGTTGTGCAGAATCAGATCCTACCACGTTAATTTTACAAAACGTAGACGTTACAGCTGGTAATACAATCACACTGAATCAAAGGTAAGAAATCATCGCCGACGTTTTTAACACTGTGATTTGACTACTCAGGTCACATAAATAACACAATAGCTAAAAAATCAAACAAATCAATTAAAAACCGAGATTGCAAGTTACATGACCAAACTGCTGCGAATCGATCTAAAAGCCATAACTAGCGAGATTACAGACTTGAAAACCACCGTTAGAGGTATCCTTCAATCTGTAGGGACTCTTATTGAAAACCTTAGCACTTTGGAGAGTAGATGAATATTTAAAAGAAAAGGAAGGTTAAATCACAGAAAGACTAGAGACCTAATTAAAGAAAACAGCACAGAGAAGTATTGCCAAAGTGTATTCTAAACTGATGGCGAGAAAATGTCCAAGCTCACCTTAATGATCAGGTTGGTGACGTACAAAAGGAATTACACGCAATAAAGCAACAGGTTAGGAATGGTACATCAGAGGCATGTCAAATATCTGAGGCTTCTGATGTTTGTCATAGTCCAGCACCCAATGCCCAATGAAAATGCTGACGTCAGTGAAATGCGTTGTAGCAGTCAGTTGCCACAAAACCGTACGACCATGCGTGTGGGGGCCGAGCCAGCTTCTTCTGTTATTCTGCCTGACGAAAGTCTACTCAGATACAAACAGCTTCAAATTTTACCTTTATAACAAGCAGCAGTAACGGTTGCGGTGCGAGTTATTGAAGTTTGGTTGGCGTTTTCCGTCGCAAGACGGATTATGTCAATTCGATGACGCAAGCAGTGAAGCGTCTGCTACGCTACCCACGCCTCGCGGAGCGTGGCTCGCCTTGTATCAATAAGAGGAACCTGACGGAAACCCAAAAGGTTACCGTTCTCCAGATTATGACACAATACACTGAATATTCGTTACAGGATCATTTAGCAATCGCGAAAGCGTTACGGAGATGATAGATAAACTCCAGTGGAAGACTCTGCAGGAGAGACGCCCAGTAGCTCGGTACGGGCTTTTGTAAAAATTTCGAGAAGATACCTTCACCGAAGAGTCAAGCAGTATATCTCGCGAAGAGACCATGAGGATAAAATCAGAGAGATTAGAGCCTATACAGAAGCATACCGACAATCCTTCTTTCCACGAACGATACGAGACTGGAATAGAAGGGAGAACCGATAGAGGTACTCAATGTACCCTCCGCCACACACCGTCAGGTGGCTTGCGCAGTATGAATGTAGATGTAGATGTAGAATATGACATAATACACAAGCGACAGAAAGGGTGGGGGCAATTTAATTCTAAATCTGTTGTTTGTTGGCTTATCCCATTACCAAAAAGATTAAAGGACATCATTCGCACTGAAACCTTAATAAATACCTTCTACATGGAAATCATTAAATGTTGAAAAGCAGACAGCGGCTCAGGAACTGCACTTTGTATGTTCAGTTAATCATCAGTGAATGCCCTCAACCCGTGACACATCTGGGTTGAAACAGAAGCGAATATCTGCTGTCTAACTCCTATAAAATAAATGACCGATTTCTCTTTGTGAAACTCTGATTATATTTCACTATTTTAGTAATGATACGAATTTAGAAGTAATTAGGACACTTCAATGGCTAGTTGCCTTTATTCACACTCACTGTGGTCAATGAGGATAGGCATACGACCACTGTGATTTTTAGGATTAATTTGTAAAAAGAGAATCAGAGCCAAATGACCCATCGAAATAAGTAAGGTGCCGTTTGGTCGAGGGTATGAAGTTTAGGGAGAACGAAAGAATGGAAATTCCATAAGGAATAAGATTTAATTGATGGGCAATTAACCAAATGTATGCGAATTTTTGTGAAATATGTATAAGATAGATCAGATGCCCCTCAACTAAAACACAGAGAAAGAAAATTAATATTATCTATATTAAATAAAGATTAAATAGCAGTGTTCTCATAGATCTGAATGAATGCATGAATGACGCAGTGGCAAACATTTATGAAATGTTGTTGTTGTGGTCTTCAGTCCTGAGACTGGTTTGATGCAGCTCTCCATACTACTCTATCCTGTGAAAGCTTCTTCATCTCCCAGTACCTATTGCAGTCTACATCCTTCTGAATCTGCTTAGTGTATTCATCTCTTGGTCTCCCTCTATGATTTTTACCCTCCACGCTACCCTCCAATACTAAGTTGGTCATTCCTTGATGCCTCAGAACATGTCCTACCAACCGATCCCTTCTTCTGGTCAAGTTGTGCCACTAACTCCTCTTCTCACCAATTCTCTTCAATACATTAGTTATGTGATATACCCATCTAATCTTCATCATTCTTCTGTAGCACCACATTTCGAAAGCTTCTATTCTATTCTTGTACAAACTATTTATCGTCCACGTTTCACTTCCATACATGGCTACACTCCATACAAATACTTTCAGAAACGACTTCCTGACATTAAAATCTATACTCGATGTTAACAAATATATCTTCTTCAGAAACGCTTTCCTTGCCTTTGCCAGTCTATATTACATATCCTCTCCACTTCGACCATCACCAGTTATTTTGCTCCCCAAATAGCAAAACTGCTTTACTATTTTAAGTGTTCAATTTCCTAATCTAATTCCCTCAGCATCACCCGACTTAATTCGACTACATTCCACTATCCTCGTTTTGCTCTTGTTGGTGTTCATCTTATATACTCCTTTCTAGACACTGCCTATTCCGTTCAACTGTTCTCCCAAGTCCTTTGCTGTCTCTGACAGCATTACAATGTCATCGGCGAACCTCAAAGTTTTTATTTCTTCTCCATGGATTTTAGTACCTACTCCAAACTTTTCTTTTGTTTCCTTTACTGATTGCTCAATATACAGATTGAATAACATCGGGGATAGGCTACAATCCTGTCTCACTCCCTTCCCAACCACTGCTTCCCTTTCATAGCTCTCGATTTTATAACTGCCATCTGGTTTCTGTACAAATTGTAAATATCCTTTCGCTCCCTGTATTTTACCCCTACCACCTTCAGAATTTGAAAGAGAGTATTCCAGTTAACATTGTCAAAAACTTTCTCTAAGTCTGCAAATGCTAGAAATGTAGGTTTGCCTTTCCTTAATCTTTCTTCTAAGATAAGTCGTAGAGTCAGTATTGCCTCACGTGTTCCAACATTTCTACGTAATCCAAACTGATCTTCCCCGAGGTCGGCTTCTATCAGTTTTTCCATTCGTCTGTAAAGAATTCGCGTTAGTATTTTGCAGCTGTGGCTTATTAAACTGATTGTTCGGTAGTTTTCACATCTGTCAACGCCTGCTTTCTTTGGGATTGGAATTATTATATTCTTCTTTAAGTCTGAGGGTATTTCGCCTGTCTCATACATCTTGCTCACCAGATGGTAGAGTTTTGTCAGGACTGGCTCTTCCAAGGCTGTCAATAGTTCTAATGGAATGTTGTCTACTCCGGGGGCCTTGTTTCGACTCGGGTCTATCAGTGCTCTGTCAAACTCTTCACGCAGTATCATATCTCCCATTTCGTCTTCATCTACATCCTCTTCCATTTCCATAATATTGTCTTCAAGTACATCGCCCTTGTATTGTCCCCCTATATACTCCTTCCACCTTTCTGCCTTCCCTCATTTGCTTAGAACTGGGTTTCCATCAAAGCTTGATATTCATGCAAGTGGTTCTCCTTTCTTCAAAGGTCTCTTTAATTTTCCTGTAGGCAGTATCTATCTTACCCCTAGTGTGATAAGCCTCTACATCCTTACATTGGTCCTCTAGCCATCCCTGCTTAGCCATTTTGGACTTCCTGTCGATCTCATTTTTGAGGCGTCTGTATTCCTTTTTGCCTGCTTCATTTACTGCATTTTTATATTTTCTCCTTTCATCAATTAAATTCAATATTTCTTCTCTTACCCAATGGTTTCAACTCGCCCTTGTCTTTTTACCTACTTGATCCTCTGCTGCCTTCTCTATTTCATCCCCAAATAGTGGATAGAATTGGAGGGAAAATCAGCATTGGCCGTATTTTGTTGTTTTATTGTCAACAAAATCGGTATATGATCGCTCTAAGCTTGTGGTTATAGCTTGATACCAGTGCCTACCAATTTTAATTGTATATTACAGCACTTAGGATGGTCACTAAGTGACCGAAAATCGATTTTGTTGACAATAAAACAACAAAATACGGCCAATGCTGATTTTCCTTCCAATATTGGTTATGTTGCAGTAAGTATTACAAAATCAGAGCCATTCAGAATAACTGCGCATTTGTGGTGTCAGAACTGTCCACATTGCATGACTGCAGCAGTGAGGCTACCCAGACTAAAGAAAAGTAATAACGCCACAAGAAAATGGGAGACGACGTTTTGCAGTCGTCATTTTGAAATTTGATAGAATACCTTTAGTCATTGCTAAACATGTAATGTATAAAAACACCAATTATTGGATAACGTCAGTAACATTCGCTCTTACTGTTACACATCCAAAACACACTCGTCAATATTAGACACCATTTTCCAGACACTTCTTTGAATTATCATAAAATAATTTTTGTAACTCGTTCTTAGATACAGACTATATATCTGTGCGAATTTCTGTGCAGATTATACGTCGTTTAGCCTCTTTGTAATGTGCTCTGTCGCTCCCTCCACTGTCCGCAGCCCTGCGGAGGGCTCCACGGTATTGTTCGCGGCGGCCGTCGCTCTCACCCTAACCACCGCCCTCAGGCAGGGTCTGCTTTCCTGCCGACGCTGCACCCATTTCTCTGCGGTGCTTTCGGTCATGTCCACCCCGCGGTGATCCCAACTGGCTTCATAAATCTGTAAGCGCTTCACGCCAGACGCAACCGATGTTCAGAGAGAAAAGAGAGGAGAGAGAGAAGAGAGAGAGAGACAGAGAGAGAGAGAGAGAGAGGTGGGTCGAGATGGCCCTGACATGGTGCTCTACGTGATTTAGCATCAGATCAATGCGATCAGATTTGTGACACAATACACAGATCAATGCGACCAAGTCTCAAATGATATCTCAGAAATTTCACTCGTATCGAAAACTGCGGTGGACCGATATAGTAATAATTTTTTGGTGGCAGGCTTGAAGTGGCGCAGTAAGCAGCAGCAAAGAATTATCAGAAGGGCGGGCGCCAGCGGACATTTAAAAGCCTCAGATTAGGGGTGTGTGGGGACAACGTTTTGACATTCCCCATCCCATTAAATACGAGGGGCCTTCAATACGTAATGTAATACATTTTTTTCGGCCAATTTCTGTATTGATTCTGAGACATCGCGAAATATTCTTGCTTAGGTCCTTGTAGTTTTATCAAGTTCCAACAGGTAGTGGCGCTATACACAGACTTCAGAATTGCATTTGTAACGGAGGAGCGTTCCAAGCAGAGAACTGTCATTCAGTTTCGTTTGGCGGGAAACCAGAGTAGTACATAAATCTACAGGCGCTCACAAAAGTCTGCGGAGACCTGTCAGTGAACAAAAGCACGGTGAGTCGTTGGGCGGGGCGTCTGTCATCACCGTAACGAGGTCGCACATACCTATCGGATCACCTGCGTGCCGATAGCTGCACACAGCTGTGACTTCTGCAATACTGGAACGTGCTGACACATTCACTCGAGGTGACCGACAAATCACAGTAAACACCTCGCTGCACAACCGGACGTCTCTGTTGGCAGTGCTGGCAACTGGTACACTGGTTGGGGTACTCAAAGGTGTGTGCCCACTGGGTTTTTCGCCACCTAAGAGAAAAACAAAGAGAGCAACGAAGGAACATCTGTGCAGAACTGCTTGGGTGTTACGAAGCAGAGTGTGATAATTTTTTAGCGAACATCGTCGCAAGCGATGAAGCAGGGGTTCACCACTTAGAACTGGAAACAAATCTACAGAGCATGGAGTCGCGTCAGACTACCTCTACTGCCAATAATAAGTTCAAAGTCGCACCCTCAGCCGGGAAAGCCATGCGACGGTGTTCTGGGTCGCTGAAGGCTTTTCCTGTTTGGTGTCCTCCCTCATGGTGCAACGATGTATATTGTGCTACCGTCAGGAAATCGAACAAACTACTTCAATATGTTCCTAGACAAACGAACTTCTTCTTCATGACAACACAAGGCGCAATACAAATCTGAGCACCCGCAGGGGCTCACAAATCTATACTGGACTGTTTTGAAAATTATTGTAATTTTTATTGTGGTGTAAATAATGAAAGAACAGAGGCCACAAGGTGCCCATTGTGTGGCGACTAAGCTGACTGTATTTTCTCTTTTTCCTGTACTTGTTAAATAAATGAAAGTTTAGGATAAGAGCGTCAAGCGTACTGTAGAGAAACAGGTCCACCACATTATTTTATCTAGGTAAGTATAAAAATGTACTTGCTGTTTGGTAAAATAACGTTACTGCAACCATTGCTGGCATATGGTACTACGTTACAGGTCATAAACCATAAATTGTTGTACTGACCAGAAATTATTACTTTTTTGATATACGAGGGGCGATCTGTCAGTAATCCAACACATTTTTTTCTGAAAGCCAGCTGATTTCATTCAGGACTCCAATATATCATATTATTCCCCATTCTTTTGGCTACAAAACCCTATTTTTCAACATAACCTCTTTTCAGCATACCGATGAAACGCCACCTTACTGGGAGGGTGTGTATGCCAGCAAGGTACCACACTACAGGTCGACGTTGAAGACAAAGTCGTGCTGAATCAAAAACCTCATCATCACCATTCACGTACCGCTTCCCGCAGAGTGCATTCATCATTGGGTTAAGCGGAAGTCGGAAGGTGCGAGATATGGGGTGTGGGGCAGATACGGAACAACAATTCATTAAAGTTTGAGCTTGTCTCGGGTACACAGATTTGTGTGAGGCCTTGTGTTGTGACGGAGAAGAATTTCGTCGAATTTCTATTGCGAGGAACACATTGAAGTCGTTTCTTCAATTTTTTGGCTGTAACTCAATACGCTCCAAAGTTGATCGTTGCACCTTGAGGGAGAACATCAAATAGGGTTACCTGTTCAGAGTCCCAAGACCGTCGCCATGACTGAGGGCGCGGCTTTGAACTTTTACTTCGGAGTAAAGATAGCGTAACACGACTCCATGGACTGTAGTTTTGTTTCCGGTTCTAAGTGGTGAGCCCACTTCTCAGAGCTATATATAGCCCTAAATGCCAGACTACCTACTTTAACCTTTTCGGTTCTGCCGTCCTCATATAAGGACATACTAAATAAATGCTTAGAATACTAAAATTCGTTAAATTTCACTATTTCTAATTGTTGCTCTCATATTGTCACAAGCAGAGAGTTTATTTGAGAAGTGGGCCTGTGACGATATTCGACAAAAAACTGTCACGATCAGCCTCCTTCCCTGCATGACGTCGCTGAAGAGCACTTCGCCCCCTAGTTGGGTTCTGGTAACCGTGTGATATCGCGAGTGTTACCACTTTCGCTTCATTACATTAGTGTAGTGAGTGATTAGCAATTTATCCTGTCTGAGGCGTTGACAATGTTTGAAAGAGAGGAGGCGTTCGAAAATCTATATCTCGCATTAGCATAATTTCGATATCCCATCACTATGATTGGTTTCTAACTGCAGCATTGAAGGATTTCAGTATCTTGCTGCAACAAATCGAGCATACCGACGCAGACAGTACTACAGATTACCAGCCACACCCACTAGTGTGTTACTGGCTACGCCTGGAGGCAAGTCGTGTGAGTGGCTGGACGTGATTTCTTGCAGGACAAATCTGACTTAAATTTTTGCCCAGAGCCATTGATAGCACAAATGTTTGCAGGAAAATTGATGTCTCTAGGAATATGTGTGCCGAGTCCGTGTTTAAGGCCCAAGTGACACAAGACGCCGCTTGTGACGTCAAGCCACAACTATAAGATTTTATATGTGGCGTGTCGCCCGATTATATCGGCCGTCATAATATTTCAAACCCAGAGAGAGAGAATGGGATAAGCATGTCGGAATGGGGAATAACACAGACAGCAGAGAGGGACAATCATTGTCCAGACAAGGGGAAATTGCCTGTTGTTAATATGAATTCAAAATTGTTGCAGTCTTGAGGCGCCCCTGTGGTAGAGATTCGGTGCTGCGAGTAGCTGTCATATAAAAAACTTTCACGCTATTTTCGTAACACATAACTGAACCAAATCAGATACAGGCTGTAATATACATAGTCAACAACAAAGAAGAAAACCAGCAAAAGACATCACTGATTTCGATTTCTAGATATACACTGCCCCTCTCCTTCCCCCAAATGTCACACCAGCAGCTACATTATAAAATTAAAAAACGATGGACAAAGTGTTCTAGACTAATATAGTGTAAGACTATTTATTTTTAAGTAATATTTCTCTATGTATGTATTAACGCTTGAAAATGAAAAGAACATGTTCGAAGCGCGTTACATTATGTTAGATTAAGCATAAAATAAAAAAAAAGCGAATGGTAGCAGAAACTTGAAATAAATAATTATCCCACGCGTCACGGTCCACGAACATATCCATTATGGCTGTAAATAATTGTGAGTAGCTGGTCAGTAACACGGCCAGCCGATAGCGCTGCGAGAATAAAGCATCCACCAAAGAATCCGCCGGCCCCTAAAAAGATTTAAAAAAATGTTTAATTAAGTTCTGCCCCTTTTGTGCCTGTATGTACATTGGTCACGATGTGTACCGCTCCAATCATGATAGTTCGTGAATGATTGTAAAGGATTTTCTGTGGAGCCTAACTGTACGTAGTATGGAAAAATACAATGGCTTGAAATTTAATTTCTGAGGAATCAATTTTTGTAGCTTTACTGTGGAAGGTTTACTCTCATCAAATATAGTGTTGCTAGATGACTGATGTGGATAGTTGACTTGATTAGAATTAGTTCTGACTAGAGAACTGACGGTACATTTTTGCAAATGACAGTTTATTTATTCTAGGCAAGTGAGATGTTCTTAGGAAGTGGTAATATTATTCAACATTTCGTAACTTTGAAGTTCATTATCGGACATTTCTGAGAAATCAAACAAAATTACTGTTTTAGGGCTGGATTTCCATCGTGCGTTAGTAAAATAACGGGAATAATTATAAAGGTCCCATACATACTCTTGTGGTGCCTCCCTAGGCCGATAACTCGTATTCGGTGCGCCAGTTCCTACTGGCCAATTGGTTGACAAAACAGGGTATCGCGAGGATGGTAAGCGCCAAAACAATGTAAGGAAAGCACACAGTGTTGGCTTGGGGTGCCAAGTGAAGAGAGAGTGTGGGGGCGAGCCGGAGAGGAGCACCAAGTGCAAAATTTGTGTATACTTTGGACTGCCAGGTCCAAAAATAAAAAAAGCCGGACTCAGAGCTATATGTAGCCATAAATGCCAGACTACTTATTTTAACCCTTTCGGTTATGGCATCCTCATATAAGGACATACTAAATAAATGCTAAGAATATTAAAATTTGTTAAATTTTACCATTTGTTATTATTGCACTCATATTGTCACAAGCAGAGAATTAGAGAACAGTGTCGACATCTCCTGTCAGTCTGTAGGACTACAAAACAAAACTGAATGTGCACAGTAACATGGACGCTTCCCGGTAATCTTTGTACCTCCCATCAGCCGGTTAATACCTTCTGAGTTTAGGCAAAAAAAAAAAATATTTGTGCGTAGAAAGGAGCATTCTTGAAGGTGAAAACTAATGGTGTCTTTCAGAACGAAAGGTAAGTGACATACTTATAACTTCATACATGTCTCCAAATGAGTACATTGTGATTGAAAGGTTGTAATAGCAAAGAAATTTAGGACATTATTTCGCTGTCGTTTTAGTCGTCTTACGGTTATTTCACGATGGCCCATGTCCAAAATAGGCGAAGGTCACTTACACGAGAAGAAGTTATAGAGCCCCTTAATTCATCTGAAACTGACGATCTGTCTGATGATCCTGGCGATAATTTTGAGCACAAGGACAATGATGGAGGTAACGTTAGGCATTTTATACCATATGGTATATTGTAAGCTGAGTAGCCTAGACGCAAATCCAGCTAACTGCTTGATAAGTGGCACTGAGATAACCACGAAGCACTCGTCCCATCCAAACGACAACGCAACGGCAGCGAGACTGTTCTTGTTGCGTACGAATTTGTTACAGCAACCAACGTAAAGCTGAATAATAAAAATATCGATTCTAATCGTAAGGAACTGAAAGGTAGCTTTGAATACCCACATTGGTAAGTCTGATGTCTGTTGACGTGCTTTGTATCCGGACCTGCAGGGTGACAGCCATGCGTATTGGGCATTTAGCGGGCTTTGCACCCGATGGCAACATGCAATTAGGTGATTTTGAAACCGTAAACGATTTTCGACAGCCATTTTCCACCGTTTATAGCCGGTTTTGCAACCTCAAAGTGGATGCATGTTTGCTCATGCAATTGATATTGCATGTGTAAATGCATGGATTGAGTACAAGAAAAACGCATCTGACTTAGGCGTTCCTAAAAAATAAGAGCCTTGATTTGCCTCACTTTAGGGCAAGTGTGGCCAAAGTAGTGACAAAAAAAGATAAATCAGCTGCCAGGAAAAGGGGGCGTCCAACTAGCGACAGTCTAAGTACTTCAAGCCAATGAGGAAGTTCGTCCACAACCTGGAGTTCGTCTGGACTACGTTGGGTACCGTCCAGCGATCAGTGACAAAAAATCATTTGATGGGTGCAAAAAACCCAATTGCAAAGGGAAAACCAAATTTCATTCTGTAAAATGTAACATTCACTTACGTTCCTTCACTTTTTGACTTATACTGCACCCACTTGAACACAATGTCCTCATTTGCGGACTAGTTGTATGTACCCCCCCTTTGGGGGGGGGGGGGGGGGGGGGAACTTCGAAATATTTTATGCATCTGAAAATCATAATTTAAATCGAAGAACTGGATAGCAAAGCCATGATTTTTTTTCCGGAAAGGAATAATTCGGGACTGAAAGGATTAAACAGAAACAGAGTCACATGAATACTTTAAATCGTTTATTGGTTACCAATTACAGTCAATTTTTTGCTAGCTCAATGTTAAACTTGTTTAAGCTAAAAAAAAAAAGAAGAAGAATTGCGAGTATGACTCGTGTTTTGAGGGTTGGTACAATATATACACAGTTATGCGTATTCAAATATGGCATTATATAAACAGGTAGAACACGCCGCTGCGGTCAGCAGCGCCTATATAAAAGAAGAATAGTCTGGAGCAGTTCTTACATCGGTTACTGCTGCTACAATGGCAGGTTATCAAGATTTAAGTGTATTTGAACGTGGTGCTATAGTCGGGGCACGGGCGATGGGACACAGTATCTTCGAGGTAGTGATGAAGAGGGGATTTTCCCGTATGATCATTTGGCGAATGTACCGTGAATATCAGGAATCCGGTAACACATCAAATCTCCGACATCGCTGCGTTCGGAAAAAGATCCTGCAAGACCGGTACCAACGACGCTGAAGGAACCGTTGAACGTGACAGAAGTGCAACCCTTCCGCAAATTGCTGCAGATTTCAATGATGGGCTATCAAAAAATGTCAGCGTGCCACCCAAAGAAACATCGTGGATATGGGCTTTCGGAGCCGAAGGCCCACTCGTGTACCCTCACTGACTGCACAACACAAAGCTTTACGCCTCGCCTGGGCCCGTCGACACCGACGTTGGCCTTTTGATCACTGGAACGAGGTTGTCTGGTCGGACAAGCGTCGTTTCAAATTATATCGAGCGGATGAAAATGTACTGATGTGGAGACAGACTCATCAATCCATGGACCTTGCGTGTCTGCAGGGGACTGTTCAAGTTGGTGGAGGCTCTATAATGGTGTAGGGCGTGTGTAGTTGGGGTGATATGGGACCACTGGTACGTCTAGACATGGCTCTGACAGGTGACACGTACGTAAGCATCCCCTCTGATCATCTGCATCCATTCGTGTCCATTGTAGATTCTGACGGACGGGCAATTGCAGCATGACACCCCACACGTCCAGAATTGGTACACAGTGGCTCCAGGAACACTCTTCTGAGTTTAAACACTTCCGCTGGCCAGCAAACTCGCCAGACACGAACATTATTGAGCATATCTGGGATGCCTTGCAACGTGCTTTTCAGAATAGATCTCCAACTCCTGACTGATACTGACAGGTTTCAGATAGATTATATAATGGTTAGACAGAGATTTAGGAACCAGGTTTTAAATTGTAAGACATTTCCAGGGGCAGATGTGGACTCTGACCACAATCTATTGGTTATGACCTGTAGATTAAAACTGAAGAAACTGCAAAAAGGTGGGAATTTAAGGAGATGGGACATGGATAAACTAAAGGAACCAGAGATTGTACAGAGTTTCAGGGAGAGCATAAGGGAGCAATTGACAGGAATGGGGGAAATAAATACAGTAGAAGAAGAATGGGTAGCTTTGAGGGATGAAGTAGTGAAGTCAGCAGAGGATCAAGTAGGTGAAAAGACGAGGGCTAGTAGAAATCCTTGGGTAAAAGAAGAAATATTGAATGTAATTGATGAAAGGAGAAAATATAAAAATGCAGTAAATGAAGGAGGCAAAAAGAAATACAGACGTCTCAAAAATGAGATCAACAAGAAGTGAAAAATGGCTAAGCAGGGATGGCTAGAGGACAAATGTAAAGATGTAGAGGCTTATCTCACTAGGGATAAGACAGATCTGCCTACAGAAAAATTAAATAGACCTTTGGAGAAAGGAGAACCACTTGTATGAACATCAAGAGCTCAGATTGAAACCCAGTTCTAAGCAAATAAGGGAAGGCAGAAAGGTGGAAGGAGTATATAGGGGGTCTATACAATATTATAGAAATGGAAGAGGATGTACATGAAGATGAAATGGGAGATACGATCCTGTGTGAAGAGTTTGACAGAGCATTCAAAGACCTGAGTCGAAACAAGGCGCCCGGAATAGACAACATTCCATTGGAACTCCTGACAGCCTTGGGAGAGCCAGTCCTGACAAAACTCTACCATCTGGTGAGCAAGATGTATGAAACAGGCGAAATACCCCCAGACGTGAAGAAGAATATAATAATTCCAGTCCCAAAGAAAGCAGGTGTTGACAGATGTGAAAATTATCGAACTATTAGTTTAATAAGTCACAGCTGCAACATACTAACGCGAATTCTTTACAGACGAATGGAAAAACTGGTAGAAGCCGACTTCGGGGAAGATCAGTTTGGATTCCGTAGAAATGTTGGAACACGTGACGCAATACTGACCCTACGACTTATCTTAGAAGCTAGATTAAGGAAGGGCAAACCTATGTTTCTAGCATTTGTAGACTTAGAGAAAGATTTTGACAATGTTGACTGGAATACTCTCTTTCAAATTCTGCAGGTGTCAGGGGTAAAATACAGGGAGCGAAAGGCTATTTACAATTTGTACAGAAACCAGAGGGCTATGTAAGGGAAGCAGTGTTTGGGAAGGGAGTGAGACAGGGTTGCAGTCTCTCCCCGATGTTATTCAATCTGTATATTGAGCAAGCAGTAAAGGAAACGAAAGAAAAATTTGGAGTAGGTTTTAAAATCCATGGAAAAGAAATAAAAACTTTGAGGTTCGCCGATGACATCCTAATTCTGTCAGAGACAGCAAAGGACTTGGAAGAGCAGTTGAACGGAATGGGCAATGTCTCGAAAGGAGGATATAAGATGAACATCAACAAAAGCAAAACGAGGATAATGGAATGTAGTCGAATTAAGTCAGGTGATGCTGAGGGAATTAGATTAGGAAATGAGACACTTAAAGTAGTAAAGGAGTTTTGCTATTTGGGGAGCAAAATAACTGATGATGGCCGAAGTAGAGAGGATATAAAATGTATATTGGCAATGGCAAGGAAAGCATTTCTGAATAAGAAATATTTGTTAACCTCGACTATAGGTTTAAGTGTCAGGAAGACATTTCTGAAAGTATTTGTATGGAGTGTAGCCATGTATGGAAGTGAAACGTGGAGGATAAATAGTTTGGACAAGAAGAGAATAGAAGCTTTCGGAATGTGGTGCTACAGAATAATGCTGAAGATTTGATGGGTAGATCACATAACTAATGATGAAGTATTGAATAGGATTGGGGAGAAGAGAAGTTTGTGGCACAACTTGACCAGAAGAAGGTATCGGTTGGTAGGACATGTTCTGAGGCATCAAGGGATCACCAGTTTAGTATTAGAGGGCAGCGTGGAGGGTAAAAATCATAGATCGAGACCAAGAGATGACTACACTAAGCAGATTCAGAAGGATGTAGGTTGCAGTAGGTACTGGGAGATGAAGAAGCTTGCACAGGATAGAGTAGCATGGAGAGCTGCATCAAACCAGTCTCAGGACTGAAGACCACAACAACAACAACTCCAACCCCTCGTTCTCTTACGGATTCATGGACAGTCATGCAGGACTGATGGTGTCAGTTCCCTCCAGCACTATTTCAGTCATTAGTCGAGTCCATGCCATGTTTTGTTGCGGCACTTCTGAGTGCTTACCGGGATCGTACACGATGTTAGGCAGTTGTATCAGTTTCTTTGGCTCTTTTATATATATCTGACTATCTCGAAGAAAATGATTTTTTGACAGCCAACACGGATCTGCAAATATCATTGTTGTGCAACACAACTAGGTCTGTATTCTCATGCAGCAATGAGTGCTGTCCACAGGGGACGTCGAATTGATTCCATATTTTTAGACTTCCAGAAGGCTTTTGACACAGTTCCTTGCAATCGACTTCTAATTAAACTGCTTGCCTATCGTGTACCGCCTCAGTTGCGTGACTGCATCCGTTATTTCCTGTCAGAAAGGTCACAGTTCGTAATACTACGGAAAGACATAGAGTTAAACAGAAGAAATGTCTGGCGTTCCCCAAGAACTACTAGAGGCTCTCTGGTTTTTCTGATCTATATAAACGATTTAGGCGACAATATGAGAAGTCCTCTTAGATTGTTTGCAGATAATACTGTAAGTTACCGCTGTGTAATGTCATAAAATGATCAAAATGAATTGCAAAATGATTTAGACAAGATACATATATTCTGCAAAAAGTGACTGTTGACTCCAAATTATTTAGACTGTGAACCAATCCACACGGGTACTGAGAAGAATCCGCCACGATTGCAGTTACGCATAGATAGTGTCGTGGAGAAAGCAAACCAATGACTACGACTTAGAAAATGTAACAGGTTTACTAAAAAGACAGCCTACAGTATTATTTTACAAGACAGAGATTCTAAATTAATTACTGATAGCGGTTTTTGATAAGTTGAAGAGCAGAAGAAATTGAAATATAAAGAAATGGAAAAACTTAAGAGTAGAAATAATGAATTTCATCATCTCAAATTCACTCTGTGCAGAATTTTTAAATTTTATCATTCCTATTCATTTTATGATCTTTAAATGGACAATACCAAACAGCTAAAGCAGTATAGTAGTTGTATGATAAAAGTAGTATTAACGAATTTTATAAAGATACATGTCGAAAAGATGTGTATCATAATATGTGCAAAGAATTTCTTAAGGAATATAATAATTCAAAAACATTTACAAAAAACAGTTCATAAAAATCTTATGGCTGCTCAAGAAGAAAGAATTAGACAAAATTTGGGTAAGGAAGGGAACAGTTTTTACTTGCATTCAGCTTTTATAATAAAAATACACTGACCCAGTGAACCAATAAAATTTTAATATGAATTCTTCTTTGTAATAACGAGTCACTTTCTTTCTTGTCATGCAACTTTTATAAAATAAATATTAAATTTTTTTCTTACATTCACCTTTTGTGTGAAAAAAATAATTATTTCATAATAAGAGAACGTCATAAACAATATACATTTTTCTTAATTTTCCAAGTAATTTACTATAGAATATACGTTTTTAAATGAAATTAAGTGAGTTATCCCTGAAAAATCGGACTATAATAGTTAATTAGTGTAGGTTCTAGGTAAGTTTTTGTGTTTCAGTGAACGAGCGAGTGAAACGAGCGAGTGAGCGAGCTTACGAAAACTGGGCTAGAAGCCACAATAACTACAAACACACCTATCTACACAAGCAGAACAACACAGCGTTTCTGGATCTGCAGCAGTGTTATCACCCTCATTGCTTTTCTCACACACCTCGTATCTCCTACCCTCGCACTTATGTTACTAACTGGAACGACTTTAGTTGTGCGTTTTCTTCTGCATCGTAAAGAGCCTAACAAAAGCCGGACGTCCGTAAGCAGAAGCTGGACACCTGGTAACCCCATAAGAGTGCTATCAGTGATAGTAGCGAAAACGTAAGAGGGAAAAGGGGTGAAGGAGAGGGGTCACGCGCCTAATGACAGACCGCCCGCGTGGAAAAGTGTTCTCGAAACGGCTCCGTGTGTGCCACTGTGACCAAGCGTTTCACCACTTTTCATCCTGAACTAATTAAAATGTACTCCAGAGCGGGGACATTTATTCGACTGCGCTGGGTGACATCAAAAGACGAGGCATGGAAAGCAGAGGCGACTTACCGCCGCAAGAAGAGGAAGTCGCCTACGGCATTGCTTGAGGGTATAAATGAGCAGTATTTGCGTAAATTGAGGCACGTTGGAACACTCAGTGACAGAAGTGCAGGTTCCCTGACAACTGCCTATCAAGATTACAAGAACAATTGCGACAGGATGTGGCTTACTTCTTCCCACGCTACATCCCAGTTTCGCAAAGCGTCATGCACAGTAACTGAACTCGCTTACTCTTAATGTAAATCATATTTTGTAGCGCAGATAAGTTCTCGGTCTAACGTTCTTTTATATGGGTAACTATGAACAACTAGAATCATCATTCTCTTTCCACTTTCGTAAAAAAAGGCCCAAAGGCGACTGGTGTGAATAAAATTAAATAAGTGCGTATAGCAGTTAGAGTACGTAATTCAAATACTTTCTACAAATAAGGTATTTGCATACTTTCTCGAGTAGAAACGACAGTGCCTACTTATTAACTGACGTTCTGTTAAAGAATATGAAAATGAGCTTTGCAAAGATGTAGTTTGCTCATTAAAACGTTTCTCAGAGCCAACATAGAATATGGTATGCTCATTTGTAATTTTTTCTTTGACAGCAAAATGCAAAACCAGACAATACTTTTTTTTGCCCATTTTGATTCGATATCCTCGAATACTTTTTCAGCCTGCAGTGTCCGTATATAAGATGGGCCAGTTGCAGAATGTACGAGTAACATTCTAGCTGTTGCATAATAGTAATTTATGTTTAATTACTTCAGTAGAAACTAAAACACACAACAAAAAATGTTATGATCGTATGAAATTACTGGCTGGAGGACCGCATCTGGTGACGATCGGCCACGTCGTGCAAGCACGTCTATTGGACTCCACTTTCTCGCGCGTTACTGAAGCTGAGATGAAATAATTGAGACAACACGTACACTCAGCCCCAAGCGAATAAAATGTCCAATCCGACCGGGAATCGGACCTTAGACTTCCTTATCTATAGGCGGATACTCTAATCTGTACGTGGCAAGCAGCGGACAAATATGTTGCACAAATGCGGACCTCGTGTTTTTCGCTGAGGCAGAGGCTGTTCCTCAAAGTCCCTACACGCGCAGGAACCGACACACCGACCGATCGACAAAGTGGACATGTTTAGGCGTTCTGACCGACCGACCGGCGAACTTTCTTCGTCAGCATGCAGGGAGGGTAATACCAGACGACAGCCGAATCTCCACCACTCCGCCCAACAAACTGAGTGGCGTGTAGCGCTTTCGTGCTAACCGCTTGACAAAAGTTCGTCTTTTGTCACCGGGCGCAGGACTAAATTGCTGGACTTCAGAGTCCGAAGAAACTTTGACAAAGTTTCTGAAAAATTTAAAGGCTGGAGATGTTTGTGGGACACGTCGAGCGAGGAGTACAGCAATAGAGATACCAGAAATGAAGCATTTATTTCATGTTTTAACGAGTGCATAATGGTTTATGTGGATCGTTGACAGATTAAAGGATATTCATTTTATGGATAAAAGTCTGTCGACGTGCTGGATTTCGGTTTGTGTTTTTTTTATTTCCGATACTTTTCGGAAATCTAAAACCCAAAATACATAAAGATTAGATCTTAGATTTAATGTCCGATTCGTGTCGGAAGTTAAACCGAAATGTAGATCATCAATGGATGTTTATTCATAAAATAATTGCCTCTTCATGGCAGAAGGCTGGGATGCAGGGGGGGGGGGGGGACTTTTTTTAACATTTATTCAAATGAACCAATTCATTCATAAAATAAACTTATTTCATTGTTATAAAAGTTAAAAAATGTCAACACTACACGCAAGCCTTCTGCCATTAAGGAGAAAGTGTGGGATTTACTTTATGAATAAACGTCCATTTTAACATTTATAACAATGAAGGAAGTTTATTCATAAAATAAACTTGCTTAATTGTTGTATACAGCTCTAACAGTTGCTTAATGCTTCATTTGTTATGTATACGTTGTTGTATTTATTAGATGATTTGCTCCATTACCGTGTGTAGTCTTTCTTCTTTGCTGTGAAATGAGTTCCTTAAACTTACAGATAATCTTTTATGCTACAAACATAAATATATTAATATCGTTTACATGAGCTTGTTTGTTTCACTTATTTTGCTTTACCACGATGTATTTCCCCAGTCAACTGTAAATCTAGTTGCAGGTTACAGGAACCATTTTAGCTAATAATTACAGGGATATATTGGCATTGAATTTAAGATCCTTTTAACTTTTGCCAGTGGCTAGAAAATGTCATCTTGTGAACAATCTCTTCTCGTAGATTACAGCCCCTCTCGTGATTGTGCTCTTTGTCATTAAAATGGTTTGATGATGTTCGGCAGTTCTGAAATGTACGATTCATCCATGATGATGACGAAAATCACCAGATCGCAGCTGCTTAAATAGCAGAACATGGGTGAATTTCTTTCCTTGCTTTAGCCACTTCTTTTCCTACTGTTTTTCTGGGCTTAGTTTTGGTCTTGATACCTCCGAATCAGCCGAGGCACACCCGTTTTCATTTCTGTGCAAAACCAAGTGGGACATCGTAGAAGATAAACACAATGAACTTAAGGTAACCAGATCACAACAACAGGGTGACGCTGTAATCGCTGAGCGCAGTCGCTCGGGTAGTATGTAGGTTGCCACGAAATTTGTCGGTCGGTTGGTCAGCTGATTAAAAAGTGGTTCGAATGGCTCTGAGCACTATGGGATTTAACATCTGAGGTCATCAGTCCCCTAGAACTTAGAACTACTTAAACCTAGCTAACCTAAGGACGTCACACACACCAATGCCCGAGGCAGGATTCGAACCTGCGACCGTAGCGGTCGCGCGGTTCCAGACTGAAGAGTCTAGAACCGCTCGTCCACACCGGCGGGCCTGGTCAGCTGATAAACTGTTGCATGCATAGGGGCCTTAAGTGACATCAAGGTATCAACCAATAGCATCACAGAATGGTTACTGCCCAACGTTATTTTTCGAAGAAACTGCCTTCTTCGAAAAGAATTTTGATTGTGTCGACATCATTTGACCTCTGTCAAGACAAGTGCCATACCGCGCCGAACCGATCTGAGCAGAACTCTGCCGTGCCGTGGATTTTGTCGTGAAAAAGGTAAGATGGCCTCGAAGGGCCTCTTGTTACATTTTCTGACTCCTGCGAGCATGAAGGAATAATAAGCGGATATGTCGTGAAGTCAGAAACATGAATCCATCGTCCGCCATGTCAACTGCCACAAATTTTAAATTCTAGTACAAGTGTTTTGGCCAAAAATGTCAGTTTTTGGCATTTACAGGTGTACTAATCATTCTGATTGTGGTCTAAGGTATAAAGACATCACATTTTACTCCCAAGTGGACTCATTCAAGCGATATTTTCTTTTATATAAGTGAATTTTTTGACTGTTCTGTTTACTTTTATTGTACCTGTATTATTTTAATTATTTCGACTTAAGATTTCGAATCAGACTAACACGAAAATCTCTCTGTTCCTCTCTCCAGCCGGTCTGGGTGACCGAGCGGTTCTAGGCGCTTCAGTCCGGAACCGCGCTGCTGCTACCGTCGCAAGTGTCACGCCCTCCCACCCATTCAAACGTAAATGAAAACTATTGTTTTTCTTCAGTGTAGTAAACAATTACGTTTCAGAATCACATTTAGGAATAACATTGTGATGTGTTTAGTACAGGAACTTCGCAATATTGTACCACGGAGCTTGGTAAAAATGGGATATCTTCACCAATCTAAACTTTTGACTTTTTCTTACCTTTTTCACACACTTTTTCATTAATAGAGCATTTTTCGGTGGTGCAGGTCGCTGAAATGTCAAGGATCGTTAGAACCAAACTGGAAATATGAAGGTATCAAATTTTAATGTGAACAGGGTCATATTCACCCATTCGTGAATATAACGAAATGAATGTCAGAATACCTCAGGATCTTTTAGAACTAAAGCGTGGCGTGTTTATTGGGATAAAATTCACGAACAAAAGAAGTGCCAAGTATATTCTAGGCAGACTTATTAAGTGCTACGGAAACAGGGCGTTTGAGGTGTTGTATCTTCGTACAGTAGAGAGGTGTGAAGGTTTTTATTTCCGAGGAGCACCAGATGAAGCTTCCCTGAATGCAAGAGACATCTTGCGCATAATTAATCCTCTTCTTAGTCAAAACCGATGCCGATTCTCCTTTTCTGATAAAAATATGAAACTTTTCTTTTAAGTTCAAAGATTTATATTTTTGTGTGTACCTTTCTATTTATTATTTCTGTCCTTTTGCTGTCTTTGTAGTAGAGTGATTAATACTATTGTGTAAGCTGTTTTCAATGCTTTAAACTTCTTTTTCCGTACTTTTTTGTGATTGGCGCTGATTTTAACACGGTTGGCTCTCTGCCTGGTTTATCTCTGAGCACTGTGGGACTTAAATTCTGAGGTCATCAGTCCCCTAGAACTTAGAACTACTTAAACCTAACTAACCTAAAAACAGCACACACATCCATGCCCGAGGCAGGATTCGAACCTGCGACCGTAGTGGTCGCGCGGTTCCAGACTGTAGCGCCTAAAACCGCTCCACCACCACGGCCGGCTGCCCGATTTGCCAGGTACATTTGCCATACGTATTTTTCATTTCTTTATTATGAGACTAGACGATTATAGGGCAGTTTTAAAAACTTTTTGCATTATTAGTTAACAAAACAGGCAGAAGAAAGAAATGTGAAAAGTTGTCGCATTTTTCAGTACCGTAAGCAAATGGTTGACAGGATGAATAATAACCACAGTGGAGTTCGTTTGTAGTCAGAATGTACTAGTATGTGGTTACAAAAACTAATGGCTGCTGCTAGCACAGAATGAACAAAGTCATTTTAGTAGTCTTTACAGTAATAGTGCTCTGATGTAAAAAAAAAAAAAAAAAACTGCTGACTTATGTCAAACTTCAATAACAAAATCGTTAGAAGTTAGTTGCGAAGACAATAGCAGGACATAGCAATAGACTGTTACAAATTTGCGTACTGTCTGATGGCACTGATGCCGCAAACTGCTTCACACAAACGTACGCTAATCATTTTTGCAAGTAATAAAACATATTTGTACTAGGGCTGTGATAGTTTTTGGGCCTATTCAGTACTACATAGGCGGGAGGGACGCTGAAGTTTTTACTTACTGTTGTCCAATTTTGAAGTAATTACCAAGCAATCATATACATATGTTAGTCTTTGATTATTGGTAAACTTGTATATTGCACAGTGTAATGTTTGCACATCTGACACTGAATGTGTCCTTACTTAGATTACGTATATCAGTTCAGAATGCCTGCTACACGTTTACTTCAAGAAATACTAAACTAACCTTCAAGAAACTTCCACTGATAATGAAAAATATATTAACTATGGATTGACGTTTATTGGAAAAGGCAATGTCGAACTGCCACAGTTTGTTGTTGTGTCATCTGTGGCCTTTGCGTCTGGAATGTTATCAAACAACAGCTGGTGTTGAAAAATACACCAAGAGCTTTTTTTTTGTAAAAAGACATTTTTTAAATCGCATGAATCGTTCCTTACAGCAGGATAATTAGAAAGTTATTGAAACTCTTGTGAGATTTTTCTTTTAATATCAAAAACGAAAACCTCATGCTATTGGTGAGACATTAATCAAACCTATTCTCAAAACAACCAGAACTGTTTTTGGAGAAGATAGTGAGAAATAGAAAAAAATACCTCTTTCAATTGTCAGTGTGCAATGTAGGATCGGAGAAATGGCACTGAATGTGAATGAACATCTAGTTAAGACGGAAAAAGTCATTTTTTGCCATTCAGTCTGAAGATTCTACTGATTCAGCTCCAAAATGTCACGTAATAGTATACTGTCGATTTGTGGGCGAAAAGAAAATAACGGAAGAACTCTTTTCTAAAGAACTTGAAAACATCAGGAGAATTTGTATTTTTTGCCATCAGTGAAGTTTTGGTTGAAGATAACTTGTCTTGGGACAGAGTTATGGGAAATTACACTGTCTGGCCACCAGCCCTGTTAGGTTCAATTTCTGGATTCCTAAGTGTAGCCAGAGAAAACAATTGGCTCTTACTGTACTATCCAGTGACAAGCCCTAGCTTCTAAAACTTGACCTGAAAAACTGAACACTGAGCTGAAAGCGGCTATCAGTGTAATCAAACACTGAAGGCTTTCACGACAGGATGTTTTAGCTGTCGAGAAATCTTCCGGGTTGTATAGCCGTGGTGCATGGAACTCTTCTATCCATGACGTTTCGTCCAAAGCTACGTTGGACATCTTCGGAGGTGCTCCTGGTTGTGCTGAGTCTTGCTGTCGGCAAGTTGTGGGATTGTACTGCGTCGGCGACGTTGTGCAACTCGCTTTGTGTACTGACATGTCTGCTTGTAGCGTGTCCGCAACCTATGGATGAGACATGGAGAGGCATCTGCAACAACCAGAGCAAAGGTCCAATCTTTTTGAAGCTGCAGTGGAAGTTGTGAGGGTAGTCTCACTGCATGTGCATGGTTGGATACAACGTCCACACGTGGGAACTACCGTCTGTGTGCCTCACTAGAAAACAGTGGGCTACCGGTACTCACTGCCTTCTGAGGATCACCTGACTCCGTAAATTATAACACAACCAAGACACTGCGAATGATATTGTCGCCTACATCGAAAGCGGAGATCCCATCCTACGCAATACGACCACAGGTACCGTCTCTATCAATATAGATTTAACTTCCTACACGTTGAATTCACACCTCAATGTTTATGACGTCATGCGTCCTGGACTAAATCTCGTACAATGATGTAAATTTTCTAGTACATTCAGTGGTATATGTGAACAGTGTCACCAGTACAGTTAGTCGTAGCTAAGTAATAAATTTCGATATCGTGGTACGTGCGGTGGTTTTACTGCATGAGCAGCGAAAATGTACTAAGCGACCTTTCCTCTTATCATTTTCTGGGGGTCGTGAACAAGGAAAAGTTTCGTAAAAGTTTGACATTGTGCGTCAAGTTTGTCACAAGGCTCCAAGTGACCTCATTCTCAAATACTGGATGACTAAAGTAAGAGCATTGGCGCGTCGTTGACTACTACATTCTCGTCGCCCTGGCCACCAATTTCACGGGAGGTTTTAACGCACACAGCGATGATTTAGAGTCAGTAAGCGATGTAGGTATGAACCACGTCTAGTTGAAATCTGTCCAGTGGTTTCGGAGAAGATGTGGAACCAACAGTACATGCATACGCACATTTTTATAATTTTTGTGGATTATTTAGAAAAATATAGTATACTCTTAAAAATATTTCTTGATTCATCATTGCGCGGAACATCTACTTGTCACTAAATCTTTGCTCACAATAAATATTGCACACTACCCAAGGTATATTTTAACTAAACATAAAACTAAACTGTTTAAGTTACTCTACATTTGTCTAGTCTGATATTAGTTAATCGTTTGGCTGTACAGTGATAGCAAAGTATGCTTATTTTCGATCTATCTTTTTGTTAAAAGTCCATCTTCAGTGAAACTGAGTAATCTTGTAAGTTCCCCACTCTGTTTTTCTCCATGAAATTTAGCCCAAATTTACCTCTGACTATATAAAAGTTCTGCGTATTATCCAAATTACTCATATGCTAACCTTTGAATAAATAGAACCTAATTTCAAACGAACTGTAGCTGGTCTGAGTACAGCTTGTCTTTATATTAAATGCGCAACTAAGTGAAACAGTTATCTGGCCCAAATCAAAATTTCCACTTACCTCACATCTTGACAACATTGTTGCAGATTTCTTTAAAACACACCAGCAAACAGGCAGCGGCTTGGGATGGGGAGAGTAACTATTCCTATGAAATGATATTGCAAGATAAAGATTCTTGAATTAAGTGTGTATAAAAAAAAATCCAGAGTAAAACTTCGCGTGATCTTCACACAACATTTGTATGAACAATACTATGCTTCACAAAGTGAACAATGATTTCAAAATGGTACAGTTTAACAGAGAATTTCTATAAAAACCAAACAACTTAACAACTTAATCAGTTGATATATTAACGCATGACTCAGGGAGTGGGGTGAACGTTCTATCACCTCTGACCAAGTGAACAAAGTTTACTAGCTGACAACCGTTCCGACAAACTAGCTACGCAGTTGCGCAGTGTTACCACAAATTTCTCTCTAAAAAATTTTATTCAAAATTTATATTTTTTTCGCCTTTCAATATGTCATGTTCATCTTTGCTGTTCTTTACAGTAAATCTTTCTTAATATAACGGATACGATCATAAGTCAACGCAGCACTACTGAATATGTCCATCACTTACCACATTTCAGCTATGAGTGCATGAGGCTTCGCAGAGGATAAGATAATGCCACAACAAGACCAAAGATTGTTTAATAACAACGTAACTTGGTCTCTCGCAGACCTGCACATCGATAACTTAAAAACTCCGAATTACATGCCCGCCTTACACCCTATCTTACTTTTCGTTTGCTGCTAGGTCTCAGGCGTCTTGCCTCGGGCATGGGTGTGTGTGTTGTCCTCAGTGTAAGTTAGCATAAGTTAGATTAAGTAGTGTGTAAGGATAGGGACCGATGACCTCAGCTGTTTAGTCCCATAGGAATTCACCACAAATTTAAAAAAATTAATTTTGAAGCCCTGTGATAAAACTGGTATTCACCGATCAGAAGTAATGTTCGCAATATCTCATGGTTAGAGATCAGAAAGAGCTTTCCGTAATTTTTCTGGAGGAAATTTAATATCCAAGATCACATTCACATGGTACTTGTGATAGTCATAATGGAACAGAACGTATAAAAAATTTGTTTCAAAATTAGTACAGTAATCAGGAATAAATGGTACTGAATGCAATTTGGCTATTACATTTTCTCCAGATAAGAAATGTTGCAGGAGGAAAATGATCTCATAACAACACAGGATGTTGACAGAGTAAATTTTAGGAAGTGAAATGATTCTGGAGAATGTTCTTTATTGTCTTCTCTCCCACTGCTTTCACTGCACGTAATGTAAAAGTCAAATAGCTTCGATTACTTGTCAAAACAACGTCAAAGTTATCCACAACCTCCCGCCATTCGTACTTTTCAGTGCCGGTCAGATTGCATTTGACATTCCCAACAATTTTTGACGGTTTGTTCAAGGGCGACCAGATAGATTTTAATTCTTTAATATTCCTGGAAAGGAAGCACACGTTTCTGTGGATGTACGCTAGAGCATTTTCGATTTTATGCTCAGTGACAGAATTTTGTGCCTCTCGTAATGGAAGTAAAGAGCCTCTCGGATCGGCTTCAAAATGTTAACTATGAAAACAACTTCAACCCATGTACCCACATCACTTCACTAGAACATGGTCCGGTGGCAACGTTAGCTTCTCTAAAGCGTGGGCTTTGATGAACACTTTCTTGATGTATGTTAAGTAACAAGGTCTCTTCCTCAGGGACTTTTCTTTGGTCACAGGACTTCTTAGAATGCCAATCACAAAATGAGCTAATGTAGAATGATCGACGTGTTTCAGCAGTTTACAAGAATCAAGAGTGGATTTTAGTCAGTGCTGCCAGCCAAAAATAAGTTATTGACTGCCAGAACTCTGATAACATATACTCTGGATATAGCTCCTGTACAGAGACCTTCCGTAAGTGAAATATCGAACTGAACAGATTAACGTGATTCAAGAAATGAAGGTATTTTGAAGTTCACAAAGAACGTTCCACTGTTGCAGTACACGATTAACATAGTCCGAAAGTGCTGACCATCTTGTTTTACTGGGGCTTAATATTTTTAATTAAGAACGTCTTGCCTTTATTGAGCGACTTAAGCCTCTCTGCTACACCGAGGAGAACTACTTCTTAGTTACTCAACTTGGCAGTTGGAATTCTGGAATATATACTTCGTCTTCTTCGGTGGAGGAAATTCGGAAAACCGTGTTCAGAAACTCTGCATTTAGTACTGTCATCAGCAACATTTCCGTTGCCATCGCGTACTGAAGGTACTGTGTCTTGTCGCTGACGTGCTATCCATATGGCCAGAATCTCAGTGTTTTCTGTCAGATTTAGAGTGAATGTTTCGTTCTTAAAATTATTAAAAGCATCTCCAAGGTCGAACTAAATTTTGAACTTCAGTAAAACATCGCCAATCTTAGGAGGTTATGCGTTCTTTTAAATTTGGCATGCTTTTTTCGTTGCTTCTGCAACAGTGTTCTGAGCTGTTTCGTTTATCATGGTGGATCAGTACCATCTCTTATTTATTCGATATATATCTCTGAACTGTGATTCTTTGAATTTAAACCACATATCCTCTACCCTTACTTAGCCAGATTGTAAGGAAAACGTCAAGCGAAGTTTTATCTGCTTTGTTAAATAGATATATTTTGCGTTTATTTTTGGCGGATTTGGATGTTAGTGTATTCAGTACTGCAACGACGAGCACGGGATCACTAATCCCTGTGGTGGTCATGATGCTGGCTATCTGATAAGGATTGTTTGTTGCTAAGATGTCAAGTATGTTTTCACAGCCATAGCCTTTGAACTATTGTTAGCAATAATATCCCTAGAAAGCCTTCAGTGCAATTTTTGACGACGTCTTATGCCTACCACCGACTTCAAACACGTATTTCTTCCAACATATCGAAGGTAGATTGAAGATGCCGCCAACAATAATTCTGTGTGTAGGGTCGTGTTCGAAATAACTCAAGTTTGCATTGAACTGTTCGGCAGCTACAGTGTTTCATCTGAGTCGAGGTTCCGTAAAAAGAACCAATTATTAATTTATTGCGGTTGTCAAGCATAGCATCTTCCCATACCAATTCAGGGAACTATCAACTTAAATTTCAAAAGAAAGTAAACTACTTCTGATAGCAGTAAATACTCCACCATGAACCGTATTTAAGGTGTTCTTTCTGAACACGGTAAGGTCCTTTGTAAAAATTTCGACTGAATTTACATCTTGCTTTAGCCAGCTTTTTTTTCCACCTGTAACAATTTGAGCATCAGTGCTTTTTATTAGCGCTTGGAATTCTTGTTATTTCTCAACACAGCTAGACATTTTACAATACCGGTAGTCGCTAGGTCTAACCTCGCCCTGTGTTTGACCTACGCCCTTTCTGTTGTTCCCCATTATCCTATGACTTAAAACACCACACAGTTCATTGCATACAACTTCCGCCACCTGTGTAGCAGCCTTCTGTGTGTAGTCGACGCCTTACCTATTAAGTGGAACCCAGAGAGCCACCATCCAATGGCGCAAGACGAGGCATCTGCGGCCTACGTGGCCACAGAAGTGTTTGACCCTCTGAAACAGGTCTTTGACTGAGCTCTGTAGCAAAATTCCGCAGTCGATGCTGCCGACGATACTACAGATGCTGAATACTTCCCCGATCTTGCAAGCAAGACTATCAGTCTTTACCACTTGAGCTAGGTGGCTGAAACCAGCAAGAATCCCTTCCGATCCAAAGAGACACATCGTTAGTACCTGCATCAGCCATCACCTTCAGTTAGTAGCGCCCTGTGTTCTTCATGGCCTCTGGAAGTCAGAGGACTAATATCTCTTGTGAGTACATGCTTGATTACATAACATTGGGCCCCTGCCTTTGCAGCATTACGTCTTTTCCGTGCTGCAAGCTAATACTTCCACCGTTCCTTTCCACCTCTGCCTCTCCATCGGTCCTTGCTGTGGGTCCAGGGGTTAGAATAGACTCGAGGTATTCCTGCCTGTCGTAAGAGGCAACTATAAGGAGTCTCACACGTTTCAGCCTTTAAGTGATGGTCCGCTGCGGGTTTAACTTCCATCTTTCTAAATTTTCCCGAAAAGCGAGCCAATTGGGAAAGGGCGCCAAACATGGTGCATCATGTCCATCGTGCACTGTCTTTAGCCCACTTTCTCGTCGTCGCATTGCAGTCCGGCTCATTCACCATCTCTTGGGCGAGGACACCTTGCTGGGTGCGTTTCCCACCATGCACTATGCAGTGTCGCTTTCTGCCCCGACGATGGACTTCTTAGCACCTCATATCGGGCACGGTTGCCACTCCGTTGTGGTGGGGCCGCCATGTACCCTGTTGGTTGTAGCCCCCTGACAACACATGGATCGCTCTGTTGATGTCTGCGCCGTTAACTCCTCTCATATGCCATGGAATAAATGCCCACCTCCCTGAGACATCGGGACTCGTGGCAATGGCCATCCTGCCAGGTGGCATTTTCTGTGGCTTGGTGGCGGCCGTGGGGAGGGCCCCTGGTCGGAGTGGGTGGCATCAAGGTGAATGACAAGCCATGAAGGGTAGTACGTCATCTCTTGCTTGTGGTCCGCCGCCAGCAGTCTCTAAGCGGGCAAAGTCTAACTTCAATGCTAAGAAGTATGACCCCAAATCGTTCCCCTCGGTGGCTACACCATTGGAGGAACGCCAGGCTAAGGATGGCAGTGAAGCTAATTCTCCCTGTTAACCTCGTATGTATGAGAGTTGATGGGGAATATTTCATGTCCATGAAGCCTCAGTTTTTTGTGGAGAATTAGGAGGAAAAGTTTGGGGAAGTGGAGGGCTTGTTCAAAATGCGCTCTGAGTCAGACTTGATAAAAACAGCATCCTCTACCCAGTAACGGGCATTACTCGCTTGTGACAAGGTGGGGGATGTTTCTGTTGCCATCACGTCTCGTTAGAGCTTAAATATGCTCCAGGGTATTATATTCCACACTGATCTTCTTTTGCCATCTGACGATCAGCTGCGCCCCAATTTAGAGCGACGAGGTGTTCATTCGTACGGCGAGTCCATCTGGGTCCGACGGATAATCAGGTTTCCACTGGTGCCTTCATTTTGGCCTTCGAGGGTGACACATTGCCCGTGAAGGTCAAGGTGATGGTCTACCACTGTGATATCAAGCCATATGTCCCTCCCTCGATGCGGTGCTTTAAGTGCTGGAAATTCAGCCATATGTCTTCCCGCTGTAATTCCAGATTCACATGCCGAGATTGTGGATGTCCGTCCCATCCCAATATTCCATGTGCCCCGACTCCCATCTGTGTCAACAGCGGAGAGCACCATTCACCTTCCTCGACAGACTGCAGGATTTTACAGAAAGAGAGGAAAATCGTGGAATATAGGACCCTGAACCGACTGACCTACACTGAGGCTAAGAGGAAATTTGAGCGCCTACATCCTGTGGCTGTGACCCCCTCTTACGCCGCCGCTATGAGAACAGTTGTCGCCCATTACTTCCTCGCATTCCTGTCGCCTCTCACAACCAGAAATCTACACCTTGCCCCCTTTATGGTGAGGGGCACTTCCCTCCACGTTGGTCCCGCACCACCCACTTCACGAGCAACATCCCACCAACCCACTTCCGTCGCTCCCTTCCCAGGTTTCTGCTAGTGAGAAGGATAACACCCATCAGTGGCTGAAGAGCTCAAAAGCAGATGGTCGTAGGGCTTCACGCTCATCCTTAGTCCCGTAGACTGTATCAGTGAAGTCCTCCCATCCAGGAAAACCCAAAGAGTAGCCAGAGAAATTCAAAAAGAGGGTCCCCAAGACCAAGGGAATTACACTGGCACGCACACCACCGCTACCTCCAAGCTCTGCATCTGCATTTGAGCTGGAGATTCTGGCGTCTGCTGAGGACCTAGCTTCGCTCAATCTCGGACACAATGGATATAGGCTGCTCAGGCAAAACGTCGGAGGCAACGGATGACCCTGAGGTGTAAACTGCCTCATTGAGTGTTCCATGCCTTCCTAGTCTCACGATGACGTCATCCTCCAGTGAAATTGCGGCGGTTTTTTCCACCGCCTGGCTGAGCTATGGCAGCTGTTAAGCTTTACCCCCTGCTTTCTGCATTGCCCTCGAGGAAACCTGGTGCCCTCGATGGCTATAAGGAATGCTACAGGAACCGTAGCGACTATAATCGAGTGTCAGGGGGAGTTTGCGTTTATGTCCTAAACTCAGTCTGTAGTGAACATGTGCCCCTTCAAACCACTCTTGAAGCTGTGGCTGCCACAGTAAGGACGATGCAGGAACTAACTGTCTGCAATGTTTGTCTTCCTCCAGACGGTGCAGTACCCCTGGGGACGCCTGCCCAGATGGGCTTTAATCAAGGCGGACTGGGATACTTTCATCTCTACTGTCTCCCCCAAATGGTAACATCGATGTCATGGTTGAGAACGTCACTGCAACAATCGTTTTTGTGGCAGAAAACAAGATTCCTCGCTCTTTAGGGGTCCTCCAGCAAAAGGCAGTCGCTTGGTGGTCGCTGGAAGTTGCTGAAGCAATTAAGGAGCATCGGCAAGCTCTACAGTGGCATAAGCGGCACTCTTCCCTGGAGCACCTCAAAGCCTTTAAATGGCTACATGCCCACATTCGCCAATTTATCAAACGACGGAAGCAGGATGGTTGACAGAGATATGTATCGACAATTGGGTGCTATACGTTACCTTTCCAAGATCAAACGTGTTTTCGGGTAGCAGACCCCAACAGGTGTTCCCAGTGTTAGAATAAGTGGCATGTTATCCACCGACGCAAACGCGATTGACGAGCACTTTGCTGAGCACTAAGCTCGAGCCTCTGCATTGGAGAACTATCCCCCAGCATTTCGCACTATAAAACGGCGGATGGAAGGGAAAGTCCTCTCGTTCACTACATGCCATAGTGAATCCTATAACGCCACATTTACAGAGTGGAAGCTCCTCAGTGCCCTGGCATATTGCCCCGACACAGGTACTGGGCCAGAAACATCTCTCACCTGACTACAATCGTCATCTCCGCGTGATCATCAACCGGATCTGGTCCGATGGCGCCTTTCCGTCGCTCTGCCTGGAGAGTAGTGCTATCATACCAGTGCTCAAACCCAGCAAAAACCCGCTTTATGTGGATAGATATCGGCCCATCAGTCTCACCTATAGAGAAGCATCCACAAGGTCCAGTCATGGACTCTAGCCCACGGCTTCAGGTTTCGGCCGCAAAGTCATGTTTTATGCACTTCTGTCGTCGTCTTACCGTTCATCCGGAACCTGAACCTTACCTTACTGGCGATCCCCTCACTGTAGTGGAGACATATCGATTTGTAGGACTGATTTTCGACACCCGATTGACTTGGCTTCCTCACCTTCGTCAGCTTAAGCGAAAGTGCTGGCAGCTCCTCAGTGCCCTCCGGTGTCTGAGCAACACCAATTGGGGTGCAGATCACTGTACGCTGTTGCAGCTGTACAGAGCCTTGTTCAATCCTGCCTTGACTATGGGAGTCTGGTTTATGTTTCGGCGGCTCCCTCAGGGTTGCGTTTACTCAACCCAGTGCACCACTGTGGCGTTCGACTAGCGACTGCAGCTTTTGGAACGAGTCCAGTGAGCAGCGTCCTGGCGGAGGCCGGAGTCCCTCCATTGAAAGTCAGGCGTGCACAACTGCTCACCAGTTACATTGCACATGTTCGTAGTTCTTCTGTGCATCCAAATTACCTTCTCCTTTTCCCACCCACAGCGGTTCATATCTCGCATCGACGGCCCAGGTCAAGACATAAAATTGTAGTTCTGGTCCAATCTCTTCTGTCTGGAGTCCTTGTCTTTACCACCTTTACTCCAGGTCCATTCACGTACACCGCTATGGTATACACCTAGGCCGCGGCTTCGAATGGACCTTTCACATGGCCAAAAGGACTCAGTTAACCCTGCAGCTCTGTTGTCACTTCCTCTCGACTCTTGACGTGCATCGAGGCCATGAAGTGGATTACACCGACGGCTCGATGGCTGATGGTCACGTCTGCATCGCGTATGTCTATATAGTATTCCTTGCCCGCTGGCTGCAGTGTATTCACTGCCGAGCTGGTGGCTCTCGAGCACAACAGCTCATGCCTTTGGGAGTCGTTTCTCCTGTGTACTGACTCCTTGAGCAGCCTACGAGCTATCGACCAGTGCTACCCTCGTCACCCTTCGTTAGCGTCCATCCAGGAGTCCATCTATAACCTGGAATGGTCTGGTCGTTCAGTGGTGTTTGTGTTGACTCCAGGACACGTCGGAATCCCAGGCAACGAACTTGCTGGCAGGCTGTCCAAACAGGCTATGCAGAAACCGCTTATGTAGATCGGTATTCCAATAACTGACCTGCATTCGTTTTTACCCCTCTAGCTTTTTCGGCTTTGGGAGACGGAATGGCATAGTCTCAGTACGAACAACAAACTGCGTGCCTTTAAGGAGACGACGAATGTGTGGCAGTACTCCATGCCGGTCTCTCACAGGGACTCTGTGATTCTGCGCCCACTTCGCTTCCACATCGGCCATGCTTGGGCGACCCACGGCCACCTTCTGCGCAGCGAAGACGCAGCTCAGTATCGATGTTGACAGTGGCTCATATTCTGGTGGACTGCCCACTTTGACTGCCCTGCGACGAAAACTTCGGTTATCAGACTCGTTGCTACTAATTTTATCTGACAATGCTTCGTCAGCTGTTTAGTTTTATGCTGTTATTCGTGAGGGTGGGTTTTATCATTTGATCTTAGTTTTAGTTCACGTCCTTTGTTCCTCAGTGTCCCCGACCCTGGTGCCTTTAGAGAGAAGGTTTTATTGTGTTGCAGTGTGGCTGGCTTCTCCTTTTTATTCTCATGGTCAGTCAGCCATGGTAACCTGTTTTGTCATTTTAATCTCTTCTACCTGTTTCTTGTCTTTCTGTGCTTTTATTCTCCCCTTTTGTCCACTTTAGTGTTTGTTGCCCTTCCGTCCGTTTGTGTTGTCAATATCGCTTGTTTTATTCTCACCCTTGTAGTATTGTTTTATTTGGAACAAGGGACCGATGACCTAGGAGTTCGGTCCCTTCCCCCCTCTTTTAAACCAACCAACCAACCACGTTCCATTTACCTTGTGGGGATTCGTAGTTTCGTAGACCACTGCCCTAATACAGCCCCAGGCCGCCCGCCGCGGTGGTCTAGCGGTTCTAGGCGCTCAGTCCGGAACCGCGAGACTGCTACGGTCGCGGGTTCGAATCCTGCCTCGGGCACGGATGTATGTGATGTCCTTAGGTTAGTTAGGTTTAAGTAGTTCTAAGTTGTAGGGGACTGATGACCACAGCAGTTAAGTCCCATATTGCTCAGAGCCATTTTTTAGCCCCAGGCCGGATCTCATCCACTACCAAATTGTCAAACACCTGTCAATGGATTAGCAGCACCATATCCTTGAAACTTGAAGCAAGTCTGCAGTGAGGGCGACTTCCCATCGCAGTGGCGAGGTTACATCGACCCTCTAGAGATGGTCTGTTACTGTCCAAAATGAGTTTCACCAATTTTCTCTGTAAGTTACCTGAACATATGGCGAGCCAGCGCCTATGTTGGCTTCTTGAGTCGCAGGGTCTTCTAGCTCCATCCCAGGATGGTTTTTGCCAAGGCCATTCCACTACTGATAATCAGGTTTACCTGGTTTCCGCCATCTGAACAGCTTTTGCCTGGCGTAAATACCTTATAGCCATCTTCTTCGACTTGCAAAAGACCTATGTCACCACATGGTGATGCCACAGCCTCGCTAACTTATGTTGAGTGGGGTCTTCGGGGTCCACTCTCGATTTTTATTCAGAACTTCGGGTCTAACGTATTTCCTGGGTTGAAGTTACTGCCTGCCACAGGTCTCCCGTATCCAAGAGAATGGGATTCTGTGGGGCTCTATACCGCGTTTCCCTTTCTTTATAGTAGCCGTCAATGGTCTACCAGCAGCTGTGGATTCGCATTATCACCCTCATTGTATGCTAACAACTTTTGCCTCTACTGTTGCTCCTCTAGTGTGGGTGTCGCTGAATGTTGATGGTAAGGTGCCACACAGAAGGTGCAGGTATGGGTTCCCATCTGTGGCTTTAGGTTTGCAGCCTCCAAGACTCGCGTCATCCACTTCTGTCGCCATCGTGTCGTTCACCCACAAACAAAACTTTACCTCGACGACAAACTACTCAATGTGGTGCAGATTTATCACTTCTTAAGACTGGTCTTAGATTCTCATTTGATGTGGATTTCCATCTTCGTCAGCTTAAGCAAAATTTTCAGACTGCACCTTAGTACACTTTGCTGCCTGAGTAAGACCAGCTGGGGTGCAGATCACACTGCCTTTCTGCAGCTTTATAAAGCCCTGAAACAATCTCTTTTTGATTATGAGAATCTCACAAACGGTTTGGTGTAGCCCCCAGTATTACATATACAGGATCTGGTACACCACTTTACAGTTAGACTTGCAATAAGAACCTTTCGACTAGCCTTGTGAACAGCTTACTCGTGGAGGCTGGGATCCCTCCAATGTAGATCAGATACCAGAACAGCATGCCACTTATGCTACAAACGTTTGCAGCTCCCCCAAGTATCCAAACTACCATATCCTCTTTCCTAACACGGAAACACAACTCCCACAACAGTGGCCCAGATCAGGCATTAAGATTGCAGTCCAGGTCTGGTCCCTTCTCTCTGAACCACCATCACCTCTCCTCCAGGCCCACTTACATGTCTCCGCGGCACATCCCTTGGCCACAGTTTCATCTTGACCTATCACAAGGTCTAAAAGACTCAGTTCATCCTGAGACCTTCCACTGCCAATTTTTCTCCATCTTAGGTGCATACCAGGGTTCAGAAGCAGTGTATATTGATAGCTCAATAGCTTTGCTTATACTCACATATGACATACTGAACTCCTTGCCAGACTGTTGTTGTGTGTTCTGTGCAGAGTTGGTAGCCACCTCTCTTGCCCATGAGTGTATCTTCTCCTGCAGTGTGAGGTCCTTTCTCATCTGCAGCGACTCCTTGATCAGACTGCAAGCTCTCGACCAGTGTTAACCTCGCCAACCCGAACTCTTCGACTCTGTAAGTGCATAACAGGGAATCAGTGATCATAAGGGCGTTGCAGCAGCCCTAAATATGGAAGTTAATAGGAATATAAAAAAAGGGAGGAAGATTTATCTGTTTAGCAAGAGTAATAGAAGGCAGATTTCAGACTACCTAACAGATCAAAACGAACATTTCTGTTCCGACACTGACAATGTTGAGTGTTTATGGAATAAGTTTAAGGCAATTGTAAAATGCGTTTTAGACAGGTAAGTGCCGAGTAAAACTGTGAGGGACGGGAAAAACCCATCGTGGTTCAACAACAAAGTTAGGAAACTACTGCGGAAGCAAAGAGAGCTTCACTCCAAGTTTAAACGCAGCCAAAACCTCTCAGACAAACAGAACCTAAACGATGTCAAAGTTAGCGTAAGGAGGGCTAGGCGTGAAGCGTTCACTGAATTCGAAAGTAAAATTCTACACTCCTGGAAATGGAAAAAAGAACACATTGCCACCGGTGTGTCAGACCCACTGCGAGAGGGCTGTACAAGCAATGATCACACGCACGGCACAGCGGACACTCCAGGAACCGCGGTGTTGGCCGTCGAATGACGCTAGCTGCGCAGCATTTGTGCACCCCCGCCGTCAGTGTCAGCCAGTTTGCCGTGGCATACGGAGCTCCATCGCAGTCTTTAACACTGGTAGCATGCCGCGACAGCGTGGACGTGAACCGTATGTGCAGTTGACGGACTTTGAGCGAGGGCGTATAGTGGGCATGCGGGAGGCCGGGTGGACATACCGCCGAATTGCTCAACACGTGGGGCGTGAGGTCTCCATAGTACATCGATGTTGTCGCCAGTGGTCGGCGGAAGGTGCACGTGCCCGTCGACCTGGCACCGGACCGCAGCGACGCACGGATGCACGTCAAGACCGTAGGATCCTACGCAGTGCCGTAGGGGACCGCACCGCCACTTCCCAGCAAATTAGGGACACTGTTGCTCCTGGGGTATCGGCGAGGACCATTCGCAACCGTCTCCATGAAGCTGGGCTACGGTCCCCCACACCGTTAGGCCGTCTTCCGCTCACGCCCCAACATCGTGCAGCCCGCCTCCAGTGGTGTCACGACAGGCGTGAATGGAGGGACGAATGGAGACGTGTCGTCTTCAGCGATGAGAGTCGCTTCTGCCTTGGTGCCAATGATGGTCGTATGCGTGTTTGGCGCCGTGCAGGTGAGCGCCACAATCAGGACTGCATACGACCGAGGCACACAGGGCCAACACCCGGCATCATGGTGTGGGGAGCGATCTCCTACACTGGCCGTACACCTCTGGTGATCGTCGAGGGGACACTGAATAGTGCACGGTACATCCAAATCGTCATCGAACCCATCGTTCTACCATTCCTAGACCGGCAAGGGAACTTGCTGTTCTAACAGGACAATGCACGTCCGCATGTATCCCGTGCCACCCAACGTGCTCTAGAAGGTGTAAGTCAAGTACCCTGGCCAGCAAGATCTCCGGATCTGTCCCCCATTGAGCATGTTTGGGACTGGCTGAAGCGTCGTCTCACGCGGTCTGCACGTCCAGCACGAACGCTGCTCCAACTGAGGCGCCAGGTGGAAATGGCATGGAAAGCCGTTCCACAGGACTACATCCAGCATCTCTACGATCGTCTCCATGGGAGAACAGCAGCCTGCATTGCTGCGAAAGGTGGATATACACTGTACTAGTGCCGACATTGTGCATGCTCTGTTGCCTGTGTCTATGTGCCTGTGGTTCTGTCAGTGTGATCATGTGATGTATCTGACCCCAGGAATGTGTCAATAAAGTTTCCCCTTCCTGGGACAATGAATTCACGGTGTTCTTATTTCAATTTCCAGGAGTGTATGTACCGACTTGACAGATAATCCTAGGAAGTTCTGGTCTTACGTGAAATCAGTAAGTGGCTCGAAACAGCATATCCAGACACTCCGGGATGATGATGGCTTTGAAACAGAGGATGACACGCGTAAAGCTGAAATACTAAACACCTTTTTCCAAAGCTGTTTCACAGAGGAAGACCGCACTGCAGTTCCTTCTCTAAATTCTCGCACAAACGAAAAAATGGCTGACATCGAAATAAGTGCCCAAGGAATAGAAAAGCAACTGAAATCACTCAACAGAGGAAAGTCCACTGGACCTGACGGAATACCAATTCGATTCTACACAGAGTGCGCGAAAGAACTTGCCCCCCTTCTAACAGCCGTGTACCGCAAATCTCTAGAGGAACGGAAGGTTCCAAAGATTGGAAAAGAGCTCAGGTAGTCCCAGTCTTCAAGAAGGGTCGTCTAGCACATGCCCAAAACTATAGACCTATATCTCTGACGTCGATCTGTTGTAGAATTTTAGAACATGTTTTTTGCTCGAGTATCATGTCGTTTTTGGAAACCCAGAATCTACTCTGTAGGAATCAACATGGGTTCCGGAAACAGCGATCGTGTGAAACCCAACTCGCTTTATTTGTTCATGAGACCCAGAAATTATTAATACAGGCTCCCAGGTAGATGCTATTTTCCTAGACTTCCGGAAGGCGTTCGATACAGTTCCGCACTGTCGCCTGATAAACAAAGTAAGATCCTACGGAATATCAGACCAGCTGTGTGGCTGGATTGAAGAGTTTTTAGCAAACAGAACACAGCATGTTGTTATCAATGGAGAGACGTCTACAGACGTTAAAGTAACCTCTGGCGTGCCACAGGGGAGTGTTATGGGACCATTCCTTTTCACAATATATATAAATGACCTAGCAGATAGTGTCGGAAGTTCCATGCGGCTTTTCGCGGATGATGCTGTAGTATACAGAGAAGTTGCAGCATTAGAAAATTGTAGCGAAATGCAGGAAGATCTGCAGCGGATAGGCACTTGGTGTAGGGAGTGGCAACTGACCCTTAACATAGACAAATGTAATGTATTGCGAATACATAGAAAGAAGGATCCTTTATTGTATGATTATATGATAGCGGAACAAACACTGGTAGCAGTTACTTCTGTTAAATATCTGGGAGTATGCGTGCGGAACGATTTGAAATGGAATGATAATATAAAATTAATTGTTGGTAACGCGGGTACCAGGTTGATATTCATTGGGAGAGTCCTTAGAAAATGTAGTCCATCAACAAAGGAGGTGGCTTACAAAACACTCGTTCGACCTATACTTGAGTATTGCTAATCAGTGTGAGATCCGTACCAGATCGGGTTAACGGAGGAGATAGAGAAGATCCAAAGAAGAGCGGCGCGTTTGGTCACAGGGTTATTTGGTAACCGTGATAGCGTTAGGGAGATGTTTAGCAAACTCAAGTGGCAGACTCTGCAAGAGAGGCGATCTGCATCGCGGTGTAGCTTGCTCGCCAGGTTTCGAGAGGGTGCGTTTCTGGATGAGGTATCGAATATACTGCTTCTCCCTACTTATACCTCCCGTGGAGGTCACGAATGTAAAATTAGAGAGATTCGAGCGCGCACGGAGGCTTTCAGACAGTCGTTTTTCCCGCTAGCCATACGCGACTGGAACAGAAAAGGGAGGTAATGACAGTGGTACGTAAAGTGCCCTCCGCCACACACCGTTGGGTGGCTTGCGGAGTATGAATGTAGATGTAGATGTAGAACCATTTATTGTTGCTATCTGTGATTTCCTGTTTGTACTAGAAGAATGTGGACGTTCTGTGACCTTCGTCTGGATACTGGACCACGTCTGGATACCAGGGAATGAACTCGCAAATAGCCTGCGAAATTGACTACCCGTAAACTGACTCTGGAAATCGGTATTCTGGAAACAGTCCTCGAATTGGTGTTACGCCATTTAGTTTAGGGTGACCTGAATATGGAATGGCTCACTCTGACCTCACCAAAGTATGGTTGATAAAGGAAACTGAATCTATCATCCATGCAGGCCTCTCACAAAGGCTATGCTGTCCTTTGCAAGCTCCACATCAGCCTTACTTGGCTGACTCATGGTCATCTCCACTATTGTGAGGATCCACCCCACTTTAGTTATCGTTATTGTTCGATGGTGTTCCACATTTTTCTGGACTGTCCCAACCTTGCTGCCCTGCAGCAAATTCTTAATCTCCCTGACTCGCTAACCTTGGTGTAATGAGATGATGCCTTAACAGCTCTCTTAGTTTCATATTCATGAAGGGGACTTTCAGTGCTCTCTTTAAGGCGGGGCCACTCAAACGTATTGGCAGAACTCTCTGTGGCCTCCCCTCCAGGGGCTCATTGTTCGTTTGTGAGTTCATGCACCGTGCACATGGGACTCCGAGCTGTTGCAGCCTATTCTTCATGCCTGGGCTGCAGTTTCCCTCTCTGCGCCATTCTCTCCTCATTTTCATTCTTTCCCTCCTGTCCTGTCCTTCCCCTCTCTGTGTTTTTATTTATGTCGAACTTTGTATCCACCTAGTTCCCTTCATTCCTTGCTGCTTTGCTGCTCTTGCCTGTTGTATTTCGTCCTTTTTGGCGTTTTTGGTCCCCACTGGGATTTGTGCTCCATTTCTAAGTTTTCTGTCTTTAATGTGAGGCATTTAGGGAAGAACTCTTTTCCTAGGCGAGGATTTGCCCTCTTCCTTCCCTTCTGTATCCCCCATATGCCCCCATATGCAGAACTTGTAGTTAGTCCCTGTGGAGGGGCTGTTAGGTACCCACCTGACTGAGCACTCTGACAACACAGGAATTGCACTGGTGATACCTGTTGTTTCTCTGTGTACGCCAGGGAGTGGTTGCTTGTCATCCTTGAACGTCAGAACTCCTGGCAATGGCTGCTGTGCCAGACAGCCCTTTCAATGGCACTGGAGTAGATGGTTTCAGGGCGGATGATTGGTGCGTGAAACGTATCAAGCTGCAAAAATTTGGTTGTTCTCAAATGGCCTTCTCTTTAAGTGGCACTGGATCACTGAATGCGGCTTCATGTTACCCTGAAGCCTTCCCTTCCCTGGCTTCACCCTTTGGCGGATGGCCGTGGTCGCTGTCTTTGTATGAAACACTTACCCCGCTACCTGGTCTGTACTAGGACAGAGGGGGACGGGGACACATTCACTGCAACAAAGCCTTTGTCTTTTATGGAGAACATCAAGTTTGGTGAAGTGGAGTGTAAGGCTCCCTGCCACCCAGTCTGTAACTCTTCGTGCTTGTGACCGTCTTGGCGACGTCCTGGTGTCAGTTGCCCCTTACTATGATCCAGAGAGTGATTTTTCATAGGGATCTTATTCTTCAAACCCTTTGTTCTGGTTTTCTATGGAGATATTCTCCCAGAGAAGGACAAGGTCTTGTTACTGACGTGACATGAAGCTGTACATCCTGCCACCCATGAGGTGCTTTTAGTGTTTGCATTTTGAGTGTATGTCTCCCTACTGTGCGAGAGACCCACGGAGTGGTGATTGTGAACATCCACTCCATGAGGCCAGCCCTTGGGTCCCGCCACCTGTGTGTCTGTCATGACAGCCACCCTCCATGTCGCCAGACTGCCCAGCTTACAAGAAAGAAAAGAAGATCCAAAAGCATGTCCCTTGATCATCTATCTTATACTGAGACTCGTCAAAAATATGACAGGCTCCACCCAGTGTCAGTGTCCTCTAATTTTGCCTCTGTTACCTCCTTTTCCTCTCCTACCTCTTGCTTACCCCGGTCCTGTCTCCCCTCCCCTCCCCTCCCCTGGGGTTTTCTCTGGCTCCTGCTCAGGATGGTAAGCCCTCTCGGAACATGTTCTCAAGACAGGAGGCCTGAAATATCTGGATGGCTGATCCGACTCCGAGGGCCCTAAAGTCACTGTCCGACCCAGACATTGCTGCCACTATTTGCCTACTGATAACACCTCCTCCCTCCTCGCAAGTACAAGAATGAGTCCTCCCCGTCATACTGGGGGCTTTGTCCAATCCCTCTCACTCCGAATCAGGCCTAGTTTTTACGGATGTCACCTCATCCTCGTCAGTAACAACCACTGACCCGATGACATGACCTCTCCTCGGCTTCTTTGTGTAACCTGGAGTCTCGCCACACAATACTCCAGTGGAACTACAACGGATAATACCGTCACCTGCAGGAAATATAACAACTTGTTTCCTCTTATTGTGCATTCTGTCTTTGTCTTCAAGAAAAGCACTTGCCTTATGACCAAACGTTTGATGGATGTTGGGCGTTCTGTTGGAACTGTGCTGGGCCCAAGATAGAATCTGGAGGGAGTCTGCACTTTTGGTTCACACCAATGTCATTAGTGACAAGACACCCTTCATACCAATCAGGAAGCAATCACCATTTGCAATATTACATCCCTTCCGGTAGGCCACTTCCTTATGTTGACCTGCCTACCTCATTACCCCTGTATCTTCTCCTCAGGGACTTCAATGCACACCACCCCATGTGGGGAAGTGCCACTTCAACTGGTTGCGGTATAATTGACCAACTTATTACAGACTTTGATTTGAGTCTCCTTAATGATGGTTCTCCTACTCACTTCAGTGCTGCTCATGGCACCTTTACCGCCATCTATCTCTTCATCTCCTTCCCCGCTTTCATAACTGCACTACACTGGTCACACCATGATGGTCTTCGATAGTGGCCACTCTCCTGTGATTCTATTGTTCCCCTGCCGCAGCCATGTAGACAAGCCCCCAAGTTGGGCATTCAGCAGAGTCAATTGGCTATTATATACGTCTGATATGCACTTGGCTACCTCTCTCTCAGATTGCACTGATGCAGCCGTGCAAGACGTCTCTGAAACTATTCCTGACGCCGCTGGCACTACTATCCCACTGTCCACAGGCCCCCTCGTCATCGCCTGGTACAGTGTTGGAACAAAGACGTAGCAGTCGCTATCCAGGACCAACGACATGCGCTGCAAACATTTAAACGACACCCTTCTCAGACTAACGTTATCATTTTTAAGTGTCTCGGTGTTAAGGCTCGCTACCTTATGAAGAAGATTAAAAAGTTATACTGGGAGCGCTACGTTTCCTCCCTGTGGATGTATGCTTCTTCAGCCCACATTTTGTCCAAGCCTTCTGGGCCGTCAGCGACAGTCAGCTGTCATGGGTCTTACCCTACAGGATGCTCTGTGTTCTCATCCATCGGTAATTGCAGAACACCTCATGACACACATGGCGACAGCATCAGCGTCCTCTTCCTATCCTACTACTTTTCTCATGCAGAAATTATGAGTTCAAGAAGTCCCTCTGTTTCATCTGAAACCTGTAATGAACCCTTTACTTAATGGGACTTCTTGCAGGCTCATACCTCTTCACATGACGCGGCCCCAGGTCCAGATTCCATTTGCAACCAAATGGTCGGATACATATTAGTCAACACTAACTTTGAGAACGCAGAGAACATAACCACTGGGGTATTGATATAGGTGTGGGATCCCCATATTTACAATGGAATCCCAGAATCATTCGAATATTGACTCTGGTGGTAACGCCTCGAAAATATTCTGTCTTCAGGATCATAATAAGCAGCATCAGAACCTGTAACAATGTTCAAAATGACTGGATCAAATCAGTACACAACTACTTGGTGGTTGTAATTGATGCGTAGCTACTCACAGGGCTCCACTGTGGGCTGTAATTACCGTATGGCAGCCAAACTTGGTAAATAAATTTTGGCCACCAGGTGTAAATCAGGCGCAGCGAATGCGAGAAAGATATATAGAAATGTTTCCGGTTGTAATGGATTACGTACAAGACCTCGGCAGAAAAGGTCAAACAAATGAGAGGCGTAATTTTGATTTTATTATTAACTGCTGCTTCCACAATTTGCTGAATATGAGCACCGGGGACATTGAAAACATGTTGTGTCCATAAAACGTCGTAATCACGTAACAGTTGCTCGCAGCAGTTCTGGTGAAACCTGATCAACGTGTCCCTGCAAAATAAACTTAAGAACTAGAAGAGACCTAACGTGTCGCTGGTAAGCGCGTTATTTTAGCTATCCTCAGACCCAAAATCGCATGGGTTCACATCAGGTGTTCTTGCAGCCGTGCATTTGCGATGTTCCAAAGAGGGAATCGTATGCTATACAAAGAGATCTCGGTAACCCACACGTCACGGTACACCTGACAGGCCCTCCGTGAAAAGAAAGGATCGAGAATAAAAGTACTCGTAAATTCACACCACACAGTCACATACAGCGAGTGCAACGGCATTTCGTGCAGAACACGGGGTCAGCTCATTCGCTGCTTCGTGTAGTGTACAATATAGCCTGCCTCGACACTCCATAGAATATTGCGCAGCCACATGTCATAAACTTCGATCCGTGTGAGAAAGCGAAGAGAAAACACAGTGTTGTGTTGCTGCGGATCATGAAGCTTCAGTTGCTGCACCGTCTGTGAAACGGTCTGTGCTTGATGGCAGCGATAACGTACTTACGCGCAAGATTTGCCTCGCCAATAGTGGGCAGGACGGGGCCACGGTGGTTTGAATAGCGCTCACACATCGTCTCGACGCAGTGTGTGTCCAACCGAGCATATATGTGGTTTTGCTGGAAGAGTACTCGTGCATGGCGATAAATACTGTGGACAACGCTATGCGGAATCGGATATGTGAATAGCAGTGCTAGTGAAGTTACGTGGACCTACTGCAGTGTACCTTTTGGAAATACAAGCGTCCACGGCTGTTTGTTCGGCCCTGTTTGGAGTCTGTGCATTTGTACGGAAGTAAACGTGGCAGTCTTCTGAACTGGGGCGATCTTGCCGGTGTCCCACAAAAAAGGTGCTACTCTGCAGAGGTTACGGCACTGTATTGATTCACCTTTGCTTCAGGATGGGTGGAGAGCGAGATTGGTGGAGTCAATTGAGTTGTACTTCACAGCATGACCGATAATGGTGGGCGCCTGTTCTTGCATTCTGATTGAGTTCAGAGGCTTGTTGGCGCCGGAAATGTTTCGGTGGATCCTGCTTGAGTAGTCGTATTAGGTGATCGTTAATACTGTTCATTTGGATGTTTTAAGGCTTTAAAGTGTTTTTAAATTTTAAGCTCAAAGTGTTTAAACTTGATCTCCATTTGTTAAGTGAATACCTTCTATTTAACTGTAATCTCCGTTTTGTGCGACTGCGTGAATTTGGTTTCTGTTGCACGATTATAAATGTGAAACATGGATTGATTTAACTGACAAGCTTCCAATGATTGAGCTTGGTGGGCCTTCACAGTTCTGAACTGAATTACTGTTAGTTTAATCTGCAGTTTGTGGTAATGTGTAAATCTGATTTCTGTTGCACTACGATAAACATAAAGTATTCACTGGTTTAACTGATCCTCCAGTTGTCTTGCTGGTGTTGGTTAAAATTTATTAAGGTTTAAAGTTTATTGTCTTATGGAATAAGTTTTAAAGTCACGCCACGGATGGCGTGGGTTTGGTGTAAGTTTTTTTATAACTGTTTTGGTGTTAAAGTGCTGTTTTCTGTTTTACACAAGCAGCTGGTTAGTGTTTTCAATGTTATTTGCCTGAGGCCGGCCGCTGTCGACCTTATTTTGGCACTGGGGCATGTTGCATGCGTTTGGAAGAAAAGACATATATAAATTTGAAATTTAATTTTTACATACATGTGAATGTGAACAAATTATTAATTGTAATAAAGAGTATAATTTGATAAACGTATTGTTGTACCGGTGCCAAGGTAGCCCCCGAGTGCCAGAAACCCATATTACACCACAGAGGACGAGGATGTCTATGTCCAAGGCGTACCAAACGCACCATGATAAACACCGGATATTTACATACAAGGTAATGGAAACACACATTCAGATCGCTACTTCCTTCAGGGGGTGTTCGAGCCACGGCCTGCAGGAAGTACCACTACGCCAAAACCTGATTGGCTGGAGACACCTATTTAGGGGCTAGAACCAGCCCCGCAGTTCACGCCGGATGCCGACCTCGGGTACTGCTACCGTTGAAGATTGCGTCTTCGTCTCTGAATTGGACTGTTAGTTGTTACTAGGTGTGTGTGTGTGTGTGTGTGTGTGTGTGTGTGTGTGTGTGTGTGTGTGTGTGTTTGTTTGTTACCTTTGTGGAAAATTATATGTGAAGTTTCGTCTGCCTCAATCAGGAGACTTTTACTGGCATCGTTATTGTTAACTTTCGTTTGTTGTTGAGTCATCAACCTTGCGAACTCACATCAATAAAAGTTGTGTTTGTGCAAATTGAGAATTGTCAGTCACAACACTTATGACCTCTGTATTGTGGTCTTGTTAGCTTAGTTGAAGGATTTGTCCTTCTGTTTTTTTAATTGTTTACTTACATGTCTTTAAAATGTTGAGCAGTTGTTAATTGATTTTACCTGTATGATTTAAGCTTTATTTGCCGGGAAAGGTAGTGGGGGATCTCAGTCTGGATCTTGTACAGGTACCAGTGTAAAATGGCCCGCCATACTTTCCGTACTGTTGACCACGTGATGGAAAATTTTCGGGACACTGCTCGAGCACTAACACTACCTGGGGCATGAGATGCTCGGTCAGTTGCAGCAACAGCGACGACGTCAGTAACTTCCACCGGGATAGTACCCTTTCCTCTTCCACGTGCCAGGCAAAGCTCAACCATATTTTGGAATCTCGTTATGTTCTTTAAACCACTGAATGACACTGAATCTCTGATCGGACCTTTTAGTCGGCGATACTCTCCCAACGCAGTAATGTAATTACTGCTGTTCACATAAAGCAGTTACACTAACAGCGAGAGGTCTTCTTTCTTCATAGCCACACTGTTCACGCACGTTATGGATTGTGAGATGCCAGCGTGGATGTCACAGCGTCATATAGTGTACAGCGCCATATCTGTACTCGGTGGCCACAATTGGAACTAATCTGGTTTCGAGTATAACTAGGTTTCGCATTAACGCATTAGCATATATACCTAATTTCGGTACCACAGAATTATTACAGCCCACCCAGGACCTGTGAGCAGCTTTACTTTAATTATAACCACCTGGTGTTACATTCGCATAATAACACTGCATGTAGGCATCGAAAATATTAGCGGCAGTGCTGGTAATGCTGTACTAACATACGAAACTCTGAGTGTTTACAGCACCCTTCCAAAAACACAACACTTACGACAGAATGGATCACTGTAAGTATACTGTGAATTATCCTATCATCATCAGGTGCTATGTTGACATCATGGTAAGCCTCAGCAACTATGTGGATAAATAAAAGACACCTCTGATATCAAATAAACTCGGTACAATGCATTTCATACTCTCCAGCGAAAGTTATGTCATTGAAATCCTCTAAATCTCCGAACACCTCATCCGTGCGAGGTCTACACAATCTACCACGAGCAGCAGCTGCACTGTCAGGGCTGTTGGGATCGCTTTATTTTTCGGCAACGACTGAATAAACCATCCCTGGAGGTTGAGACTTTTATAAGCATATAGCTGTGAGAAGCTGTCTTATGATCGTCACCACTCAGGTTAGGCCATGCCGTCAGCTACATTTCAATACTTTCACATCTTTCATGTGAAACGGTACTGTATGTACCGTTCCATGATTAAATGCGATGTTTTGCAATCGTACCTTCCTAAAAGGACACCATCTCTCTCTCTCTTAACGCGGCCCCAACGCGGGCGCCACGAAACTCCTATGACGTAGGATGGAACGTTGATTTATTATCTTGTAGAATATTTATTTAATGTTAATATGTTCACTCACGTGGAATATCCTTTAAAACCTATCCCCAACTTTCCTGAAGCGATGTCAGCCATTAGTTTGGAAGCAGACAACTCTTGGTAGACTGTTGTAGTGGCAACTTTGTTTCCATGCGCTTGAGTGGCAGAGATCGACTACAGGCAAAACTTTGTCAAAGAGAATAGGGTTTAGCGTGGAGAGATTGGTCAGACTACCCCCTCCACCGAATACCAGAGGCTCTCAGGAGCTCAGCCATGGTAAGAGGCTGTTTTGCGAAGAAAGGGTAAGCGCGTGGACGTGCCTTCAGCATGTCCGTCTCGATTGGTAATAGAAAAAGATATTGGAATACTAGATATTTGTGACTAACCCAGTCTTTTTCAGACCAGCGTTGAATAGGCAAACCAACGATTCCGCTCGTGGTTATTTTGATTATTTTTTGTTGTATGATTTTTGTGCATTGAGAGTGATATATGTATGTCTTTGTGTTGACGCCACGTGGTAGGCAAGGTTAGGTTTGGGTAGTGAAATTGTCCATGTATACGATAGAGTTAGGTAAAAAACTGTGTGTTAGGAACTTTGGAAGGGTTTATTGATTTTTAATGTGTGTTTTCTGCGTATTACAAATAGGGGCCACGCGCTCCACGCGTGACGAACTAGTAACAAGGCAGCTACGCTCGCCTATAGAGAAACTCGAGTGGAAGCAATAGATTATTGAAATAAACTGCTACCGCCTCACTGTACAGGCCTTTACACAATTTCAACTGTTTGATTAAAATCTTGTAAGCATGTGGAAAACCACTTCGAACCCACGTGGTCACAGCCACCACGTGCACATGCAGTATCCTTTGATACTGGCTAAGTTATAACTGAAGTAGCTATACAGTACAGGAAAGGAGTATAGAAAAGAAAGCTTTATCGTCTAATGCCAAGCCGATCTCTGTCCTCACCCCATTGCATGCTAGTATTGAATCTGTGCACTAGGTGCAAGTTTGAGCTCTTGTCTATCCTGTCCTATGTGTTTTAGTATTAAAGTAGCGGGAACATTAAGAGTGGCTGATGAGATCCAATCCTGTCTGTTAAGAATCCCACCTTTCCCAGAAATAGTGTGCGTGTTGCGTGCAGTTGTGTAAAATAATAAGAGGCTTCACCTCCACCTAATATTATATTAAATTAGAAGAAACATCTATGAAAGAAATAAAGCCAATTTATTCAGAATAATTTCAGTGTGCTATGCTTGAACAAACCCGATACCCCTTTAACAATAATAAATATTAACGGCACAGACTGCCAATACGTATGCTGCGTTCTATGACGGAAAACTCCTTCATTGATCCCTTCAAAAGAATTCGTTGCTCATTATTACCAACCAGAGCCTAAATATCGTTAGACACTGCCATAATCGAAGGTAGTCTTGTCGGTTTCTACTGGCCGTGCACCAGCGTGTTTAATATCCACATCCATAGAGGGCTGTAATACAAATGTAGGAGGTTTCTGAAAACCTATGACAGAAAAGAAGTGTAAACTAATTGAAAAATTCATCCTTATCGTTAAAGAAAGTAAAATATCCCTAAACATACCTATAACTAAGAATTTATAATTGCCCCACAAACAGATAACCTTTAATTAAGGCAATTTCTGCCATAATCTGTTTCAAGTAATATACCCGCAGGGCCGGTCGGTTTTCACACGGATTGGAAATGACATCCAACCAGTTTCAAAATACAGTTTTATTAAACCTTGACTACGGTTTAGACGGTTTAAAATTGCCGAACACATTGGCAAGGTTTAATAAAACTATATTTTGCAACTGGTTGGATGTCATTTCCATTCTGCTGAAGCTTTTGCGTGCACAGTTGCTGAAGCGCAGCCATGTTGAAAACTGTGTTTTCACACCTCATGAGGGTCCCTCTACCAAGGTTTCGAACAATGCAGCCCCCCTTACACGATGATAAAATCAGAAAACTGTATATTCTCCACGTCAAGTAATGCTGCACGAACTTCCCAAATTTCGTTATACTACGTTATACAACATTAAAATATGAACAGGTTCTTCACCAACTGCTGACTGAAAAATTCCTCGTCACACTAGTATGTCTTAAATCTACAGCCAATGTCTCCACCATACTTTCAGAAAACAAAGCAAACGTTTTACATGATGGTAAAATCAGAGGGGAGCGACCTCAATCAGCTTCACATCAAATGAATTGGGAATTGGGAATAAGTGCTACCGTCAGGTATATAATGGAATTACGACAGTGAAAATATGTGGCGGACCCGGATTTCCTGCTTATCGGGAGCGGTCGCCCTACCATTTTTTTTTTGTTTTAATTTCATTTTGTTCGATATTGCTCGTTGCATTTGTTCGGGACGGATGTCCCATGGCACACGTTCAAGTTCAGTCTTGATCCTTTCACTCAGCTTTATTACAGAGGGCAGCTAACCCTCTGACCGCACACGCTGAGCTACCGTGCCGGCATTACCATATGATTATCCGTGCATGACTCACGATCACACCCAAACTTCGATATGTTGTCAACCATGCACCTGTCCGTGAGTCGTCCACGGGTAGCCGAATGGTGAGGCGTCGGCTCGCTATAAGCGGGAAATCCGGGTTCGACTCCCGATCCGGCACAAATTTTCACTGTCGTCTTTCCAGTCTACAGTTGATGGTAGTCCTTATTCACAATCGCGAACTCATTTGATGTGTTTCTTAACGGCTGTCGTCGCCGTAGTGCCTGTTCCTTTGGACACACGTGCATATCCAAAGGAACTTTACATCGTAATCAGAATAACACAGACACTGCAATATCGTAAAGTATTAATCAACTTCAGTTACAGAACAGATGGTTTACTAGGAAATTTTCAATAAGATGAAATCTTGCTGGATGCCCCATATTTTTCTCATGCGCGACTGTACTGAACACTGATCAGCAGTCAGGAAAACGGTATTTACCACTTTCAGGTTCTTGTGGAACTTAAATGGAATTAAAGCGAAGAATGACAATGCATTTCTTGCGAAACCGTGTAGCGTGAAAGTAGACAAACATCAGGAAAAGTCGCCAGCGACCCACACCCACCCAAACAAATTGCTTGCCCATAGCATAGTGTATACATACAAAGAATTTTACTATGTATGTATGAAATTTTACAGTATTTCTCCTGTAACTGCAGTAATATCGGATAGCGCTACTTAGAGATCTCACGAAATAGGCTACATTAGCTGGTATATTCGTGAAAATCAGCGTACAAGTAACTAAATTTTGGTACAGCTTTCTGTAATTTCGGCCAACAGTTCTTTGATTGGCGTACACAAACACACACACACACACACACACACACACACACACACACACACACACACAAAGTAGTATTGTTTAATTGTTTAACTAATAGTAATTTTTGCTGTGGTATGCCTTGACGTAATGGAAATTTTGATATGGATGTAAAGGAAACGTCAACATATTGCTATATGGAAGAGACTTGGGTCATTTTTACGTGAGTCTCTGCATCATAGGTGTAACAGCATAAGACCATACCTATATAGGTACTTAGTAGTGCAGGTTTTTCGTATATTGATGAGTTGACGAGATAATTACGGACCAAACAGAAGTCGTCTTTGGGTTGTGTAAGGCCACCACAGCAGCAGCTTGATAATAGTTAGTTGCTCCTGACGAAGACGAGGGAGATACTTGTTAAAAGCTGATGGTTTTAATCGCAGTGCACTGGAGACTGAGCAATGTTTTAAAAAATGAATATGTTGGGGGGGGGGGGGGGGGGAGAACGGGAGCGGGGATGTCTTATACTTAAACGTTGATCCATTCCATGTATTTGTTAGTTCTGCTTATGTGAAACGTTACTTTGAACGTTAACAGAGAACAACCTGATTCTGAGTTCTTTTCAACAAAACTTGTATAAATAGTACTTAAGGTAGTACAGATTTTTTTTTCGTACACGTTTTCGTCATGAACTTAAACTGCGCTGTGGTATCATATCTGCTGTTCCGGTCATCGACCTCTGTCGGGATGTCAGTACAGGTACCTAAGTCACCTGAACATTGTCCTTGCATACATGTTAACTCGTCATCGTCAGCTGAACTATTCAGGTGAGCAAAATGATTACTGAACTGTAGCGACTGGCATCTGAGGACACGGATTAAAATTCAATTAATTACAGTCCGAATTTCGTTTTTAAGAAAGGGACATCATACAATTTAGCAAGAAGAAATATAGGAACATTTCTTTCCACTCGGTCGTCAGCATGGGGAGATTAATTTCGTTACAGAAGGTACTAACCGTCATCGACCACACCTTTAGCAACAGTTGTTAACTTTCTACTGCCTAAAGGTGTGGTCGATGACGGTTAGTTAACTGAGTATATACCGTGCAGCGCTGTACCACACCAGACTATGCAGGCTGCAGCTAACTGCTAGACGAAACGAGGGAAAGAGAGTGAGGCTGGAGTAGCCATCGGTGGCGACGGGCAGTAGGCAGGTTATCTGGCGCCCCGTTGAGCCGCCACTGGCACCTAGCACAGCACCGCAGCGCCGCCGCTAATTCGACGCGACGGGCAGCTGTCTTCCGTGCCGCAACCCGGGAGCGCAACTTCAGTTACCTAGCCGCACGTTACCACTTACCGTCACTCAGTGACGTTACTCCACGGCTGCCTGTTTAACGGCTATCCATAATACTATACACCAGAAACGCTCACCTCGGTCACCCAATTATAGCTGCCGAACTGACATCACGTTCTCTCCACCGATGAGCGTCGCATATGCCTTCAACCAGACAATCGTCAGAGACGTGTTTGGAGGCAACCCGGTCAGGATGAACGCCTTAGACACACTGTCCAGCGAGTGCAGCAAGGTGGAGGTTCCATGCTATTTTGGGGTGACATTATGTGGAGCCGACGTAAGCCGCTTGTGGTCATGGGAGGGGCCGTAACGGCTGCACAATCCTTCAAAGTCATCCTCCGACCGATACTGCAAGCATATCGGCACCATATTGGGGAGGCATTAATCTTCATAGACAATTCACGCCCCCATAGTACACATCTTGTGGACGAATTCCTTCAGGATAACGACATCGCTCGAGTGACTAGCATGTCCTCCAGACATGAACCTTATCGTACGTGCCTGGGATAGATTGAAAAGGGCTATTTGTGGACGACGTGACCCATTAAGCATTCAGGGGTCTACGCCGAATCACCGTTGAGCAGTGGGACAATCTGGACCAACAGTACCTTCATCAACTTGTGGATAGTATGCCACGACGAATACAGGCATGCATCAATGCAAGAGGACGTTCTACTGGGTATTAGAGGTACCGGTGTGTATAGAAATCTGGACCACCAACGCTGAAGGTCTCACTGTATGGTGGTACAACATGCAAGGTGTGGTGCTCATGAGCAATAAAAAGGGCGGAAATGATATTTCTGTTAATCTCTATACAAATTTTCTGTACAGGTTCCGGAACTCTCGGAACCGAAGTGATGCAAAACTTTTTTTTGATGTGTGTATTATCGAGAAACAGGGGAGAGAGCGTCATGGAGATGACACTAAACTTGGAGTGGACATCATTAACTTTGAAGCGTTTCTCATTGCGGAGGGATCTTCCCAACATATTTCAATCACCAACTTTCTCCTCTGAATGAGAAAATATTTTGTTGACACCGGTCTACATAGGGAGAAACCATCGTGCAGCCCGCCTCTAGTGGTGTCGCGACAGGCGTGAATGGAGGGACGAATGGAGCGATGAGAGTCACTTCTGCCTTGGTGCCAATGATGGTCGTATGCGTGTTTGGCGCCGTGCAGGTGAGCGCCACAATCGGGACTGCATACGACCGAGGCACACAGGGCCAACACCCCGCATCATGGTGTGGGGAGCGATCTCCTACACTGGCCGTACACCTCTGGTGATCGTCGAGGGGACACTGAATAGTGCACCGTACATCCAAACCGTCATCGAACCCATCGTTCTACCATTCCTAGACCGGCATCGGAATTTGCTGTTCCAACAGGACAATGCACGTCCGCATGTATCCCGTGCCACCCAACGTGCTCTAGAAGGTGTAAGTCAACTACCCTGGCCAGCAAGATCTCCGGATCTGTCCCCCATTGAGCATGTTTGGGACTGGATGAAGCGTCGTTTCACGCGGTCTGCACGTCCAGCACGAACGCTGGTCCAACTGAGGCGCCAGGTGGAAATGGCATGGCAAGCCGTTCCACAGGACTACATCCAGCATCTCTACGATCGTCTCCATGGGAGAATAGCAGCCTGCATTGCTGCGAAAGGTGGATATACACTGTACTAGTGCCGACATTGTGCATGCTCTGTTGCCTGTGTCTATGTGCCTGTGGTTCTGTCAATGTGATCATGTGATGTATCTAACCCCAGGAATGTGTCAATAAAGTTTCCCCTTCCTGGGACCATGAATTCACGGTGTTCTTATTTCAATTTCCAGGAGTGTATTTGGAGACCCCGCATCACTCTGTGCAATACTGCAGCCAACAGTTGAAAGTGGTCCATTTTCTGAACCAGTGCCGATTTTATAACCGTCTACGTTTTACTACACGTCGGCCTCTGAATTATCAGATATTACAGCAGATATAGAACGAGACGGAGATCGCTCTTCACTATTTATTCGTCGTAATGACATGGCGAAGAAAATTTAATTCCCAACGGTTTTTGCAAAGGGGAAGCGGTCGTTTTCAGCTATACCTCAACTCGACTAGTCTCTGAGCATTATCGACTCCAAATTCTTACCGTAATTGACCATTTTATGTTACGATACAGGCCCATATGACATAAGCTGTTTCGCCCCATAAAGCAACGAAACATTGAAGCATGTTGTCAGATACACTGAAGAACCAAAGAAACAGGTACACCTGCCTAATATCGTGTAGGGCCCTCGCGAGCACCCAGAAGTGCCGCAACACGACGTGGCATGGACTCGAATAATGTCTGAAGTATGAAGTAGTGCTGGAGGGAACTGACACCATGAATCGTACAGGGCAGTCCATAAATAAGTAAGAGTACGATGGGTGGAGACCTCTTCTGAACAGCACGTTTCAAGGTATCCCATATATGCTGAATAATGTTCATATCTGGGGATTCCGCTGGCCATCGGAAGAGTTTAAACTCCCAGATATGCTGAATAATGTTCATATCTGGGGATTTCGCTGGCCATCGGAAGAGTTTAAACTCAGAAGAGTGATACACTCTGTAGCAATTCTGGACGTGTGGGGTGTCCTGCGAGAATTGCCCGTTGGAATGCACAATGGACATGAATGGATGCAGGTTGTCAGACAGGATGCTAAGGTACGAGTTAACAGTCTAAACGTATCAGGGGTACCACATCACTGCAACTGCATACTCCCCACACCATTAGATAGCCTCCACCAGCTTGAACAGTGCCCTGCTCACATGCAGGTCCATGGATTCATTAGGTTGTCTCCATACCCGTATACGTCCACGCGCTGGGAACAATTTGAAACGAAACTCCTCCGACAAGCACCATGTCTCCAGTCATCAACAGTCCACTGTCGGTGTTGACGTGCCCAGGTGAGACGTAAGGCTTTGTGTTGTGGTGTCATCGAGGGTATACCAGTGGGCCTCCGGCACCGAAAGCCCATATCGATGATGTTCCGTTGAATGGTTCGCACGCTAACACTTGATGGCCCAGCATTGAAATCTGTAGAAATTTGCGGAAGGGTTTTACTTTTGTCGCGTTGAACGATTCTTTTCACTCGTCGTTGGTCCCTTGACAGTACACTCATGAAATGTACGGGTAAATCCCTACTTCGTCGCTACCTCGGAGCGCTGTGTCCCATCGCTCGTGCATCGACTATAACACCACGTTCAGACTCACTGAAGTCTTGATATCCTGCAATTGTAGCAGCAGTAACCGTACTAACAACTGCGCCAGACACTTGTCTTATACAGGCGTTTCAGACCCTATTCTGCCTCTTTACAGATTCTACACTACTAGCCATTAAAATTGCTACACCAAGAAGAAATGCAGATGATAAACAGGTATTCATTGGACAAATATATTATACTAGAACTGACATGTGATCACATTTCTCGCAATTTGGGTGCATAGTTCCTGAGAAATAAGTACCCAGAACAACCACCACTGGTCGTAATAACAGACTTGATACGCCTGGGCATTGAGTCAAAGTGAGATTGGATGGCATGTACAGGTACAAGCTGCCCAAGCAGGTTCAACACGATACCACAGTTCATCAGAAGTAGTGACTGGTGTATTGTAACGACCCAGTTACTCAGCCACCAATGACCAGACGTTTTCAATTCGTGAGAGATCTGGAGAATGTGCTGGCCAGGGCAGCAGTCGAACATTTTCTGTATCCAGAAATGCCCGTACAGAACCTGCTATATGCGGTCGTGCATTATCCTCCTGAAATGTAGGGTTTCGCAGGGATCGATTGAAGGGTAGAGCCGCGGGTCGTAACACATTTGAAATGTAACGTCCACTGTTCAAAGTGCCGTCAATGCGAACAAGAAGTGACCGAGACGTGTAACCAATGGCACCCCATACCGTCACGCCAGTTGATACGCCATTATGGCGATGACGAATACACACTTCCAATGTGCGTTCACCACGATGTCGCCAAACACGGATGCGACCATGATGATGCTGTAAACATAACATGGATTCATCCGAAAAAATGACGTTTTGCCATTCGTGCACCCAGGTCCTCCGTCGAGTACACCATCGCAGGCGCTCCTGTCTGTGATGCAGCGTCAAGTGTAACCGCAGCCATGGTCTACGAGCTGATAGTCCATGCTGCTGCAAATGTCTTTGAACTATTTGCGCAGATGGTTGTTGTCTTGCAAACGTCTCGATGTGTTGACTCCGGTATCGAGACGTGGCTACACGATCCGTTACAGCCATGCGGATAAGATGCCTGTCATCTCGACTGCTAGTGATACGAGGCCGTTGGGATCCAGGACGGCGTTCCGTGTTACCCTCCTGAACCCACCGATTCCATATTCTTCTAACAGTCATTGGATCTCGACCAACGTGAGCAGCAGTGCCACGATACGATAAACCGCAATCGCGATAGGCTACAATCCGCCCTTTATCAAAGTCGGGAAAGTGATGGTACCCATTTCTCCTCCTTACACGAGGCATCACGACAACGTTTCACCAGGCACCGCCGGTCAGCTGCTGTTTGTGTACGAGAAATCGGTTGGCACGTTGTATGTGTCGCCACCGGCGCCAACCTTGTGTGAATGGTCTGAAAAGCTAATCATTTGCATATCACAGCATCTTCTTCCTCTCGGTTAAATTTCGCGTCTGTAGCACGTTAAATTCGTGCTGTAGCAATTTTAATGGCCAGTAGTGTATATTCGAATACTCATGCCCATACCAGGTTATTTGGCGCTTCAGCCTATATGCTGATGGTCGTGAAATGCACAATAGAATCTCTGCGTCTCCTTTCAGAAAATCAAGTCGTGCAACAATAGAAAGCAAATGAGGGGGATTGTATCGACCGGAGCGCCCCGTGTTTTTTCGCTTCGGGTGGCAGTTGCTGGCCTGAGCGGGAGAGACTTGGCCGGAGTTGACGAGGCGGGGCAGTGAGTGAGTGGCGCTCGCCCCGGCCCGGAAATTGGAGCGGCGGCCGGCAGTGGCCGCCGGATCCCGGCGACTCATTGCCGCCCTTACAAACTCCTCCATATATCGCCGGCCATTAATGGGGCAGCCGGCACTGGCGCCCGGGGCCCGCGCTCTCCGTCCCTGTGGAAGCGGCGCCCCGCGGCCGCCACGGCGCAGACACAGCCCAGCAGCGGGGAGGGGCTGCAATCACTGCAGCTGCTAGTAGGCGGGGTCTCGGACCTCGGAGACGGTCGCCGCAAGTGTGTTTGGCGCATCCTGCTGCTCGATTTATTTTTTCTCAGCTTAGTCTAGAGACGTTAAAGTAACGTCTCGCGTACCACAGGGGAGTGTTATAGGACCATTGATTTTCACAATATATATAAATGACCTAGTAGATTGTGTCGGAAATTCCGTGCGGCTTTTCGCGGATGATGCTGTAGTATACAGAGCAGTTGCAGCATTAGAAAATTACAGCGAAATGCAGGAAGATATGCAGCGGATAGGTAGTTGGTGCAGGGAGTGGCAACTGACCCTTAACATAGACAAATGTAATGTATTGCGAATGCATAGAAAGAAGGATCCTTTATTGTTTGATTATATGATAGCGGAACAAACACTGCTAGCAGTTACTTCTGTAAAATATCTGGGAGTATTCGTACGGAACTTCTTGAAGCGGAATGATCATATAAAATTAATTGTTGGTAAGGCGGGTGCCAGGTTGAGATCCATTGGGAAAGTCCTTAGAAAATGTAGTCAATCAACAAAGTAGGTGGCTCAAAAAACATTAGTTCGACCTATACTTGAGTATTTCTCGTCAGTGTGGGAGCCGTACTCTAGTACCTTCCACCGCGGAAGTCGAACACGCGCCAAACAAATGGACGTGGTCGGCCTCTAGAGGGCTCCGCGTCCGCGGAGGCTTTTCAGTGCAGCGGCTCTCGCACAGCGAGGTCGCCACCGTTACGCCACGTGCAGACAGCGGCCAATAGCTTCTTCCACCGGTTTCGTATATGGGGACCAGCTCTGCCCTAGTCCAGTCTTCTCTGATTCCGCCCCATCCATTGACCATCTCCTCACCCAGGGTGCCCTGATAGACCACCGTCGCCACCCTGCTGAATCCTCCAAATCCACTCCCCAATTCTACCTTTGCAAACAGTGCCTGATGTACAATGACCACCTGACTCCCAACTGCAACCCCCCCCCCCCCCCAGCTGCCCCCATTGCAAGGCCTCCCACTTTCTTAAGAATTGCCCCAACCTCGCTGCTCCTCCTTCCTGTAACACCTGCAATGGCCCCCATCCCATCTACTCCCACAAGTGTAAAGCTAAACCCCCTCCAGCCACCTCTGAGCTTACAGTCCCAGTTTGTCTCGTTGATCCCCCTGTCCATCCCAACAATGCCCTCCGTTCACCCCCCACGGCTGAGGACATCATACGGTTCCTTACCGTTGTACTCCATAACATTCACCCTTTTCAGTGCCCCCACACCTTCCAACAAATCTGCCACCTGAACACCTTCACCACCTACTCCCACAACCAAGCCCACTTCACCTTCACCCGCCTAGACACCCCAGTTTAAGCCACTCTCTTCTCCCTCTCCTTCCCGCCATGGTGCGGCCCGAGTATCGCATCCTCTTCCAGAACATTCGCTCCTTCCACTCCAACCAATACCTCCTCATGCACACTCTCTCCCACCACCAGGACAACACCTTCACCACTCTTGAACGAAACCTTTCTCCAGCCCCCCCGTTCTATCCGCACCTCTCCCTATATCCTACACCACATTGACTCTCCTGGTCCTCATGCGCAGGGTGGAGTCGCGATTGGCCACCTTAAGCATATCCTCATCTGGCCACAACCTCTCCTCAATGACCCCACTGAACAGCTTATTCTTCCCCTCTCTCACCATTACCTGTGCCACCATCTATTTCCGCTCCACTGCTCCTCTTCCTTATGACTTTGACCTCACTTTCTCCACCTATGTGATTGCCGCCGACCTCAACATCCATATCCGCACTCCTGCCGCCCTTCGGCGGTGGCATCAGTTCGTCTCCATGATCCACGGTGATCTTGTTCCCCTTCCCCAGCACATCCGACCCGAAAGTGACACCCCCCCCCCCTGATGTTGTCATTGCCTCTGCCAACCTCCTTGGGCGTATCACTGTCGCCCTCCTTGACCCCACAGGTAGCGACCACCTCCCTGGCCTTCTCACTAGCCGGCTGCGATGGTCTTGCGGTTCTAGGCGCTGCAGTCCAGAACTGCGGGACTGCTGCAGTCCGCAGGTTCGAATCCTGCCTCGGGCATGGATGTGTGTGATGTCCTTAGGTTAGTTAGGTTTAAGTAGTTCTAAGTTCTAAGGGACTGATGACCTAAGATGTTAAATCCCATAGTGCTCAGAGCCATTTGAACAATTTTTTTCCTTCTCACCATAACGTCTGCTCACCGCCCCCCCCCCCTGGCCCCGCATCCTGCACCCCCTCCCAAAGTAGTCCATGACTATCACCATCCCAACTGGGATGCCTACTGGGACTCCATTTTCACCCAGGTCAAAAGCCACCCTCTTACCTATCGCCATCCTGACGACATCATCCATGCCTCGTCCTTCCTTCAGAAAGTAATTACTGACACTGTGGAGGCCCATGTTCCTACTAAAACCACCCTCCGCCCCTGGTCACGACTGTGTCACCTACCGCCAACTTCGAGACAGCCCCTATTCCTTCCTGACTGTCCTCGCCCATCTCTATAATGTCATCCTCTACTGGCTTCTACCCTGACCTGTGGAAGACCTTGCGTGTCCTCTTATTCCTCAAACCCAACAAACCCCCTTCTGCCGCCTCTTCCTATCGTCCCATCTGCCTCACCTCCGTCTTCACTAAGGTCTTTGACTCCATCCTCTCCCACCGTATCCATCAGCACTTTACTCAAAACCATCTCCTCCCCTTTACCCAGTGTGGCTTCCAACCCTCCTTCTCTGCTGAAAATCAACTCCTAAATCTTGTTCACCTTCTGTCCGTCGAGCACAACTCCCGTCGATCAGCCATTTTTGTTTCCCTTGACCTCCAAAATGCCTATGACCATGTATGGCATCCTGATCTCCTCTTTAAACTACAAACCTAAGCCCTGCCTATCAATTTTGTCCATCTGGTCGCTACCTTCCTCTTGCACCGTCCTTCCTGTGTCGCCCTCCACAACACCAACTCCCGTATCTTTTATCCTAAGGCTGGCGTCCCCCAGGGTTCTGTCCTCTATCCTCTCCTATATCTCTTGTATATGGCTGATATGCACAAGCCACCCCCACCAGTCCACACTCTGTTTTCCTCCTGGCTCTCTATCCTACCCTTTAACGGTCCCAACTTACCCTCCACACCCACCTTAAACAGTTCAGCACTTGGTGTAACCAGTGGTTCCACCATCTCAACCCCTCCAAAACCCAGGCAAACATCATAGGCCGCACCATTCGCTTCTTTCGCCTCCATGATTTCTATCTCACCCTTTATGGTTGTCCCATCCAACTCAGCCCTGCCCTTCACCCTTGACTGACACCTCAAGTGGACCCCTCATCTCCAGACCGTCCAGCAGAAATCCCATTCCCGCCTCCGCCTTCTGAAACTCCTGTCTGGCCGGACATGGGGATTGCATCCTTCTACCATCCTCCACACCTACAAATCCCTCATCCATCCTATCCTCTGTTATGCCAGCATAGCCTGGATCTCCGCCTCCACCGGCTTTTACAAGGTCCTCCTAATCCTTGAACGCCATGCGCTCTGCCTTGCCTTCCATATCCGCCTTCCTTCCCCCACATGGCTCCTGTATGAAATGATCCCCTTCCCCCATCTCCTCCTGTTCCTCGAACATCTCTGCGTCCTTTACATTGTCCGCAGGCTTGATCCACCTCACCCTCTGGTTTCCTCCTTCCTCTCCACCCTCTGCCCGTTGCCGCGCCTCTATCGCTGTATCCCTCCCTCTCTCCAACCCCACACCCTCCATCGCCTTGATCAGGGCAATTTCCAACACCTCCCCCTCCCGGATGACGAACTTCGCCGTGACATCTACCCTTCCTTCCAACTATAACCTTGCCTTGTTCGCCCCCCCTCCCTCCAGGGCCCCCTTTTTCCGCTCCCCTCCTTCTCCCAGAACGAATTTTCCTCCTTCCCCCACCCCTGAGACCCTGCACACCACACTTGCCTCTTTCCTTCCACATCCCTCCCTACCTGGCCCTCTTCAGCGTGCCCCCTACCCATCTTCCCCCTCTCTTCCCCTCCCTCCCTCCCTCCCTTCTTCCGGTCTCCCTCATCTCCTTGCGCCTGGCAGATCATCCGTTTCGATCATCGTCAGTGTGCAACGTCAGTGTTGTGTTTAGTGCTGTTCCTCCTGTGCGTCAAGAAGTGTGATTTTAATTATGTACTGCCTTGAGGTTCGCCATCAGTGTTTGTTATGTGCTATGCCACCCGTCGATGCTTCTTATGCTCCAGTCATACTGTGCCTTGTGTTCTTTTAATTGTCGCAGTGTGTGGCTTTTTGTGTGCGCTACTTTTAAACAGTTTTTTATCTCCATTTTACAGTCGCCCTTTTTTGTCTGTTGCCTTCCATGATGTTCCCCCTTTTTTATATCTATGTTCACCATATTCTCTCCTTTGTTATTTTTAAAGTCTTCTGTTGTTTGTTCTACGTGTTTCAGCCTGTGAGCAGGGCATATGCTGCAGCCCGACTGCCCCGATGGGGAATTGAAATACAATAAAGGAAAAAAAAATCCTAGTCCAGTCAGTCTGGTATTCGCTCTGGATTGCGTTTCTATCTCGGCGGCACTGCGTTCTGGTCGTTGCTCGTTGTTGACATTTGCCTGGGTCCGGTTCCGAGTGGATTTACTGTTGGTGTTTAGAGTTTGGTGTTGTGGTTTCCACAAGCCACCGTTGTTTATCTCTTCCTTGTTGTGTCGGTCATAGTCGGTCGTGGTCGGTTGTTGTCCGTTGTCGTTGCTCTGTCGTCCGACTCGTCCTGTGTTTACCCGGTGGTGCGTGCTCCACCGCCGGCGGCTTCCCCGCCTGGCGGCTACGATCCGCGGCCCAAGGCGTTCCTGCAGTTGGGTTTGGTTACTACACGTCCCATGTCGGGTAGACAGAGGAGATAGAGAAGATCCACAGAAGACCGGCGCATTTTGTCACAGGGTTATTTAGTAAGCGTGATAGCGTTACGGAGATGTTTAGTAAACTCAAGTGAAAAACTATTCAATAGAGGTGCTCTGCATCGCGGTGTAGCTTGCTGTCCAGGTTTCGAGAGGATGCGTTTCTGGATGAGGTATCGAATATACTGCTTCCCCCTACTTATACCTCCCGAGGAGATCACGAATGTAAAATTAGAGAGATTCGAGCGCGCACGGAGGCTTTCCGACAGTCGTTTTCAAATGGTTCAAATGGCTCAGAGCACTATGAGACTTAACTTCTAAGGTCATCAGTCCCCTAGAACTTAGAACTATATAAACCTAACTAACCTGAGGACAACACACACATCCATGCCCGAGGCAGGATTCGATCCTCGGACTGTAGCGGTCGCGCGGTTCCAGACTGTAGCGCCTAGAGCCGCTCGGCCACCCCGGCCGGCGCAGTCGTTTTTCCCGCAAACCATACGCGGGTGGAACAGGAAAGGGAGGTAATGACAGTGGCACGTAAAGTGCCCTCTGCCACACACCGTTGGGTGGTTTGCGGAGTATAAATGTAGATGTAGACGTAGTGTTCTACCAAGACTGTTGTTACTAAGGCATCGATCCAAGGGCTTCTTCATGTGCGTCATGAGCTCACTCCCTCTGAAACAATAACTTACTAAAAGCGTTCATTTGTGAAATTCTCGGGGCCCTCCTTGCTCATGTCACAAATTCTCTACAATATTTCGACAATCACTGGCTTTCTTGGCCACTTCAATTACCTACACATTAATCAGATGTTTACAAAAAGGCTGCACATTAATAAGTTCATCTGCAATGTTACCACTTAGTAACTGAGACAGAAAAACTCACAGCAATTGAAGTAAAGTTATACAGGGTGAGTCTCTGTCCCTACTCATGTTGTTTTACGCAACCCACAGTTCCATATCTCGCCTTCAAAAACGACGCACGGGATTTTCACATTCTGTCACTCTATTCGCGCAAACTATTATTCCTAGAGAAGAAGTGAACGGGAACTTAATTTAACTACATTAAGTTTATTATGAGAAGTTCCCGTTGTTATGAGGTGTACTTCGATATATTGTCGTTAGAGCCGTAGTTTTCGAGAAAACGCACAAAAGCGACGTGCAAACGCACCCCGACTCCCACACTCTTCTCTCACCGGTCACGATTTCTAATATGTAGTTCATTGCACTCCCTCTTACCACTGTACAAAAATTGACGACTGCAAGAATTATTTCCCTCATTCGACCTCTTTTGCTCTTCATTAACTGGCCTTAGTATGTCACCAGCTTCGTCGAGAAATTTCTAATTTAAAAACTGAGGTTTCTGTAAATTATATCAAACAATTTTGTGAATTTCAACATAGAGAATCAACCAATTACACTATAGTATTCCTCAGAAATTCTCACTATGAAACCACCGTGCTTGGAAGGGTCTTTAAGTGTGGATAGAACTGCCAACGTCTTAGCGTAATGTTTACAAAAGAAGTTTTTCTTTCAATGACGCCATGGGCACCTTTAAGTTAACAATGTTAAGAAAATAGCAGACTACGCTCGCTGGTGACATAATAGCCTAATCAAGAGAGACCATAAAAGGCCGTATCGTTGGACTTGTTCATGTACTCGGAAATTCCGGTACACTGGCAAGACGAAGTGCCACCAATAACATACTAGAAATCCTGACTGACGAAGGTTGTGTCTGGGGGACTGCAGGTGCGTATGAAGGTCACTTTTGGAAGTTGTTCTTGAATAACTCTGAAACCGTACCGCCCCCCCTCCCCCCAGCTAAAACGGACCCAAGTATAAAATTTAACTGCATTAATTTTCCCCGAAAAGCGATGTCCGGTTCGTTTTCTCTATAGAACTGATAGTTTCCACGTGCATACAGTGACAGTATGGTTCGTGATAGAAAGAAGTGACAATGTTGACACAATACGATCGTCCGGCTAAGAGTGATGATTAGTAACGTGATGCTACATCGATGTATTTTCTCACTGCAGGCTTCCGTGCTAAAGCTGATACACGTTTAAAGATCTGCACCTGCATACAGGATGTTTCACAGTTCATGTCTGTTTTAGAGGTTGTAGAGGCTCTTCGTAGATCAAGTTTTACAGACGATCACACGTCCGGAAACGTCATCCAACGACACTACAGAACCTCAAAGTTACAGGCGCCGGCTCCTGTAAGCACATATATACACTCCTGGAAATGGAAAAAAGAACACATTGACACCGGTGTGTCAGACCCACCATACTTGCTCCGGACACTACGAGAGGGCTGTACAAGCAATGATCACACGTACGGCACAGCGGACACACCAGGAACCGCGGTGTTGGCCGTCGAATGGCGCTAGCTGCGCAGCATTTGTGCACCGCCGCCGTCAGTGTCATCCAGTTTGCCGTGGCATACGGAGCTCCATCGCAGTCTTTAACACTGGTAGCATGCCGCGACAGCGTGGACGTGAACCGTATGTGCAGTTGACGGACTTTGAGCGAGGGCGTATAGTGGGCATGCGGGAGGCCGGGTGGACGTACCGCCGAATTGCAAAACACGTGGGGCGTGAGGTCTCCACAATACATCGATATTGTCGCCAGTGGTCGGCGGAAGGTGCACGTGCCCGTCGACCTGGGACCGGACCGCAGCGACGCACGGATGCACGCCAAGACCGTATGATCCTACGCAGTGCCGTAGGGGACCGCACCACCACTTCCCAGCAAATTAGGGACACTGTTGCTCCTGGGGTATCGGCGAGGACCATTCGCAACCGTCTCCATGAAGCTGGGCTACGGTCCCGCTCACCGTTAGGCCGTCTTCCGCTCACGCCCCAACATCGTGCAGCCCGCCTCCAGTGGTGTCGCGACAGGCGTGAATGGAGGGACGAATGGAGCCGTGTCGTCTTCAGCGATGAGAGTCGCTTCTGCCTTGGTGCCAATGATGGTCAAATGCGTGTTTGGCTCCGTGCAGGTGAGCGCCACAATCAGGACTGCATACGACCGAGGCACACAGGGCCAACACCCGGCATCATGGTGTGGGGAGCGATCTCCTACACTGGCCGTACACCTCTGGAGATCGTCGAGGGGACACTGAATAGTGCACGGTACATCCAGACCGTCATCGAACCCATCGTTCTACCATTCCTAGACCGGCGAGGGAACTTGCTGTTCCAACAGGACAATGTACGTCCGCATGTATCCCGTGCCACCCAACGTGCTCTAGAAGTTGTAAGTCAACTACCCTGTGCCAGCAAGATCTCCGGATTTGTCCCCCATTGAGCATGTTTGGGACTGGATGAAGCGTCGTCTCACGCGGTCTGCACGTCCAGCACGAACGCTGGTCCAACTGAGGCGCCAGGTGGAAATGGCATGGCAAGCCGTTGCACGGGACTACATCCAGCATCTCTACGATCGTCTCCGTGGGAGAATAACAGCCTGCATTGCTGCGAAAGGTGGATATACACTGTACTAGTGCCGACATTGTGCATGCTCTGTTGCCTGTGTCTATGTGCCTGTGGTTCTGTCAGTGTGATCATGTGATGTATCTGACCCCAGGAATGTGTCAATAAAGTTTCCCCTTCCTGGGACAATGAATTCACGGTGTTCTTATTTCAATTTCCAGGAGTGTATGAAGAGTGATTCCGTGACGGAGAAGGATAAATGTAAAACTGATTTGAGATAAGGGCCCCTGTTGCCTCCTCTGCCCAGAAGGCTGCAGCAGTCTGGGCTTTGTAGTCCAGGCCGGTCTTCACGCTACCTGCTCTTTTATTGTTCGCCCCACTCTCGTCTGTTCGGCTTGTTTGTCTTTTGTCTCTCCGCGCTTCGTTTCCTCTGTCCGTCTTTCCTAGGCGACTTCTCAGTGGGGTACTTCTGTTGAGTCGCAGGGCTGGGGGACTTTCTTCCCTCATTGGAGTCTGCTTTCAGTGGCTTCCACCTGCTCCATAGGTGGGGCACCTTGCCTGCCTTTCTTCATCTCTCTCCCTTTATTCTTCTTGTCACGTATCCCGCCTTCGTTGACCTCTGGTCGACCATATGGTTTTCGTAACCTGCGTTTTGCCCTGTAGGCTATTTCTGATCTACAATCATGTAGACCTGTCGGTTCGTCCCTTTAATCATCAGATCAACCCACCAGCCGAGAATTCTTAAAGTGACAAATGTGCTAGAAAGCTGTAAGATCTAATAAAAGCGTAAATATTTTTATGTACATTCCTTTCGAAGAAGCCAACTAATTTTTGGGCATAACTGAATTGAAAACCAAGGGTTAAGAAAATGACTATGGATTGTAGAACATTACAAGCTGCATTCAACACAAGATATTTACCAGATGCGAGCCCATATGGATGAGCAGTTTTTCGTCTACCTGTGGACTCCCTAACTATCAACATCTGTGACGCACAACGGAAGGTAAAGACCCTTAACTGAGAAGACCGACTTTCTCAGCTCAACCAAAAAGCATTCCCCCTCTTACATCTTGCACAACGATAATCTGAAGACCTGTGTTTACAGTTGTGGCGCACGTGTAATACTGACAATAGTGACCGCAAGTTTCGATTTTATATTGTGTAAATTTTGACACAGTTAGTCGTGAGGCCTTCTTTTCATATTATTGTTCTTAAATGAATAGCTTGGTACCTGTACCTCCAGAATTTTCGGACAAATGCATTTCAAGTGATTTTTTTCTCCAACTCAAATTTATCGTAAGTTATAATAAAGCGCTATACTAAGCATTGATAAAACAACTTCCTTGGTACTACAATTAAAATCTTAACCTTCTATAGAACTTTAAATCTGATGGTGAGCGGAAGTTGTATTGAGAGGTGGAGGGGAGACGTGTGATGCGGGAGGTAGGCAGTAAATTGTAACCAGGTCTCTTTCCACACACCCTTCTTTATTTCCATGTACCCAAACCGCCCAGGTTGAGTCATGGATCAGAGCGCATGTCATTCACATTTCATCACACTACTTTTTTCTCATCAGAACTGCAAATTTGACAACCGAATTGGGCAAATTGATGCCAGACTTAATGTTGTTGGTATTTTGCACTTCCAAGACTGATTTGATGCAGCTCTCCATGCTACTGTGTGTTGTGCAAGCCTCTTCGTCTTTGAACAACTACTGAAACCTGCATCCTTCGGAGTCTGCCTTCTGTATTTATCTCTTCGTCTCCCATTGTCGTTTTTATCACCTACACTTACTTTGGCGATCCCTTGAAGTCCCAAATGTTTTGCATCAAGGCGGGCTCACAATTCCCTTATTGTTGCCATCTTTGATGTAGTGCTATAGCCCTGCCTGAGAAAAAAGGGCCTGATGATCTTCTAGTTTGGTCTCTTCATTCATGCAGCCAACCAACAAATCATTTGTGCTTGCCGTAAATATCGTTTTTCAACCGTTTAGATTTCCTTTGGCCTGCTTTATTTGCTGCATTTTTTATTTTCCGCTATCATCAATCAAATCCACTGTCTGCTGTGATATTGAAGGATTTTGTATTTTTATCAATTTTACCCTCTTGCTACCTTCACTATTTCATCTGTCACAGCCAGCCATTAGACTTCCATCCTATTCGTTTCTCCTGTTTCAGTCAGTCGTTGCCTAATTCTCACTCTGAAACTGCCAGAAACCCCAGTTGTTTCAACTTTTCTGGGTCCCATTTCCTTAATTTACCATTCTTTTAAATTTCCTTGACAGCAATTTGGAGATAATGAACTCTACATTAAAATCGGAGTCCATATCTGCCTGTGGAAATGTCTTACAGTTTAAAATACGGATCTGAAGGCTATGATTATTTAATTGTAAGACAATCTGAAACGGTTTGGTGTCTCGAGGTCTTTGCCACGTATACAGCATTCTACGGCGATTTTTAAACAAAGTGTTAGCGATGATGAAATAACGCTCTGTGCAAAATTCCACCAGTAAGGTTCCTCTTTCATTTATGTGATATTGCAGTACCTGTGTTGTTCACCATTGTTGCAAGTTGATCGTAATGAAGTGGGTTAACAGTTACCTCTGGCTGAAATTTATCCGTGTTATACGGAATCTGTTGAGGTCAGCGGCTCAACAACGCGCTCCGCGCGTACCGTGTTGAAGCACTCATTTGGCGATTGGTACGCTCGACGGTTTGTATCTCTTGAGCACAGTCAAAATGGTGATTGGTCAGACCACGCTACACACCTCCAGTCAGCTCATGTGCAGTTTCTGTCATGTCAGTCCCATTTAACTGTCTTTATTGCGGGTCCCTACTCCAAATGTCTATTGTATGAATTTCCCTTCACTGTTCACTCCGAATTGATTGGGTTGGACCTGCTTCTTTTTTGGCACATTTTCATCGGCAAAGTGTGACGACTGTCTCTGTTGGTTAGGCCTATGAGTGGTACACCATTTCTTGTAGCCTCACTGGAGTTTCTGCGTATATCACTAGCGGATTTTATGACCCACCGTTTAATTTCTTATGGTGGGTCGTATGTTACCACTTAGCCGCTGTGACTGGGTCCGGGGTCCGGAGTGACTGAAAGTAACACCACACCGGCTCCCGTCCCAACTCACACCGTTGCCCGTGTCCCGCCACGTGGAGCCGGGCTCTATTTGTTTGGATACATTTGACATCTTTTTTTGTGGAGCATTGATATATTCCGAAATAAGGGCCATCTTATTCACGTTATGGTACTGGGTACGTCCCAACACACGACAGCTCCTTTCTGGCTTTGTCACGTCTCCACGCCGTCCCACGTTACTGCGGTTACTGCTCACAACCGAATAGCATTAACATGCCACTCTGCAGACATGAGTTCCGTAAGCAGTGCGAAGGGCACTTGGCCCGCTGGCATCAGTCCTGCTCGATCTAGAGTGCTTGAGTGCGACGAGTGTGACAGTAAAAATAAAAAATGAAGTACTTTCTGTAGAATGACTCGATTACTGGATGTTTTATCGTATTGCCAGTGCTTCTTTAAATAAGAGATTTAAATTAATAATTTTTGACAGCACAGTGGAAAAACGGCGATTGTGAGTAATCTAGACTATTACATACATTCTACTCGTTGTTTAACGTTGTTAGTAAAAACCTCGGCAACCTCTTGATCGATTGGCTTCAGATTTTTAAGCAACTCCTAATAAACATTCAGACAGCCATGTAACAATGTACTGGTTTTCTCTTACAATGGACTGGCGGAATGAAGATCGTGTGCCATGATATGCTAAAAAAAATAGAGTTTCGTTTTCTGTCTTACAGTCAGTATTAACTACGATAGCAGCATACTTAAACAGTAGACAAATTGTTCCTCCCACGTACGAAGGATGGAACTTAAATAGTGGCAGCTATTTATTCACAACCGATAGAAAAGAGTTACATGTTTTCGCCGGTTGTTGTTGTTGTTGTGGTCTTCAGTCCTGAGACTGGTTTGATGCAGCTCTCCATGCTACTCTATCTTGTGCAAACTTCTTCATCTCCCAGTACCTACTGCAACCTACATCCTTCTGAATCTGCTTAGTGTAGTCATCTCTTGGTCTCCCTCTACGATTTTTACCCTCCATGATGCCCTCTAATACTAAATTGGTGATCCCTTGATGCCTCAGAACATGTCCTACCAACCGATCCCTGCTTCTGGTCAAGTTGTGCCACAAACTTCTTTTCTCCCCAATCCTATTCAATACTTCCACATTAGTTATGTGATCTACCCATCTAATCTTCAGCATTCTTCTGTAGCACCACATTTCGAAAGCTTCTATTCTCTTCTTGTCTAAACTATTTATCCTCCACGTTTCACTTCCATACATGGCTACACTCCATAAAAATACTTTCAGAAATGTCTTCCTGACACTTCAATCTATACTCGACGTTAACAAATTTCTCTTCTTCAGAAACGCTTTCCTTGCCATTGCCAGTCTACATTTTATATCCTCTCTACTTCGGCCATCATCAGTTATTTTGCTCCCCAAATAGCAAAACTCCTTTATTACCTTAAGTGTTCTCATTTCCTAATCTAATTCCCTCAGCATCACCCGACTTTATTCGACCACATTCCATTATCCTCGCTTTGCTTTTGTTGATGTTCATCTTATATCCTCCTTCAAGACACTATCCATTCCGTTCAACTGCTCTTCCAAGTCCTTTGCTGTCTCTGACAGAATTACGATGTCATCGGCGAACCTCAACATTTTTATTCCTTCTCCATGGATTTTAATATTTACTCCGAATTTTTCTTTTGTTTCCTTCACTGCTTGATCAACAACATCGGGGGAGACTAAAATCCTGTCTCACTCCCTTCCCAACCACTGCTTCCCTTTCATGTCCCTCGACTCTTATAACTACCATCTGGTTTCTGTACAAATTGTAAATAGTCTTTCGCTCCCTGTATTTACCCCTGCTACCTTCAGAATTTGAAAGAGAGTATTCCATTCAACATTGTCAAAAGCTTTCTCTAAGTCTACAAATGCTAGAAACGTAGATTTGCCCTTCCTTAATCTAGCTTCTAAGATACGTCGTAGGGACAGTATTGCCTCACGTGTTCCAACATTTCTACGGAATCCAAACTGATCTTCCCCGAGGTCGGCTTCTACCAGTTTTTCCATTCCTCTGTAAAGAATTCGCGTTAGTATTTTGCAGCTGTGACTTATTAAACTGATAGTTCGGTAATTTTCACATCTGTCAACACCTGCTTTCTTTGGGATTGGAATTATTATATTCTTCTTTAAGTCTGAGGGTATTTCGCCTGTCTCATACATCTTGGTCACCAGATGGTAGAGTTTTGTCAGGACTGGCTCTCCCAAGGCCGTCAGTAGTTCCAATGTAATGTTGTCTACTCTGGGGGCCTTCTTTCGACTGAGGTCTTTCAGTGCTCTGTCAAACTCTTCAGGCAGTATCGTATCTCCCATTTCATCTTCATCTACGTCCTCTTCCATTTCCATAATATTGTCCTCAAGTACATCGCCCTTATACAGACCCTCTATATACTCCTTCCATCTTTCTGCTTTCCCTTCTTTGCTTAGAACTGGTTTTCCATCTGAGCTCTTGATGTTCATACAAGTGGTTCTCTTATCTCCAAAGGTCTCTTTAATTTTCCTGTAGGCAGTATCTATCTTAGCCCTAGTGAGATAAGCCTCTACATCCTTACATTTTTCCTCTAGCCATCCGTGCTTAGCCATTTTGCATTTCCTGTCGATCTCATTTTTGAGACGTCTGTATTCGTTTTTGCCTGCTTCATTTACTGCACTTTTATATTTTCTCCTTTCATCAATTAAATTCAATATTTCTTCTGTTACCCAAGGATTTCTACTAGCCTTCGTCTTTTTACCTACTTGATCCTCTGCTGCCTTCACTACGTCATCCCTCAAAGCTACCCATTCTTCTTGTGCCGTATTTCTTTCCCCCATTCCTGTTAATTGCTTCCCTATGCTCTCCCTGAAACTCTGTACAACCTCCGGTTCTTTTAATTTAACCAGGTCCCATCTCCTTAAATTCCTACCTTTTTGCAGTTTCCTTAGTTTTAATCTACAGGTTATAACCAATAGGTTGTGATCAGAGTCCACATCTGCCCCTCGAAATGTCTTACAATTTAAAACTTGGTTCCTAAATCTCTGTCTTACCATTATATAATCTATCTGAAACCTGTTAGTATCTCCAGGCTTCTTCCATGTATACAGCCTTCTTTTATGGTTCTTGAACCAAGTGTTAGCTATGATTAAGTTGTGCTTTGTGTAAAATTCTACCAGGCGGCTTCCTCTTTCATTTCTTTGCCCCAGTCCATATTCACCTACTACGTTTCCTTCTCTCCCTTTTCCTACTACCGAATTCCAGTCACCCATGACTATTAAATTTTCGTCACCCTTCACTATCTAAATAATTTCTTCTATTTGTTCATACATTTCTTCAATTTCGTCGTCATCTGCAGAGATAGTTGGCATATAAACTTGAACTACTGTAGTAGGTGTGGGATTCGTATCTATCTTGGCCACAATAATGCGTTCACTATGCTGTTTGTAGTAGCTTACCCGCATTCCTATTTTCCTATTCATTATAAGACCTACTCCTGCAGTACCCCTATTTGATTTTGTGTTTATGACCCTGTAGCCACCTGACCAAAAGTCTTGTTCCTCCTGCCACCGAACTTCATTAATTCCCACTATATCTAACTTTAACCTATCCATTTCCCTTTTTAAAATTTCTAACCCACCTGCCCGATTAAGGGATCTGACATTCCACGCTGCGATCCGTAGAACGCCAGTTCTCTTTCTCCTGATAACGACATCCTCTTGAGTAGTCCCCGCCCGGAGATCCGAATAGGGGACTATTTTACCTCCGGAATATTTTACCCAAGAGGACGCCATCATCATTTAATCATACAGTAAAGCCTTATGCCCTCGGGAAAGATTACGGCCGTAGTTTCTCCTTGCTTTCAGCCGTTCGAAGTACCAGCACAGTAAGGCCGTACTGGTTATTGTTACAAGACCAGATCAGCCACTGCAACTACTGAAAAGGCTGCTGCCTCTTATCAGGAACCACACGTTTGTCTGGCCTCTCAACAGATACCCCTCCGTTGTGGTTGCACCTACGGTACCGCTGAGGCACGCAAACCCGCAACGGGTTCTGCACAACACTGGTGACTACTTTGAAGGACAGTAACAGGTGCAAACATGTAAATCTTTTGTATCGGTTGTGAATAAATAGTTGCCACTATTTAAGTTCCAACCCTCGTATATTCCTTGTTCTTATATTCTTATATATGCAATCTGTTTTAACAGAAGACAATAAATTTTACTTATGGCTTATCGAATTGTGGTTAATACTACTACAGGATCTTAATCTGTAAACGGGTTGGATTACAAAGGTTCGGACGGTTCATTTTGGTCACTATCCTCTCAGATCCGGCAGCAAGAAATGACTCTCATATCTCGTGCACCAACGGTTCCAACCAGTTTACCCACTCATTATAAGGGGCCTCCATTTCCACTCAGGGTATCATTGGCAATAACAAGAACTAAGGCTCAGGGTCAGAGAGAGAGAGAGACAGGAGGACATTAGGATGCATATCCAACTCTTGATTCATTTTTACCAACTGCGAATCATTGTCAAGTTCACTAGTATATTAATAAAATGCAGTCCTGATGACGTTTCTTTTTTTTTAATTCTTGTAACCGATTTCGGTGCTGTCCAAAGGCTCCAGATGACGTGAGGTGCTGGTTCACGGAACACTGAGTAGAACTGACTATTATTCTTTGAGTTTCTGACAGGTTCCAGATATTTTTTAAATACACGTTCACAATTATAAATTTTAGGCAAACGGTAATTATTTTCATTTTTGAGTCATCCATTTTGCTTACCTCTCGCAAATAATTATAAAGTATATTATCTATTATCTGTTATGATCAACGAAAAACTTGCGGGCCCAGACTTGGACACGAATTTTGATTCGTCGCAATGCATACTTACATTCCTTGTTAAGAATTTCTGTCTGGAGTTCGTTGGTATAATTTATGTCATAGCGTCTTGATTGATTTTCTCCCCATCATCCCGTGATTTCATTCTAGCCATTCTTGTTCAACTAAAATTGCAAAACTTGCTTTATATGCATTTTGTGTATAAAAGTTGTGAATAATGCGATGGAAAACTATAGTACTTTGAGGTTAATTTTGTACCATTAAAACATAAAAAATATTTCGTGATGTGTAGTTATTAGCAGTATCTAAGGAACAGTGCTGGAATTTTTCTTCGTCCCACGCATATTAAATCCTTAATTGAACGTAATTGGATACGACCATCGTGTTTTCTTTTAATCTTTAAATAAAGATTTTGTTCCATACTCACATTCTGACAAATGATTGAGGTAAGTTTCTGAATCTTCATAAGTATTTAGAATTTTGTGATTGCTACCGAGAAATGATACTGTGAAGAGAAGCTCTTTAAAGGACTAACATCGTTATGAAGCTTCGCGTCGGTGGCGGATACCAGCACAAAACTTTTTCTCTTGGGGCTGCTGTTTACTGCTTCTAGGAACGATCCAGTTGTTTCCGTACCAGAGAAGAAAGTACGCAAAAGCGCAGTCCGTGTTTCTTTCATGTCCGGGAACTTATTGTGCAACTATCCTAAATATTCATACAAAAGCATCTGACCGAATTATTTAGTGGCGGCACATCTGCAGTTTCCTCGTTCTATTTCTCTGACAGTAATGTGATAGCATTCATCTCTGGATTCGAGAACCTCAGCACAGCACATCCATACATTATTCTTGACAAAAGAAGAATCGTTAACACTCTGTTAACCTCCTCAGTCCTTATGTAGTGCATATTCTACTCCAAGCTTCTACTTTTTTCTAGCTCTCAGAATAAACAGTGCCTGAAAGTAGCGTAAATAGCACGCGGTGTGATTTCCGTACATCACATTTTTCCTTTCTGCATGCCCTCAGTAGGTGGCATCATCTCCTTGAAGAAAGCTGTCAGTGTGTCTTCGAAAAACATGGGTTTTTCGTGTCTGTTTTTAGAAATGTTGAAATAGAATGTGTTTAGATCCTTCTGTAATATGTCAATATACGCTACAGAATGTCATCACAATAACACACTTTTTTCGGTGAAGTACAAGTCTACATTGGGCAATGACTTACACTTTCACATGCCAGTTGCATTATTTTCATCATTTTTAGATCTTTATTATAGAGTCATCTGAGTTTTTCAATTATTTAAATTATTTTCTTACATAAATACTGTTTAGTTTCAACATAATCTAAAATTTTGGCGAATCTCAAAATTTTTAAATTTAGGTTTTGTGCATGAAACGTTTAAATAGGTGGCCATTGCACTATTTTGCGGCAAAATAAGACTCAAGTACGAAGCTCAGGACTGACAAGGTTAAGTACTCAGCACGGTCTAACAGTACTACACAAGAACATCGATAACTGAGTGCGGCCGGAGCATTATAGCATGAAATACTGCATCCACAGACGACCATCCCTACTGTTTGTCCACCGAGATACAGGGGTCTCGTCGATAGGTGTACTGTGTCCAGCTTCTTGTGCTTCGCTGTGCCTCATTAGTAGTGCAGTAGTGTGAAGTAACCCTATCACTGAGAAAATTGTTCCCAATCGTAATTATGTTCCATACGTGCAAACTGGCTTCTTCACACTAATTAGTCGGCAAGTGTCCAGGTTAAGGAAGACTGATCTCGCCCCTGGCATTGGCATTGGTATTATAAACGTATTTTTTTATTTATTTACTGCCATCAGTCTTCTGACAACTTTGAAGCGTCCCGCCACGAATTCCTCTCCTGTGTCAACCTATTCAACCCAGAGTAGCAGTCGCAACCTACGCCCTCAATTATTTGCTGTATCTATTCCAATCTCCGGCTTCCTCTGCAGTTTTAGCCTTCTACAGCTCCCAGTAGTACCACGGAAGTCATCCCCCGGTGTCTTAACAGATGTCCTATCATCCTGTCCCTTCTCCTTTTCAGTGTTTTCCACATATTTCTCTCCTCACCGATTCTACGCAGAACCTTCTCCATCTTCACCTTACCATTCCATCCAATTTTCAACATTCGACTATTACATCACATCTCAAATGCTTCCATTCTCTTCTGTTCCAGTTTTCCCGCAGCCCAGCCCAGTCCAGTCTGCTAACTACTGCGCCACCTCGCTCTGTCCTAATGCTTGAAGTGAAAATAAAGATGATTGATTTTCTACATATTCTATTTTCGACTCCGTGATGTTCTTTAGACTCTTTTGAACATTTTGGTTTATTGTACATTAAAAACAGACAGTTTTAACACCTTCAAATGACTTTTTAAATTTAACATGCAACTGTTCATCTCTGACAAATTTCATCACATTGTATACAGTGCCAGTCATACGTTAGAAATCACGCACCACACCAAGGGAGCTATAAAATGCCTTGTTTTTATGCCAGCGTTACGTCTCGAGAGTTGGCACTAGGAATAAACAGATGAATTATTTATTTTCAAACAGTTATTGCAAGACGGAGTGTCCTAGCCCGCGATTTCGGTAGTGTTCTATCATATATTCTTTTGTACCTACAGATGTGTCAGATATGAAATGCCATCTGAAGATGTTTAAGACACGAGTGTGCATAGTGAAAGAAGCGTAAATAACCAGAATAATGTTTATGTACAAAAGAGTTTAGGTTGCCTGAAAATTGAGCTTACCAACACTTACACCAGTCTTTGCGTTTTTGTTTTGCATTTTGGTATTCCGGCTGCTATGGGTTCATTTATCCATTCTCATTTTTCATTTGCAGTTCACTCTTGCTATTTCAGGTTTGTCATCTGGAGATAGTGAGTGGAGCTGTGGACGCTATAAAATGGAGTGGTAAGTGGAGAAATCGGAACATGTCCAACATATTCTTCTGTTTGAGTTCAATAGAAGGGTGGCAGTAGCAGAAGCAGCCAGAAACATTTGTGCCGTTTATGGAGATAGTGTCACTGGATAGAGCACGAAAAGATAATGGTTTTCCCGTTCTAAGAAAAATCTTTTGACAATAGTAACTTAATCCACAAAGATGTAGCCCCATCGTGCGACATTTGCATACAATGGGGAACGTTCAAAAATCCGGTGCATGTATACTGCAAGATGTAACAAGGAAAGATTCAAATGCAAGGTCGCAAACGGCCAATAATATTTACGGCATTAAAGGCCCCACGTGTTGTCTTTCATGCAACTATGGGGGGGGGGGGGGGGGGGACTGGAGGCACAGCATCAGGCTATGGAGTGTAGATGAACTGCTTAGTCGACCAGTAACATTCAACAGTGCTACGATGGTAGTGGTGTTGATGCACAGCAGAGCAATGGCAACGGCGAAAAAAGCAAACATTGCATTATACTTACTGACAAATTTCACATTTCATTCAAAAGGAACCCAAGGAATTTCGCAGAGTGAGAAAGATGTGGCATATGAAATATCTGCGTTTCTGAAAGACGAGTTAGTGAAATGTGTGGTGCGGTATACGCCCGACTGTGAGGGCAATATACACGACGAGGAGAATAATGACTACATATGCTTAACTCTAAAGGGCTGCCATTATCGAAGCCTATCACACATGTAGACACCTTGGAAAGACGATAGTCACTGTGGTTAACCATATATTTTTCTCACTTCACCACTCAGGAGTGGAAATTCCCTCAACTAACCAACTGATCGTTGATTTAAAGTTTCACTAGATGGCACTAGAATCACAGTGCAGTACTTACTTTCTCCGTGTATTTACGACACGAGCTGATACTTCTTGCATTGTTGGTGTAAGTGTCGTGCATATCCCTCCGTAGCTCTTCTTTATGCGGCTATGTTTGGTAGTAATTGTTCATATTTATGTGATGACCTTCTATAAGTCTACACGTAACATTACTTTTTATTCGAGTAGAATTTTCTATACTTCACACATAGATTTCTGTGTGATTAGTGGCGCTGATCACCGTCCTTCATCTCCATGCAGTATGTCTAAAAAAAAAATAAAAAAATTAAACAGACGAAGAGTGTTACGAAATATTTGATGTAATTCCTTTTAGTGACTACATTGTTGACAATGATGAAAGTGATGACCGTAACCGGCATTCATTTTCGTCGAGAAGTGTAAAAAAGTTTGTTGGCTCCGAAAATAGTTTCTGTGATTGCTGCTTCGTCGTCTGTAAACAAAAATTCTTCATTATCTCAGATTAAGGCACACAAGCCATACGTCAGCGAAAGTATTCGCCACAAAAGCAGTAAACATCAGCCTACTCACTCATAATCTAGATGATGTGCAGGTTGCAGTTCAAGAAAAACGCTGATTCGCACTGTGCGGAAGTGTTGAGTGTGCGAAACTCCTTTCTGCCAGAGCATACAAGTAGTGTTCCAAGAGATACCACGAAAATTAAAAGAAAGGTATACCAAAATTAATCAACTATCGGACATGTTTACTGTAATATAGTGCGGTGTATTCATTTAAAGATAATATTTTGTTGTTTCTAAGATGAACTTTTACACAACTTCCATCGAAAACATGACACAATGATAAAACTAAAGAGTTGCAAGTGGACAAAATTTGAAATACGCACATTATTGTTGATGCACATCTATGGTAGATTTTTTATGGCGTTTACAAGCCCCTCAAAGAGTTAATAAGTGAAAGTGACATTGAAACTGGTGTCGAGCCACGTCGTATATCATCCTTGTGGGACAGGGGGTCACAAATCCCGTCTCCAGTGGAAGTTAGTAAAGGACAGTCGTTATCTATGAGCGGGCACTAAATGTAATTACATCCGTGGAGGATCATCCGCAGCAAAGTGAAAAAGCAATTATGAACATATTTCGGAATATGTCCGCAGGAATATGGCCTTGTAGTGCATATGGAAATCTACGGATGTACAAGGGAAGACAAGACACACTTGCTACAAAAAGTGGTGTTCCTGCTGTTTAAGGATGTTTCACACAATTTACATGATGTGCATGATAGTCACCTATTACGTTGTGCACATCTAATTGCGAGAGACGTAGATTACTGTGATTTCAAGTGAAGCAGTGGATGGTTGCGTAACTTCAGTGTTACATACTTGCAAAATGTGAGATGGCGAAATTTCAAAGGAAGTTTCAACTTGACGACGCACAGCAAACTGAGGAATCAGCCCAAAAAATTTGTAGATGAGATAAACTTATCCCATCGTTCAGCAAGGAATTTGTTTCCAACTCCGACCAATCGGGATTTGAAGAGGAAGTGTATATGAGATGAACCTTGGAAATAAGGGGTGTCGAGAGAGTTGTATCAAGATCAACTATCAGTATCTTTACGCATTCGTATACAGTGACGCCGACTGTTAATCTGGAAGCCGGCAGCTGTGGCTGAGCGGTTCTAGGTGCTTCAGTCCGGAACCGTACTGTTGCTAGGCCGAGATTGCTACGGTCGCAGATTCGAATTTCTCCTCGGGCATGGATGTGTGTGATGTCCTTAGGTTAGGTTTAAGTAGTTCTAAGTCTAGGGGACTGATAGATGTTAAGTCGCATAGTGCTTAGACTCATTTGAACCATTTGTTAACGTGGATGGTAAATCGGTTGGGAAACTTTACTTTACTAGGAGACGTGCCTTGTCCTCTATGATTCTTCCTCATGTGCGAGGCCTTGCAAGGGAAGCAAGATATATTTACGTCGCAACATGGTGTGAACACTGCTTTCCGCCAATAGTTGGTCAAAATGACTTGCTTTTGCTTGATTCCTGGTCTGCGTATAAAAATCATACTCATTTAGAGCAAACTATCCCTCCTGAAAAGTGTGTGACATTGTAGTTCATACCACCTAGAATCACTGGACAAATTTAGCCTTAGGATGTTAATTTTTTCCGTGCCTATGAAACATATTATCGCACTATCTACAGCTACGTCTTAAAGGATAGTCAGTTTCACGATAAGCTCCACGACAGTTTTCATCACCTCGTTAGACCAGAATGAGTCTGTTTGCTTTCCTTGAGTGGATACCTAGTTGAACGTACTGTACAGTTTGTAACTTCAAAAGGAGTTCGCATCTCGATGGTGTTAACCTTTGTGATCACTGTGGAGCGCAATTTTTCATCGCTGTTCATGGAGCAGATTAATGGCTTGTTTTGAACATTTCTTGAATATCGACGATGTAGATTTTGTGAACACATGTATACCATAGAAAGTTGATCTCTGCACCTCCCGGACACTCATTTTCTGTCGCCTCCTGATGCATGTGCTGTGGGTCATTAGCAGCTAATATAGGGTGGGATGAATAAAAGTGGCACGGACGAGTGGACACAATTTGTGGTAGCATCAACGGAGCCAACAGTTACTTCCAACAGCATCGTGCACCTGCTCTCACAGTCAGCCGAACTTCAGAGCACGTGCACATTGTCTCCACATCTGACAGAGTTGTTGGCAGAGGTCAGTCTGGTCGCAGCTGGACATTCAGGTTCAACTGATCTGTCGGTGTGCGATTACATTTTGTGTGGAGCCCTCAAGTCTAAGGTGTATCCTAACACCCCTCATAGTCTTCAACAACTGCAGAAGAACATTTCGGATGAGACTGCAGGAACTGCAGCAGTCCAGCTTCGACCCCACTCCAGCAACTTTCTGAGGCGGTCACTACTATAGTGAGGTTAGTTCTGTGTTTCCTTTGCTGTGCTTCTTTGCACCATGCAACACTTGGCTCACCCTGTATTTTTCCTGTCATAATAGTTAACATTTTCAAATGAGCGTCACTAAAAAGTGAACTTGGAACCTCGCACTCAAGAGGTCCCTTGTGAACCAAAATCACAAAATTCAGCGTGTGGTTGTTGGCGCATCTCTGCTTGCTCGTCATTAATTGATGTTAAGAAGACCTCCGCTCACAGCTGGCAAAATTGTTGTTTACTAAAACAAGACTGGTTTCGTGGCTTTAAGCCGCATCATCAGGTGAAGAATGTTGCAATACCATAGGCATACCCATCGCTCCTAGCCAAAAACTACCAGCTGTCAGCAGAGTTCTCCCTTACATCATGCCTTTCAACAGCTGCAGTTGCCTAGTATATACGAGGGTTAGTCAAAAAGTAATGCCTCCTATTTTTTTTTCTACGTTTAATTGTCAGGAAATTTAAATGCAATTACATAGGTTGAAAACCACAACATTGAGGATCATTTTGTCATTTTTCAATGTAATCTCCGCCCATCTCTACAGTTTTGGTCCATCTTTGAACAAGGGCATGTATCCCAGCACGGTAAAAATCACAGCTCTGCTTCCTAAGCCATTGACGCAAAGATGTTTTGACGGCCTCCTCATCTTCAAAATGAATCCCACGATGAGCTTCTTTTAGTGCCCCGAACAGATGGAAGTGTGATGGTGCCAGGTCAGGGATGTATGGGGGATGAGGCAAAACTTCCCATCCAATTTTGACAATCTCGTCAGAGGTGTGACGACTGGTGTGTGGTCTTGCATTGTCATGCAAAAGAAGAGCATCTGCCATTGATTTTGTTGGGCGAACTCGCTGAAGACGTGCTTTAAGTTTTTTGAGGGTTGTGACGTATTGAACAGAATTTATTGTGCATCCCTGCTCCAAAAAATCAACCAGAATCACACCCTCTGTATCCCAGAAAACTGTTGCCATAACTTTCCCTGCCGATCGCACAGTTTTGAATTTTTTCTTCCTCGGCGAGCTTGTGTGACGCCACTCCATTGACTGCCTCTTTGATTCGGGTTCAAAAAAATGCACCCACGTTTCGTCCCCGGTCACAATTTTTTTCAGAAACTCATCTCCCTCCAAACGGAAGCGCTGCAAGTGTTGGGAGGCTATTGTTTTCCTTGCCTCTTTATTGTGATCGGTTAACATTCTTGGAACCCACCGTGCACAAACTTTTGAGTACCCCAATTGTTTAATAATCATGATCACACTGCCTTTACTAAGAGAAATAATGCGACACACTTCATCTGCAGTCACCCGACGGTCACCACGAATGATGTCATCAACTTGCTGAATGTTGTGTGGAGTCACTGCACTCACCGGCCTGCCGCTCCGCTTTTCGTCAGTCAACGGTGTTTGCCCTTCAGCTTCCTTACAACGACGAACCCATCGTCTAACAGTGCTGACATCCACTGTCACAACACCATACACCTTCTTCAGTCTTTCATGAATGCGGATGGGCGTTTCACCTTCTGCATTCAAGAATTCAATCACACAACGCTGTCTCAAACGAACATCGATGTCGGCCATCTTACAAACTTCTGCTGTGCTTCCACCTGTTGACACAGAAAGTTACTACTGCAGTGGATTGCAGAAGAAGGTTTGAGGAATGGCGCCAAATTCAAATTTTTCACTTAACTTAATTTTTTTAAGTAGAAAAAAAAATGGGAGGCATTACTTTTTGACCGACCCTCGTACTTGTAAAATACTTCGTCGTTATTAATTGGCTCACGAACAAGACCGATCATTCCTAGCCTCTATCGTTACTGGTGGCGAGAAATGGTCTCTTTATGCTAACATTAGGAACAGAAAGCAATGGTTGAGCCCGAACAAAGCAGCATCTCCCCTGCACGAATCCAGTCGCAGATTACCCCAGCGTTGGTAGGCTGTCATAAATAGTGAAGGACAATATAACGTAGATTAGTAAAGTCTCTGTTACATGTGTCAGTTGTGTTTCTTAAATTTACGGAAAAACGCTAAGAACTTGTGCACCAACCGAACACAAAAGACTCAAGGTTCTGGAGTAGTTATGACAGATCACACGAAACCGTCTCACACAAATACAGAAGTGCTGATTTATTCCTGTGCACAGTCCTAACAAATGCTGTCACGAGTTCCATATTAATGCGCACTGATGAAAGATTAGTTTTGTCCGGATACAGGTTTTTAGGCAGTATTTTTTGACCCACACCCTTCCTGCGATGTCGGCGGCTAGAAGACCCGCGGCTCTTCCTCGCCTGTCGCAAGAGGCGACTAATACGAGTATTTTTTATTGGGTGTAATTTCTTATATTGGTCTTGTGACTTTCGAACTTTCGAATGTTTTCACTCTTTTCACTTTTTTTACGCTTTTTACCCCCTCATCTTTTTTGACTTTTTAAGTTCTGGTCCCCTTTTTGGGTCTGACCACAACTTTCCAAATTTTACCGAAGTGTGGTGCATAAACTCTCCACTGTGCGCTGTTGTTTTTTAAACCTGTCAATCAAGTGGATGTATCTCTACACCCGAAATGCATCGCAGTAGGAAGTCCGTCGTAGTAGGATCGCGATGTAGCCCTCTGAAAACGCAGGGACAGCACTGCCGATGGATCAGCTGAAGCCTCTCCCTGGTAGCCAAGGCGTAGGTGCCTCTCGAGATACCGAGGCTGTGGACAACGGCTACTGTGCCAGGTGGCCTTTGCCTCCGCAGGCTGACGCCCATGGTGAGAGCCTCCGGTCGGAGTGAGTGGGACTGGGGCTGATGATCTGCAGTGAAACGGATCAAACTTAATGCTGACTGTGCCCAACACGATCGTCTCATCAGTCAGGAACAGTGCTTTTAACGCAAAATATTACAATTCTACGGCATTTCCGTCATTAACCATGCTTCATGACGACAGCCAGGCTATGAGAAATGAAAGTGGACAGTTTGCCAAGTTCTTAGTTTCTTCCCACACTGAAGGCGGCTCTTTCGCTGCAACGAAACCAATAATTTTGGTTGAAACTATTGAAGATATGTTTGGGGAGATTGCTGCAATAGAGAAATAAAGAAAAGTATCTACGCTGATCAAAACAGCGCACGTCAACCAGTCACGAGCACCTCATGCCTATTTCAAGTTAGGAGGGACTTCGGTCACATGCTCAACCAAATCTAGCTGTTATTCAAGGTACCTAATGCTACAATCTCATGAAGAGCTGTGTACTAATCTGGTGCGGCGTGGAGTCCGCTTTGCCCGTCACACCCAGAAGGGATCCAGTGGAGCTTTTATCCTAGCTTTTCAGGGCAATATTTTACCTGAGAAGGTTAAGGTCATGACTCTCAGCACTATGGTACTTAACGTCTTTGGTCATCAGTCCCGTAGAACTTAGAACTACTTAAACGTAACTAACCTAGGGACATCACACACATCCATGCCCGAGGCAGGATTCGAACCTGCGTCCGTAGAGGTCGCGAGGTTCCAGACTAAAGCGCCAAGAACCGCATGGCCCCTCCGGCCGGCGGTTAAGGTCATGGTTCATAGGTGTAATGTCAGGCTTTACTTTCCACCTCTGATGAGACGTTTTAAGCGCCAAAGGTTCGGACACATGTCCTTTCCTAATAAGGCTATCCGAAGTGCTTATGGACAGGCTTCCCATGAGGGAGCCCTTGTGACCATGCCCCTCAATGCGTCAGCTGTCCAGAACTGCACTCTTCTCGTTCACCACAATGGTTAGTGTTCAAGAGGGAGAATAAAATTAAAGAGTATAAAACACTTGACCATCTCTCTTTTCAAGATGCATGGAAAGACTTCATTCGAAAAATATGGTCTCCAATTTTGCAACTGTCGTGTCACACTCCTCACCTTACACAATGACAAAGTCTCACATCACATCTCCTGGCCCCGGTAGTATTCCAGAGCCTGCCCTACAGTTGGGGAAGGGACGTCAGCTCCACTGATGGTTCCCACACCATCGGTGCGGGCAGAGATGCCTGTTCAACTTCTGGCGTCAGGAATGACACCTGTAAAGGTGCCCCCCTCTCAAGCCAAGGATGAGCATCCGATGGCTCTGGGTCAAAGAACAGTGAGGTCCTTTCCTTTCATGGAAAATAAAATGGAGAGATATACACAGAAAGCAAAGACAGGACAAGAAGGATAAACAGAAAAGTAAGCTTCTCTCAGAGGCTTCGGATATTCCGCTCCCCAGTGCTGCAGCAGTCGAGCCCATGCAAATGGACGATGGATCACCAGGACCTGGCAGCGAAGTAATCACGCGCACCTTTTCCCTTGGCCACTTTGTCAGACCTGACCCCAGCGCTCCTTTAATGGAATTGTAACGACCACTATTGCCATTCGACTGAACTCTGTCATTTAATGTGCACTTAGTACGTAATTGGAATAGCGCTTGAGGAGACATGGTTTACATCAACGCAACTCCCTGCTCTTAAAACCTAGAAACCCTACTGTGCCAGTAGCGTTATTGTTAAGGGAGCGTACGGTAGGGTCTGTACCCGCATATGCTCTGATATTTTCAGTAAGCATGTGCCCCTTGCCACTGCACTAGAGGATGTGGCAGTTAGTATCTGTCAGTTCGGATGACAATATGTACTGTTTATCTACCCCTAGACGGATCTTTCCATTATCAATACCTGTTAGAGTTAGTGTAACAGCTCCCTGCCCGCTTCCTCTTATTGGGGGACTTTAACGCCCATTATCCTCTGTGTGGCGGTGACACTCCTTCCCACACGGGCCGAGCACTAGATCACCTCCTTTCAGAATTGGACGTCTGCCTACTCAACACAGGAGCTGTAACCTATTTCAGTTCCCACTGAACATTTTCAGCTATTGATCTCGCAGTTTGGCGACCGTGCGTCGTGCCCTGATTCAGTGGCGCTTCTATTTCGATGTTGGTGACAGAGAGCTTTTTCCTGCCGTTCTCCCCCTTTGCACTCACTGACGTCTAGAACATGCTCCACGTAGGTAACTTCAGAAAGCTGATTGGCAATCTTTTTCCTTTATAGCTACTTTCGCAGATATTTGTTGTGATGGATATCGACAACTTGGTACAGGATAGTACTGATCCCAATGCCATGGTGATCTGAAGATACAGCCAAAGCTATCAGCGAACGCAGCACGGCGCCATCCCTCCATGGATAATTTAATAGCATTCAAGATATTTCAGGCGAAAGCGTGGTTTTCAATAAAGAAACGAAAGCAGGAGTGTTGCGAGCAGTATGTTCAAATATGCGATTCCATACGTCATTGTCGGAAGTTTGAACTAAACTCCGCCGCATCTGCAACCATGCACCCCCGACTGCGGTTCCTGGCATCCTTGTCAATGGTAACATCTGCACTTATCCTGTAGTATTTGCCGAATGTTTTTCGGTACACTTCGCTGAAGTGTTCACACGGCACTCTGTCATATAACGTCCCTTTCAGTGAATGGGAGCTTCGAAGTACTCTGGCAGTGTGTCGAGATATAGCCCCTGGACCCAAAACAATGAACAACCAAATGCCCTGAGATCTTCGTGCCGACAGCACGAAACATGTCCTCGAGCTTTTCAACCACATTTGGCGGGAGGGAGTATTTGCCTTCACATGGTGGGAAGGTAATATTTTTCCTATCCTGAACTGGGACACGTCTGTCTTATTTTAACTAACTTCCGGCCAATCTTTCTGACAAATGGGCTGTGTAAGCTGTTCAAACGAAAGGTCAAACGCTTCGTTGGTGCCTTGAAATCCGGAGGGCATAGATCACGATTCTAAAGCGGCTTTCAGGCTTTCTGGTCCACCACAGATCACCTGGTTCGTTTGGAAATCCGCAGTGCACAATCGTTTTGCGCGTCACCGATGTGTTCTTTGACCTACAAAAGGCATACCAAACCACATGCTATCTACATTCTATGAATGGGGTTTCTCAGGAAGTTTACACATTTTTATCCAGAATTTGCTATCTCTCTGACTTTTTCAGGTCTGGATAGGTTAACTCTCAGCAACCACTATGTACAGGAAACTGGAGCCCCTAAGGGATCGGTTCTCAGCTGAGCACTGTTCGCTATCGCCATCAATTGTACAGCAAATGCAGTTGGTGGCCAAAGTCTATCTGCCACTGTATGTAGATCATCTTTGCCTATTATGCCTCTGAATCACTGCACACCACTAAGCGGCAACTTCAGGGGGCTGTCTGCAGAGCCCATGAGAGGGCCCTGAATCACCGCTATCAGTTTACTACTGTATAATCGCGAGTCATGTATTTTTGTCGACTCCAGACCGTGTATTCACACCCAGATATTTATCTTGATGACCAGTTACTTGAAATCTTTAAACGTTCCAATTATTAGGTATTTTATTTGACAGCATGCTGACTTGGTTGCTGCGTGACCGCCGGCTCAAGGCAGCTTGCATGAAGAAGCTGAATGCTCTCTATCTTCTTAGTCACTCCACATGGGGCGCGGACCATACCGTTCTTTTGAGCTTTTACAAAGTGCTGATTCTATCCCACTTGGACTATGGATGCGTTGCCCACGAGTCGGCAGAACCCTCTTTACTGAGCTTGCTGGGCCCTGTTCACCACACTAGCGTGTGGTTGGCAACAGGGCCATGTGTCTTGTTTCTTTTAATCCTCCATTTTCGGCATGCATCTACACAGTCGGATGGAAAGTCAACGGCAGAATTGGTTATGCTTATGCACATGCAAGGGTACACAAGAAGCATTCTCTGCCGAGTGCCTGCAGTGTATACATTGCAGAGTTGGTTGCCATATCTCAGGCTTTGTGGTACATCAAAACTCAGACAACGACGAACTTTCTGATCTGTAGTGATTCCATGAGTCACTTAAGCGGTATAACCCTATGCTATCGCAAAATTTTTTGGTCGCCAATATCAAACACCTACTGGCTGAGCTCTACAGCTCTGGAAAGACAGTGAGTGGTCTTCATCTGGACACTGAGCCACATAGGCATTCCAGGAAATGATCTCGCTGACCGTCTAGCTAAAGACGTAACTATAGGAGATCAACTTGACGTTGGATACTGGACACAACTTAGGATTACAACTTCAACACAATATTTTGGGGCTCTGGGAATTGAAATGACAGGTTACTACACGCCAAAACGAGAGCGATTAAAGGGTCCACTAAAGAGTGGCTACATGTTTCCAGACCTCTCAGAAAGGTGCACTGTGTTGCGCCGACTACTCATCGGCCACACGAGACTCACAAACGACTTCCTTCTGCGTCAGGAGAATCTCACTGCAGCTGCTGTAGTCTACTGTTGATAGCGTATGATCTTACTGAGTGCGGCCTGCTGACCAAACTGCGGCACACCTGTTTCCCTACCCCATTTTCTTGCAGGTGAAGGCAGCCACTACCAGTGTCATATTTCCTGAATGAGATCGGATCTTACACTAACTTATAATACTACTCCACTTTCAATGTTAGGAAATTGGAAATTTGTGGTAAGTTCCTATGGGACAATACTTAATCTAAATTAAACTAAAATACGCCAAGGACAACACACACACACACACACACACCCATAACCGAGGGAGGACTCGAACCTCCGATGGGGGAAGCCACGCGAACTGTGGCAAGGCGCCTAGACGGCACAGCTACCCCGCGTGGCCCAATGTTAGGGGTGGTTGTGGGAGACAGGGAGAGAACCTCCCCTGTGGCGAGTATCCAGTAACCAGTATCCAGTAACAATGTCAGTACCATGTTTGAAAACTGTTTTCCTCTAAAAGTTACTCAAATTAAACAGAAGTCTATAATAAAACCATGGATCACACAAGGAATAAAGATTTCCTGTAAGACAAAAAGGAAAATGTATCTGTCGACGAAGAATAGATCCAATGCTGATGATTTAGCTAAATACGAGGAATACTGTAAAATATTAAAAAAAGTAATTCAGGCATCTAAAGAAATACACTACGAGAAGAAGACAGCAATGTCAGGGACAAAATAAAAACAATATGGGATATAGTGAAAGAGGAGACTGGTAGAAACAGAAAGGAACAGGAGCAAATAGCACTAAGGGTAGTAAGGGTAGATGACACATTAGTAACCGACGGGCATAGTGTGGCAAATCTATTTAACAAGTACTTTATATCCATTACTGATAGAATGGGATTGTCAGGATCAGTAAATAATGACCTTGAATATCTGAAACTAGCCTTGACAAATAGCTTTAGGAACATGAATATGTCACTCACATCACCAAAAGAAATAACTTCCATAGTAAAATCTTTAAAAACAAAGCATTCCAGTGGTTACGATGAAATATCAACAAAGTTAATTAAGGCATGTTCTTGTGAGTTTAGTACAATTCTAAGTTACTTGTGTAACCAGTCAATTATAACTGGGACATTTCCTGACTGGCTGAAATATGCAATGTTAAGCCTCTATTCAAGAAAGGGGATAAAGAGATGCCATCAAACTACAGACCGATTTCACTTTTGCTAGCATTCTCAAAAATTTTAGAAAAAGTAATCTACAGGCAGCTTCTCAACCATCTGACCACAAATAACATATAATCAAGAACACAGTTTGGATTTCTGAAGGGTTCTGGAATCGAAAAGGCTATTTACACCAACAGTGAAAATGTACTTAATTCATTAAATAACAAGTTACAAGCAGCAGGTATGTTCTGTGATTTGTCAAAGGCATTCGATTGTGTAAACCACAACATCCTTTTAAATAAATTAGAATTCTATGGTGTCACAGGCAGTGCTGCAAAATGGTTCAAGTCATACCTCGCTAACAGGAAACAAAGGGTGTCAGCGCAAGGGACTAGTGAATTAAGTCATCAGTCATCATCAGAATGGGAAGAAATTACATGTGGTGTCCCACAAGGATCCATCTTATGGCCATTGCTTCTTCTTGTGTACATTAATGATCTCTCATCAGTTACACTGCCAGAAGCAGAGTTCGTTTTGTTTGCAGATGACACAACTATTGCAATAAATAGTATGTCGACTGTAGTTCTAGAAAGATCTGCTAATGATATTTTCATGGATATTAATAAATGGTTTAAAGCCAACTCACTGACATTAAACTTCGAAAAGACTCACTATATGCAATTCAGAACCTGTAAGAACTTTCCACCCAGCATATGCATAACGTACGAGGAAGAGCAGATAGAAGAGGTTGACAGTCTTAAATTCCTGGGATTACAACTTGATAATAAATTCAGTTGGGAGGAGCACACCATAGAACTGCAGAAACGCGTTAACAAATCTGTATTTGCAATTCGGGTGTTAGCATACATAGGCGACATAAAAGTGAAAAAGCTTACATACTTTGCCTACTTTCATTCCATAATGTCATATGGTATAATATTTTGGGGTAACTCTTCAAGTCAAACAAAAGTTTTCAGAGTCCAAAAGCGTGTAATACGTATTATTTGTGGAGTAAACTCACGGACGTCTTGTAGAAACCTCTTCAAAGAACTGGGTATACTAACTACTGCATCTCAGTATATTTACTCCTTAATAAAATTTGTCCTAAATAATATATCTCTTTTTCCAACAAACTGCTCAGTTCATACATACAATACCAGGAACAAAAATGATCTGCACAAGGATTTAAAAGCACTTACTTTAGTTCAAAAAGGGGTCCACTACTCAGGAACACTCATCTTCAATAATTTGCCAGCAAACATAAAAAATTTAGTTACAAATAGGGATCAGTTTAAAAGGAGCCTGAAAGACTTACTAGTGGCCAACTCCTTCTACTCCATTGACGAATTTTTTAATAGAAACAAATGATGTGTTGTATATATTTATACTATTAGTATTGTTATTTCAGCTTTATAAAATAAAAAATAAAAAAGGTGACATGTTCCAGATCCACGAGGATCTCCTCAACACAGATCTGTGGAACGAAAACTAATCTAATCTAATCTAATCCACGAAGCCACCGTAGGTTACTTTTTCCCCCCTCATCTTGTTGTGTCTTTAGACGCTCTTGCGCAAGATGATGCCTTTCACCTATCTTGTTACGACTACTGACGTGGCCTTTTAATCTATTTGCTTATAAAGTTTGAGCACCCTAGTTCCCTTTTTTCGCTTGTTAGCTTTTTATGCGTTTCTCTCATGATAAGGATGGTCTGACGACCCAGTAGTTTAGTCGCTTTAAACACAAAATCATCATTATTTGACCTAGGTGCCAGAGCTGTTCATGGAGGCCAGTCCCTCTGTATATAGTGTTTTTCTCTCGCAAGAATGTCAGGCTCACACAGGTAGCTGCAATACTTAGTGTGACCTACTTGCAAAAACCCGACACCATCTCAGTACTTTGAAATCTCCACATAGCAGCCATTCATGCTTGTTTACAACAGATTTCAGCACGCCGCAGCTTTCTTCAGCTAAGATAGCATGCGTGGCAGAGATTGATTGTGTTTCGTTAATATAGTGGATCAGTATTGCCTTCATGCTTGTTTTTGAGGCATCTAGAAAGAGTGTTAACGCATCTGGTTTGTATGTAGATAACAGGGCATCCAACAAACTGTCGGTATCGTTGTAGAATGTAACGCCACTTTCAGTATTGAAATGACACTCGAGTTATTACTGACGCTTCAGAAACAGACTGATATGTCAGTGGCGAGAGTCCACTGCTGCAGTGGCGAGACAAAGGGTTGGCCCTTACGCTTTGGAAGTCTCAAATTCCTAATCATATCACTGAGTTCAAGTGGTGCGATTTCACATGGTTCTCCAGTTGATGATGTTGTTGTAAGCGTAGGGTCAGAGTCACTGTTGGATGGTTACACTTTTTCGGCTGTGTTTATCACTTCAGCATCATTGTATGACTGCTTAACGGTGGCAAATGTCTCTTCGTATTGATTCCTTTCCCTCACATACATTCACTGCCAACCGACACGACACTCGTTCCAGTAACAAGTCAACCTACGTAACACAAACACATGCAGCCGTGACAAACCACATTAAAATCGAGCCCATTTTCTACATTCGACAATACTCTCGTGACTGAATGATGTAAAGCAGTGTTGCGTAAATGTAATAGAAGATCCCGTCTCACTCACTTGTGCAGAGGAACCCTTGTCAAAATGCCTTTGCATATGGCCTTTATAATGTCCCATTAGTGTGACTGTGGAAAGTAAACACCTTATTTACGTCTTACCCTGAGTCAGAATACAAAATTGTTCAAATGGCTCTGAGTACTATGTGACTTAACTTCTGAGGTCACCAGTCCCCTGGAACTTAGAACTACTTAAACCTAACTAACCTAAGGACATCACACACATCCATGCCCGAGGCAGGATTCGAACCTGCGACCGTAGCTCTCGCGCGGTTCCAGACTGTAGCGCCTAGAACCGCTCGGCCACCCCGGCCGGCAGTCAGAATACAATTTTAACCTTGATATTCGTGTTCAGCTCATCTATGTAAAGCACGGTTACTTCCGTTTCTGTAAAAAATAAAAACAGAAGATTTGTGTACTATCATAATCAAACATTGGCATCATGGGACGTACTATCTTCTCTTAAGAAAATGAAAATGACCGAATCGAAGAAATTACTTGTAAATTCGTTTTCTGTTTCAAGTAATTCCCCTTGACCACTTCAATCGTAGTGGCTGGACGGATACTGAAACACTATCTGGAGAGCCTCTCCAGTGGACTTGAGGGCCGCACGTCGCTAGTTGCAGAGAACTATTTAATGTGAAGCGCCGTCTCCTAACGAGGGCCATTGTGTTTCGTCATTAATAAAGGCGATAACAGACACTTTTGATACACTCTGACGCTAATAAAGGAGCAATGAATTTGTGGTGCCACCGAAAATCACGTTTGTGGTTGTAAATAATTACAAAAAAATGCGCTGCTACAATGTAGAGGTGAGCTAAGTATAAATTGTGACTAGTTTTCGACACAAGGGAAATTAGGCTCTGTAATGCATATTGCCTAAAACAAAGCAATGAGTACTGTCCGCCGTGAGAATGAATTCCGCCTGGTGGCGTTATGGGAGCGTAACAAGAGGTGAGGGAAGTGGTAAGCGGAGCGGAGAAGAATACGAACCATCCTAGTGACGATACGGGACGCAAATCGGGAATTCCACTGACGTACATTAGTGCTACTGTTGTTAACGTCCGTGTAAAGTAGTTGAGGGGCGGTCCAACAATAGGTAGGGGATAACGTGTTGAACGCCCACGCCTCATTACAGAACGTGAAGATCGGCGGCTTGGCAGCTCTTTAAAGCAGGATACGCGTCGATTCATCGCAGATGGGATGACGTTCCTAGGTAACACCTGATGTTCTATGTGCCCTCTCCAGAAATGTGAACTGTGAAACAGCTTGTAGAGTATTAGAACATTGGAAGGAATGTGTTGCATGTAAAAATAAATAATACCAGCTGTAAATGGAAGAAATCATTACTGAAGTACAGGATGCTTAGCGATGGTCTAGCGTAACTGAAACAAACTGACACACGAAAATAGAATCAGGAAGCTCGTGGAAGAATGTGTGAGCCAATTATCAAGAAGCACATGTAGTCCCAGTCTTCAAGAAGGGTGGTCGAGCAGATGCGCAAAACTATAGGCCTGTATCTCTGACATCGATCTGTTGTAGAATTTTAGAACATGTTTTTTGCTCGAGTATCATGTCGTTTTTGGAAACCCAGAATCTACTCTGTAGGAATCAACATCGATTCCGGAAACAGCGATCGTGTGAAACCCAACTCGCTTTATTTGTTCATGAGACCCAGAAAATATTAGATACAGGCTCCCAGGTAGATGCCATTTTTCTTTACTTTCGGAAGGCGTTCGATACAGCTCCGCACTGTCGCCTGATAAACAAAGTAAGAGCTTACGGAATACCAGATCAGCTGTGTGGCTGGATTGAAGAGTTTTTAGCAAACACAACACAGCATGTTGTTATCAATGGAGAGACGTCTACAGACGTTAAAGTAACCTCTGGCGTGCCACAGGGGAGTCTTATGGGACCATTGCTTTTCACAATATATATAAATGACCTAGTAGATAGTGTCGGAAGTTCCATGCGGCTTTTCGCGGATGATGCTGTAGTATACAGAGAAGTTGCAGCATCAGAAAATTGCAGCGAAATGCAGGAAGACCTGCAGCGGATAGGCACTTGGATCAGGGAGTGGGAGCTGACCCTTAACATAGACAAATGTATTGCGAATACATAGAAAGAAGGATCCTTTATTGTATGATTATATGATAGCGGAACAAACACTGGTAGCAGCTACTTCTGTAAAATATCTGGGAGTATGCGTGCGGAACGATTTGAAGTGGAATGATCATACAAAATTAACTGTTGGTAAGGCGGGTACCAGGTTGAGAGTCATTGGGAGAGTCCTTAGAAAATGTAGTCCATCAACAAAGGAGGTGGCTTACAAAACACTCGTTCGACCTATACTTGAGTATTGTTCATCAGTGTGGGATCCGTACCAGGTCGGGTTGACGGAGGAGATAGAGAACATCCAAAGAAGAGCGGCGCGTTTCGTCACAGCGTTATTTGGTAACCGTGATAGCGTTACGGAGATGTTTAGCAAACTCAAATGGCAGACTCTGCAAGAGAGGCGCTCTGCATTGCGGTGTAGCTTGCTGTCCAGGTTTCGAGAGGGTGCGTTTCTGGATGAGGTATCGAATATATTGCTTCCCCCTACTTATACCTCCCGAGGAGATCACGAATGTAAAATTAGAGAGATTCGAGCGCGCACGGAGGCTTTCCGGCAGTCGTTCTTCCCGCGAACCATACGCGACTGGAACAGGAAAGGGAGGTAATGAGAGTGGCACGTAAAGTGCCCACCCCCACACCCCGCTAGTGGCTTGCGGAGTATAAATGTAGATGTTAACAAATACTCATCACCTCCAACAGAATTTTGGTCTTATGGAGCTACCAATAACCTTCTACTTTACAAGATTCTCTCACTTCACTAAACCTCATGAAATGTTTCAGCATAGCTATCGAGTGGTTGGAATACGATGTAAGAGACGTACAGTATGACTGGCCTGCATTTCTATCCAAGATTTGCAGAGATCCGTCCTTGAACTATCTTACTGAGCTGTCGCGAAGAATACGCTCCCTATGTGTTTTGCCGTGAAGCCCTTGTGGTTGATGTCTAACGCCATCGAATTCTCTGGAAAGTGTAATTCTACCCCTATAATCTAAATGATGATGCGGGCTGCTACATTAATATAAGTTGATGGATGTCATTTTTGCGAAAATACCTTAAAGTGAGAATAATGAAACAGTACCTCACTAATTAACTCAAAAACAAGGACCTTTCTAATAGAATCGCTCCAAGGAAGTCCTATCAGTGACTGGAGAGCATGATTCGGCAGTCGAGATTTCTTACCTAAAATCGTGAAACACCGTAGCGGTTCGAACAACTTTGTTAGCTTAAACATTACTCATTGGTTTCTTGTGTAGTAACATCGATGTAAGATGATGACCGGTAGTCTTCTCCTGATACCTCTAAAAGAAGAAGTGTCCTTTTTCAGAAAATATTTGTTAAACAAAATCACTTCCTCCGCACCAGAACGGCTGTGATTTCCCTACGTAGTGTGCGCTGATATGGCTGCCTGTCTCACTTACGGCTAGCCACTGCGCCTCGCCCCACCGTCTTGTGGCAGCTCCAGATGGTCTCAGCTAGCGTCAGAACTGAAATCTTACGCCCTGCTAATTCGTTCTAAAGTACTACTTGAGCTCACTGAATATTACTGATATCTGCAAATGTGACATAAAATGTAAATTTGGAAAATAAAATGTAGCTGGGAAATAAGAGGTACTTTACAAATCGAAGATACCTTTACATCCAAGGTAACACCTAGAAATCGAAAAGAAAATCGCGTTGAATAATGTTAGTTCTGTGAATCTGTTTTTCTGATACAATGGACGGAAAAAAGGAAGAATTTCAAATAAAATGTACAAGTAAATGAAAAAGATTACGATTTTTAAAAGTGCGTCTTACGTGCTGGAATTGATATAAAAGTGGAAGGAGCGAAGATGTGAGTCCTTAGAAGTGGATAAATAAAATGCGTTGCATTCATGAAACGTTTTACACCTTATGGTGTGCGTACTGTAAGACCTTCGGTACACACACCATCAGATTATTTGACTTGTCGCTCTAACGAAGTATGCGAGTGTCAGCAGTATGTCTCGTGGCGTGTTTATCTTCTGCCGTTAGGTCAGACGATAGAAATGCCACAAGTACGCTTACAGTAGCAGATTGACGGTGACCGACTTTAAACAGAACTCGATTACTTTTCACACACATTTATTAAAATAATAACAATCATAGATATTACGTAATTTGATTCTGGATGCTGTTTACAATTGACAATCTGAAGCTCCTTTGGGCTTGGTAAGTTAGTCTTATTCTCACATATCTCTGATACTTGACAAAGTGTCTATATATTTCTCTTCATGGCTATGTACAGGAATATGATAATCTTATTAGGCGCAGACTGAAACTTGACTACAGACTAATGCAGACTGACTAATCGGAGGTCTGTACACTCGTTATAATACCTCGCGCGTTCATATCACTGCGCGAGTGTGATCCGCGAGGAGAAAAGGTTCTACATTAGCAGCAATCTCATTGGCTGCGTTACATATTAATACGCGGATTGACGGAAGCAGAATTTGGTCCGTCTTTATGGCATCGCCATCTCGTAGTGCGGAAACGGACGAGCGCTGCGCGTGCGCTGTTGCGCTTAGCGGGGCGCGCTCTAGTGGGGAAGTTGTGTGCGCGCTGACTACGTGGAACTACACTCCTGGAAATAGAAATAAGAACACCGTGAATTCATTGTCCCAGGAAGGGGAAACTTTATTGACACATTCCTGGGGTCAGATACATCACATGATCACACTGACAGAACCACAGGCACATAGACACAGGCAACAGAGCATGCACAATGTCGGCACTAGTACAGTGTATATCCACCTTTCGCAGCAATGCAAGCTGCTATTCTCCCATGGAGACGATCGTAGAGATGCTGGATGTAGTCCTGTGGAACGGCTTGCCATGCCATTTCCACCTGGCGCCTCAGTTGGACCAGCGTTCGTGCTGGACGTGCAGACCGCGTGAAACGACGCTTGATCCAGTCCCAAACATGCTCAATGGGGGACAGATCCGGAGATCTTGCTGGCCAGGGTAGTTGACTTACACCTTCTAGAGCACGTTGGGTTGCACGGGATACATGCGGACGTGCATTGTCCTGTTGGAACAGCAAGTTCCCTTGCCGGTCTAGGAATGGTAGAACGATGGGTTCGATGACGGTTTGGATGTACCTTGCACTATTCAGTGTCCCCTCGACGATCACCAGAGGTGTACGGCCAGTGTAGGAGATCGCTCCCCACACCATGATGCCGGGTGTTGGCCCTGTGTGCCTCGGTCGTATGCAGTCCTGATTGTGGCGCTCACCTGCACGGCGCCAAACACGCATACGACCATCATTGGCACCAACGCAGAAGCGACTCTTATCGCTGAAGACGACACGTCTCCATTCGTCCCTCCATTCACGCCTGTCGCGACACCACTGGAGGCGGGCTGCACGATGTTGGGGCGTTAGCGGAAGACGGCCTAACGGTGTGCGGGACCATAGCCCAGCTTCATGGAGACGGTTGCGAATGGTCCTCGCCGATACCCCAGGAGCAACAGTGTCCCTAATTTGCTGGGAAGTGGCGGTGCGGTCCCCTACGGCACTGTGTAGGATGCTACGGTCTTGGCATGCATCAGTGCGTCGCTGCGATCCGGTCCCAGGTCGACGGGCACGTGCACCTTCCGCCGACCACTTGCGACAACATCGATGTACTGTGGAGACCTCACGCCCAACGTGTTGAGCAATTTGGCGGTACGTCCACCCAGCCTCCCGCATGCCCACTATACGCCCTCGCTCAAAGTCCGTCAACTGCACATACGGTTCACGTCCACGCTGTCGCGGCATGCTACCAGTGTTAAAGACTGCGATGGAGCTCCGTATGCCACGGCAAACTGGCTGACACTGACGGCGGCGGTGCACAAATGCTGCGCAGCTAGCGCCATTCGACGGCCAACACCTTGGTTCCTGGTGTGTCCGCTGTGCCGTGCGTGTGATCATTGCTTGTACAGCCCTCTCGCAGTGTCCGCAGCAAGTATGGTGGGTCTGACACACCGGTGTCAATGTGTTCTTTTTTCCATTTCCAGGAGTGTATGTACACAACACACCTGCCATTATCTTCAGGTGAGTATGACCCGAGAAGGACTTTGTTTTTCCGTGGCTTTCGTATATTTACACACTTTCGCACCCTTTTTATAGCTTAATTTGTTACATTTGTTCCCCTGGATCTACACGGTTCGCGTGTTTGACAACATGTGCAAATATCAATTGAAATATTCTTACTACATCTTTGAGATACATGGAAAAATGTTGTTTTTTATTTTATTTTTTTAACGATGCAGATTTTTGCTTGCTTATTGAAATGAATGAAGTTACACAACAGTGCAGGTCGCTTATTGCGTGCAAGTTATTAAAGCATTATTGCTACGTTCTATCAGCTCTTTCATGCGGACGCATTTCATATAGCGTAGTAGTTTCTGAGTAGTCATGATGAAACGATTTTATTTCTGACAAGCACCTTTAAGCATCAGTAAATGAATGTGACGATGAGGAGAATATTTCTGAAAAGATGATGATCTTGCCAGTGGCGACACAATTAATCTTACATCTGAATCAGAAGGCACGTCGAACATCACTATCTCACTGACGACGTGAAAGCGATGCAGGTGGTTCAGTAAAACGACAAAAATATAATTTGGAACTTCGTGGAGTTTTGAAGTTCAAACTGCAAGAGGTGGCAAGAATTACACTGAAGAGCCAAAGAAACTCGTACACTTGCCTAATATAGTGTAGGGCCCATGCGAGCACGTAGAAGTGCCGCAACGCCACGTGGCGTGGGCTCGGCTAATGTCTGACGTAGTGCTGGAGGGAACTGCTGTCATCAGTCCAGCTTGACTCTCCATGAATCTGTAAGACTACGAGGGGGTGGAGATCTGAACAGCACATGGCAAGGCATCCCAGATACGCTCAATAATGTTGATTTCTGGAGAGTTTGGTGGCCAGCGGAAGTGTGTAAACTCAGAAGAGTGTTGTCGGAGCCACTCTGTAGCAATTCCGGACGCGTAGAGTGTCACATTATCCTACTGAAATTGCTCAAGTTCGTCTGAGTGCACAATGTGACATGAATGGATGCAGGTGCTAAAACAAGGTGTTTACGTACAGGTCACCTGTCGGAGTCCTATCTACACGTATCAGAGGTCCTATACCACTAACAGCACACGTCCCACACCGTTACAGAGCCTCCACCAGCTTGAACATTCCCCTGCTGATATGTAATGTCCATGGATTCATGAGGTTTTCTCCAAATCCTTACAGGTCCATCCGATCAGGCAACGTGTTTCCAGTCATCAACTGGCCAATGTCGGTGCTGACGGGCCCACGCGAGGTTTAAAGCTTTGTTTCGTGCAGTCATAGAGGCTACACGAGTAGGCCGTAGGCTCCGAAAGCGAAAATCGATGATGTTTCGGTGAACGTTTCGCATGCTAACACTTGTTGACGGACCAACACTGAAATCTGCAGCAATTTCCGGAAGGGTTGTATTTCTGTCATGTTGAACGATTCTCTCCAGTTGTCGTTGTTCCTGTTCTTGCAGGATCTTTTCTCGGCCGCAGCGATGCCGGAGATTTGATGTTTTACCGGATGAGCCGTGCATGACTCGCCGTCCCACCATTTGGTATTTTACACCATGGTTTAATGTATTTCCATCTCTCCACGTTAATTTAAATTACTGGCGTTATTGAGTTGTTCTTTTTCCTGACCGTCATCGGCGCTAGTAGCGCTTATCGGTATATCCCCTCTGATAGGATCTTTGCTCGGCTGTTACCACATCCCGGCTGTCATCTGTCCGGAAATGAGTCGGAACGTGCGAGGAGGAGAGTTCACGGCGGCAGTTCGGGTCGTGAGTTGGGCCCTGGCAGGGAGTAGCAACGCGTCTGGAGCGCAGCCCGGGCCATCCAGTCGCCGGATTGCAGCAGCGGAGAGCCCTGCGTGGACATCGGCCGCCCGACCGCTGCCGCCACGCATCACTTAACCCGGGCATGACCTTTGGTGGGTTGTTGGTCGGTCGGTTGGTCCGAGGACATCTCCGTGCGGCGTGGTCGACTGGGCCACTGGCGGTGTGTGCGCAGCGTCGGAGCCTCTCTGGAGCTAACGGACCCAGGACGTGAAGGTTAAGTGGTTTTGAGGATTACGTTGTTGGTTCCGGCTTGCTGTTGTGGAGGTTTTCCTGTGGGCAACAAAGAGTCAAGTGTTCGAGGTAGCCGCCGTCAGGTGGAATCGATTAAATTAATTTATCCTTAGATAAGTGCACAAGCGGAATTTTCTGACTTGTGGCCGTTAGTGTTCTGGTTACTTGCCCTGCCCGCTAACGTAATTTATAGGAGTGTCTTTTCCTCACCGTTGTTGCTGCCCCACATGGTGTGTAGTTTGGCAGCTCAGTTCACATATGCGTTTGTTTGGGGATACTGATACTTAAACTTTTTTGAGGCCTTGAGTTCTCGTGTACTCCGTCGTGGCAAGCAAGCGGTTGGTCTGTCGGTCCGTGACCGTCCCTTGGTTGGGTTTCGTACGAATTAATTGTAGTTGGACTCTCACCTGTCTCGCATAAGTGAACGAGGGCAGACCGATCCACTAGAGACTCCTAAGTGCACCATTCCCTTAATTATTCTTTGGAAGTGTTAATGTTGTTGTAATTTATTTCAAACAGTTTTTTTGGGGCATCACTATAATTTATATTTTCAATTTGCCAAGGTTAATGAGGGCCTTCAACCCTGGAAACATGTTCTCAGAGTTTCCTTTAAGTCCAAACATTATTGCTTTCTGCCCTTGAAAGGCTATTGTAATTTCTTCTGCAAGGTTTTATAAGTTACTGTGGGCCTTCCGCCGTTGGTGTTGCAAAAGGGAATTTGTTAACTCAACTTTCCGGCCTTCAGCCATCTTATTGCGTTTGTTTATGTCTTTCTGTGCACCTTGCGGGCTATCATCCGTTTTAGCATCTCAAAACATTGTGGCCTTCTGCCTTCAGTAATCATCATAGTATATTTGGAATTTGAAGATTTAGCCGGTCGGTGTGGCGGTTCTAGGCGCTTCAGTCTGGAACCCAGTGACCGCTACGGTCGCAGGTTCGAATCCTGCCTCGGGCATGGATGTGTGTGATTTCCTTAGGTTAGTTAGGTTTAAGTAGTTCTAAGTTCTAGGCGGGTGATGACCACAAATGTTAAGTCCCATAGTGCTCAGAGCCATTTGAACCATTTAGCCATTTGAACCATTTTTTTTTAAATTTAATTCGGCGGCCTTCAGCCACTCCGCATGCTGCTTTTACATATGTATACAATTTATCTTATTCGTAAATTTAACTAGGTGTCATGTCTTTTCAAAATTGATTTATTCTAAAGCATCTGTTTGGTGGCCTTCAGCCGCGAAGCAAATTTAATTCTTTGAAAGTGTATTTGTGAACTAAATGATAATAAATTACAATTTTGAAATGAATCCGACCGCAACACCCTTGGCCCTTTCCACAACCCTAATTACCTGTTAGCCCTGCGTGATTTAGCTGGCGTTTCACAGGATTCCTGGTATTCACGGTACACTTGTGAAATGGTCGTACGGGAAATTCCCACTTCATCGCTAGCTGGGAGAAGCTGTGTCTCATCACCCTTGCGCCGACTGTAACACCATGTTAAAACACACTAAAATCTTGATAACCTGCCAGTGTAGCTGCATTAACCGATCTAACAACTGCGCCAGACACTTGTTCCCTTATATAAGCGTTGCCGGGTGGTTTTTTCGGTCACTAATCGTGATTAACGCTATACGCAGACGCTTGGGATATACACTCCTGGAAATTGAAATAAGAACACAGTGAATTCATTGTCCCAGGAAGGGGAAACTTTATTGACACATTCCTGGGGTCAAATACAGCACATGATCACACTGACAGAACCACAGGCACATAGATACAGGCAACAGAGCATGCACAATGTCGGTTCTAGTACAGTATATATCCACCTTTCGCAGCAATGCAGGCTGCTATTCTCCCATTGAGACGATCGTAGAGATGCTGGATGTAGTCCCGTGCAACGGCTTGCCATGCCATTTCCACCTGGCGCCTCAGTTGGACCAGCGTTCGTGCTGGACGTGCAGACCGCGTGAGACGACGCTTCATCCAGTCCCAAACATGCTCAATGGGGGACAGATCAGGAGATCTTGCTGGCCAGGGTAGTTGACTTACGCCTTCTAGAGCACGTTGGGTGGCACGGGATACATGCGGACGTGCATTGTCCTGTTAGAACAGCAAGTTCCCTTGCCGGTCTAGGAATGGTAGAACGATGGGTTCGATGACGGTTTGGATGTACCGTGCATTATTCAGTGTCCCCTCGACGATCACCAGAGGTGTACGGCCAGTGTAGGAGATCGCTCCCCACACCATGATGCCAGGTGTTGGCCCTGTATGCCTCGGTCGTATGCAGTCCTGATTGTGGCGCTCACCTGCACGGCGCCAAACACGCATACGACCATCATTGGCACCAACGCAGAAGCCACTCTCATCGCTGAAGACGATACGTCTCCATTCGTCCCTCCATTCACGCCTGTCGCGACACCACTGTAGGCGGGCTGCACGATGTTGGAGCGTGAGCGGAAGACAGCCTAACGGTGTGCGGGACCGTAGCCCAGCTTCATGGAGACGGTTGCGAATGGTCCTCGCCGATACCCCAGGAGCAACAGTGTCCCTAATTTGCTGGGAAGTGGCGGTGCGGTCCCCTACGGCACTGCGTAGGATCCTACGGTCTTGGCGTGCATCCTTGCGTCTCTGCGGTCCGGTCCCAGGTCGACGGGCACGTGCACCTTCCGCCGACCACTGGCGACAACATCGATGTACTGTGGAGACCTCACGCCCCACGTGTTGAGCAATTCGGCGGTACGTGCACCCGGCCTCCCGCATGCCCACTATACGCCCTCGCTCAAAGTCCGTCAACTGCACATACGGTTCACGTCCACGCTGTTGCGGCATGCTACCAGTGTTAAAGACTGCGATGGAGCTCCGTATGCCACGGCAAACTGGCTGACACTGACGGCGGCGGTGCACAAATGCTGCGCAGCTAGCGCCATTCGACGGCCAGCACCGCGGTTCCTGGTGTGTCCGCTGTGCCGTGCGTGTGATCATTGCTTGTACAGCCCTCTCGCAGTGTCCGGAGCAAGTATGGTGGGTCTGACACACCGGTGTCAATGTGTTCTTTTTTCCATTTACAGGAGTGTGCATATTCTATCACCAGGGAGGGAGGAGATGGATGTAACGGGGTGGTGACAGAATGGGGACCGATGATCGGACGCGTTTTTAAAGTCAGCGTGTCGAGAACGTGAATACTGTTTACGCCGGTTTCTGGTCTGCCGCAGTAGACTGGGGCGCAACTAGTAGATCCACTGCCCCGGGAATCGTGGGAATTGTAATAGCTAGTTTTCTCCTCAGTGTTGGTAATTTACTGAATGTGTAAGTTCAGATCAACAGTCTCTAATTCATCTCTTAGTAGGTTACAAATATTAAAAAGTAGCTAGCCAAGATTAGAGCGCTTCTTGGCTCTGTTAAGGATGACTTGGGTTTGAGGAAGCCCGGTGTGTACAAGATCCCTTGCCACTGTGGGAAGTCTTATATTGGTCAAACAATCCGGACCATTCAGGAGCGATGTGTTGAGCACCAGCGGCACACACGGCTGCTTCAACCTGAGAAATCTGCAGTGGCGGAACACTGTCTCACCGAGGGACACAGAATACTATATGACGAGACACAAATGGTTGCCCCTGCATCTCGCTATTGGGACTGTGTTTTAATAGAATCCATAGAGTTTCGTTTATCTGATAATCTTATTAATGAGACAAGGGTTACCTTTTAAGTTAGACTTGGAACCGGTGTTATCAGACATTAAAAAACAGCGGTCTGTGTTTCGATCGTCGTTATAATTTTGAATTTTTGATAGCGATATCTCGATTTCACCTGTTTTCTCCACTGGCGGCGCTCTTTGTTTACTTGAGCTAGAGGGCAGTTACAGCTCCTTCTCGCGCACTCGTTGTGGGTCTTCTACGGCCTATACATGGGCCGCCGCTTGCGCTGGGAAGTCAGTTCCGGCGAGATCGTGTACCAGCACTCTCACCTGAATATGGCGGCCAGTTGGACCGCGCAAATATTGTCTCAAGATGACGTTATGATCCGGCTGCACACCCGAGAAGATTATCAATTATTACGCCGGGAAAGCCTTCGTAATCTCATAGCTAGGGATACTTTGCTTTCACGTGTACGAATTGAGAGTAATTCAGAAGTATCAAAATTAGTTGGAGGTTTCTTTGTGGTCTATAACATTGTGATAGAGCTGCATGAGGCCACGCGTATGTTTGTGTGTGATAAGTTTTCTGAATCAGTAATGTAACTGGTCGTGGGCACTGTATGTGTATATAACATTCCGGTGGTCACAGTACAATCCGACTATTTTTCTGAGATATGAGTTTCCTTCTGCATGGCTTGCATAGCTGTTAACTCGTGTTTGTTGGTGAGAAACTGTTTGCGGTATTCTACACTCACAAACGAACCGGTTTTCATTTTAAATAAATCCTCGTGCAATACTGTTTGCTTTCGCTATCATTCTTTGTCGGTGTCGTGATTTGCAGTGGATTCCTCTGCGTACTTTTTACTATGAATTTGGGTGTATGTCCGGATACTCAGCCATCGAGTCTAGCTTCGCCCTAACTCATTTTAGATTTTAGTATTCAGTACAAACACTCCCTAGTAGGTCAAGATTATTATTGATATGCTTGCTGATATTTTTGAAATCTTAATACAAGAATAAATGTTTAATAAGAGGTATCCTTGATGTTAATAACCCACCTGCTATTTATGCAAGTCCTGTCGAGCCTCTTCTAGGCATCCTAGATCACATGAGTGATTATCAGCTTATCTTTAAAAGCATTTCCCAAACTGAATCTCCTCCAGAATTAAAAAGTTCTGAGTGTCTCTGAAGATATAATTGTTTTCCTGAATTGAAGCCTATTTACCAATAAAGTCTTCAGTTAAGTACAGTGTAGTTACAGGTTTCATTCTAGAGGCGACCCTATAAAATCTATTAGAAAATACGATTCCACCCATGAGGCTCTGTTCCTCTGCAATTATCAAACAGAAAAGTCCACCTCTCTGCCCTCTCCCCACTGCACTAGCACTATGGTTGAATAAGCAACACTTAAGTGCCACCTGACGAGCTAACCTTCACGAGGCAGGTTTCACTAGAAAAGCAAACAAATGTACAACAAACAAGGTCACCAATGGCGGAAAACTTTACGCTGCAGGCGTTTCTCCACAACAATTGCTAAATCCTGCTGGACTCGTATTTATTGTGCGTCAGGGAGAAGAGGATTTCCGAAAAGCGCGCCCAGCGAGCTTTAAAGGACGCTATGCGGCCCCCATTAAAATCTTGGGAGATCCCCAACTGCACGTCGCTGCATCAAACCTCTCTAAAAATACGACCGTAGCTGAATTTTTATGAAGCGATATGTAAGCGCTCGGCGCACCAATTTAAGGAAAAAGGACTGCGCGGGAGAGAGGAAGGGGTTGGGGGAAGGATGTTGGCCGGTGGGTGGGTGGGGATTAGGACGCGACGAGTGCAAATAGCGGCCGCCTGCTGGGGAATTAAACCGGCGCCACTAATCGCAGGTTCGTGTCGGCGCAAGGCGATGCAGGGGCGGCAGCAGCCCTGCGATGTGGGCCGCGCTTTGGTCCCGCGATCTGTCCGCGCCGTCGGGATCCACGGAGGGGAGGCTCTCCACAGCTGGAGTAAAGCGCCCCTGACACGATAGGACAGAAAGCACTCGCTGCAAAAGTCACTCCTTTCGCACCTACACTGTCCTCTCTCCAGCCATTTCATCACGAGGACTTCAGGCAGGGCCGAGTTTTCGGACAGGCTATCTAAAGTAAAAAATTTTTCTTTCAGTTCTGGGGGACAGACATCTAAATATTCCACTCCATTCCATTATGGAGACGTCTCTTACAGACTCCCCAACGTTCTTAAAAAGTCATCAAGTGAAGGTAGCTATCAGAGTTAACGATAAGGTGCAACATCGCTTTCATGACAATAGCTGAAAGATCCATATTCTCACTCTGGGGTCTACACAATCACATGATTACAATGGTCGTCTTCCTACATTGGTCCTGAGGGCTCACCCTGTTTGATCAGATTTCAAGATTATCTTGTAACCCGAAAGAGCACCATCAAAAACAAGTTGCCCTTTTCCGATCAACACAGGAGAAGCAAGTATAATCAACCTTCTCCCGGACAAACTGCAAACCGTCCAGTATGCCCACCAACGCCTGCCCCCCCCCCCCCCTCCCCGAGGAACAAGAACCTTTCAGTTTTGAAAGAATTAGAGCTTTCTTAGTTCGTGAGATGGTCTGCAGCCTTAACGAGCAGTTGATTACAAAAAACCAAACTTTTTTACGAAGCTATGTTGTCCATCTTCCAAAAATGAAATATTTCTTCCACGCCTCCTCCCCCCCCCCCCCCCCCCCGCGCGCCACCACCAAACCTCTCTCTCTCTCTTATCCCATTTCCTCATTGAAACCAATGTCTCCTCCTACCCCCTTCTTCTTTCAACATTTATGGCGCCTTTCTTTCCATTCTTTCCAGACCAAAACTTCCTCCAACAGCAGAAATAACTTCTCTTTCCCTTATTGCGACATTACCCTCTGCTCCACGAACCTCATGTCACACCATTTCCTCTTTCATCCTCCCTTTCCATACTATCATAGAACACGAATCTCCCCATGCATTCACCCTCCTTCCATTTTCCGTTTTCCTTCCTACCCTCCCCCCCCTCCCCCCCCTCCCCCCCCTCTTCCCTGTCTTTCTCCCAATTCTCCAGCACTTCATGTAAATTCCTGTTGCTCCAACACCGCCACCTGGCTGGAAGACTCACGAAAGTCCCTTTACGTAACCCCGCTACGTAAATTCTGTGTTTATGGTCGGCGAGGGCGCTGCAGTTCCCCTCATTCAGTTCGATGGCTGTGGCCAAGGGGCTCGCAGTTCTTTCATCAGTTCATGCACGGCCAACACAGGATGCCGAGCTATTGGAGACCATTCTTCCTTCCTGGGCTGCTTTTACTTCGCCATGTCTCTCCCTCCCCATCTAGGGCGACTTCTCCGCTGCCTCCTCCTTCCCATCTCTGTATTCTTATCTATTTCGACATGGTCATCCACCTGGTTCCCGGTATTTCTTGCGATTTTGTTCCTCTGGCTTGTACTTTCATCCTTTTTGGAGGTTTTGCTCCCCTCTACCCTTGGGGTTAACATCCACTTATAAATTGTCTGTATTCAGCGTGAGCCATTTGGGGAAGTTTCCTTGGAGTCCATAGTGCGGATTCCTCTCCCTCCTTCCTTGCCCTCTTCCCTCCCCACTGAAGACCTGCTCCACCCCAGGAGGTCACCAAGCAAGTGCAGCCTGCCGACGTGGTGGACATACTCATGTGGTTGAGCCCCTTGACAATGAATGGATCACGCTACTGACTTCTGCGCTGTTTCCTCCCTATTTATGCCATGGAGTGGCTCCTTGTCGCCTCGCGGGATAAGCCGAGCGGTCTCAGGCGCTGCAGTCATGGACTATGTGGCTGGTCCCGGCGGAGGTTCGAGTCCTCCCTCGGGCATGGGTGTGTCTGATTGTCCTTAGGATAATTTAGGTTACGTAGTGTGTACGCTTAGGGACTGATAACCTTAGCAGTTAAGTCCCATAAGATTTCACACACATTTGAACATTTTTTAGCTGCTTGTCATCCTGGAGCATTGGAACTCCTGACAACGGCTGCCATGCCAGACGGCCCTTGCTGTGGCTGGGCGGCGCCCATGGCAAAGCCCATTATCAGAGTGGATGGTATCAGAGCGGATCGTCTGGGCAAAACTTGTATCAAGTTGCAAAATTCTGGCTGTTCTAAGACTGCCGTCTCTTCGAGTGGTAGCAGATCATTGAATGCTGCTTCGCATGACTTTGCAGCCTTCCCTGCTCTGGCTACGTACTGGGAGGCGGGCCAGGCTAACTGCCTTGTGATGAAACTTTTCCTCTTACCTGGTCTGTTCTGGGACATATGGGAACACATTCACCACCACAAAAGGTGGAGGATATCGAGGACAAGTTTCGTGAGGTGAAATCTCTCAGTAAGATGTGTTCGAGATCCCTGTTAATCAAAGCTTCTTCTGCCACAGAATCAGCAGCCCTTCGTGATTGTGACGGCCTTGGCGACGTTCTGGTGTCTGTTACCCCTCTCAATATGGTAGAGGGAGTGATTTTTCATAGGGACCTCATACTGAAAACTGATGAGGAACTGCAGGTTAATGTGTAGTAAGATGTGTTCATTTTGTTCAATGTGTGCAGAAGGGTGGTAAAGACAACCGCACCGATACTGGCACCTTTAGTCTAGCTTTTGAGAGCGATGCCCTCCCAAAGAACATCAAGGTTATGGGTACCAATGTGACATGAAGCTGCACGTCCCACCATCCATGGTGACGTGCGAGGTGAATCGTTTGCCCGTTTTTTAACGGGACCAAAAATGGCGTAATCACAGGTAGAGAGGTCCGGACTGTATGATGGGTGGCCGATTTCCGCAGGAGTGCCGCGACTGTGTTGGCCATATGAGGCTTTGCATTGTCGTGGAGCAGAACGACCCCACGGGTGACACTGACTGGCCGTTTTGATTTGATCGCTTGGCGAAGGATGGTCAAGGTTTGAGAGTAACGCTGGGCATTCAGTGTTGTACCGTTCTGCACCATGTGAATCAGAAGCGGGCCATGTTGGTCAGAGAAGAACTTCAGCATAACCTTTCCTGACTCGTATGAACGACGACGTCCCGCTGTACGTGCGAAACTGGTGAACATCGCAGCCCCGGGAATTTTATGAAAAAGCCATTCACCGCCTTGAGTCACACTGGGGAAAGTGTCTCAAAAGGCAGGGTCAATACTTCTAACATAATGTACTGGTTTCTATAATTATGCCTCCGGCTCGTTTCTTTTTTGACGCCCCTTATACGTTCCATCCTTGGAAAGTTCCAGTGTGCTACCATTATCTACACTGATGGATTTGAAATGATAGATAATGTGGCCGTGGAGCGAGACTGTGTGTGTCCCATATATTGGTGGAATGGCCCTTCTTTTGGCTCTTTATACTGATACACCTTGTCTTTAATATTGGCAGATCATTCACAGATAGTTGAAGAGGTCCTTAGCTTCCAGCGTAAAACTGATTTTTTTATTTTCAGTTATAAGGTTTTGCTTTAGTCCTGGAGCAGGGCAGGATGGTTGTGGTTGGGGCCTCTCTTCGTGTTTTCTTCCTCTGATACCTATGACCGCTCCCCCTTGTAAAGACCGCTCTTTTATCCCTCTGTTTTCCCAGTTTCTCGATTTGGCCTAAGTTTCTATACCTTCTACTGTGTGTGTTTTAACTTACTCGCATTATAGTTTGACCGCTCTGAGTGGACCCGCCCACTTTTAGCGGACCCTCTGTCTTACGCAAGTAACTTTCGAATCGTGACACTGATGACTTGGCCGTTTAGTCCCATAAATCTCTCAATCAATGAATCAAACTGTCGATGCCTGTAAATGCGTACGTACCGCTGCACAGGCTTTCCTTCTGCTACAGTGAGTCTTAATTACATGACACCTTCTATTTTATCACTTTTGTATTTCATTCGAACCTCCCCCCCCCCCCCCCCCTCGCCCTCGCCGGTCTCTTCTCCAGCTCGGTATGCTCAATATTTTTACCATTTATCTTTTTACCTCTTTTCAGAGATACCCACTTTAACTTGTTTAGCTTATGACAAATGTGTTTCCCATCGCCGTTTTACATGACATGACAACTGTTGGGCCCCATACTAAATGGTTGCAGTGTTCAAGAAAGTAAAATTTAAAGCATTTTGAATTTATTGATCTCTTAGTGATATTAGACTCGCCGCACGCTAGATTCACGTGTTTGAGCTGTAATTATTTCTTTATTGTTCCAGTCTGATGAGGTGCTAACTGCTTGAAACGCGTATTTAGATTTAGTAAAACAATAACGTAGTTACAACAGAGATCGGTCACTCATTTGAATCTTTCCATCTAAGAGTAGCATTTGCCCCCAATACCCTCAAGTGTTAATTAGGTATGGTAGGACAAAAAAGAAAGGAAAAAAGGAGAAGCACCGTGAAGGTGAGGAGGAAACGAAATGAAACATCGCTGATTGGGAAGTCGTTGTATTCTCCCCCGGGGGAAGCTGTCCCATAACTGTTGCAACTGGTCTTTGGCGTCCTGCATGTTGGCAGCGGGACGGAGTCAACATCACAGCCTGCCACGTTGTTGGTTTGCACCGTACCATTTATCAACGCATTTCCAACTCTCTGGAGGAGGCATGGACGACTAGATCGAAACGAACGGTGTCTGTGTAGCAAGCTAGACCTTTCCAGTTAAGTGCACCGGGGATCCTACTCACTTTGGGGAAATTAGCTGGCGTGTACTGGAGGGAGAGGTTGTAGCGGGGGGAATCAGAGGGAGCTAGGACCTAGCAACGGGCAGAGAGAGGTGCAGAAGTCTGGGAGGGGGGGGGGGGGGGGAGGGGGGTTTGCTCAACGCTGCACACAACCAGGGTGCGTGTTCCGAGGTCTCCAGAAAGTAGAAATGAGTCTCTTCTGGTACTGTCAACCGCTGTGTCCTCCAAACAGGCGATAAGACGCACATCGTCTCGTTTGCACTCTCCATTGGTTCCAGCCTCCCTATATGCTGCCATTGTGCAACGATCTGCAGTTTTCTTGACTGTCAATGGGTTTCTTATAATAATAACAGCTTGAAGGAAGTATTTAATCCGTACTGAAAATGAAGCGATTAAGGAAAACCATTTACACTGAAGCGCCAAAGAAACTGGTATAGGCATGCCCATTCAAATACAGAGATATGTAAACAGCCAGAATACGGCGCTGCGGTACACATCGCCTATATAAGATAACAAGTGTCTGGCGCAGTTGTTAGATCGGTCACTGGTGCCGCAATGGCAGATTGGTTCAAATGGCTCTGAGCACTATGGGACGTAACAGCTGTGGTCATCAGTCCCCTAGAACTTAGAACTACTTAAACCTAACTAACCTAAGGACATCACACACATCCATGCCCGAGGCAGGATTCGAACCTGCGACGGTAGCAGTCGCGCGGTTTCGGACTGCGCGCCTAGAACCGCGAGACCACAGCGGCCGGCAATGGCAGATTATCAAGATTTTAGTGAGTTTGAACGCGGTGTTATAATCGGCGTACGAGCGATGGGATACAGCATCTCCGAGGTAGTGATGAAGCGGGAACTACCCCGTACGACCATTTCACAAGTGCACAGTGAAAATCAGGAAACTGATAAAACATCAATTCTCCGACATCGTGGCGGCCGGAAAAAGATCCTCCAAGAAAAGGACCAACGACGACTGAAGAGAATTGTTCAACCTGACAGGACTGCTACCCTTCCGAAAATTGCCGTAGATTTCAATGCCTGTCCATAACAAGTGTCAGTGTGCGAACCATTCAACCAAACATCATCGATATGGCGCTTCGGATCCGAAGGCCCACTCGTATGCTCTTGATGGCTGCACGACACAAAGCTTTACGTCTCCCCTGGGTCCGACAAAACTGACGTTGGACTATTGATGGCTGGAAACATGTTGCCCGGTCGGACAGTCTCGTTTCAAATTATATCGTGCGGCTGGCTGTGTACTGGTATGGAGACAACCTCATGAATCCATGGACCCTGCATGTCAGCAAGGGATTGTTCAAGCTAGTGAAGGCTCTGTAATGGTGTGAGGCGTGTGCAGTTGGAGTGAAATGGGACCCGTGGTAAGTCTAGATACGACTCTGAGAGGCGACACGTACGTAAGCATCCTATCTGATCACCTGCATCCGTTCATGTCCATTGTGTATTCTGACGGACTTGGGCAATTCCAGCAGGACAACGCGACACACCACAGGTCCAGAATTGCTACAAAGTGTCTCCAGGTATACTCTTCTGAGTTGAATCACTTCCGCTGGCCACCAAACTCCCCAGACATGAACGTTATGGTTCAAATGGCTCTGAGCACTATGGGACTTAACATCTGAGTTCATCAGTCCCCTAGAACTTAGAACTACGTAAACCTAACTAACCTAAGCATATCACACACATCCATGCCCGAGATAGGATTCGAACCTGCTACCGTAGGGGTCTCGCGATTCCAGACTGAAGCGCCTAGAACCGCTCGGCCACACAGGCCGGCCATGAATGCTCATATCTGGGATGCCTTGGAAAGTACTCTTCAGAAGAAATCTCCAGTCCCTCGTACACTTACGGATTTATGGACAGCCCCGCAGCACTTCTTCAAACGTTAGCCGAGTCCATGCCACGTCGTGTTGTCACTTCTCACAGAGGCCCTACAGGAATTAGGAAGGTGTACCAGTTTCTTTGCCTCTTCAGTGTACATATTACGAGCAACTTCAACCGCTCCCTGTCTTGATAAACTACTCTGGTACGAGCTAGTTACTTAGTAGATGGACAAGGATTATGACATTGCTGTCCAGGAGACTACCTGACCATCACACAGACACTTGAGAGAAACACGCTCCCTGTGTGGACGAGCATGTCGCCTGAGAGTTACCACGTGAGGAAGTAGGCTGTCCGTGGTGTACCGTTGTTCCGTCAGAGTTCCATCAATCACCGCCAGCCTTCAGTTGAAGTCATACACGATGGTGCCTCAAACCGTGAAGCTAGGAGTGACACAGGTGTGTGTCTCCAAAACACTGTAAAATTGAAAACTCTCTCGAGGTCGCTACCATACTCGCCGACAACCATCATCCGCCATCGATGAACACACTGCGGCTCCATTATTTAACACTCCATACTTCACGGTCAGAGCACAATTGCAAACTTCGTAGTTTGTGATGTTAACGGCAGACTAAACATCAGACTGTAATTCCCTAATCTGGTTGCAATTAGTCTCTGACCAATAGTACGGGATGACACAGAATGTTCCACGGAGTCCGTTATTTGTTTTCGGATGCCAGGTGCAGATGTGAAGGCATCTTTGAGCAGACTATACGTGTGGGCCATTTTTACTGAGGAGCAAGAGTTCAGCGTTCTCCATTCGCCTGGTACAGTGTAACAAACGAATATATAATAATAACGAATAAAAATTGCGATAAAATACCTACCGTAGAATGTAAACGCCATAAATATAAAATAAAAGCAATAATAACAGCTACGTGGGTTTCTAGATCAGAGATGATCTAGAAACGGCAGCTGTTTCAGAAAAGATATCGAATTTAAAGTCCGTTGTTCATCACTGATTACTAAACTCAAAGGTCATGGTTGTTTTATTCGATTTTAAAGGGCTTTTGACACAGTTTACTAGGAAACATTGAACAGAGTAATATAAAACTTCACAGGATATTAATATGCTAGTGAAGAATGGAAGACTACCTGACTAAAATAAATTCCTGCCACAAAGATTCGTGTTCTATTATCCTGCACATATCTTCCCGATACTATTTTGAGGACCTTTGAATCTCTTAGTAACTACACGACATGAAAGTTTCGTTTCAGTGACTATGAGGGGGGGGGGGGGGTTGTATCAGGCTGTTATGACACCAAAGATAACAGGTGTTATAACAAAGGTAAGCAAGAGCAATAAATATTGCACAGGCGTAAACTTTAGGTAGATTAAAAGGAAAATGAGGACTGTTTTTTGGAGTGTGGTAAAAAAAGAACGTGAGTGAGTGCTTGAGAGGGAAAGAGGGAGGGAGAGAGAGAGGATAGACAGGAGACATTTGAGAAAATTTCTTTAAAGTTAGAGGATAATATGAATACGGACAGCCCTCAAATATTTAAACGTTTAACAACTTATTTTTAACAGGTGATAATCATATTGGTTCAAATACGTACAGCAGAGCTAGCTACATTGGAGATTAACTTTCAAAATGTAACTCGTCTAATCTTTTCGTAAAAAACAGTAGTAAAATAATTATATGTGGCTTAGTTCAGCTTTGTATCAGTTTAACTGCTACAAAGATAAATCTCTTAGTACTAGTGTTTTAGTACACACACTGAAGTATGCTGCTGCCAAGCCATTTCATAGAAACTGAGATAAAACGATAACGAAGCGTTACTGACCGATTACCTCATCGTCACTAAGATCCTAATTATTTTCTGACGTTAATCTACAACAGAACTTAGAAATACTTATTACAAAAAGTTAAAGTGACAAACATTTTCAATTTCAAAACGGATATCCATAGAATCAGCAAAACCGAGCTTAAAATTTTAGGAATCATCGTTTCTATCGCACAGGTTGTTTTTCCGCTCCAACTCTTCCTGCATAAGTTTAGTTTTTCTTGCGGATTATACAAGTGTATGAATAAAAAGTAGAACCAGCCATAATTTCGAAAAGACATCTAAATAAATATTTGTGAAGTATTGCCAGATGTTTTAAGGCAGGTGGACGATCATCAAACTGTAATGGGACTCAGTACACACCACTGAATGTTTGTCATAGTATGACAGATCATTATTTGAATAAACTGTAGTTTTGTGCTAAGGAAGAAGTGTTTATACATCTACATGTACATCGCAAATTGTGTTGGAAAACTCATACCCTGTACTTAATGAAGGACCTTTGTTGAGCTGCATTTACTGCAAATATAATAACAGTTACTACTGACTTAAAAATGAATAAATTTTGTTTATCGGCACATTGTCAATATTAATGATGTTGGGAAAACATGACATACAGACACGACAATCTTTCAACTAACAGAGATGGAATGTACGTCAGCCCTGGATCTTCCTGAAGATAAGTTTTCAAAAGTAAGGAGAACATCATGTTTAGTCAACTGTTTGATACCATGTAGAACCATTTAAGCGTTTTATAAACACTAAAATTTTTTTCTCTAGACGAAATTAAAAATATAGAACAACATTATAACTGTAGAACCAAAAGCAATCCCTACTAAAACAAACTTTAAAGATAGCATTTACGAAATATTTGGGAACACACGCCATCAATGACATGCAAGAAAATATTAAATATCTTATGGGTAATGTACTGGAGATTACGAGGGTATTAAGTAAATGTTATTGGAAGACCTCTTCTTCAGCACTGACTTCATAAAACTAAACAACGGTGGCCCCAGCATTTCAAAATGCTGTGAAACAAAATGTGAAGCAAGAGGCAGCCAGCACAACAAATGAGAAGTGGAGAAACCTGAAAAACGCAGCGTTAGATACTGAAAAGGAACAACTACTAGATAACATACATCTGCACACCATCAGATAAATCAGAATAAATGCATTCTTAACTGTTTTATGCCAATTTCAAAACTGATCTTAGTTGTCTTCTAACATGCACAATTTTTCTCATAGTAGAATAAACTTTAACAAAACTCAAACGTGGGAATTAAATGCTCTACTTTTTATGTAAGTGGGATAGCTGGGCAGAGCAAAATAATTGGAGTGTAATGGTTTGCCAAATCGGAAACATTTGGAGTGTGGGGCTAAAACCGTATTGCACAAATTGCTTCTAGACCGTAAAAAATATTCCTTCTATCACTACATATCAGATTGACGTTCATGTAATAGTTTGTAAGGGTTCATCCGCAACATGGATTCTCCTAAGTACTTTTCTACGAGATTTTGTTGCATCTGCCGAGAAAAAGTATCTGGAATTTTTATTGGTCATCAGTTTGTTCTCAGTTTCATGATGATTCCTCAGTTTATCAGAGATAAAAATATGAGTGGACTGACTTCAGGTTTATAACTGAAACACTTTCTATGGAATAAAATTCATCAAATTACAAGAACGTAATCAAAACCGTATTGGAAAATTTCAAGAAGTTGGGTTGTAACATCAGTCTAAAAGCTGCTACCTGCAAACAATTACTGAGCACGTTGTAGAAAATCCTGTACATTATAATGAAGAGAAAGGAGAAAACGTCAACCAGGACATTAAGAATGGGAAGAAGAGTAAGGATATCAGGGAATAAAGTGTGATGGCTAGATGTTGTTGGATGCTGGAGAGTGACAGTAAAAATGGAGATATAGGAAGAAAATTGAAAAAGATAATGTCTCAAAATTATATGTAACAGAGTACTCACGATGTTGTTTTGACCACTGTTTCCAGTATTCTTAGGGTATTTCTAAATTAGTGGAAAAAGGTAATTATCAAAATATGGACGTTGATGAGATATTTTTAAAATATTTCCGCATCGATTACTTAAATAACTAAAATATGAGATATTTTTTTCTGGAGACAGAGCAAAATTAAAGCCCTTTTCAGAATCAACATAACCGATCGATTCGAGACCGCCTATTTTTGAGAAATGGTCTGCCAATTTTTTAAAAATTCAGGCTAATGTAGTTAGCACTGTTGTTGTATTGCATTACCTCAAATAACTGACTGTTTTCCACATCCTAGAGATTTTATTTGGAGTAATTTAATGCACAGATGAAATCATAAGAATACAGTATCATTGATAGTAACGCCATCTCTGTGTCAGGGTAAGGAATGTTGACATTGGTCTCGTAAACATCTCCCAGACAGAGGTTAATTCCCAGAACTCACTGTAACGTTTTGTGGTTGTTACTTACCTGACACTGGGAAAATCCCAATGACGCACCAGGTAACTCTCCGTCTCTCTTAATCATGCAGTGAAAATTACAGGGTGCACAATATCGTCTCACAAGGTATCAAATACTGGACGTTCGAATGAGGAGAAGCCAATTTCTGATACACAATAAGTGGCTTTAGAATGCCTGAAATACCCGTTGGGGAAAGAGAATAATTTGAAAATTAAGAGTCTGCTTCGATATTTGGAACTAAATGAGAAATGATGTTATAAAATAAATTGCAAGAGATGTAAAATAGTCTCTAGAATAATTATACGGCTTTAAATGTCATAACCAATGTAATAATTGAATAGAGAATTTATTGTATTCAAAGAGAAGAGAATTCGGCATCCAATCAAAGGATAGGCTTTCCATTGGTGAGCGCGAATGCCACGGGCGACTAAACAACCGACAGGCAGAATACGGCGAGCCTTTGGCTGTAGCGGAAGTGATGCTACTAAAATCGCGACAAAGAGCATGGGTGCGAAGCGTAACAGTGACGTTCAGGTAATGTGACAGTGTGCACACAAAGTTTCCGTATAAGAAAATGGGAAAATCAAATGGACAGTGTGAAATTACGTATTTGACCAATCTGTGAGTAAAAGAGATGAGTAAGCTGACATTTAAGGCTACGCATTTACAGCTGAAGCTGCAGCTCAAGCGAACTCCCATGTGCGTTCCAAGAGGAAAGTAGCCTATCCAACATGCATCCACAGTTCCAACATTGCTAATGACAGCACCATTTTGCACCAATATTAAGAGAAAAACTTTCGTTCAAGTCCTCAGTAATGTAGTACGTAAAAGTCACCTGTTGGAAAGAAATTTTTGGTTAAAATTTGTCAAAACAATTGCGCAAGTTCATTCCTTCTTTTTCTTAATGTTCCGCGTTTAATTTACCACAAATCAGAAATTTCTTCCATCGTTACGGCGTTCAGTTAAGAGTTCTGATTTACGACAAAATTGTCAAATGGTCTGGTGTAAGTCAAACCTGAACGACACTAGCCTCTGGGTAAAAGCAAGTGAAGGTGCTGGAAACATTCTATATTCATTATTCGTGAAAGAATGTCTCGTTCAGCAAAGTGATAACTTGAACGGCGATGTCCAGTAACTGGGAATTTCAGCTTTAAACAAAATCAATCTCTTACCTCGTAGTGTTAATTAGATGCTTTGTGAAATTTGCTTATTTACAAAATCTCACTGTATACAAAGTTATCTTATTTTTTCTTTCACTGGTTTAGAGCTCCCACGAATGCTCGTCAGGTTCTAGTGACTGCACTTTACAGCTATGTATGTATTAGTATCCTCTGGGCGGCCAGATATTGCTTTTGGCATTGTACAAAAGAGATTTAAAATGCTTTTATCACGCTTCAGAAGTGTTAGCATGGCTTTCCACAATCTGACTCTTAACGAAAATTTTTGGGAGGACTGTAAAAAGTAATTTACAATAAAATCTGAAAAATACCCTTTGAAATTCAGAAGGTAGCAGGAGCAAAGTACTGCGAGCGAAAGGCTATTTAAAACTTGAATAGTAACCAGAGGGCATTTACAATAGCACGAGAGGCATGAAAGGGAAACAGTGGTTGAGATGGGGGTGGGACACGATTGTAGCCTACCCCCAATATCAGTCATTCTATAATAAAATTAAGTAATAAGCAACTACTTGCATAATTTAATTTCTTTACCGGTTTCGGGCACTTACAGCCCTTCTTCAGAAGGTTAAGCCTATCGCAATATTTGCGAGTGTCAATAATAAAGTGTATGTAGCAAAAAATCCACAGTACTAAAAGTACATGCACGAGCAATAAGTAATACAATGCTGTATCCATTACTGCAATATGAGCTCTCAGATGCGTACATGTAGTTCAGTGCCTGCATAAAACTAATACAGCATACTGAGCAAGCAGTGTAGGAAACCAACGAATGTTTGGGGAGAAAAATGAAAACTTTCAGAGAATTTCAATGTCATCGGCAAACTTCAGAAATAGCTAGGGATGTGCAACGCAATTAAAGAGAATGGATAGTGTCTAGAAAGAAGCATGTTAGATGAACATCAATTGTAATGGAATATAATCGAATTAGCTCAGGCAATGCTAAGGGAATTAGATTAAGAAACGAGATACTGAAAGTAGTAGATAAGTTTTGCTATTTGGACAGTGAAATAATTGACGATGGGCGAAGTAGAGGACATAAAATATAGACTGCCAATGGTGAAATTAGCGTTTTTAAAGAAGAGAAATTTGTTAACATCGAATATAGGTTTAAGTGTCAGTGAGTGTCTTCTGAAGGTTTTTTCATGGAGTATAGGCATGTATGGAAGCGAAACATGGATATTAAGCAGTTAAAGACAAGAATAGAGTGGAAGCTTTTTAAAAGTGGTGCTGCAGCAGAATGTTGAAAATTAGGTGCGATCATGTAAATAATGAGGACGTACTGAATAGAACTGTAAAGAACAGAAATTTGTGGCACAACTTGAGTAAAAGAAGTGATCGGTTAACAGGATACATTCTGAGACATCACGGTATCACCAGTTTTGTATTGGAGGGATGTGTTGGAGGTAAGAATCGTAGAGGGAGATCAAGAGATGAATACTGTGAGCATAATTCAAAAGGATGTAGGTTGCAGTAGTTATTCGGAGGCGAAGCGGCTTGCGCAGCCTAGAGTAATGTGGAGAGCTGCATCAGAGCAGTCTTTGAACTGAAGACAACGACAACAACACAGTAAAATGGAAGAAATCATCAAGCGCTAAGAGGGAACAAGCAGAGAAACGTGACTAATTGTGTAGTGCCGGTCATATCTTTTATAGTGACTTCGTCTGCAGGGCTGGACGACATGCTGGGGGAGAGAGAGAAACGAGCAGTAGTCTGGTCAGAGTGATCAGCAGGCGCCCAGCGAAGCCAGGCCCTTGACAAAGGGAACTGGAAACTGGCATAAGATGAACAAGCTGGCAACGGTCAGGAATCAAGTTACCTGTTTTGAGGTGATATTGAAAGAAACCTTAAAAACTACTATAACTGTCGACATTAAGACTCACCTACGGTACGTTCGTACCGTGACAGGTACACTGATTCCATGCTAGGGATCCATGAAGGTTCTCGACACTAGTGATATTCAGAAACGTTGCTGAAACATACATCTGCTGAAGATTGTTTCAGAGATGTAGCTGTAAATGTCGTTCGTTTTTACTGATGCACAACGGGTATCTGCATCGTAATGATTATCTAGAACTCTCAAAAAACCAAATGTTTCTCGAATAATGGGGTAACCAAACATGTAAACAGCTCTTCCGGAGTGCCTGTCGGTGTCTCGTATATCAAACGCTTCTTGTTGCCTCACAAAAAGAAATCCATAACGCGTTAGAAACATGTCTAGAAGGAATATTCATCCTAGCGTAGTTTAAACATCATCACGCGCGTCAAAACTTTCAAGGACCGCCGCACGATGTGACACGTGGTTTGAGGCGCCCTGTCACGGATTGGGCGGCCCATCTCGCCGGAGGTTTGAGTCCTCCCTGGGGCATGGGTGTGTGTTGTGTTGTTCTTAGCATAAGTTAGTTTAAGCTGGCATGGTAGCTCAGCGTCTTTAGTCAGAGGGTTAGCTGCCCTCTGTAACAAAAAAAAAAAAAAAAAAAAAAAAAAAAAAAAAAAAAAAAAAAGCTGAATGAATGGATCAACGAAGAACCAAAACAGATGTCATCAGACGTCTGTCCCGAACGAAGTCAACAAATAATTTGCAAGAAAAACAGATCAACAAAAAAAGTAGTGTGTAAGTTTAGGGACCGATGACCTCAGCAGTTCGGTCCCTTAGGGATTCACACACATTTAAACATTTCTTTCGTAGACTCCTAGTGGGGAAATGATGCACCTACGATATTTTTGTCACAAAGCTTTTGTTTCCGTTTCCTCCGAACACACAAATTTTATATACACGTTTCTTTCTTCCAACACTGTGCGATTCATCTCCCCAACCGGCATCGTTTTATGCAGCCCGCAGTGTTGTGTCTTTCCTTCAAAAACCACACGGAATATTTTCACATTCTCTTGGTCGCTACCTGCAAATTGCTTGCCCTACTGAGAAAATGTACAGGACGTTTTTGTAGGAAATTTAATGTAGTTAAATTTTGTACTGGCATACGTTTTTGCTGGAGGCTGTGGTTTCCGAATTATTCAAGAAAAACGTGCAAAAGTTACTTTCAAACGCACCCCTGCTTCCACACTCAGCCCTCGCCAGTCAGGATTTCTGGTATGTTGTACATGAAGTTTCCTGTTACCACTGTACGAGAGCATGAATTATTTCCCTACATTCGATCTTTTTTGGTCTTCATTGTCAGGGCACCGCTTTGTCGAACACTTAGATAAAATGCACACCAACATCAACTTTACAATTTCAGACAACTTTGTGAATTTTAACAGCATAAAGGAAACACACACATCGCTGTTTTCGTCAGGCCTTCTGATTACGAAACTACTCTGCTTGTAAGGGTTAAGTTTGGATCAGATTTCAGTCCCAATTAGTTTTAGCGTTTTCCTTTCATCTCTCTTATGTGGCCGTTTAAATTGGTAATGGTAATGCAACAGGTATGCCGCTGGCCTAGTATCCCTATGAATGGATATCAAAAAAGTCAGATACTGGGAAGAACTAGTGAAGTCGGAAATTTTTGTGCAGTGGTAGGAGGAGGTGCCATGAACATTACAAATACTGCCAGTTGAGGGGAAAGTGTCAGGCAATTTAGGTGCTTTTGAACGTCACTTTCCGTACCTCTTTTTTTCAAAAACGTGAAAAACCTAGCCTCCAGCGAAAACGTATCCAGCTACAAAATTTGCTTCAAAATGATCTTGTTCATTTTTTCCAGTGGGGCATATAGATGGCGCATAATGAGTGAGAGAATATGAAAATCTGGCACTTGGTTTTTGAAGGCCAGATATATCACTGCGGGTTGCACAGAACGACATCGTTAATGCCAGCTAAGCCACACTCTATATGTACTTTCTGCATTTTGGCTAGTTGTGACTGAATATTATTACCCATTGAGCCCCGTCATCCATGGTAGCAGAAAAGTTACTTCCTACTGTGGTTCTGTAAAAGATGGCATTAAGGATGCTGGTAAAATCCACCTATACACTTGCTTGACATTGTGGCACTAGAATAGAAATGGGCAACACACTGAGAAGGAATGTGATCGCGTAAGCTGTCACCAGCACACTGGTCGGCAAAGACGTTGCAAAAAAATGGATAGTAGGTTCTGGAACAAGCGCGGCTATCAGGAGACAGCCTAAGACAGACTCGCAAGTAGATGCCGCCAAAACCCTCTCGACCGCAAGTATTTAGATCGCCGCCGCTGACTGGAGGCCTCAGAGAGTCGGTCAGTCACTAATCAGTCTGTCTCAGCCACTAGTTCAGGCACTATCCTAGTTGGTATCTGTCAATTCACATCATCGGCTACGAGAGCGTGTAGCGACTGGAATAGTGTTTGTAGCGGGACTTCACCAGCAGTGAGGCTTTCGTGGAAGAGCTTGTACCACAACACATGGACTGTCTTAAAGATAAGTAGCTTCCTGTTTATCTAAATAACTGTACTAATACATGTGTGATCTTGTATTGTACAAAGAAGATACCCACCACCAAACGACGTCTCCTTTGATTCCTACAGTACAAGATTCAACAGTGGCGACGAGGACCCAGCAGTAGCGACGAGTATACAACAAGTAACCAGGAACGCTTTTTGCTAGTGAGGATACACAGTGGACGGCACTTGATGTCCTGTGTCTAACACAACGGAATATTAAATAACTTGGCTGTCTCTTGGCGGTGTGTTACTTAGTTATTAAGAGTGAAAGTACTGTAGGGGCCTGGTCTGAGACCCCCTACTGTTGTCTGAATGACAGTGTAGAGTGCGGTGGAGCAGGCCGCTCGGCGCGCTGGGCGTTAATGTTACAACATTAGCGGAACAACAGCTTATTTCATTAAAGTTAATAATAATGTAATTTTGTCTAGAACGGCCCCCAGGGCAGCGGCAGCGCAGCGCACGCTGTCTCAAGTCTTCTTAAGACGTTGTCCCGGCGGCGTCTGTTAACGTATACACGGTGGCGAGTGGGTGGGCGAGCGGCAGGTCTCGCTGGCACTCGGCGGAGCCCCTACGGCAGGTGTTGCTGCCCAGGACAGCTACAGGGCTCTCTCGTGCTCAGGTGATCTCTCAGCCGCTCTGCACGGCGTGGAGACTAACATCAGCTTAGCCCTTCCAACGAGATCGGGTGCGGATGTCGATGATTGCTTACAAGTAGCAGCCCGGGGCAACAGCTACTAACTAGCCTCGAAAATTGAAACCTGGTAGTCAAAGAAAGGCAGGATTCGGTTACGATTGTGGACGGGGCCGTAATCAGCTACTATTGCTTGCCTTTTATAGTTACACACAATTTATTTTAAACTAGTAATTCCAGATTCAAAAATAAATAAAAAAATACCCCACGTTATTAATGAAGGAATAAACAACTGTGTAAATACTA